>NW_028318988.1:4105000-4722500 GCF_062004578.1 Staurois parvus | reverse complement strand
AGAAACAGGCTCATCGATGAGTTGCATATAGGTCCATACAACGTCAGTACATTACAGCGAATTAGCCATCATTTTCGGACAGTTGAACAGACAAATCGGCAACGGAAAGGCCCCAAGGTTCCCAAACTGCTTCAAAGATGGTGACAGAATTAGCATGTAAGGCAGTGAGGTACTCCATTCCTCTGATCTCTACTATAACCTTCACCAATTCCGATGGTGTAGGAGGCGTAGTAGACAGCCAATGCATGGGAATGGTTCTCCTGGCCTCTGTTAAAACATGGGAGGAAAGTTTCCTGGCAAATTTAGAGAGGCTTGGAATAGGTAGGCCCAGCAAAAAGTGGATGGGCTCAAATGGAATAGGAGCCTGTAAAAGGAGCTGCAAAAGGTTAAGGACCTCTCTCCAGAAAGGTGCAATGTGTTGGCAAGTCCAAAAAAATATGAAAGAGGGTGCCAATTTCCTCGTCACATCACCAGCAGACAGGAGAAACACTCGGACTGCGGGCATGAAGAACCTCAGGGGTCTTATACCAGAACATCAATATTTTGTGTTTCTAGATGGTATTTTTTTTTAATGACAGCTAAACTAGTTTTTTTTTTTTTTTTTCATAACTATGGATCAGTAGAGTAATTATGGTGAATTGATCACCATAGCATACAGTGGATATAAAAAGTCTACACACCCCTGTTAAAATGTCAGGTTTCTGTGATGAAAAAAAATGAGACAAAGATGAATCATTTCAGAACTTTTTCCACCTTTAATGTGACCTATAAACTGTACAACTCAGTTTACTCTCCCCTCCCCTAAAAGATTTCAGTTTGTTTTTCAATCAGGGGCAGACTGACCATTTGGAAACTCGGGCAGTGCCCGAGGGCCCGGGGTCAGTAGGGAGCCCCATGAGATGCCCCTGGTACCTTTTTCATAGGCTTTTTTGAATTTGGGCAAGGACACAAGGGGCCCCATGATCCCCTATTGCCCGGGGGCCCCATGAGTTGTCAGTCTGCCCCTGGTCATGAAGATACCCTGGTTGTATGTACTTGAGAGGGTGCTAAAAAATGATCAGCCCTGGGTGCTAATGATGCTAGATATGCTGCATTCCTCATTCCTTATTATTACGTCTATAATTTACTGATCACACAAATACACTATGAGCTGTAGATGTAATTATTAGCAGGGACTCATACAGGGGCGGACTGACAAATCATGGGGCCCCCGGCAATAGGGGATCATGGGGCCCCTGTGTCCTTGCCCACACTCAAAAAAGCCTATGAAAAAGGTACCAGGGGAATCTCATGGGGCCCCCTACTGACCCCGGGCCCTCGGGCAGTGCCCGAGTTTCCAAATGGTCAGTCTGCCCCTGAACGCATACATTATTTCAAGGGTTTTTCTTTTTTGAAAATGTTTAATAACACAGAAATTGTGTATTTATAAAAATAAAAATCTGGCAGAAATCTAATCTTTTTTTAAAATTCTGCTGTCATTTATATAGACTCGGCTCACCCTGACATCTGAAGCTGAACAGACATCAGCAGAGACATCACACTGCCGTCTGTCCGCAGTCAGGGACCTGCGCTATCCATCTTGTCCCACCGACGTCCTCCATCCACGATCTCTGGCGTCCAAATCTGATGCAAAAAGCTGAAGATTGAACGGCGAGGATCTAATACCTGACCTTATTTAGAGGCCTGTGAAGCCAGGGCCTGGAGCCCGGCCAATCACGTCAGTTTCCAGCAGTGATGTTAATCCAGAATCTTGGCCTGCGTAAAGTCCGCCACTTCTCGTCGTTGTCATGATGCGTGTGTTTCATAATGATCTCGGACGCCGCACAGCGTGCTGCGAGACACCGGAGCTATAATTACCTCCAGTGGGAGGATTCCCTGAAACCTTTTAATATCTGCAGCCGAGTTCACTTTTCTTCCCGACAAACGAATTATACCCAAATCTTCATTCCAATAGCTTTCCCCATGACCTTGAAGAAGAACCCCACCCAACAAAAATGCTTCCATCTTTAACGTTGGGAAATCTTTAACCCTTTCCCTGCTGGGGCATTTTTTTTTACTTTAATTTTTCACAAATGTTAAAGTGTTACTAAACCCAGGATCCTACATTCTCTATATCTGTCTCCCAGGTCCCTGTATTCTCTATATCTGGTCTCCCAGGATCCTACACTCTCTATATCTGATCTCCCAGGAGCAGCATTCACTATATCTGATCTCCCAGGATCCTACATTCTCTATATCTGGTCTCCCAGGACCCCGCATTCTCTATATCTGGTCTCCCAGGATCCTACATTCTCTATATCTGGTTTCCCATGACCCTGCATTCTCTATATCTGGTCTCCCAGGACCCTGCATTCACTATATCTGGTCTCCCAGGACCCTGCATTCACTATATCTGATCTCCCAGGACCCTGCATTCACTATATCTGGTCTCACCAGACCCTGCATTCACTATATCTGGTCTCCCAGGAGCCTGCATTCACTATATCTGGTCTCCCAGGATCCTGCATTCACTATATCTGATCTCCCTGGACCCTGCATTCACTATATCTGGTCTCCCAGGACCCCGCATTCACTATATCTGGTCTCCCCGGACCCCGCATTCACTATATCTGGTCTCCCTGGATCCTGCATTCACTATATCTGGTCTCCCAGGACCCCGCATTCACTATATCTGGTCTCCCAGGACCCCGCATTCACTATATCTGGTCTCCCAGGATCCTGCATTCACTATATCTGATCTCCCAGGATCCTGCATTCACTATATCTGGTCTCCTATGATCCTGCATTCACTATATCTGATCTCCCAGGACCCCGCATTCAATATATCTTGCCTTCCAGGACCCTGCATTCTCTATATCTGGTCTCCCTGGACCCAGCATTTACTATATCAGGTCTCCCAAGATCCTGCATTCACTATATCTGGTCTCCCAGGACCCTGCATTCACTATATCTGGTCACCCAGGATCCTGCATTTACTATATCTGGTCTCCCAGGATCCTGCATTCACTATATCTGGTCTCTCCGGACCCTGCATTCACTATATCTGATCTCCGAGGACCCTGCATTCTCTATATCTGGTCTCCCTGGACCCAGCATTTACTATATCAGGTCTCCCTGGATCCTGCATGCACTATATCTGGTCTCTCCGGACCCTGCATTCACTATATCTGATCTCCGAGGACCCTGCATTCACTATATCTGGTCTTCCAGGATGCTGCATTCACTATATCTGGTCTCCCAGGAGCCTGCATTCACTATATCTGGTCTCCCAGGACCCCGCATTCACTATATCTGGTCTCCCAGGATGCTGCATTCACTATATCTGGTCTCCCAGGAGCCCGCATTCACTCTATCTGGTCTCCCAGGACCCTGCATGCACTATATCTGATCTCCCAGGATCCTGCATTCACTATATCTGGTCTCCCTGGACCCCACATTCACTATATCTGATCTCCCAGGTGCCTGCATTCACTATATCTGGTCTCCCAGGATCCTGCATTCAATATATCTGGTCTCCCTGGACCCCGCATTCACTATATCTGGTCTCCCAGGATCCTGCATTCACTATATCTGGTCTCCCAGGATCCTGCATTCTCTATATCTGGTCTCCCAGGATCCTGCATTCACTATATCTGGTCTCCCAGGACCCCGCATTCACTATCTCTTGCCTTCCAGGACCCTGCATTCTCTATATCTGGTCTTCCTGGACCCAGCATTCACTATATCTGGTCTCCCAGAATCCTGCATTCTCTATATCTGGTTTCCCATGACCCTGCATTCTCTATATCTGGTCTCCCAGGACCCTGCATTCACTATATCTGGTCTCCCAGGACCCTGCATTCACTATATCTGATCTCCCAGGACCCTGCATTCACTATATCTGGTCTCACCAGACCCTGCATTCACTATATCTGGTCTCCCAGGAGCCTGCATTCACTATATCTGGTTTCCCAGGATCCTGCATTCACTATATCTGGTCTCCCCGGACCCCGCATTCACTATATCTGGTCTCCCTGGATCCTGCATTCACTATATCTGGTCTCCCAGGACCCCGCATTCACTATATCTGGTCTCCCAGGACCCCGCATTCACTATATCTGGTCTCCCAGGATCCTGCATTCACTATATCTGGTCTCCCAGGATCCTGCATTCTCTATATCTGGTCTCCTATGATCCTGCATTCACTATATCTGATCTCCCAGGACCCCGCATTCACTATATCTTGCCTTCCAGGACCCTGCATTCTCTATATCTGGTCTCCCTGGACCCAGCATTTACTATATCAGGTCTCCCAAAATCCTGCATTCACTATATCTGGTCTCCCAGGACCCTGCATTCACTATATCTGGTCACCCAGGATCCTGCATTTACTATATCTGGTCTCCCAGGATCCTGCATTCACTATATCTGGTCTCTCCGGACCCTGCATTCACTATATCTGATCTCCGAGGACCCTGCATTCTCTATATCTGGTCTCCCTGGACCCAGCATTTACTATATCAGTTCTCTTAAGATCCTGCATTCACTATATCTGGTCTCCCAGGACCCTGCATTCACTATATCTGGTCACCCAGGATCCTGCATTTACTATATCTGGTCTCCCAGGATCCTGCATTCACTATATCTGGTCTCTCCGGACCCTGCATTCACTATATCTGATCTCCGAGGACCCTGCATTCACTATATCTGGTCTCCCAGGATGCTGCATTCACTATATCTGGTCTCCCAGGAGCCTGCATTCACTATATCTGGTCTGCCAGGACCCCGCATTCACTATATCTGGTCTCCCAGGATGCTGCATTCACTATATCTGGTCTCCCAGGAGCCCGCATTCACTATATCTGGTCTCCCAGGACCCCGCATTCACTATCTCTTGCCTTCCAGGACCCTGCATTCTCTATATCTGGTCTTCCTGGACCCAGCATTTACTATATCAGGTCTCCCAAGATCCTGCATTCACTATATCTGGTCTCCCAGAATCCTGCATTCACTATATCTGGTCTCCCCGGACCCTGCATTCACTATATCTGGGCTCCCAGGATCCTGCATTTACTATATCTGGTCTCCTAGGATCCTGCATTCACTATATCTGGTCTCCCAGGACCCTGCATTCACTATATCCGGTCTCCCAGGACCCCGCATTCACTATATCTGGTCTCCCAGGACCCCACATTCTCTATACCTGGTCTCCCAGGACCCTGTATTCACTATATCTGGTCTCCCAGGATCCTGCATTCACTATATCTGGTCTCCCAGGACCCTGCATTCACTATATCTGGTCTCCCAGGACCCTGCATTCACTATATCTGGTCTCCCAGGACCCAGCGTTCACTATATCTGGTCTCCCAGGACCCCGCATTCACTATATCTGGTCTCCCAGGACCCAGCGTTCACTATATCTGGTCTCCCAGGACCCCGAATTCACTATATCTGGTCTCCCAGGACCCCGCGTTCACTATATCTGGTCTCCCAGGACCCTGCATTCACTATATCTGGTCTCCCAGGATCCCGCGTTCACTATATCTGGTCTCCCAGGACCCTGCATTCACTATATCTGGTCTCCCAGGACCCTGCATTCACTATAGCTGGTCTCCCAGGACCCTGCGTTCACTATATCTGGTCTCCCCGGACCCTGCATTCACTATATCTGGTCTCCCACAGTACAAAGAACATGCAAATGCAATTATTTTAGTAAATCTAAATTGCTAAATACCTTTTCTCATCAGCAGTTAGAGCAGTCTTGTGAGTTCTATCAGTGTCCAGCAGAGCACTGGTTAAAAAATTGTAGAAGTTTTCATTTTGCTCTAAGAGGATGCAGAACTCCTGACCTCTGTCTGGACAGTGCTGATTGGCCCTGTGCTGATCACATGCACTCTTCCAAGAAAAAAATAAACTAGCAATACACACTAAACTGAGCATGTGCAGAGTGACTCCACACGATATGTCTTATCAGGAGATAAGAGGAGGACACTGGAAGAGGGGGAGGATCAGAGAAGACAGTATCAAACAGCATTTTTACACAATGCAGAGGATTAACCCCTTAGGTTCCACAGTGAGTATAACAAGCATGCTTTACTGCATATACAGACTGATTTTACTGTTGTGGGTTTAGTAACACTTTAAAACATTTTAGTTTTAAAAACGACTTAAAGTGGAACTAATTGCTGAAATGGCTCATCTGCCAAAAAGAGAAAAACGTACCTGCCTGTTCACAATCCTCTGCAAAATGTACATGGAGCTGTACATGTGCTACTCAATTTGCATTTCTGGCACAGTGCCACACAGTGGTAGTGAGCAGGGGCGGACTGACAACTCATGGGGCCCCTGGGCAATAGGGGATCATGGGGCCCCTGTGTCCTTGCCCAAACTCAAAAAAGCCTATGAAAAAGGTACCAGGAGAATCTCATGGGGCCCCCTACTGACCCTGGGCCCTCGGGCAGTGCCCAAGTTTCCAAATGGTCAGTCCGCCCCTGATAGTGAGTGACGTCATGGGAGTGAAGTCATCCCGCACCAGCCAGTTAAAATGTCAGAAGACCGGAACCCAGGGAATAGATGCTGGGGTTGGACCTTGCGAATACTGGACTGTTAGAGAGTAGGTAAGTATCCCTGACGTTAGTCTCACTTTAAAACCTCTCAATCATTACATTTTATGAAAGCAGAGACCCTGTGGCATAAAAAGTTGGTAGGTGGAAATTTTTATATTGCATGATATATGCACAACTGTTTTTTCACACCTTTATTTTCAGTACAAATATGCTAAAATGAATTTTGGTTTGGGAAAACACAATATAATTCCCAGTTTTGTAACATTTAAAAGATGAAACTGCATCGAGTAAATAGATACCAAATAAGCCAAGCTTTAAAATTGCTTCACAAAATGGTGACAAATTACAATACTCAAAATTGTACATGGGAGACTCTTTAAAGTAATACTAAAGTCTTGTTTTTTTTTTTTACTCACCTGCTTTGTGCAATGGTTTTGCACAGAGCAGCCTGGATCTTCCACTTCTCGGGTCCCCCTCAAGTGCTCCTGGTCCCTCCCTCATGTCGGGGTGCCCCCACAGCAAGCAGCTTGCTATGGGGACACCCTAGCAGGCGTGCTTCCAAGCATCGGCTCTGCGTGTCCATACACACACATAGCAATGGCTCTGCCCCGCCCTTCCCTCTCCTGATTGACTCACTGGCTGTGATTTGCAGCAGTGGGAACCAATGGCTGGTGTCTCAGCCAATCAGGAGTGAGAGTTCCCAGAGAACCAAGGCTCTGGTGGACACCGCTGGATCAGGACGGGGCAGGGGCTGACTGACTATTTGAGTACTCAGGCACTGCCCGAGGGTCAGTAGGGGGCCCCATGAGATGCCCCTGGTACCTTTCGTTGGCTTTTTCATAGGCTTTTTGGGTGTGGGCAAGGACACAGGGGCCCCATGATTCCCTATTGCCCGGGGGCCCCATGAGTTGTCAGTCCGCCCCTGGGATGGGGCTCAGGTAAGTGTTGGGGTGGGGTTTGTTTGTACACAGAGAAAGTTTTTTTACCTTCAGGCATAGAATGCCTGAAGGTAAAAAACATTAAGGCTTTAGAACCACTTTAACCACTTCCCGTCCGCCCTGTAGCAGAAATACTGCTACAGGGTGGCAAGGGTGCACAAAATCACGTATACATACGTGATTTTGCAGTTCCAGGTAGGGGGCGCGTGCAGCCGCCCTGCCCGTGCCATCATTTGTCAGTCACGGGGTCCCAGCCATTGATTCCTCTCCGGCACCCGATGATTGCCAAGAATCTCCGATGAGGGAGTGATCTGTGTATAAACAATATAGATCTCTCCCCTGTCAGCTCATAAAACAGATTTAAGAAAAAAAAAAATTTGACTAAAACAATTCAGATGACTATAATACGACTAAAACTAAAACAATTAAGATGACTAAAATACGACTAAAACTAAAACAATTCAGATGACTAAAATACGACTAAAACTAAAACAATTCAGATGACTAAAATACGACTAAAACTTGTTAAACTCAATAAAACAGATTTAAAAGGGGAAAAAAATATTACTAAAACAATTCACATGACTAAAATAAGACTAAAACTAAAACATTTCAGATGACTAAAATACGACTAAATTTTGTTAGTCTTATTTTAGTCAGCTGAATTGTTTTATTTGTAGTCGTATTTCAGTTATCTGAATTGTTTTAGTTTTAGTCGTATTTTAGTCATCTGAATTGTTTTAGTCATATTTTTTTCCTCTTAAATCTGTTTTATTGAGTTTAACAAATTATAGTCATATTTTAGTCATCTGAAATGTTTTAGTTTTAGTAGTATTTTAGTCATCTGAATTGTTTTAGTTGTAGTCGTATTTCAGTTATCTGAATTGTTTTAGTTTTAGTTATATTTTAGTCATCTGAATTGTTTTAGTTTTAGTAGTATTTTAGTCATCTGAATTGTTTTAGTTGTAGTCGTATTTCAGTTATCTGCATTGTTTTAGTTTTAGTTATATTTTAGTCATCTGAATTGTTTTAGTTTTAGTTGTATTTTAGTTATCTGAATTGTTTTAGTTGTAGTCGTATTTCAGTTATCTGAATTGTTTTAGTTTTAGTTGTATTTTAGTTATCTGAATTGTTTTAGTTTTAGTCGTATTTTAGTCATCTGAATTGTTTTAGTCGTATTTTTTTCCTCTTAAATCAGTTTTATTGAGTTTAACAAATTTTAGTCATATTATAGTTATCTGAAATGTTTTAGTTTTAAACTCAATAAACAGATTTAAGGGGAAAAAAATACGACTAAAACAATTCAGATGACTAAAATATGACAAAAATTTTTAAACTCAATAAAACAGATTTAAGAGGAAAAAAATACAACGAAAACAATTCAGATGACTAAAATACAACTAAAACTAAAGCAATTCAGATAACTAAAATACGACTAAAACTTGTTAGTCTTATTTTAATCATCTGAATTGTTTTAGTCGTATTTTAGTCATCTGACTAAAATACGACTAAAACAATTCAGGTGACTAAAATACGACTAGAATTTGTTAAACTCAATAAAACAGATTTAAGTGAAAAAAAAAAATACGACTAAAACAATTCATCTGACTAAAATACGACTAAAACAATTCAGATGACTAAAATAAGACTAACAAGTTTTAGTCATATTTTAGTCATCTGAATTGTTTTAGTCGTATTTTTTTCCTCTTAAATCTGTTTTATTGAGTTTAACAAATTTTTGTTATATTTTAGTCATCTGAAATGTTTTAGTTTTAAACTCAAAACAGATTTAAGAGGAAAAAAATACGACTAAAACAATTCAGATGACTAAAATATGACTAAAACTAAAACAATTAATGTACATTTATTGGAATTTTGGGGTTGAAGCTGTCAATGCAGGTTTGGGCAGAGAGGCCCCAAATCTGTATCGGGGTCCTTCAGTTCTCAGAGTCTGTGTGTTTTGGGGAGACATGGACTTGAATACGAAGTAAAACTACTCCAAAAGGTCCCCAAGGCACACACCTCCTAAAGGAATAGAGCCCACTCAAATTCCAGGGCCCATAGTCAGTAGGCAAGAGGCTAGCCTTCAGTCTCCTCCAAAAGACCCTTTCCTGGTTGGGTCTGTCATAGAAAGCATAACAGCTCTGTTCATGTAGAGCGACTTTACAGTCTCTGGCACTCAAAGATGCACTACATGAATAAAAAAAGAAAAAAACGCACTCATCCAAAGTCCCATCAAACTCGCATCCAGTTTGTATCAAAGTTGCATCCATCCAAAGTCACATCCAGGTTGTATCAAAGTTGCATCCATCCAGAGTCACATCCAGGTTGTATCAAAGTTGCATTAATCCAAAGTCACATCAAAGTCGCATCCAGGTTGTATCAAAGTTGCATCCATCCAAAGTCACATCCAGGTTGTATCAAAGTTGCATCCATCCAAAGTCACATCCAGGTTGAATCAAAGTTGCATCTATCCAAAGTCACATCAAAGTGGCATTCAGGTTGTATCAAAGTTGCATCCATCCAAAGTCACATCCAGGTTGAATCAAAGTTGCATCCATCCAAAGTCACATCCAGGTTGAATCAAAGTTGCATCCATCCAAAGTCACATCCAGGTTGAATCAAAGTTGCATCCATCCAAAGTCACATCCAGTTTGAATCAAAGTTGCATCCATCCAAAGTCACATCCAGGTTGAATCAAAGTTGCATCCATCCAAAGTCACATCCAGGTTGAATCAAAGTTGCATCCATCCAAAGTCACATCCAGGTTGAATCAAAGTTGCATCCATCCAAAGTCACATCCAGGTTGAATCAAAGTTGCATCCATCCAAAGTCACATCCAGGTTGTATCAAAGTTGAATCTATCCAAAGTCACATCCAGGTTGAATCAAAGTTGCATCTATCCAAAGTCACATCAAAGTGGCATCCAGGTTGCATCAAAGTTGCATCCATCCAAAGTCACATCCAGGTTGAATCAAAGTTGCATCCATCCAAAGTCACATCCAGGTTGAATCAAAGTTGCATCCATCCAAAATCACATCCAGGTTGAATCAAAGTTGCATCCATCCAAAGTCACATCCAGGTTGAATCAAAGTTGCATCCATCCAAAGTCACATCCAGGTTGTATCAAAGTTGCATCCATCCAAAGTCACATCCAGGTTGAATCAAAGTTGCATCTATCCAAAGTCACATCCAGGTTGAATCAAAGTTGCATCTATCCAAAGTCACATCAAAGTCGCATCCAGGTTGTATCAAAGTTGCATCCAATGATGGGGCACTATTCCTCCAACAGATACCAATGATGAGGCACTATTCCTCCCACTGATACCAATGATGGGGCACTATTCCTCTCACTAATACCAATGATGGGGCACTATTCCTCCCACTGATACCAATGATGGGGCACTATTCCTCCCACTGACACCAATGATGGGGCACTATTCCTCCCACTGACACCAATGATGGGGCACTATTCCTCCCACTGACACCAATGATGGGGCACTATTCCTCCCACTGATACCAATGATGGGGCACTATTCCTCCCACTGACACCAATGATGGGGCACTATTCCTCCCACTGACACCAATGATGGGGCACTATTCCTCCCACTGACACCAATGATGGGGCACTATTCCTTCCACTGATACCAATGATGGAGCACTATTCCTCCCACTGATACCAATGATGGAGCACTATTCCTTCCACTGATACCAATGATGGAGCACTATTCCTCCCACTGATACCAATGATGGAGCACTATTCCTCCCACTGATACCAATGATGGAGCACTATTCCTTCCACTGATACCAATGATGGAGCACTATTCCTCCCGCTGATACCAATGATGGAGCACTATTCCTCCCAATGATACCAATGATGGAGCACTATTCCTCCCGCTGATACCAATGATGGAGCACTATTCCTTCCACTGATACCAATAATGGGGCACTATTCCTCCCAATGATACCAATGATGGAGCACTATTCCTCCACTGATACCAATGATGGGACACTATTCCTCCCACTGACACCAATGATCGGGCACTATTCCTCCCACTGATACCAATGATGGGGCACTATTCCTCCCACTGATGCCAATGATGGTGTACTATTCCTCCCACTGATACCAGTGATGGGGCACTATTCCTCCCACTGACACCAATGATGGGACACTATTCCCCCCACTGATGCCAATGATGAGGCACTATTTCTTCCATTGATGCCAATGATGGAGCACTATTTCTTCCATTGATACCAATGATGGGGCACTATTCATCCCACTAATACCAGTGATGGGGCACTATTCCTTCCAATGATACCAATGATGGGGCACTATTCCTTCCACTGATACCAATGATCGGGCACTATTCCTCCCACTGATACCAATGATGGAGCACTATTCCTCCCACTGATACCAATGACGGGGCACTATTCCTCTCACTGATACCAATGATGGGGCACTATTCCTTCCACTGATACCAATGATGGGGCACTATTCCTTCCACTGATACCAATGATGGGGCACTATTCCTCCCACTGACACCAATGATGGGGCACTATTCCTCCCACTGATACCAATGATGGGGCACTATTCCTCCCACTGATACCAGTGATGGGGCACTATTCCTCCCACTGACACCAATGATGGGACACTATTCCCCCCACTGATGCCAATGATGAGGCACTATTTCTTCCATTGATGCCAATGATGGGGCACTATTCCTCCTACTGATACCAATGATGGGGCACTATTCCTTCCACTGATACCAATGATGGGGCACTATTCCTTCCACTAATACCAATGATGGGGCGCTATTCCTCCCACTAATACCAGTGATAGGGCACTATTCCTCCCACTGATGCCAATGATGGGGCACTATTCCTTCCACTGATACCAATGATGGGACACTATTCCTCCCACTGATACCAATGATGGGGCACTATTCCTCCCACTAATACCAGTGATGGGGCACTATTCCTTCCAATGATACCAATGATGGGGCACTATTCCCCCCACTGATGCCAATGATGGGGCAAAATTCCTCTCATTGATACCAACGATGGGACACTATTCCTCCCACTGATACCAATGATGGAGCACTATTCTTCCCACTGACACCAATGATGGGGCACTATTCCTCCCACTGACACCAATGATGGAGCACTATTCCTTCCACTGATACCAATGATTGGTTACTATTCCTCCCACTGATACCAATGATAGGGCACTATTCCTCACACTGATACCAATGATCAGGCACTATTCCTCCCACTGTCACCAATGATCGGGCACTATTCCTCCCACTGATACCAATGATGGGGCACTATTCCTCCCACTGATACCAATGATGGGGCACTATTCCTCCCACTAATACCAATGATGGGTTACTATTCCTCCCACTGATACCAATGATGGAGCACTATTCCTTCCACTGATACCAATGATGGAGCACTATTCCTCCTACTGACACCAATGATCGGGCACTATTCCTCCCACTGATACCAATGATGGGGCACTATTCCTCCCACTGACACCAATGATGGAGCACTATTCCTCTCACTGATACCAATGATGGGGCACTATTCCTCTCACTGATACCAATAATGGGGCACTATTCCTTCCACTGACACCAACGATGGGGCACTATTCCTCCCACTGATACCAATGATGGGGCACTATTCCTCCCACTGATACCAATGATGGGGCACTATTCCTCACACTGATACCAATGATGGGGCCACTATCCCTCCTACTGAAACTGGTGATAGGGACACTATTCTTCCCACTGACACCAGTGATGAGGACACTATTCCTCCTACTGACACCAATGGCGGGGCACCTTTCCCTGCACTGACACAGTGATGGAGACACTATTCCTCCTACTGACACCAATGGCAGGGCACCTTTCCCCCCACTGACACAGTGATGGAGACACTATTCCTCCCACTGATACCAATGATGGGGCACTATTCATCCCACTGACACCAATGATGGGCCACTATTCCTCCCACTGACACCAGTGATGGGGACACTATTTATCCCACTGACACCAAAGATGGGGCACTATTCCTCCCACTGACACCAATGATGGGGCACTATTCCTCCCACTGACACTAATGATGGGGCACTATTTCTCCCACCGACACCAAAGATGGGGCACTATTCCTCCCACTGACACCAATGATGGGGCACTATTCCTCCCACTGACATCAATGATGTGGCACTATTCCTCCCACTGACACCTATAAAGGGGCACAATTCCTCCCACTGGCACCAATGATGGGGCACCTCTCCAGCCATTGGGACCCATGATGGGGCATTATTTCTCCTTCCACTAACCACAGGCACTAAGTAATTGTTTACCCCCACTGACACTAGGGTATTTTTCTACTCCCACGTGCTATGGTTTGCCCTTATAATGTCTTCAGCCCTCTAAAAATGAAGGACTTCTGCTTTAGATCCTGTTTCTCCTTGGGGAAAAGTTGGCTCATGCCGATGTTATCTGAGATGGATCTGTTTATGTCAAAAGGAAGAAAGAGTTTAGAGATGTCACATTTCCTATTGCTCGCCCACATCACATACCTCCCTGCTGAATAATGCAGGTTTTGGGAAATGATAACAAGCATTTCTAAAATGATTTTCAAATAAACAGTCCAGCTTTTCATCACAGATCACTATGTTATTCTGTCGTGTCTACCAGCTCTTTTACTAAAACTTAGTGCCACCTTAAAGAGAACCCGTCTAGCTGGTCTGCACAATTAGTATTATACACTATATTGCCAAAAGTATTGGGCCAGCCCTCCAAATCATGTGATTCAGGTGTTCCAATCCCCTCCATGGCCACAGGTGTATACAATCAAGCCCCTAGGCATGCAGACTGCTTCTACAAACATTTGTGAAAGAATGGGTCGCTCTCAGGAGCTCAGTGACTCCAAGCGTGGTCCCGTGATAGGTTGTCACCTGTGCAATAAGTCCATCCGTGACATTTCCTGGCTAATAAATATTCCACGCTCAACTGTTAGTGGGATTATAACAAAGTGGAAGCAACTGGGAACTACAGCAACTCAGCCACCAAGTGGTAGGCCACGTCACATGGCAATAGGGGGCCCCTGAGTCCTTGCCCACACTCAAAGCACACAGAAAAAAAGCCTATAAAAAAGGTAACGGGCATTTCATGAAGCCCCCTACTGACCCCGGGCCCTCAGGCAGTGCCCGAGTGCTCGAATGGTCAGTCCGCCCCTGGACACTGGAATATTGTATACTCTTCCATCTTCACTGGTTGGATGGTGGTTTGCCTTACTGGTTCTACATCTGCAAAAGTTGATTGTCCAATGTCTGATGCCTATGTCCCATCTGGGCAAATTATGTCGTACATTTGCTTGCTAAACTCCTTTAACCACTTGCCTACCAGGCACTTATACCCCCTTCCTTACCAGGCCAATTTTCAGCTTTCAGCGCTGCCGCACTTTGATTGACAATTGCGCGGTCATGCAACATTGTACCCATATGAAATTTTGATCATTTTTTTCTCACAAATAGAGCTTTCTTTTGGTGGTATTTAATCGCCACTGGGCGCTTTACTTTTTGCGCTATAAATTAAAAAAAGTGCAAAAAATTTGAAAAAAAAAAAAAGTTTATTTGTTTCTTTTATAAAATTTTTCAAACAGGTATTTTTTCTCCTTCACTGATTTGCGTTGATGAGGCGGCACTGATGGGCACTGATAGGCGGCACTGATGGGCACTGATAGGCAGCACTAAAGGGCACTGATAGGCAGTACTAATGAGGTGGCACGGATAGGCGGCACTGATAGACAGCACTAATTAGGGGTCACGGATAGGCGGCACTGATATGCAGCACTGATAGGCGGCACTGATAGGTGACACTGATGATGGGTACTGATAGACGGCACTGACTGGCATCACTTCTGGGCACTGACTGGCGGCACTGACTGGCACAACCCCTGGGCACTGACTGGTGGCACTGACTGGCAGCACTGCTGGGCTGCACTGGTGGGTGGCACTGGTGGGCAGCACTGGTGGGTGGGCACAGGTGGGTGGCACTGGTGGGTGGGCACAGGTGGGTGGCACTGCTGGGCACATGTAGGTGGCACTTCTGGGCACAGGTAGGTGGCACTGCAGAGTGGCACAGGTGGGGGCACTGCTGGGCACAGGTGGGGGCACTGCTGGGAACGGGTGGGCGGGGCTAGTGGGCGCACTGCTGGGCGGAACTTGCGGGTGTCACTGCTGGGCACCGATCATCAGGGCACTGATCATCAGTGCCCTGATGATCGGTGCCGATCCCCGCTCTGACAACTGCCGGTTCTCGGCAGTACTTTCCTCACGATCTGACAGCGTGAGGAAAGTGCAGCCGAGAACCGGCACTTGCATTTCCCTGTGATCAGCGTGTCATTGGACACCGCTGATCACGTGGTAAAAGGCCGGTGGGATCGGCCTTTCACCACATCACGTGATCAGCTGTGTCCGTAGGACACAGCGATCATGGAGATCGCCGGGTGCGCGCCCCCTGGGGCGCGCAGGAGAGTGCGTTCTGGGAGGACGTCATATGACGTCCACTCAGAACTGGCCGGCCGCGGTGAAGCCGTCATTCGGCTATGCGCGGTCGGCAAGAAGTTAAAAGAGATTTATTGCTCTTTTTTTTTTGGTTTAATTTTTTTTTTTAAAGTACAAAGCTTACAATCACTTTAATTAACATTACTCTTTGTTACATAAAAGTCGCACTAATGTGAAATCATTTTAGTTTACAAACTATGTTGAATATATTTAAGATATAACTTTGTTGAATATATTTATGATGGATATGGAGGGGTACAAATCATTTAAATTTTGCAATTGATTACTTTTTTTTACTATACAATATTTGGATATAATATATATATAATATATTATTTTTTTTTTTAACAAAGAAATAAAAATGTAAGCATCCAAATTAGCTACCAAATAAACATTTACTCTACATTTTTGGAATGCGTTTACAAATCTATGTAAAATATATGTTAAAATGAGTTTAACAAAAAATCTGAATATATTTTAAAAAATATATATTTTTAAATATATGCCTTTTTAGAAAAGATATTTAATTTTTTTTTTTTTAATACACGTTAAAATATATTAGCGTAGGCCAATATATTGCAAATATATGTCACATCGTTTTTTTTTTTTTTTCTAAATATATTGGAAATATATTTCTCTTCCATGTGGGTAGCAGCACTTGGGGGGAACTTTGGTGAGGTGGGGCCTGGGCAGGGGGAATTGATTTCTGGACAGGAAGCGTGATGGTACTGCGGGGGGCAGTTACAGGAACTGATCCCCTGAAAGCTGGCAGGAGGGAGAGGAAGTGAAAACAGCTTTCAGCTGCTGCAGGGAGAGACACATGGGGGATCAGCTCCTGGAAGAATCCCCCCCCCACATCAGATTCACCTGCTGGCCTGGGCACTATACAGGGGGACCCTTATAGGTGGACCTGCATGAACCAATTACAGCTTGTTTTTTTTCTAGAAAAATGTAAATAGTACATACAATTGTTACACATGTTTTATTGTAATTCAATGTTATTAAATCTGACTTTACTTTTCGATCTGCAGCAGCGTCATTTTCTGTAAAATGCAATATGGCAACGCCCCCCCCCCCCGAAATGCAATTTCTCTGTGTGATTGGCTCACTGATTTTCCCAGAAGACTACATTAAAAGTTAGAAGTCACATTTTTGGCATCCCCTGGAACAAAAATGTCATTTTTGGTGAGATACTCCCAAAGGGATGCAGACCCTGCCACTTCCCTCATTAGAGGCCTGCAGGTGCAGCAGCCGATTGATAATGATGAAATCACTTCCATACACATTCACTTTTCATGTGGACAAACAAACAGCTATTTCTTCAGAATGACAAAAGGTAGGAATCTGCAGCAAAGTTTGTTAAAATCCCCGCAATGTACATAGATGACCCAGAGAGGAATGTTTTTTCTCAACAAAAGTTGAGTTCCAGTCAGGGGCGGACTGACAACTCATGGGGCCCCCGGGCAATAGGGGATCATGGGCCCCTGTGTCCTTGCCCAAACTCAAAAAAGCCTATGAAAAAGGTACCAGGGGCATCTCATGGGGCCCCCTACTGACCCCGGGCCCTCGGGCAGTGCCCGAGTTTCCAAATGGTCAGTCCGCCCCTGGTGTCAGGGACTCTTTGCATAAAAAAAAAAAAAAGTAGCATTTTCTTTTCTATAGACTTCAATGGAAACTCAGCAGAAAAGCATGTCTTGCATTTTTTTTGCTGCGTTTTTGCATTTTAAATCTGCTTAAAAACAAGAAAAAGAAATGAAAAAAAAAACTATCCAAAACGCATCAAAAACACGTAAATGCAGGTGTAAAATGCAATGCAGAGACAGCTCGAACGCAACCTGAGTAGGTGTGAACCGAGCCTTAGAATTGGTAAGCTGCAATATAATGTTTGCTTTTGGGTTTAATGCGGCTTCAAGTCATTGAGTTTAGATTTTATATTTTTTTAGAACAATATTTTGGAATCTTTTTTTTAGAACAATGATCATCTGGGGACATCTACTGGTGAAGTGAGGTTTTGCAGGTGATTATTATTTTTTTTTTTCTTACTAGTACTGTTCAGTACATGTATGTAGCTGTTATTACTGTTTTTTTTTTTTTAACCCCTTGCCTACACGGCACGTATACTCCCTTCCTGCCCAGGCCAATTTCCAGCTTTCAGCGCTGTCACACTTTGAATGACAATTGCGCGGTCATGCAACACTGTACCCATATGACATTATTATCATTTTTTTGAGACAGAGCTTTCTTTTAGTGCTATTTAATCACCTCTGGGATTTTTATTTTTTGCTAAACAAACCAAAAACCACTGAAAAGTGTGAAAAACACTTTTTTTTATAGTTTTTGTTATAAAAATTTTGTAAATAAGTGATTTTTCTCCTTCACTGATGTGTGCCAATAAGGTTGCACTGATGGACACTGATAGGTGGCACTGATGGGCATTGATGAGGAGGCACTGGTAGGTGGCACTGATGGGCATTGATGAGGAGGCACTGGTAGGTGGCACTGAAAGGCAGCACTCATATATGGCACTGATAGGCGGCACTGATAGGCGGCACTGATAGGCATTGATAGGTGGCACAGAAAGGCAGCTCAGATGGGCACTGATTTGTGGCATTGATGTGGCATTGATGGACACTGACAGGTGGCACTGCTGGGGCTACACTGATCATCAGGGCACACTGATCATCAGTGCCCTGATGATCAGTGTACATGTCCCCTCCATGGAATACCGACTCTTCTCTCCTCTGTCAGCGTGACAGCTGTCTCCTCTCCTCTGTCAGCGTGATTGGACACAGCTGATCACATGACTGAGCTGACATCTTCGGCTCTTTCCATTGATCAGTGATCCGCTGTGTCCGAGGGACACAGGGTACCGCCGATCTCCGCGCTGCGTGCTCCCGGAGCCGTGCACACGTGGTTAAAGTGGAAGGACATCATATGACGTCCTCCCAGAATGAGAGAACCACATTGCACCCGTCATTGCCTTTATATGGCGGGCGGGAGGTGGTTAAAGCAAGGGTCTCCAAACTTTTCAAACAAAGGGCCAGTCTACTGACCTTCAGACTTTAGGAGGGCCGGGTTGTGGCCAGTGGGGTAAAAATGTCCTGGGCCCAGCATCAGTGAAAATAAACATGACCTCAGATTTGGTGATCAGTAGGTGGAAGAGTAGTGCCCCATCGTTGGTATCAGAGGGAGGAATAGTGCCCCGTCATTGGTATCAGTGGGAGGAATAGTGCCATCATTGGTATCAGTGGGAGGAATAGTGCCCCATCGTTGGTATCAGTGGGAGGAATAGTGCCCCATCGTTGGTATCAGTGGGAGGAATAGTGCCCCATCGTTGGTATCAGTGGGAGGAATAGTGTCCCATCGTTGGTATCAGTGGGAGGAATAGTGCCCCATCATTGGTATCAGTGGGAGGAATAGTGCCCCATCATTGGTATCAGTGGGAGGAATAGTGCCCCATCATTGGTATCAGTGGGAGGAATAGTGCCCCATCGTTGGTATCAGTGGGAGGAATAGTGTCCCATCGTTGGTATCAGTGGGAGGAATAGTGCCCCATCGTTGGTATCAGTGGGAGGAATAGTGCCCCATCGTTGGTGTCAGTGGGAGGAATAGTGCCCCATCGTTGGTGTCAGTGGGAGGAATAGTGCCCCATCGTTGGTATCAGTGGGAGGAATAGTGCCCCATCGTTGGTGTCAGTGGGAGGAATAGTACCCCATCGTTGGTCTCAATGGGAGGAATAGTGCCCCATCGTTGGTATCAGTGGGAGGAATAGTGCCCCATCATTTGTATCAGTGGGAGGAATAGTGCCCCATCATTGGTATCAGTGGGAGGAATAGTGCCCCATCATTGGTGTCAGTGGGAGGAATAGTGCCCCATCGTTGGTGTCAATGGGAGGAATAGTACCCTATCGTTGGTGTCAGTGGGAGGAATAGTGCCCCATCGTTGGTATCAGTGGGAGGAATAGTGCCCCATCGTTGGTGTCAGTGGGAGAAATAGTACCCCATCGTTGGTGTCAGTGGGAGGAATAGTGCCCCATCGTTGGTATCAGTGGGAGGAATAGTACCCCATCCTTGGTGTCAGTGGGAGGAATAGTGCCCCATCATTAGTATCAGTGGGAGGAATAGTGCCCCATCATTGGTATCAGTGGGAGGAATAGTGCCCCATCATTGGTATCAGTGGGAGGAATAGTGCCCCATCGTTGCTGTCAGTGGGAGGAATAGTGCCCCATCGTTGGTATCAGTGGGAGGAATAGTGCCCCATCGTTGGTGTCAGTGGGAGGAATAGTGCCCCATCATTGGTATCAGTGGGAGGAATAGTACCCCATCGTTGGTGTCAGTGGGAGGAATAGTGCCCCATCATTGGTGTCAGTGGGAGGAATAGTGCCCCCTCATTGGTATCAGTGGGAGGAATAGTGCCCCATCGTTGGTATCAGTGGGAGGAATAGTGTCCCATCGTTGGTATCAGTGGGAGGAATAGTAACCCATCGTTGGTATCAGTGGGAGGAATAGTGCCCCAAGCGCCAGATAAAGGCTAGCAAAGGGCCGCACCCAGCCCTAAGGCAACAGTTTGGAGACCCCTGATCTAAAGGTTTTTTAATTTTTTCAGGAGGGTATAAAACTACAGCTCAACCTCCTGTTTTTAAAGCCCCATTCACACCTAGTGATTTTGAATCATGGGCAAAATTGCCAAGATTCTGCCTCCGATTCCAAATCACGTTGAAATTAGGGCAAAACACGCCATGTGTGTTTGGGTGCCATTCATTCCTAATGGCAACTCAAACACGATGTGATCCTGCCACGATGTTCACACATTAAAAGAGTGCGGCAATTGCGACAAAACGCTTGTGACAAAATCTCACAAAGTTCTTCGCCCAAAAAGGTGCATGAGCTTCTTTGGCATGACAAATGTGGCTGCCCTATGTGTGACACAAGGAAACACGAGTAAATCGTGCTAAAAATGTTGCGTGTAGGATCGGATGCTCCCACTATGCCAGAAGCAGGGGAGGACGGACAACTCATGGGACCCCCGGGCAATAGGAGATCATGAGGCCCCTGTGTCCTTGCCCAAACTCAAAAAAGCCTATGAAGAAGGTACCAGGGGCATCTCATGGGGCCCCCTACTGACCCCGGGCCCTCAGGCAGTGCCCGAGTTTCCAAATGGTCAGTCCGCCCCTGGCCAGAAGTGAACAGAACTTTACATTGCCTGATGTTGCCCAAATCATATACTTTCCATGTTCTCTTCTCTAACACATAATGCCAGAACTAGGCACTATGGGGCTATATGGACAAATGCAATTCAAGGCCAAACTGTCCAATCAAGGATTACCAAGTGGTCGTAGGACCTCTAGTGTCACCTCCACCGACATGCTGAGGATTGCATTTCCCCAGCCAGCGGCTGTTGCCAACAGATGAATAATGACTTTATCAAATGGATACCTACGATAAACCTGATAACTGGGTATCTCTGAGAAGAAGGCCTAAAGGATTGTGGCTTTTATTCAAGGGCAGTACAAAATCAGCTCCAACAGAAATGAACTGAACTGTCCTCTGGCATCTCTGGCATCTCTGGACAGGCATTCCTGTGCAAGTATCTCACCAAATGTTAAACCATAACTGGCCCTCAAGCTCTGGAAAGACTCTGGAAAGGCATCGAGCATATTATCACATGAGGGTTCTGGGTGATACAGACTACACAGAAGGGAACTGTTGTCATGGTTGCATGGTTTAGTAATTATTTTAAATTGTATCAGGCTAAATATAAAATGGGAAAGCCAAAATTTGGGATTTGTTTGGATTGGAAGTAGAATTTTAAAGGAATAAAGGCTAAAATGGCCAGTGAAAGTCATAAAGAAATTCTAAAATGGAGAATCGCCAGCAGCCAGCCCATTCAGTTTGTGCGGTAGGCCATATACTATAGTAGCCGGAACTGTGAATAGACGGGTGAATTCTGGTCGGCTTCACTTCACTAACCCTAGGTTCACCTTTATGTGGATCTCAGTACATTTTCCAGTTTGCAGAAATGCACTACAGTTCATTTAACATGATTTCCTATGGATCTAGTTCACATCTGTGTGTTTTCAGCCGGGGTGGACATTTGAGTCAGGGACTTTTTTTCCGCAGCAGATTGCGTTTTGCGTGTAAAAGACTTCAGTGGAACTGCACCAAAACCACAAGTATTGCATTTTTTATGCATTTTGCAATTTGCGTGTTGTGTTTTTTGTGACTGTAAGCTGGTTGTCAAGGAGTGGGCAACCGCCGCATCCTTAACAACCTTTGGAAGCCTGCTGACAGCTGAATATAAAGAAACATATTGCCGAAAATTAAAAAAAATAGAACAATCAGTCAGAGGCGTAGCTGGGGGGGGGGGGGGGGAAGGTTGGTACATATGTGCCCGGGCGCCAAGGTACAGGGGCGCTAAAATGAGGCTTACAACTAGGGGTGTATTTGCCGCGAGGCAAACAAGGCATTTGCCTAGGGTGGCACTTTTTGCCCACCGCCGCCCCCCCCTTCCAACGGAAGGGACACTTAGTACAGGGGCGGGCAGCGGGCTGCTGTGTCTTACCTGGCTCCGTGTCCCAGTCCCACGATGATCCAGTCCAGGAGGCGCTGCTGGAGGAGGGGTAGAGAGGTTCACAGGTCCGATGTCTTCTTTTCTCTGGACGCAATGTGTGGGTGGGATGACATGCCGTCCCTGTGATCTGGCCACACCCTCGGGATCACTGGACAGCCTATGGCAGCTTGTACCTCCCTCAGCAAGCCCCGCCTCTTCACCGGTAATTAGGTGCCAGAACTGTAGCTCATGAAAGGCACACAGGCGGCCAATCACCTGAGAGGAGGCGGAGCTTGGAAAGGAGCAGCGCGAAGATCAAGTGAGAGAGTGGCTGGAGCAAGTGAAGAAGACAGTTGACTGGTAAGTGTGCTGTGCAGATGGTGCTGCTGCAACCAGGTATGCTGGCTGTGGATGGGAGAGGGAAGGAGCCTAGGCTGGAGCAGGGGTCTGCAAGGTAAGTGTCATTGGTGTCAGTGGGAGGAATAGTGCCCCATCATTGGTGTCCCTGATGTGATTAAACGGGGAGGGGGGCCGGGGCACCAATTTAATAGTTCGTCCCCGGGCGCAAAATATCCTAGGTACGCCTCTACAATCAGTAAAAAAAACAACATGGGGTCTCCCCCCCAGTTCACACCAGGTCCTTTTGGCCCTTTTGGATTGTAAGGGGAACCCCATGCCAAATTTAAAAAAAAGAGTGGTGTGGGGTCCCTCCCAAAATCCATACCAGACACTTATCCGAGCATACAGCCCAGCAGGTCAGGAAAGGTGGGGGATGAGTGAGCGCTTGTGGCTGCTATGTCTCCTATTCCCCCAGCCACTTGTTCTGGCACATACCTCCTGTAGTTCTTTCTCCAGAGAGCAGTGATGTAATTCAGCCCCACTTGCAGTGGTTGATGGACCGAGACTCTCAGACATATTCAACATATACAGGCCTAGTGTATCTGCCCACATTCACTACAATTCCTTGAATAGACTCCCTCAAGTTGGTTCTGGCCAGCTCAGTGGATTGCTGTAAAAAGTCCTGGATTCTTTCTTGGATACACAGAATATAACTGGATATAACATTTATAGGTCAAGTTGATCCAGGGAACAGCCTCAGGAAGGATTTTTTTCCCCTTCAGGAGCAAATTGGATCATGCTTTGCTTGGTTTTTTTGCCTACCTCTGGATCAACTGTGGGTATAAGATTATAACTTTTTTTTTTTTAATTGTTGAACTGGATGGACTTTTGTCTTTTTTCAGCCAGACTAACTATCCCCCCCATGGGTATTATCCTCTTCTATTTATAACTTTCCTGATACATGGAAGAAAGCATTGTGAGCCTTCTTACTGACGGTAGACATGTGTGTTTCATTTTGTTGCCATTAGCTTTTCAGACAAATATTTCATTTTCAGAGTTTTGAATGTACACAAATCTCCAAATGGACATAGTAAATATTCTCAACTAATCCGAAAAAAGTTTTAATGAAATTAACAAATGCATTTGTTTCGTTTGCTTCATTTGGATGATGTCACATGATGCACTAGTAGTTTGGGCCCATGGGGAAAATAATTACATTTTCCAATTTGTTTGATAATTTGGATTCGGACATTGAATGGATCGTAGCCTCCCTGACGGTATTCCGGTATTCAGGACGTACAGGGGACGGAACTGGCGGGAAATTTGAAAATGACAAAAAGTGACATTCACTCAATACACTAAAATCACATAGTATTCCATTACTGTATCAAACCATTTCACATACATTTTGTCCCGAGTGCTTTGTCCGGCGCCCTGCCTGCATTTTTACTGTTCTTTCTGCCTGGAAACTGAGAAACGTCCATGGCCTCCAAAAAGCGCCCCTTTAGGTCAAAAGCGGTTTTAGACCGGCTAGAGAACAGCGATAGTAAATCAGAACCACTTGCAGAATTGAGTGATAATGATTCGTGGGGGAAATTCGTCATCAGACACTGAAAACGATTCTGCGACTTTGCTCAGCGATGTGCGAACTTGGCGCTCTATTTCAAATGTCAGTGTTTTTGGTTTGATTATATTATTGAATTACATTTATTATTATATTATTATTTTTTATGATTATTAAATTATAATTTATGATTTTGTGTTTCAAATTTTATCATACCCGTGATGTTTACTAGACTCTTGTTCGGACAGATTTCAGTGAGATATTCCTAAAAATTACAGGCCTACAATAAAAAAATACATATTTCCATGCAAAAAAATGTACCGCTTTGAGCACAGAAATATGGACATAATCAGACCGCTAGGGAGGTTAATAACTATTCTCCAATAAGCTCATGCCATTTCTCGTGGTGGGTTTGACTAGCGTACGAAAATATCAAATCCTTTCAATTCAAATCCGTCTGATTCAAGAATATATCGAATATATATCAATCTTCCAGAAAAATTGTAACATTTTTCAAATGCACCTGGATCAACAGATATACAAAACAAATGCTGAACACATTAAACAAATTCCGAATCGGCTCAACATAGCGAATATGAGGAAATTAAATTCTTCAATGAACGGATGTATCTAAAACAAAAAAAACCTAAATTTTCTGGCGTGCACATGTCTGACGGCTATGCTGATTGGGTTTTTTTATTCCACAGAATACTTTATTATAAAACAAAAAAAAGGAGGCGTATACATGTGCTTATGGGCCTAAAACATCACATAGGTGTGACAAAAACAAATATAATGAAATTAAATTCTCCAATGAACAAGTGCATTTGAAATTAAACGAAAAAAAAAAATTCTGTACGCACGTGTCTAACTGAGGGTTATACTGATTGTTTTTTTTTTTTTTTTTACACAAAATACTTTTTTAGAAAAGAAAAAAAAGGAATTGTATACATACAGTATGACCAAGGGCCTAGAACATCACATACAGTTGTGACCAAAATTATTCAACCCCCACTGAAATTGAGTGTTTTGGCCAGTTTGACATTGCTTTTGATCATTCAGTCATCTTGCTTACATTTACATTAAAGAGGCACTTGTAGGTCAGACAAATATAACATAACAGTTATAATGAAATAACCACAAATGTCTTTTCTGTGCTCACAGCATTATCAGTTTTATTCAACCCCCAAGTGACATTCAATCTTAGTACTTAGTACAGCATCCTTTTACAGTTATAACAGCTTTTAAACGTGAAGCATAGCTTGACACAAGTGTCTTGCAGCGATCTACGGGTATCTTCGCCCATTCTTCATGGGCAAAGGCCTCCAGTTCAGTCACATTCTTAGGCTTGCGCACTGCAACTGCTTTCTTTAAGTCCCACCAGAGGTTCTCAATCGGATTTAAGTCTGGTGACTGCGATGGCCACTCCAAAATGTTCCAGCCTTTCCTCTGCAACCATGCTCTAGTGGACTTGGAGGTATGCTTGGGATCATTGTCCTGTTGAAAGGTCCAACGTCTCCCAAGCCTCAGGTGTGTGACGGACTGCATCACGTTTCCATCCAATATCTCCTGGTACTGAAGAGAATTCATGGTACCTTGCACACGCTGAAGCTTCCCTGTACCTGCAGAAGCAAAACAGCCCCAAAGCATGATTGACCCTCCACCATGCTTCACAGTAGGCAAGGTGTTCTTTTCATCATAGGCCTTGTTCTTCCTCCTCCAAACATAGCGTTGATCCATGGGCCCAAACAGTTCTAATTTTGTTTCATCAGTCCACAGAACACTATCCCACAACTTTTGTGGTTTGTCCACATGGCTTTTGGCATACTGCAGTCGACTCTTCTTATTCTTTGGAGACAGCAAGGGGGTACGCCTGGGAGTTCTGGCACGGAGGCCTTCATTACGCAGTGTGCGTCTTATTGTCTGGGCTGAAACTTCTGTACCCACATCTGACAAATCTTTTCTCAGTTCCTCAGCAGTCACACGGGGACTTCTCTCCACTCTACGCTTCAGGTAGCGCACAGCAGTCGAAGTCAGCATCTTCTTTCTGCCACGACCAGGTAGCGTTTCAACAGTGCCCTTTGCCTTGAATTTGCGAATGATGCTTCCTAAGGTGTCTCTTGGTATGTTTAACATCTTTGCAATCTTCTTATAGCCATTGCCCTTCCTGTGAAGAGAAATCACCTCTTCTCTTGTCTTCCTGGACCATTCTCTTGCCTTCACCATGTTTGTAACCACACCAGTAAATGTCTAGAAGGAGCTGAGTATCACAGTCATTTTAAAGCTGCCTAATTGGTGCTTATTATGCTTGATTGCTGCTCGGTGACATCCACAGGTGTTTTCAATACCTGATGGAAAGCACCTGTATGAACCTCTGTTCTTCAGAGTGGTAGTCTTTAAGGGGTTGAATAATTGTGGCAATGAAGAAACCACATAAGAACCATTTACTACTGTATTACATAAACAATTGATGTCATTTTAGTTGCATTTGGGTAGTTACAACGTCCTTGTAGGATTTGATTCTGAATACAATTCCAAATGTACACTATAGTCCCTAAACCCCTTTACAGCATTGGGGGTTGAATAATTTTGGTCACAACTGTAGGTGTGACAAAAACGGTCAATCGTCATACTATTGTGAGAGTATGAAAATAAATCCCATCATTGGCCAAAACATCAATAGCAAGGAGCAGTTTAACCTCTTCCCTCTGGCCGTATGCCTCTCGGCAGGTGGGCCTTAATGCCGAGAGGCCACATATATGCGTACCAAAATGTAGGTGTCCTGTCAAATTCTCCATTGGCATTTGTAGTTGCACAGTCAATGGGATTTCGAATGGAATTTGTACCCATTTGGCCAAAAGAACATTTGTGAGATGATGATGGTGGATGAAAAGTCCTGGCTCACAATCAGTGTTCCACTTCATCCCTAAGCTGTTCAGTAGGGTTGAGGTCAGGACTCTGTGCTGGACATGACTAGTGTAGAAGTGATGTGTTGTCAAATACTAACACCCCCCAAAAACATACTTACCCAACTTCCGAAAACCCCCATTTCCCAACACTCCCTCCACCAATAAAAGGAGACCACACTTTGTTGGAGTAAAATGGCCTTCATGGCCTTTTATTAACAATTTAACTTAAATATACAGAAAACATTCCTTAAAACAGAAACCTCCATAAACTTACGGAATGAGTTGTTGGTCTAGGAGGGCACCCAAAACAATATTGATCTCCCCCTGCGGAACCTTCACCTTCAAGTTCCTACTAGGCCTCCAGCCACAACGCACCGACTTGGAGACAAAGACACACCTTCCGCAGGTTGACCTCCACCTTCCAGTTGAACCTCGGTTAACTGGAATTTACCCGGGCACACCATACCACAGATGGGTCCCAACCATACACTTATCATCACAAACCATTAACAACCTACTAAGACCAACTCAAATTATAAGAGTGCGCTAAACAAACATATATAAAATCCATAAATCAAATATGTGAAAGTCCAATATAAACTCATGTGACAATTATGTAACACCGTGAACAATCCACCACCAAATCAATCGAATGCACTCACCAGAGCTAAGTGCTGATCAAATTATAGACCAGACTTAGCGCTTTTTGCTCTGGGAGTGAAGAAACCAGCAACCTCCAGACTTTAGATGTGATATTTTGCAGTATTAGATTCCAGCTGATAGACACCCTTCTATATTATAGGCAAGGAATGAGGAGGAATATTCTGCAGCCACTCTTCCATGAGTGGGCAATCACCACAGCTCTATGTATATTGGGACCACATTCAAAAATAAAGAAGAATATAATGGTGCAGCATGTTAAACCAACATCTATTTATTAAAAGTTTAAAATCCACTAACAAATAAGGTGTCTAGCTGACACCAGCATCAATCACATAGGCAGGGAAAAGGAACCGCAGCTCCGTACACTCAGCTGTCTCCCAACACTAGCAGGGAGCGTCCTTACGTCAGCATCCGACAGACCACACCCTACGCGTTTCGTCACCACGACGTCCTCATGGGGCGGTACCAAGACCAACAACTGCCACCAAACTAAACAAGCCAAAACAGAACAAACACCCCAGGGAAGGGTGGGCGGGAACTTCTCTCTTCAGCTGCTAACCAGCACTGGCTCGTCCGACCCCCAAGATACAGGATGATCCCACCCAAACCTAACACCAATCAGGTAACCTTATTATCTTTTTTTTTAATCCTTCCCCATTAACTTAACCCTTTCCTGTCTTTTCTCCCTCTTCGCCTAGTCATGTCTGTCCTGTGCTATACTTCTTTTTCTTTCTTTCGCTTCGCGCACCCCTTTTCGTCCACACCAAACTAGTCAAACCATCTCTTTATGGAGCTGGCCTTGTACACATTGGCATAGTCATGCTGAAACAGAAAAGAACCTTCCTGAAACTATTACTTCATGGTTGGAAGGGCACAATTGTCTAAAATGCCTTTGTATAGTGTAGTAATAACAGTACCCTTCAGAGGAAACATCTAAAAGCAGTCATTTGGATGAGGGTCCACATACTAATGTGGAGGCTGTCAAAACTGTTCTAATGGTTCAAGGTGACAAAAAGACAAAATTCCATTAAGTTCAACCAACACATTGAGTTTTACCAACTTTCTTCTAAACATGCTAGTTGCCTGGCAGTAGATGCGTTGGCATTCATAGTTCCCGAGTCACTGACCCAAAAATGTATAGAAGTTCTGACTCTTTTATGAGTTATTCAGAAGTATGGAAGCCAGAAAGGCCCAGCCAACAAACACTAAAAGGTGGTCTCCCATATTTCTTTTAACAGTACCTTAAAGTGGAACATTAGTCAAAAATTAAAGTCTTGTTAGATCACTTCAGGCTGGCCCCTTTTACAGGTTTAACTAGGTAGCACATTAAAAATAAGTGCCTATAATGTTTGACCACTTCCCGTCCGGCCCATGTATATAAACGGCTGGACGGGAACAGTGCAGGAGTGGGCGGCCGTTTATAAATGTCCTCCTCACTTCCCTGCCTGTTCGCGCTCCCTGGGAAACCGATCGCTGTATGGGACCTCTGTGTGAGGTCCCGATCATGTGATCACTGATTGGCCAATCAATGATCACATGAATAGTAGTAAGCAAGATGTCACTTCTGACATTGCTTACTATATAGTGAAATCTGTGAATGATCACAGAGATCACATGGTACAGGGCTATTCACAACAGTCTTGTACCATGTGACAAGCTGTGACCAATCACAGCTCTCACAGTATTTCTCAATGGCTGCAAGAATGCAGCCAGAGAGAAGGAGAAATGATTGCTTTTACACCCAAAGAGGCTGTAAAAGTAATCAGTGTAAAAAAAGAAAAAAAAAATCTTCATCACCCCCCACAAGTAGTACAGTTTCACTGTGGGGACACTGTACTGCTAGGGTGACAGTATGTTAAAACTCCCCCCAAAAAAACATAAATAATATAAAAGAAAAAATTAAAATGTCAAACATTTTTGAAAAATTATAATTTTTGGTTAATTTGAGTTTTTTTTTTACTAAAAAGATAGATGAATACATTTTGGCCAAGATTTATGAAGAAAGATTATTTATTTGCAAAGTTTTATAAGAAAAATGCTTTTTTTTTTTTTCAAAATGTTTGGACTTTTTCATTTTATATAGCAAAAAAATAAAAATCCCAGTGGTGAATAAATGCCACCAAAATAAAGTTTTATCTGTCTAAAAAAAAATGCTAAAAAATGCATACGGGTACAGTGTTGCATGACCGCGCAATTGTCATTCAAAGTGAGATAGCACTGATAGCTGAAAATTTGCCTGGACTGAAAGGGGGTGAAAGTGTCCGGACTTGAAGTGGTTAATTTTGACTTAAAGTTTCAGCACCACAAGCGGTAACTCTGAGCTACACTCGGGAATACACTGCAGCGTTGCTCCGGGATCCCTTCTGCACTTACCTTGTCCTGCGATGTCCCCCCTGTAGTGTCCCCGGCAATGTCCTTCAGCGGATGCCGGCATCTGTCTTCCGGGTTCCGTTCCCTGCGAGCGTCGGAACGTACAGGGGACGTAACCGGCGGGAAATTTGAAAGTTGTAAAAGTGACATTCACTAAATACACTAAAATCACATAGTATAACATTCCTGTATCAAACCATTTCACATACATTTTGTCCCGAGTGCTTTGTCCTGCGCCCTGCCTGCATTTTTACTGTTCTTTCTGCCTGGAAACTGAGAAACGTCCATGGTGTCCAAAAAGCGTCCCTTTAGGTCAAAAGCGGTTTTAGATCAGCTAGAGAACAGCGATAGTAAATCAGAACCACTTGCAGAATTGAGGGATAATGATTCGTGGGGGAAATTCGTCATCAGACCCTGAACACGATTCTGCGACTTTGCTCAGTGATGTGCGAACTTGGAGCTATATTTCACATTTCAGTGTTTTTGGTTTGATTATATTATTGAATTAAATTTATTATTATATTATTTTTTATAATTATTTATTAAATTATCATTTATGATTTTGTGTTTCAAACTTTATCATCCCCGGGATGTTTACTGGACTCTTGTTTGGACAGATTTCAGTGAGTTATTCCTAAGAATTACAGGCCTACAATAAAAAAACGACATATTTCCATGCAAAACAATGTACCGCTCTGACATTCAAAAATATTGATTAGTTAGACTGCCAGGGAGGTTAAGAAGAAACAGGAGTAATTATGGAGGCAATTTACAGCACACACTAATTTTGGCAGCATAATTATTAACCCCTTGCCACCATGCACATACAAATATGTGGCCTCTTGGCATTTGGGCCTTGACGCCTTGTGCAATTAGAAAACACGTGCTGAGAATGCGTGCTCCCAGTACATATGTCCGTGACTCACAGAAAGGTTCCGATCTCCCCTTTTGATGAGGACCTTTTCCGATCATGTGACCACCGTGACGGCAAATCACGGCGGTCACATGACCCTAAAACCCCGCCCCACCTCCCGGCTTCTGAAACCCTTAAATGGCCAGGAGGCGCCAGTCCGAAGAGGTTAATGTGAAAAGAATGATCTCCAATCCCAGAGGACGCCAGTTTTGGAGAAACGCATCGGGTGGAGTCATCTGTGACGTCACCACGTTCTGGCCGGTGGTATGACACTGCGGGAATTTTGAATTTGTATACTGCCCTTATGCACCTTACTTTTGGAAGTGCAATATTTTACTGAATAAATTTTTTGAGTTTTATCACATTGCACTATGAAGTTTCTTCTGTTTTAATCCTTCTCTACATTGTATGGAGAGCGGTCCGATCTGAGGAATTTGTTTCGGTGAGCCCGCAGCCATCCATCCATCTCCCCTGATATTGCTAGCATGGGTGTCAGTGTGGAATCTGAACACCATCTGCTTGTTTGCTCCCTTGATTGGAGATCAATGTGTCTGGTAAGAGGCTGATCCGTCTGTTGTGGCGAGCACTTGTGGTCACCATAGCACGCTGTTGGAGGAATTTTTCAGCACACAGCACTTTCACATTGGAGTTGGGACTTTTTGCTAAATCTATATTATGTACATGGACTTTAACCTCTTAACGCTAGCCGCAAGCAAATGTGCGGCCTCCCGGCGTCTGGGCCTTGACGCCAAACGGCCGCACATTTGCGTGCAATTAACTACCTGCCGACCGCAGATAGCCGAATGACGGCTAAACTGCGGCCGGCCAGTTCTGGGTGGACGTCATATGACGTCCCCCCAGAACGCGCTCTCCTGCGCGCCCCAGGGGGCGCGCACCCGGCGATCTCCGTGATCGCTGTGTCCTACGGACACAGCTGATCACGAGATGTGGTAAAAGGCCAATCATACCGGCCTTTTACCACGTGATCAGCGGTGTCCAATGACACGCTGATCACAGGGAAATGCAAGTGCCGGTTCTTGGCTGCACTTTCCTCACGCTGTCAGATCGTGAGGAAAGTACTGCCGAGAACCGGCAGTTGTCAGAGCGAGGATCGGCTCCGGTCATCAGGGCACTGATGATCAGTGCCCTGATGATCGGTGCCCAGCAGTGCCACCCACAAGTTCCGCCAACCTGTGCCCAGCAGTGCGCCCACTAGCTCCGCCCACCTGTGCCCAGCAGATCACCCACCTGTGCCCAGCAGTGCACCCACCTGTGCCACTCTGCAGTGTCACACACCTGTGCCCAGAAGTGCCACCTACCTGTGCCCAGCAGTGCCACCCACCTGTGCCCACCAGTGCCACCCACCTGTGCCCACTAGTGCCACCCACCTGTGCCCACCCACCAGTGCAGCCCACCAGTGCCACCCACCAGTGCAGCCCAGCAGTGCTGCCAGTCAGTGCCACCAGTCAGTGCCCAGCGGTTGTGCCAGTCAGTGCCGCCAGTCAGTGCCCAGCAGTGATGCCAGTCAGTGCCGTCTATCAGTACCCATCATCAGTGTCACCTATCAGTGCCGCCTATCAGTGCTGCATATTAGTGCCGCCTATCCGTGACACCTCATTAGTACTGCCTATCAGTGCCGCCTATCCGTGCCACCTCATTAGTACTGCCTATCAGTGCCCTTTAGTGCTGCCTATCAGTGCCCATCAGTGCCGCCTATCAGTGCCCATCAGTGCTGCCTCATCAACGCACATCAGTGAAGGAGAAAAATTATCTGTTTGAAAAATTTTATAATAGAAACAAAGAAACTTTTTTTTTTTTTCAAATTTTTTGCACTTTTTTAATTTATAGCGCAAAAAGTAAAGCACCCAGTGGTGATTAAATAGCACCAAAAGAAAGCTCTATTTGTGAGAAAAAAATGATCAAAATTTCATATGGGTACAATGTTGCATGACCGCGCAATTGTCAATCAAAGTGCAGCAGCGCTGAAAGCTGAAAATTGGCCTGGTAAATAAGGGGGTATAAGTGCCTGGTAGGCAAGTGGTTAAGGAAAACATATGTGCTGAGAGCGCGTGCCCTGCGCGCTCCCAGCACACATGTCCAGTACTCACGGAAAGGTCCCTATCTCCTCTTTCGATCGGGACCTTTCCCGATCATGTGACCGCTGTGACGGTGTGTCATAGCGGTCACATGACCCTAATCCCCCCGCCTCCCGGCTTCTGAAACCTTTAAAGGGCCGGGAGGCGCCGGCGCCAAGGGGTTAAGCACTTTAGATGCATTTTTTTGCACATTTTGTATATGCACATATTTATATATTGTCCATTTTTGATATATTGTGTTTAGTTATTGTGTCACATTGGTTTAATGTACAGCACACTCATTTATTTCTCATTTTAGCATAATTATTAATGTATGTTCCTTGTCCCTGCTTACAGTGGTGGTCAGATAGAAGAATGCTTCCCCCTACATTGGTGATAAGTAGAAAGAATGAAATCCTTTACAGTAGTGGTCAGAATGCCAGTCTTACAGTTAAAAAGATAACTGAGTTCATGCTGTTGGCTTGGCCGAAGGGCGTTGGACCTAGAACTATGCAGGGATAGGAGGTCAGATAGGAACTCATTTACCCACCACAGCACAAGGAACCCCACGCAACCTCTGGAGGAACCTTAGTTTTACACCAGGGGCGGACTGACAACTCATAGGGCCCCCCGGCAATAGGGGATCATGGGGGTGTCCTTGCCCACACTCAAACCACACCCAAAAAAGCCTATGAAAGGTAACAGGGGGATCTCATGGGGCCCCCTACTGACCTTGGGCCTTCGGGCAATGCCCGAGAGCCCAAATGGTCAGTCTGCCCCTGTGTCCCACTTAACCTAGGTTGAGAATGGCTGCTCTAAGGCACACTGTTTCTGAACTGAATTATCTGTTACAGTATTTCACTGCACATTTCCCAAACTATTTTCTACTATTACACCTTAATACCTGCATCCAGGGTCAATGTTAAAAATTACCCTTACATAGGTTGTGAGTAGGAAGACTACAACCCTTACTTAGGTGGTCAGTAGGAAGAACAAAACCCTTACATAGGTGGTCAGTAGGAAGAACAAAACCCTTACATAGGTGGTGAGTAGGAAGAACAAAACCCTTACATAGGTGGTGAGTAGGAAGAATACAACCCTTACATAGGTGGTCAGTAGGAAGAACAAAACCCTTACATAGGTGGTCAGTAGGAAGAACAAAACCCTTACATAGGTGGTGAGTAGGAAGAACAAAACCCTTACATAGGTGGTGAGTAGGAAGAATACAACCCTTACATAGGTGGTCAGTAGGAAGAACAAAACCCTTACATAGGTGGTCAGTAGGAAGAACAAAACCCTTACAGAGGTGGTCAGTAGGACGAACAAAACCCTTACAGTGGTGGTCAGAATGCCACTCTTACAGACAGATAAATAGATAATTTGTGTCATGCTGCTGGCTCTGTCCATTAGTGGCATTAGTCCTTGAACTATGCGGACACCACCAGATGGGAGGTCAATCAGCCCAAAGCTCAAGGAACTCATATGGAGGAACCCTAGAGTTCCAAAGAACCCTGGTTGAGAATGGCTGCTGTAGAAGGTATGTGGTTGTAGAATAAAGTTAAATAAACAGAACAAGCTGGTTTTACATGTTGAGCTAACATTTTTATGATTAAACCATTTTGTACAAAAAGAACACTGCATTACAAATGGTCTCCAAAGCAGTCAAAAACTGTCTTAAAAATATTCAACAATATACAAAGATAATAACTGTACGTCCAACTTTAAAATGTTCTTTAAATATATTTTGTGTGGGTGTTAAGCTGGCTATACAGGATCCATTTTTGTTTTTTTACATTTGAACAGAGGGCTGCACAAAACAAGAAAAAAACAGATTCCTCCATCAACAAATTTGAGATGTATGGAGGATTCCCCTCCGCTGGGACATTGTATTCTGGAGCATGTCCTTCGGTATGGAGTCTGATATCGGCTGGCCTGTGATGGGGAAGGATTCTATGGGATCTGGGTGGTCTGTGGTAGAATGAGAGCCAGCCTGTGATGTACCTAGCTCCATGCTGTTAAGAGAAGCAGGATCCTTGTCTTCCTCCATGCGGGGTCTAGACTTGGCTGGGCCATGGGTGGATGGTGTAGAGGTTCCAGAGCCTGAGGATTCTGCTGTCTCAGCGCTCTAATGGCTGCTCCAGGAAGAACCTGTGTGTGATCTGGCCTGCTATGAATTGTGGCCACCAATGCCATCTTGCCGTAACCTCGGGAGGAGAGGAGGGAAGAAATCCTTCAGTTTCCTTGGTCTTGAGGCTTCTTTGCACCTCCGAGGCATGCCACGGGGTCCTGGATGTGTTGATGTGTTTGGGCAGCTGGTTGTTGGGTGGAGAAGTGGTGGTGAGTCCTTTTGTGAGGCAATCTCCCCAGCTGTGGAACGGAGCTGTCTCACACAGGTAGCATGGTCACCACGCTCCCCCGGGGCATTGTATTCTGACAGTGCTGGGTGCAGCTTCACTGATCAGAAGCTGCAGCTACTGGTCAATAAAGGTTTTCCAACTTGTACATTCAGGGACTGCCACATGCAGATTAAAATTCAGCCGGTCCCTCCTGAGCTTTTTGAATCTCGATTCACTGACTGCCAGCTTTAGAGAGAGCACATTTATAGCTTATATTCTTCTGGATAGCCTCTTTAATATCCTTGTTTCTGAGGCTATAAATAATGGGATTCATCATGGGAGTTAATACTGTATATAACATGGCCACCAAAGAGTCCACGTCGGATGAGTAGGAGGCTGTAGGACGAATGTACATAAAGATAAGAGGCAGGTAAAATATACTCACCACTGCAAAGTGAGAGGCGCAGGTAGAAAATGTTTTCTTGCGGCCAACAGAGGAACTGATTTTGAGAATCGCGAAGATAATCTTAATGTAAGATATGACAATTAAAGACAGGCTTAGCAAAATGATAAAGCCTCCAATGGAGGACCCTACAGTTACATTGAAAGATGTGTTGGCACAAGCCAACTGGAGCAATGGAGGATGATCACAGTAGTAATGGTGGATGATATTGGGACCACAAAAAGGTAACTTTAAGGCGAGGAAAGTTATTGGGAGCAGACTGCCAAAGCCTCCAGACCAGGCTATAGCTGACAGTATTACATACAGTCGAGTTGTCATGATGGTTGGGTAGTGTAAGGGTGAGCATATTGCAATATAGCGATCATAGGCCATTACGGCCAGGAGCAAACACTCTGTTGCTGCCAAGGACAGGAAAAAATACATCTGGGCAAAACAGGCTCTAAAGGAAATAATATCCAGGTTCAACAGGAACTTGGCCAACATCTTGGGGATAGTTACCGAGGTATAGCTAATGTCCAGGAAGGAGAGATTACCCACAAAGAAGTACATTGGAGTATGGAGGTGCTGGTCAAGAAGGACCAAGGCAAAGATAATGCCATTACCAATCAGGGTGAAGAGGTAGATAGAAAAAAACACGAAAAAAAGCAAAATCTGATATTTCTGGAGACTCGGAAATCCAAAAATGATGAATTCTGTCACACGGGAGAAAGTTATGTTGGAAGCAATCATGGATGAATAGGGATCTTCATAGATCTAGAAAAGTTTTGACAATACAAACATTAGAACCACATTTTACAGCTCATTTTGCTCATGATTATTAAATAATTCTACTGTAAGAAATTGTCCACTAAAATTGCCTTAATTCAAGAAAACATAAACATCGTCATCAAGTAAGAAATAATCCTTCAAGTGTGAACTCCTTTTGACATGGACCTCATCGAATAAATGAGCGCCCACCAGATGCAGAACCTCAAAAACATGAGACATATATGTGTAATGGACTCTGCTGCACCTGCAGAGTTGTTCCATCCCAAAGATACAAATGCTGTAGTATGAGGATAGAATCATACAATTTCAATCTGTCCAGGGATTTCAACTCAACCAGTGTGTAACCACTTAAATACCTGATACTTTCACCCTCTACCTTCCCAGGCTAATTTTCAGATTTCAGCACTGTCATACTTTGAATGACAATTACTCGGTCATGCGACGCTGTACCCAAATTAACATTGTATCCTTTTATTTTGAGACAGAGTTTTGTTTTGGCAGTATTTAACCATCACTGTTTTTTTTTTTTTTGCTAAACAAATGAAAAAATATTCAACATTAGAAAAAATACGTTTTTATTAGTTTCTGATATAAAATTTTGAAAATAAATAATCTTTTTTTTCATTAATTAGGCCAACATGTATTCTGCTACGTTTATTTGGTAAAAAGTGACAGGATAGTACAAATACCCCACAAAATAACCCCTTTTTGGAAAGTAGACACCTCCGGGTATTTAGTAAGGGGCATAGTGATTTTTTTTTTTTTTTGAAGTTATCATTTTTTTGCCTTATTTTTTTCTAACTGAAGACATTAAATACATTTTTTTTTCAATATTTTTTAAAATATACTGTCACCAGAGCAGTACAACATCAGTATATGACTGACTGGTGACAATATGTAAAAACAATATGTAATTACAACAAAAAAAATTCAACTTTTTTTTTACATTTTTGTTTCTTTTTTTAATATTTTTTTTACATACCAGAGCAGTACAGTGTCACCATAGTGACATGGTTCTGTGCTGGAGAGGTGATCAGGATTTTGTTTACACTATGATTGCTTATTACAGTGATCACTGTATATGCAATCATTTGTGCCACCCACTCATGTGCCATTGTGTACAACTGCTAGCTGTGAATGGCTACAGTTGTCACATGGTACAGGCCCACTGTGATTGGCCCAATACCACCATGTGATTACTGTGACAAATCACAAATATCACAATAGTACACAATGAATGGCTATGAAAGAAAGCCATTGTGTGCAACTGACATGTAATGTTTGTGATTGGACACAGCAATCACATGGTTACAGGGCCAGCCCGGTACAATGACCTATGTTCTGCTGTGTCCACCGGGCCACAGATCATGGATCTAGGGAATACACAAAGCACACAAGTGGGAGGATGTCATATGATATCCATCCAGGATAATGGTGCTCCCTCTTGGCTGTATTACTATAATAGGCAGGGCAGGAGGTGGTAAAATTCTGCTTTCTGTTGGATAAATGTAAAAACAGGAGGAGCAGTCTCATATTGCAGTAACTTAATTAAAACATAATTTAAACAAAAAAATAAAAGCCAGGGTAAAAAACTCATGTATACACTGCTGCTCTATGCAAGAGACAGCAGCGTGCAATGTCAGTTTAGCAAGCACCACCCTACATGTTTCGTCCTATGGAGCATCATTAGGGGCTGCAAACACTGAAGAAACATTCAGTTAAAACACTTCCAGAGGAAACTTCTCCCAGTTAAAGGTAGAGTTAAAACGGGATAATACACATGATTGACATTCCAATACACTGTATATAAAAAAACTATATCATCAATATGACCGATAAAGTGCTGTCAGTCCCAACCTGAAACTAAAATTTCACACTCCACACCACAACCAGCCTCTCGAATAAAAAAAGATCAAAAAACAAACTTTATTATCCATATGTGAATTTTAATTTAATTATAATGGGACACTCACATGTATTTTGCACTCTTCTATCCAGGGCTTCTTTCTCAGAGAATAGGTGCAGGAACTCCTCCCTTCTGAGTCACGTCTTGTCTTCGCCCCCCCTCACCCACCTCTGAGCACCATCCCTTGGTTCTACCCCCTACCCACTTCCGGGACCGCTCCTTTTAGAGAGTACAGACCCAAGTATCATTTTGTCGCGCTAAGTAATTTGCACTGAATTTGTTAATGATAACAAGAAAAGCAGTAAAGGAGATCCCCAGCAGCCAGAAGCAACAGACTTCCCAACAACCACAATGGTCCCCACACAACAAAATACCACCCCATCAACCATAAACCCCAGCAGCAAAAACAGATCTCCCAGCAGCCATCATCGATAGACTGTCCAGCAGACAACAGCAAAGACCCCTTCTTCACCAGTATACCTCTTCCAGCAACAATTGACCGCCAGCAACAATAGATCCCCCACCAGCAAAAAAGACCTCCCCATCAACAATAGACCACCACACAAATATAGATCCCCACCAGTGGCAATAGATCCCTCAGCAGCCAGCATCAATGGACTTTCCAGCACATCCCAGCACCTCTTGCCATTACAAACGTCTAATGCTGGAAGTGGCGCAACTGCATTCCCCCACATTCCCACTGAAAAAAAAGGCCCTGCTTCTATCCCGACAGTGGAGAGCGCAAAATCTGGTACAGATGTGCATGGCAGCCAATCAGCTTCTAACTTCACCTTGTTCAATTAAGCTTTGAAAATAAAACTTGAAAGCTGACTGGTTTCTATGCAGAGCTGCACCAGATTTTGCGCCCTCTCTCTAGTATATCAACCCCCATGTTTGTTGAAATGCCGACCTGTAGACTCCATTGGAAGCCCATGTGACAAGGTGACAACACAGGAGCAGGGGCGGACTGACAACTCATGGGGCCCCCGGGCAATAGGGGATCATGGGGCCCCTGTGTCCTTGCCCAAACTCAAAAAAGCCTATGAAAAAGGTACCAGGGGCGGGCATCTCATGGGGCCCCCTACTGACCCTGGCCCTCGGGCAGTGCCCAAGTTTCCAAATGGTCAGTCCGCCCCTGCACAGGAGAACAACTGGCAGGATTACCAGGAATTATTGTAATGAAAAATATTCAAACATGTCATTCAAATGGCATTAAGTCTGTTTACTTTAAGGATTATTCAACAAAAAAAAAATCTGAAGAATATATTTAAAAAATATATATTTTTAAAAATATGTAAAAAAATATATATATTCTTCAGATTTTTTTTTAACATATAAAAAAAGTCATTTTAACATATATTTTTACATATATTTGTAAATGCATTCCAAAAAAATGTAGATTTGTATTTTTAAAGACATACAGTATAGTTGAAATGCATTTTTAAAAATATTTTTCATATATTTTGTAATAAAAATGCATGTCAACATACAGTGTGTGTGTGTATATGTGTGTGCATGTATGTATGTGTTTATATATATATATATATATATATATATATATATATATATATATACATATACATACATACATACACACACTATATATATATATATATATATATATATATATATATATATATATATATATATATATATGTGTGTGTGTATGTATGTGTGTGTGTGTGTGTGCGTGTATATATATATATATATATATATATATAGTATGTGTGTGTGTGTATATATATATATATATATATAATTTTTTTTTTAAAATATATTGAATATGGCCAAAATTGTGCATTTCACATATATGTCAATATATTTGAGAAGAATATTTAAAAAATATATTTCAAATATATTTTTCTTTCATATGGGTAAATCAGTGCTGTCCGCTCCCTACTCCCAGGACTGAGATGCCGGCTCAGCAATGACGTCATTGTAACTGCCTGTGCAGTTTTCAGCTATATCTACAAACATCTAATACAGATTAGCCTTTGCTGCTCCCTCTTAGGACCCTTTCACGCTAATCCATTTTTTATTAATTTGTTTGGGGTAAAAAAAATCAGAAGAAAAATGCATGAAAAATGTATCCCTTCAAATCCTATGAAACTCTTCACACCAGTGCACTGTGGGTACAGTGCATTTTTAAAAGTCCTGCATGCTGCATCTTTTCTATGCTTTTCAAAGGCGCACTAGAAACGCATCTCCCATGGAATTCTTTTGAAAATGCATAAAAAATGCATAAAAACACATTAAAAAAAAGCATCTGTGTTGCTTTTTTAATGTATTTTTTGAGTCACGTGTCCAAGTTTTACAGGTTTTATAATTGGCGTCAGGAGTCCAGAAAATGTGGCAAATATGCATATGCATTTTTACAGCATTTTTTCAATGGAGCAGTGTGAAAGCAGTCTAAGCTTGTGACTTCCTGCAAAGTTCCAGTGCATAGTCTGGGTGATCACTGACTGAACCTCAAGGATTTTTTTTAAAAAATGGCTTTAAAATATTAAGCTTTTCTGAAAAGTTGTTAAAATGTAGCGCTCTCCTAGTTAGGCTGGCCATACATTATACAATTTTCTTGAGATTTTTGGTTTAGATTTACCAAAAACCATATAATAGGAGGTCAAAACTAACAACACTTTCAATTGTATCCAATTAGGCAAGCTCTTGCACTATATAGTTGAAGGTAAAGCTAAAGGAAATTGGGCAGAAATTGTATAGTGTATGGCCAGCCTTCGTGTAGGTTGTTAGGTAAATTTAGTTTAGCTCCTCTGTAGTCAGTGGACCATAGATTGATTGTTCTAGCCTGCCTAGTGTTTCACAGACTGCTGGTCTGATTGCCCCCCCCCCCTGCTGCATTCTAGAGGATTTTAAAATTACAGTGGGAGGAAGAATGGGAGAGCAACTTGAGTATTTATGGGGACCGAGCCAATTCCTGGAGAAGTGTGCCCAGTAGGTGGTTAAAGAACCCATAAATAGTCCAAGGCCTAGAACAGAGGGAGAGAGTTCCTGGGTCCAGTCCTGTTGGAGGAGACCCCTGTGCAGGGGGCAAGTTTACTGGAGGTGCCATCTAAAAGACATTTAGGTCCCAGCTGAAGCTGGGGGGCCTATTAGCAAAGCCTAGTACTGGAGTTTGTTTGGGTCTGGAGAAGCTCACTGGAGAGTTCCATAAGGGTGTTGGAGGAAAGGCGTCCAGCTGTCCTATGATTATGTGAGTCTGCATCTCCTTTACTGAGGAGTGCCCAGAGGATATCGGAAGGAGGCAACCGAAGATCCTATGGCTGTGTGAGTAGATAACCCCAGTGCTGGAAGTTAGTGACTGTTTGTAACCTTTGGTCTTTGGGAACGTCCTACTGTCAGACTGACAACTCATGGGGCCCCCAGGCAATAGGGGATCATGGGGCCCCTGTGTCCTTGCCCAAACTCAAAAAAGCCTATGAAAAAGGTACCAGGGGCATCTCATGGGGCCCCCTACTGACCCCGGGCCCTCGGGTAGTGCCCAAGTTTCCAAATGGTCAGTCTGCCCCTGGTCACCTGTCAGCATTAGAGATTCTGTGGGACATTTTTACAGCTCAGCAAGATAGAGGTGAAGCCCTCAAAGTGTTCGGTTCACCAGTTTCTTTCTTGGCATATCTCATGCTCCCTTCGCCCTCGTTCCCAAAAAATCCTAAAAAGACACCCATAGACTGTTGCATTCAAGTCAATGAAAGTGCAAGAAAATGCTGTGTGCCTTGCTCTGTCTGCTCTAATCTGGGGGTAAAGAATCAGTTTCACCAGCTGCTCCTTAGGGGGTGCGCTACAGATATTTCCCAGCTGAAGCTGGGGGGCCTATTAGCAAAGCCTAGTACTGGAATTTGTTTGGGTCTGGAGAAGCTCACTAGAGAGTTCCATAAGGGTATTGGGGGAAAGGCGTCCAGCTGTCCTATGACGACGTGAGTCTGCATCTCCTTTACTGAGGAGTGCCCAGAGGATATCGGAAGGAGGCAACTGATGATCCTATGGCTGTGTGAGTAGATGACCCCAGTGCTGGAAGTTAGTGACTCTTTGTAACCTTTGGTCTTTGGGAACGTCCTACTGTCAGACTGACAACTCATGGGGCCCCCGGGCAATAAGGGATCATGGGGCCCCTGTGTCCTCGCCCACACTCAAACCACACCCAAAAAAGCCTATGAAAGGTACCAGGGGCATCTCATGAGGCCCCCTACTGACCCCGGGCTCTCGGGCAGTGCCCGATAGCCCGAATGATCAGTCTGCCCCTGCTTGCAAATTTACTGAAAGGTCAACTTTAGGGGAATCTGTCACTTTAATGTCTGAAGTAAGAGGTGTACTTTAACTCAAATGTAGGAAATTAAGTCATTTCTAAATTTACCTTCCAGAGGTCGACTCCCATATCAAAAATCGAATGTAAAGTTAATCGTTTGGATATCCTATTAAGGTAATCTGGTATGTACTTGCTGCATTCCTTTTCCTTTTCTGTTTATAATCAAACTACATGGAGCAATGCATTTTCTTTTTATGCTCTTTGCTATAATCCAGACGGGGGGTCTGATTCTTGGAAGAACTCTCTCAGGAGTTATTAGTTTTGGACTGTTCTATGTTACCATCTGAGCTTTTTCTAATAGACGTGTAGTTAATTTTGTTATCGCAATTGTATTAAAAATATCTCTCCCATGTGCTTTATACTATGGGGATTAATCAAGACGTTGAACAGGAACCTTCCATAGACACAGATGATCAAATCTGCTGAATATATCAGTCACTGAATATATTTCCACACAATTCCCATCAAAGCTCGACTCCTGGCAAATTCTAAATACAAAGTTAAAAATATACATAGTGAAGTTTCTTTGCTGCCAAGTGATAAGTTTTCTTGTCTAGTAAATCTTGTGATTCTATCGGAGGGAATACTGTAGCAAATCAATGAATAAAACAAGATAAATTATATTCAAATGTGTCACGGTGTAACCAACAATGGAATAATAAATGGTATAGTCCTTCCCAGGGGTGGACTGACCATTTTGCAAACTCGGGCACTGCCCAAGGGCCCGGGGTCAGTAGGGTGCCCCATGAGATGCCCCTGGTACCTTTTTTTTCATAAGCTTTTTTGAGTTTGGGCAAGGACACAGGGGCTCCATGATCCCCTATTGCCCGGTGGCCCCATGAGTCCCTAGTCCTTCCAGTATAAGGAGAATGACAGGCGCATGGTGTAGCAATCCATGTATGTAGTATGAAGTTCCAAATGGGCAGGGGTAGTCCAGTAGGCACTGAGGGCAAGCTGCGATGGAGTGAAGCATAGAAGGAACAAAGGAACACAGCACCTCTATGTGTGTACTGTAATAGTATTTTAATAAGAAGATAAGTAGTTACTCACATCTTGGAAAATAAAAACAGGCTCATGTAGTGGAGAGGTAAAACGTCGTATGCCAGATGTTTGGGTGACTGTACCAGAAGTAGATAGCCTAGGTCCGCCAGCAGATGGTGTTGTAAATGTGTAGCATAGATGGTGAAGCCTGGCAGAGTCTCCAGGATGTCCGAGGTCGATCACATTCGGCATCTGACGTCATGTGCAACGCATTTCGGGACGAGCTTTGCCCGACATGCTCTTTCATCAGGCAGCCCTATTAAAATATTAAAGTATTAAAATACTATTACAGTACACACTTAGAGGCGCTGAGTTCCTTTAGTCCTTCCAGTATAAATCTGTAAGCCTATAGTGCCATTCACAACAAACAGTGTTCAATCCCACCCAGTGCTCTTTAACCAATTCAAGGTCCTCCACCACTATGCACTCACCAGAGAGCTACTTGGTCAGTAGCATGTATATTTCAACCATGAGGTCTATTTCATCCGCTCTCTAGTGACTTTACCAGTCCAGTTAGAACCCTAAGAGATGCGGCAGTATCGGGAAGAAGGTGCTGCGGTCCGCTCTCAATCAATCATCCGAGTGAGATGCACGGTCACCGGAAATACCGATGGCTCTAACCGGACTGGTAAAGTCGCTGGAGAGCGGATGACATAGACCACATGGTTAAGATATACATGCTGCTGACCAAGTGGTTCTCTGGTGAGTGCATAGTGGTGGAGGACCTTGCACTGGATAAAGAGCACTGGGTGGGATTGAACACTGTTTGTCGTGATTGGCACGCTAAGCTTACAGATTTATACTGGAAGTACTATACTGATTTTTATTCCATTGTTGGTTACACTGTGACATGTTTGAATATAATTTATATTGTTTTATTCTCTCCTAACCCTCCTGTATTGCAAATATCACTGTATAAACTTGCACCAATGACTGTGTTTAGTGATTAGCTAAGAGATTAGCATTTCCACCGCACTAGGGTTGGCGGTTTGAATCCTAACCATGGCACAACCTGTCTGGAGTTTGCATGTTCTCCCTGTACTTGTGTGGGTTTCCTTCCACACTCTAAAGCAGGGGTCTTCAAACTTTTTAAACAAAGGGCCAGTTTGCTGTCCTTCAGGCTTTAGGGGGGCCGGGCTGTGGTCAGTCTGAGTAGAAAATGTCTCTGCATAGGTGGGAGTAAACCCTGCCCCATCATTGGGTTTTAACAGGAGGAACAGTGCCCCAGTGATGGTATGAGTGGGAAGAATAGTGCCTCAGGGATGGTGTCAGTGGGAGGAATAGTGCCCCATCATTGGTATCAGTGGAAGGAATAGTGCCCCATCATTGGTATCAGTGGGAGGAATAGTGCCCCATCATTGGTATCAGTGGAAGAAATAGTGCCTCATCCTTGGTATCAGTTGGAGGAATAGTGTCCCATCATTGGTATCAGTGGGAGGAATAGTGCCCCATCATTGGTATCAGTGGGAGGAATAGTGCTCCATCATTGGTATCAGTGGGAGGAATAGTGCTCCATCATTGGTATCAGTGGGAGGAATAGTGCCCCATCATTGGTATCAGTGGGAGGAATAGTGCCCCATCATTGGTGTAAGTGGGAGGAATAGTGCTCCATCATTGGTATCAGTGGGAGGAATAGTGCCTCATCATTGGTATCAGTGGGAGGAATAGTGCCCCATCATTGGTATCAGTGGGAGGAATAGTGCCCCATCATTGGTATCAGTGGGAGGAATAGTGCTCCATCATTGGTATCAGTGGGAGGAATAGTGCTCCATCATTGGTATCAGTGGGAGGAATAGTGCCCCATCATTGGTATCAGTGGGAGGAATAGTGCCCCATCATTGGTGTCAGTGGGAGGAATAGTGCCCCATCATTGGTGTCAGTGGGAGGAATAGTGCCCCATCATTGGTGTCAGCGGGAGGAATAGTACCTCATCATTGGTATCAGCGGGAGGAATAGTGCCCCATCATTTGTGTCAGTGGGAGGAATAGTGCCCCATCATTGGTGTCAGTGGGAGGAATAGTGCCCCATCATTGGTGTCAGTGAGAGGAATAGTGCCCCATCATTGGTATCAGTGGGAGGAATAGTACCCCATCATTGGTGTCAGTGGGAGGAATAGTGTCCCATCATTGGTATCAGAGGGAGGAATAGTACCTCATCATTGGTATCAGTGGGGGGAATAGTGCCCCATCATTGGTATCAGTGGGAGGAATAGTGCCCCATCATTGGTATCAGTGGGAGCAATAGTGTCCCGGCATTGGTATCAGTGGGAGCAATAGTGCCCCATCATTGGGATCAGTGGGAGGAATAGTGCCCCATCATTGGGATCAGTGGGAGGAATAGTGCCCCATCATTGGGATCAGTGGGAGGAATAGTGCCCCATCATTGGGATCAGTGGGAGGAATAGTGCCCCATCATTGGGATCAGTGGGAGGAATAGTGCCCCATCGTTGGTATCAGTGGGAGGAATAGTGCCCCATCATTGGTATCAGTGGGAGGAATAGTGCCTCATCATTGGTATCAGCGGGAGGAATAGTGCCCCATCATTGGTGTCAGTGGGAGGAATAGTGCCCCATCATTGGTATCAGCGGGAGGAATAGTGCCCCATCATTGGTGTCAGTGGGAGGAATAGTGCCCCATCATTGGTATCAGTGGGAGGAATAGTGCCTCATCATTGGTGTCAGTTGGAGGAATAGTGTCCCAAGGGCTGGATAGAGGCAAGCAAAGGGCAGCATCTGTCCTCTGGGACGCAGTTTGGAGACCACTGCTCTAAAGACATGCTGGTAGGTTAATTGGCCCTGCCTAAACTGTCCCCAGTTTGGGTATGTATGAATTTGAGATAGGGACCTTAGTTTGTTCCTTGAGGGTGGGGACTGATGTAAATGTACAACGTATGTGTAAAGCACTACATAAATTGTCATAGTATAGTGTCAAGTAAATAAGTACTTTAAATAAATAAATATATAAACCAGTTTAAAACTGTATAAAATTAAAATAAGATTTATTCAAAATATTTTATTCATTAAAAGGACATACATCCAAGTGAATACATGGCTTTATTCATTAATTACATACATTCTATTCTGTGACCAAACTACTTCTGGTGCAGATGAAGCCTATTTTCCTTTGGAATGCAATTTTAATGTCTTTGTTTCTCATGCTGTATATTATGGGATTCATCATGGGAGTTAATACTGTATATAACATGGACACCAAAGAGTCCACATCGGATGAGTAGGAGGCTGTTGGGCGAATGTACATGAAGATAATGGGCAGGAAGAATATGCTGACAACCGCAAAGTGAGAGGCGCAAGTAGAAAACGTTTTCTTGCGGCCACCAGGAGAACTGATTTTGAGGATCGCTATAATAATCTTAATGTAAGATATAACAATTACAGCAAAGTTTACCAAAATGACAATGGCACCAATGGTCGACCCAATGGCTACACTGAAGGATGTGTCGGCACAAGCCAATTTAAACAATGGAGGAGTGTCACAGTAGTAATGGTAGATTATATTGGGACCGCAAAAAGGTAACTTTAAGGCAAGAATGGTGAGTGCGAGTGGAGCCGCAAAGCCTCCACACCATGCTGCCATTGACAGAATTATGTAAAGTTGTCTTGTCATGATGATGTGGTAGTGTAAGGGTGAACATATAGCTATGTAGCGATCGTAGGCCATTATGGCCAGGAGAAAACACTCTGTTGCTCCTAAGGACAGCAGAATATACAATTGTGTAAAGCAGGCGGTGTAGGAAATGGTATCCAGGTTCATCAGGAACTTGGCCAACATCTTCGGGATGGTTACCGAGGGGTAACTCATGTCTATAAAAGACAAATTGCTGACAAAGAAATACATTGGAGTATGGAGGTGCTGATCAAAGATGACCAAGAAGAAGATAATGCCATTGCCAGAGAGGGTGAAGAGGTAGATACAAAGTAATACACAAAAAAGCAAAATGTGGTAATTCTGGAGGCTCGGGAATCCAAAAATTATGAATTCTGTTACATTGTTAAAAGTTGCATTTGAAGAAACTACTTCATTGACCTAGATCATATAAAATAGAGAAAATGACTTACTATAATATCTTATTGCACAGCTAAAGCTACAGTATAGTAATGGTGGTTTTTCAAGACCAGTAGCAGGTGATGTATCGTACCGCTAGGCCTTCAGTGATGTCCTTCCTGAATTAATCCAGCATTTTTGGGCTGTAACTTTAGAAATTCAGCATGGAAACAACAGGAACACTGATTAGCCAGGGTTGACATAAAAATTTCTACACAAAATTTCTCCTCCTTTCTTTCCTCAAGAAGACTTCAATTACTCTGTTATACGGGTTATCTGTGAGTTTCAGTTCCAGCATTAAATTCTTTTGGAGGCCAATGTTGAAAGTCAAGTCTAACCAGCTGTATAGTTACATTTTAATATATTTTTTTTTTCCATAAATGTGTATTAAATTAATCCCAATAGTCTATTCTCTTCATTTTATAGTTTTCTTTCTTGGTTACACTGTTGTGTGTTTATGATTAGAATTTTTATCCAATCATATTTCAGCCATGATAGCCATCATGTATTGCCAGGGTCAAAGAAATCTGCCTTGAGGCCTCATGGCATAAATTATTGTATGCCTGCTAGATAGCCCCGGTGTTGCCAACTCAAAATCTGATTGGTTAAAGCTACAGTTTCATTCCCATTTACTGTAAGCTACAGGAGCCAGCAACATTGATTCTGGAGGCCTCAAGGCTATCATGGCTGAAATATGATTGGATAAAAGCTCTAACATAACATGAAGAGAATAGACTATTGGGAATAGTTTTATACACATGCATGGAAAAAAATGTATTGAAATGAAAGTCTGATTCTGATAGTTTAGGCAGTGTTTAGGCCAGTAGAAAAGGCCTTACTGGCCCTGACAGTTCATCACTGTTCAAGACGTAGAGTAGAACTATAGGCAAAACATTTATTTTTTTTCATTTTGTATAGAGTAAAGTAAGGTTATAACCCCTGTCAGTTTATTTTTTGCAATCTGTGTCCCATTGGAGAGAGTTACTTTCACTCCCTGTCCGACAGCCAAAGCAGGAAATGAGAGAAAATCCCTGAAAATTAAGGGAATTCCTTGGGGGACCCCCCCCCATTTCACCAGAACTAGTGTTCCCATTGGAAAATGTCCCCTCTGTTACTGTTCTGGGGACAACCAAAAATTGAGGGTTTTTTTAACTTCCACTTTCAATAATAATGGTAAGCAGGGCAAATAGAGATGGTGAATCTCCCTAACGGGGCCACAGATAGCAATAAAAACCTGACAGGTGTTCTAATCCCTTCCCACTCTATCCAAAATTAAAAAAAAAAAAGTTTTGCCTTTAATTATACTGTACTTGAAGGCTACAATTGCTGACCTCTGCTTCAGAAAATACTAGGTCCTAGTTTCTAGTACCTGGTGGTCAAGTTAATCCAGTGGCTTTGTTACCTTCCCAATGTTGTCATTAGAGATGAGCGAATTATTCAAAAATTCGATTCGGCTGATTCGCCGAATTTGCGGGAGAAATTCGATTCGATGCGAATTTATTCGCTGCGAATTTAACTTATTAAAAGGGTTTCTAGGCTTCAGAGAGCCTTTATATTAGTGCAGAACACTGTACCTTTAATTTAAATGCCCTTGGAGTCTGCTGGGGAAGAGAAATAATACTGTCAGTCAGTATGACATGCAGATGAGTGCCGTCGATCTTAGAATCACCGCACACTTCACTCATTTGGGCAGTCACGGGGCACGACGAAGAAAAAGAAGAAGAATGAAAAGAAGAATGAAAAGAAGAAGAAGAAGAATGAAAAGAAGAATGAAAAGAAGAAGAAGAATGAAAAGAAGAAGAATGAAAAGAAGAAGAAGAAGAAGAATGAAAAGAAGAAGAAGAATGAAAAGAAGAAGAATTCCAGTACAGCAAAAAGTGTATCTGCAGAGAGCTCCGCTATTTCTGACAGTTCTCTGACAGTTCCTTCACATTTACAGCGGTTGAAACATTGTATCTATTTATTTCCGAATAAAAACATCTGTATCCTAAATGGAAACAAATAGATACAATGTTTCAACCGCTGTAAATGTGAAGGAACTGTCAGAGAACTGTCAGAAATAGCGGAGCTCTCTGCAGTGACACTTTTTGCCGGCTGATCGGGGAAAATTCGATTCGTGCATCCAAAGTTTGCTAAAATTCGGATTCGGTGCGAATCGAATTTTTCCTAATATTCGAAACGAATTCCACTTCGCCAAGTTCGATTCGCTCATCTCTAGTTGTCATATATCAAGGATGAGGAGTGATAATTATTGTTATAATTATTGTTGTTGAGGCAAGAGTTCACTGGCCAATATGGAATGCAATACTTCCTCTATCCAAAAAAATGAATTTTCACGCAGCAACTTGGTTCCCCAGAGAGATGCATGTATTGGGTCATTGCACAGGACAGAGTCCACAGAGTGTGTGCGAATAATACAATGATCAAAAGCCTTCAATGTACCAAATCCTGCTCTGATGATACGTTAGCAGGCATAGAGATATTATACGAAATATAAATAGGGCTACCCTGTTCAACTTGCCAGCCAGCTAACCAACAACATTGGTCAGCAACCCCAGTGTAAAAAAAGATTTTATCAGCAAGGAACATGGATAGGTATCATTTATCAAAAAGGGGGATAAGAAAGCCAGTTCAATCTGCCAGCCAGTTAGTCAACTATCAAAAACCAAATAACATGCGTTTAAAAACTGGGGTTTAGTTAGCACCAGGGCCCCCAGGCAATAGGGGATCATGGGACCCCTGTGTCCTTGCCCAAACTCAAAAAATCCTATGAAAAAGGTACCAGGGGCATCTCATGGGGCCCCCTACTGACCCCAGGCCCTCGGGCAGTGCCCGAGTTTCCAAATGGTCAGTCCGCCCCTGGTTAGCACACATTTGCAAATACATACGGAAGCCACAGAGCCACATCACAGCACCCTGATATTCTGTGGTCCTAACTCTATAAATCTGGAGAGTCCTCATAGTAGAGGCACATGCATTTAAAGGATAGACCAAGGGCAGGTGGACCTGAGGGAGCCCACCCCTCGTTAAAGGTACAGGATCGCACTGACACCCAGCATATAGCACAACGGCAGCCAGGGTATCCAATGCACCCACAAACCTCAAAAAATACATACAAAATACTGGTCACCGACCCAGGTATTTAACCCTTTGAGGACCAAGGGACGTATTTGTCCCATGTTTTTAATTGCATGTATCATCTGATTAAGAACTTAAAACTCTTTTTTTTTTGGTTTGAGTCAAAATATTAGTTCTTATCAACAAACAACAAATGTATCTAGCTTTTTGCCAATTATTTTATGAAATGGCTTAGTTACAGCAACTGAAGTGTACGAACTTTAAAAACAAAAAAAATTGATTCTTTTGGAGTTCCACAATCTTACAGTCCTCAAAGGGATAACTGGCTTTTTCAGCAGTGAACACGGACGGGCATTGCATGCGAAATATACTGTAAATAGGGCTACCCTGTTCATGCGATGCCCATCCGTGTTCACTGCTGAAAAAGCCAGTTATAGACCTGGGTCGGTGACCAGTATTTTGTATAGAGATATTATACCTGTCCAACATAGTTTTAATCTATAGTGTGCACCTAGGTAGCTTCCATTCATGCAATAATGTATACTATAGTATCTACTAAGCCTGTGCTTCCATAATGATATCGTGTCAGCGATTAAAAAAAATCTTAAGACTTACAATTACGATGTCTACAACCCCCATTACCAGGGCCCTAGATAAGGGGGTACCACCAGTCTTCCTGTACAGGGTTGAGGCCAGCAGAGTAAATCTGATGTGGGCAGGGAGGGTGATCGGCATGGCGGCGGGGGCAGTTCAGGCTGGTGGTGGTGGTGGTGGTGTCATGGTGTGGTGGATCCATCCTGCCTTGTAGCAATGGTTCAGGCTGGTGGTGGTGGTGTCATGGTGTGGTGGATCCATCCTGCCTTGTAACAGTGGTTCAGGCTGGTGGTGGTGGTGTAACAATGTGGGGGATATTTTCTTGGCACTAGCAAGGTGTACCTAATAAAGTGGGTGATTGGCGTGGAGGCGGGGCAGTTATTGGAACCAACCCCCTGTATGGCTCTCCCTGCAGCAGCTGAAAGCTGGCTTCTTCTCCTCTCCCTCCTGCCTGCTTCCAGCTGCTGTAGAGAGAGCCATATAGGGGTTCGGTTCCAGTAACTGCCCCGCCTCCACGCCAATCACCCACTTTATTAGGTACACCTTGCTAGTGCCAAGAAAATATCTCCCACATTGTTACACCACCACCACCACCAGCCTGAACCATTGATACAAGGAAGGATGGATCCACCACACCATGACACCACCACCACCAGCCTGAACCATTGCTACAAGGCAGGATGGATCCACCACACCATGACACCACCACCACCAGCCTGAAGCATTGATACAAGGCAGGATGGATCCACCACACCATGACACCATCAGCCTGAACCATTGATACAAGGCAGGATGGATCCACCACACCATGACACCACCACCACCAGCCTGAACCATTGATACAAGGCAGGATGGATCCACCACACCATGACATCACTAACATTAGCCTGAACCATTGATACAAGGCAGGATGGATCCATGCTTTCATGTTGTTGACGCCAAGTTCTGACCCCACCATCCGAATGTTGCAGCAATCAGTCTGCCCATTCTCCTCTGACTTCTGACATCAACAAGGCATTTTCATCCACACAACTGCTGCTCACTGGATATTTTTTCTTCTTTGGACCATTCTCTGTAAACCCTAGAGATAGTTGTCCATGAAAATTCCAGTAGATCAGCAGTTTTTTAAATACTCAGACCAGCCCGTCTGGCACCAACAACCATGCCATGATCAAAGTCACTTAAATCCCCTTCAGTTTCCACCCGCATCGCTAGCCTACTAAGCGACCTATCGGCTTGGATGTCACTCCACTTCCTCAAACTCAACCTTTCCAAACTGAGCTCTTAGTATTCCCCCCAGCCCATGCCCCCTCCCCTGACTTCACCATAAATATGGCTAACACCGCTGACAAAATCATGTAGACTTCACCTCCGCAACATCTCCAAGATACGACCGTTCCTAACCCCGGAAACCACTAAGCAACTTATTCCCTCCCGTATTATATCACACCTCGACTAATTCTAATTCTTAGCGTTTTTTTAGTACTAGCGTTTATGAGCATTTAGTGTTTTTTTTCTTCCAGAAAAACACTCTTCAAATCAAAACAGAAGGGTTTTTTTTTCCTGCCTCTAAATATTGAGCTTAAAAAAATGTCTTGAGACTGCCTAATGTGTATGTACACATATGATAACAATAGTTGCTTCTACAGGGAAAACGCTAAATTCCTCCAGGAGAAGGGTTTTTTAAAGCCAGTGTGCATGGAACCTCATAAATTACTTAACAAATGCATAAGGCCATATTAAAGGTCAGCATCTAGATGGGTATATAAAGACGGGAGATAACAGCAATGAGGGAAATGCATACTCTTCTGGTAGGAGGAAATATAAAATGTCTGGAGGCATGGGTATAAAAACTGTCCACTGCGGCTGGAGGGTATCTCAGCCAAGAGCAAAAAGTGCAGTCCAGATCTCCTAAGCCTTAACATACAGCATCAGTTGCCTCTCTAAAGTCAGGCGTCCTAAGACAAATCTGGCCTAAAATAGCAAATATATGGAAGGGAAAAAGAAAGAGATGAGAACACGGTGGAACAAAAAGAAACAACAAGAATTGCACCTTAATGCTCACATTATTTCGGTCAGTGTAGACATTTGAAAGCACTGATTACCGTAAGCAATCTAGAGTTCAATTTTTAACCTGCCCAAGGAGTCACTTAAGTCTGTCCTAGCATACCATTCAGTGTATTTGAAAGAGGTCGTGAGACAAGTCCAGGGGCGGACTGACAACTCATGGGGCCCCCGGGCAATAGGGGATCATGGGGCCCCTGTGTCCTTGTCCAAATTCAAAAAAACCTATGAAAAATGTACCAGGGGCATCTCATGGGGCCCCCTACTGACCCCGGGCCCTCGAGCAGTGCCCGATTTTCTAAATGGTCAGTCCGCCCCTGGAGAAGTCATCTCTGCTTTTGGCAGGGTATATTCCATAAACGTTTTCCATCTACTGAACAAGTGATTGGTAAGGGCCTAATTCTGTATCACTGTATCTAATTTTTTTGGGTGGATATCTTAAACTAAAGTATGAGTAGATGTGCAGAGCTTGGAGGCTTTGAACCGACAGATGCAGCAGGGGCCTCTTATTTTTTATAGAATGCTAGGGAATGCTACAGATCACATGTGGCCTGAAGGGATTAATTGGACATTGACCAGGAAGGATGTGGTGGGAAGATCCAGGACACATGTCCAGCCCGCCAAGCCATTTCATGTGACCCTCACACCTCTCCTGAAGTTGCGGCACCCCCACCCCCCCCACACCTCTACCTTGTCTCAGCAGAGAGGAGGACAGAACACCTTCTACAGATCCTGCGCCACTCTGTGCAGACACAGCACCCCCTAGCCTCCACCTCCCCTGGTCTCAGCATTCTGCAGACTCAGGCAGCTGACATAGTCCTCCTCTGGTTCTCCTCCAGACCCTGCACTTTCTGCTTCCCTGCTCCGCCCCCAGCTTCTTCCCAGTGGCAGCCCAAGGTAAGTGGGTGCGCTGTGGTGTAAGGGAAGGTGGGGTTCTCTTGACTTCTTATGGTGGTGGAGCTCTTGACATCCAAAGTGAGACGAGGTGGGGTACTCTGGACATCTAGTTTACAGGCACAACTGACCCTTTGAGGGCAACCATAATTCTGATGCAGTTTATGATGAAATTGCATTTGCTATAGATGATCTAATTGCTCAATCAACAGCCCTCCCCAGTATTAGTATATCTTCATAAATACAAGCAGCTGCTGGTCTAAGATCTGATCTATATTTTTGTAAATATTAGGAAGGCAAAAAGGGACCAATGGGAAAATCTAAACCATAATTTCAATTTATTTTAGCATTTTCAATCAGATTTAAACTTACAAACATATTTTTATTAATATATTCAGAACATCTACCTTCTGTGCATGGAGGTAAAAAAACCTGTGTGCAGCAACCCTCCCAGCCCCCCTAATACTCACCTGAGCTCCATCGTGATCCAGCGATTTGCACAAGAGCCTCAGCTGTCTGGGGACTCTCCTTCCTCATTGAAAATGATGTTCATATATACTCCTGCGCTTGGGGATGAACTCCACAAAGGCTATAACCTCATATCAAATGCCTTGAAATGTGCATGCCTTGCTGCCCTCAAAGGACTGGGGAAGTCCAAATGACTAGATACAAAGAAAAACAAACAGAGGGCACACCGGCCTACTGCATTACCTTAAAAAAAATTTATGATAAAAAATGATAGGTATTATACTCACAGATGACAGTAATGTCAAAGGCACATCATAAAAGTACAGCACTGTCCAGTCCCCACTTGGTGATGTCCTCAATGGGAACCCTGGACCTCCAACAGGCTAATGCGTTTCGAGGACTTGCCTTTTCCTCAGAGCCAACAGTCAGGTAAATGCAAGCAGATCATAACTGGTGGCCAGGGTGGTATACAGTACATGCCTCACTGTATCATAACAGACAAGACTCTTACGTGATGGTTGCAAACAACTCTCTCCACAATCTGAGCAGGCACCTTTGTATTTGTTATTGGTTAGGTTGAACAAATCATACATCTAGTACCTTTCCCAGGGTCATATTTCCATATTATTTCCATATTAAAATATGCTGTGCATGGAAGGACATGATGACCCCAAACCTGATTAGGATTTGTCATGTGTTTAGAATACTCCTTGGCCCCCTAAGCTCAAGTGAGAGATGGCTCATTCTGTTTAAGTCAGAGCTCTGTTTAAGCTCATTCTGTTTTGCCTCAAAGTAGCTATCCCATAGTGCTCTTGGTATTACTTGTATTTGTACAACAAACTATATAAATGATGTTGAAAGTGCTTCTTGTTCTTGAGATAGAGAGTAATATTTGGAACTGTTGGTCACGAGGCTCTAAAAGTTTAAGGGCTTGTTCACATCATCTGCAGAGTCCTGTATTTTTCTGCAGCAAAAAACTGCAGGTCCCCACCATCGTTGTCCACCATTCTGTCTCCACCATCGTTGTCCACCATTCTGTCCCCACCATCACAGTCCTCCATTCTGTCTCCACCATCACTGTGCCCCATTCTGTCCCCATCATCACTATCCTCCATTCTGTCCCCACCATCACTGTTTCCTATTTTGTCCCCACCATCACTGTCCTCCATTCTGTCCCCACCATCACTGTTCCCCATTTTGTCTCCACCATCACTTTTCTCCATTCTGTCCCCACTATCACTGTTCCCCATTTTGGCCCCACCATCACTAACCCCCATTCTGTCCCCACCATCTCTATTCTCCATTCTGTCTGCACCATCACTGTTCCCCATTCTGTCCCCACCATCACTGTCTGCCATTCTGTCCCCACCATCACTGTCCTTCAGTCTGTCCTCCACTATCACTTTTCTCCATTCTGTCGCCACCATCACTGTCCACCATTCTTTTCCCACCATCACTCTTCTCCATTCTGTCCCCACCATCACTCTTCTCCGTTCTGTCCCCACCATTACTGTCCCCCCATTCTGTCCCCACCATCACTCTTCTCCATTCTGTCCCCATCATCACTGTTCTCCGTTCTGTCCCCACCATTACTGTCCCCCCATTCTGTCCCCACCATCACTCTTCTCCATTCTGTCCCCATCATCACTGTTCTCCGTTCTGTCCCCACCATTACTGTCCCCCCATTCTGTCCCCACCATCACTCTTCTCCATTCTGTCCCCACCATCACTGTTCCCCGTTCTGTCCCCACCATCACTGTTCTCTGTTCTGTCCCCACCATCATTGTTCTCTATTCTGTCCCCATCATCACTGTCCTCCATTCTGTCCCCACCATTGCTGTCCCCCCATTCTGTCCTCGCTATCACTGTTCTCCATTCTGTCCCTACCATCACTGTCTTCCATTATGCCCCTACCATCGTTGTCCTCTATTCTGTCCCCACTATCACTATCCTCCAATCTATCCCCACCATTACTGTCCGTCATTCTGTCCCCACCGTCACTTTTCTCCATTCTGTCCCCAGCACCATTGTCCACCATTCTGTCCCTACCATCTCTTTTCTCCATTCTGTCCCCACCATCACTGTCCTCCATTCTGTCCCCACCATCACTGTCCACCATTCTGTCCCTACCATCTCTTTTCTCCATTCTGTCCCCACCAACATTGTCCTCCATTCTGTCCCCACCATCACTTTTCTCCATTCTGTCCCCACCATCACTATCCTCCGTTCTGTCCCCATCATCACTGTCCACCATTCTGTCCCCACCATCACTGTCCCTCATTTTGTCCCCCACATCACTGTACCCCATTCTGTCTTCACTATCACTGTTCTCCGTTCTGTCCCCACCATCACTGTTCTCCACTTTGTCCCCACCATCACTGTCCTCCATTCTGTCCCCACCATCACTGTCCTCCATTCTGTCCCTACCATCACTGTCCTCCATTCTGTCTCTACCATCACTGTCCTCCATTCTGTCCCCACCATCACTGTCCTCCTTTCTGTCCCCGCCATCACTGTCATCCATTATTTCCCCACCATCTCTTTTTTCCATTCTTTCCCCACCATCACTTTTCTCTATTCTGTCCCCACCATTATTGCCCCCCATTCTGTCCCCACCATCACTGTCCCTCATTTTGGCACCACCATTACTGTCCCCCATTTTGTCACAACCATCACTGTCCCCCATTCTGTCTTCTATTTTGTCCCCACCATCACTGTCCTCCATTCTGTCCCCACCATCACTGTCCTCCATTCTGCCCTCACCATGCCGAAAAGTGTTCCTTGAAGGATTGATGTGGACCAATACACCAATTATACCTTACCCATGACAACATAAGCTTACCTTTATCCATAAAATCCATAAAACGTTTGGCCGAGCTAATAGTTAAATATAATGTGCATCTATAAAAAAGTTCGGCTAATTCGACCTCTGTTAAAAATGTAAATACATATACAGTATGGTTGCTATTAGACATGTGCACAATGGAAACATTTGCTTCATTTCAGATTCATTCATTAAGTAAATAATTTAGTTTCGTCATATTTGTTGTGTTATAATGATTTGTTTTCAGAATGTGTTTCATATATTTGGATTTGTTTCGTTTATTCGATGTTCGAAATCGATTTGTATTTTTGGAAGTTATTTCAGAAGATTGGTTATATTCATTTAAATTTGTTATTTTAGGAGATTACTTATGCACTTGGAGTCATCCCTGCTAGTCCAACCCACAAAGAGAAATGTAATGAGCTGATAGTACGATATTGACTGGAGTAACGAAAGTAATGAATGGAACAAAATTCATTTCTGATTCACTTGTTATTTTATGATTCGGAGATTCTGATGGATCCACCTCCATCCAACCCAAACACAATAAGTAGGAATCTTTTTTTTTTCACTTTCATACCTTGCTGTATTTATTGCAATATGTTTCCATTTCATACGTAGTGCATTTTTAATTAAAAATGTTAATGTAAAAAGAATCAGCTGATTATCTGAGTCAAAGACTACCATGCCGCTCTCATCCAAACAAAAAATTTGGATCAGTCGTTATGTCATTACTAGAGATGAGCGAATCGAAGTATCCGAAGTGGAATTCGAGTCGAATTTCGGAAAAATTTCGATTCGTGCCGAATCCGAAAAACAGCCTAATTCGGACGCGCGAATCGAAATTTTTCCGAAAATGGCGGCTGACATGTGCGGCGACGGAGCGGGGATGTCGGGGAAGGCGCGCAGACAAGGCGCGCTGCCCCATAATGCATTCCTCAACGACATGTGATCGCATCAGCCAATCAGCAGCCAGCCAGCCAGCACTGTGTAATGGTCGAGGTATATATAGCGGCCATTTTGGAAATCTTCATTTGCCTGCAGTCATTGAACAGAGGCAGACCGCTCTGTACTAGGGACAGGGACAGAGTTAGGGCCACAGAAACGAGAATTGGGGACAGAGAGAAGTTACTTAGGGACAGAGAACCATTACTCAGGGACACAGACTTGTTAATGAGGGCCACAGAATCGTTATTTAGGGACAAAGAAACGCTAGTTAGGGCCACAGAATTCATACTCAGGGACAGACAGAATTGTTACTCAGTGCCAGAGAATTGTTACTTAGGGCCACAGAAACGTTATTAGGGCCACAGAATTTTTACTCAGGGACAGACAGAATTGTTACTGAGTGCCAGAGAATTGTTACTCAGGGACAGACAGAATTGTTACTGAGTGCCAGAGAATTCTTACTCAGGGCCACAGAATTCATTCTCAGGGACAGACAGAATTGTTACTCAGGGACAGACAGAATTGTTACTGAGTGCCAGAGAATTGTTACTCAGGGACAGACAGAATTGTTACTGAGTGCCAGAGAATTGTTACTCAGGGACAGACAGAATTGTTACTGAGTGCCAGAGAATTGTTACTCTCACAGACACAAAATTGTTACTTGCACAGACACAGAATTGTTACTTGCACAGACACACAATTGTTACTCAGGGCCACAGAATTCATACTCAGGGACAGACAGAATTGTTACTGAGTGCCAGAGAATTCTTACTCAGGGCCACAGAATTCATACTCAGGGACAGACAGAATTGTTACTCAGGGACAGACAGAATTGTTACTGAGTGCCAGAGAATTGTTACTCAGGGACAGACAGAATTGTTACTGAGTGCCAGAGAATTGTTACTCTCACAGACACAAAATTGTTACTTGCACAGACACAGAATTGTTACTTGCACAGACACACAATTGTTACTCAGGGCCACAGAATTCATACTCAGGGACAGACAGAATTGTTACTGAGTGCCAGAGAATTGTTACTCAGGGACAGACAGAATTGTTACTGAGTGCCAGAGAATTGTTACTCTCACAGACACAAAATTGTTACTTGCACAGACACAGAATTGTTACTCGCACAGAGACAGAATTGTTACTCAGGGCCACAGAATTCATACTCAGGGACAGACAGAATTGTTACTGAGTGCCAGAGAATTGTTACTCAGGGAAGACAGAATTGTTACTGAGTGCCATAGAATTGTTACTCAGGGACAGACAGAATTGTTACTGAGTGCCAGAGAATTGTTACTCTCACAGACACAAAATTGTTACTTGCACAGACACAGAATTGTTACTCGCACAGAGACAGAATTGTTACTCAGGGCCACAGAATTCATACTCAGGGACAGACAGAATTGTTACTGAGTGCCAGAGAATTGTTACTCAGGGACAGACAGAATTGTTACTGAGTGCCAGAGAATTGTTACTCTCACAGACACAAAATTGTTACTTGCACAGACACAGAATTGTTACTTGCACAGACACACAATTGTTACTGAGTGCCAGAGAATTGTTACTCAGGGACAGACAGAATTGTTACTGAGTGCCAGAGAATTGTTACTCAGGGACAGACAGAATTGTTACTGAGTGCCAGAGAATTGTTACTCAGGGACAGACAGAATTGTTACTGAGTGCCAGAGAATTGTTACTCTCACAGACACAAAATTGTTACTTGCACAGACACAGAATTGTTACTCGCACAGAGACAGAATTGTTACTCAGGGCCACAGAATTCATACTCAGGGACAGACAGAATTGTTACTGAGTGCCAGAGAATTGTTACTCAGGGACAGACAGAATTGTTACTGAGTGCCAGAGAATTGTTACTCTCACAGACACAAAATTGTTACTTGCACAGACACAGAATTGTTACTTGCACAGACACACAATTGTTACTCAGGGCCACAGAATTCATACTCAGGGACAGACAGAATTGTTACTGAGTGCCAGAGAATTGTTACTCAGGGACAGACAGAATTGTTACTGAGTGCCAGAGAATTGTTACTCAGGGACAGACAGAATTGTTACTGAGTGCCAGAGAATTGTTACTCTCACAGACACAAAATTGTTACTTGCACAGACACAGAATTGTTACTCGCACAGAGACAGAATTGTTACTCAGGGCCACAGAATTCATACTCAGGGACAGACAGAATTGTTACTGAGTGCCAGAGAATTGTTACTCAGGGACAGACAGAATTGTTACTGAGTGCCAGAGAATTGTTACTCTCACAGACACAAAATTGTTACTTGCACAGACACAGAATTGTTACTTGCACAGACACACAATTGTTACTCAGGGCCACAGAATTCATACTCAGGGACAGACAGAATTGTTACTGAGTGCCAGAGAATTGTTACTCAGGGACAGACAGAATTGTTACTGAGTGCCAGAGAATTGTTACTCTCACAGACACAAAATTGTTACTTGCACAGACACAGAATTGTTACTCGCACAGAGACAGAATTGTTACTCAGGGCCACAGAATTCATACTCAGGGACAGACAGAATTGTTACTGAGTGCCAGAGAATTGTTACTCAGGGAAGACAGAATTGTTACTGAGTGCCATAGAATTGTTACTCAGGGACAGACAGAATTGTTACTGAGTGCCAGAGAATTGTTACTCTCACAGACACAAAATTGTTACTTGCACAGACACAGAATTGTTACTCGCACAGAGACAGAATTGTTACTCAGGGCCACAGAATTCATACTCAGGGACAGACAGAATTGTTACTGAGTGCCAGAGAATTGTTACTCAGGGACAGACAGAATTGTTACTGAGTGCCAGAGAATTGTTACTCTCACAGACACAAAATTGTTACTTGCACAGACACAGAATTGTTACTTGCACAGACACACAATTGTTACTGAGTGCCAGAGAATTGTTACTCAGGGACAGACAGAATTGTTACTGAGTGCCAGAGAATTGTTACTCAGGGACAGACAGAATTGTTACTGAGTGCCAGAGAATTGTTACTCAGGGACAGACAGAATTGTTACTGAGTGCCAGAGAATTGTTACTCTCACAGACACAAAATTGTTACTTGCACAGACACAGAATTGTTACTCGCACAGAGACAGAATTGTTACTCAGGGCCACAGAATTCATACTCAGGGACAGACAGAATTGTTACTGAGTGCCAGAGAATTGTTACTCAGGGACAGACAGAATTGTTACTGAGTGCCAGAGAATTGTTACTCTCACAGACACAAAATTGTTACTTGCACAGACACAGAATTGTTACTTGCACAGACACACAATTGTTACTCAGGGCCACAGAATTCATACTCAGGGACAGACAGAATTGTTACTGAGTGCCAGAGAATTCTTACTCAGGGCCACAGAATTCATACTCAGGGACAGACAGAATTGTTACTCAGGGACAGACAGAATTGTTACTGAGTGCCAGAGAATTGTTACTCAGGGACAGACAGAATTGTTACTGAGTGCCAGAGAATTGTTACTCTCACAGACACAAAATTGTTACTTGCACAGACACAGAATTGTTACTTGCACAGACACACAATTGTTACTCAGGGCCACAGAATTCATACTCAGGGACAGACAGAATTGTTACTGAGTGCCAGAGAATTGTTACTCAGGGACACCTAATCGTTGAATTAAATAGTATGTCAGACAACATGCAGAGGAGTGGCAGAGGAGGCAATGTTTTAGGAGCGAGCAGACGTGGCAGCAGAGGAAGGGGTCGAGGCAGCAGTATTCGCAGCCAGAGGCCAGTGCTCCCGGTGTCATCCAGCGGTCGTGTCTCCACCGACAACCCTGCCGTCATTGATTGGTTGGCTCGGTCGTCTTCCTCTTCCCAGGTCACCTCTGACACCTACAGCCAACGGTCGGTGGGTACGTCAGACACAACCGTTAGTTGGCATGGCCCGGGACCAAGCCCACTGAAATCACGTGTCCTCTACCTGCCCCTGTCCTTTGCTGTTCCCTCACCAAGCGAAGTATCGCATGCTGTGGGCTCAGCCCCACTGTACAGTGAGGAAGAGCTAACAGAGGGCGGTCAGGAACGGGGGGAGACATCGGCCTTTTCAGCAGCCAAGCGAACAAGTACTGGCGAGGAGAGTGGCTCGGTAGCCGGTCTAGAGACAGGTCTGTCTCCTGACCCAGACGCAGCCGAGGGGGCTAGTAGTGAGGCGGAGACCCTACTTGATGATGAGGAGGTTGATCGCACTTGGCAGCCTCGTCGTCATCAGGCAATTTCTTCCGCATCATCAGGAGAAGAGGGTGGCAGCTTGGCAGCGAGCAAAACAGTCGGTGGGTTGCCCAGGAGACAGCAGCAGGGTCGCATCAGTGTCAGTGGAGCCAAACGTCCACGGAGTAGAGCACCAGCTCCACTGCAGCCTACCACCACGGCCAGTAGTGGTGCCGGTGCGCACGGAGGAAGTAGCAGTCAGCCAGTGAAGAGTAGCGGGGGCAAAGTTTCCTACTCGGTGGTGTGGCAATTTTTCCTCAAGCCGCCCGAGGAAGTAAACGTAGCCGTATGTCGACTATGTGGCCAGAAATGCAAGCGTGGCCAGGGGGCCCATGTTGGGACTACAGCGTTGCGTCAGCATATGCAGCGTCACCATTCGGTGGCCTGGGAAAACCGTGATAAACATACGGCGGTTCTGCCTGCCCCAGCCCCCGCTCCATCACCCGCTCCGTTACTTGCTCCGTCACCCGACGTCGTCAATCGCCCTCTATCAGCCAGTCAAGGCTCCAACACCTCTGCTGAGGGGAGTTGTCGCTCATTGGCATCTTCCGCTCGTTCAGATGCTCCTTCTCCTGCTACTCCTCTTCTCGGATTCCGTCAACAGTCTTTCTTGGAATCCGTATCCAAGAGACAACAGTTTGCGAGCACGCACCCGACGGTGCAAAAGCTGAACGTCCTCCTGTCCAAGTTGCTGGTGCTGCAGTCCCTCCCTTTCCAACTGGTGGACTCAGCACCTTTCCGAGAAATGATGGCTTGTGCCGCGCCGCGGTGGAGAGTGCCAAGCCGTCATTTCTTTGCCCAAAAGGCAGTGCCAGCCCTGCATTCACATGTAGAAGAGATGGTGGGCCAGTCTTTGAGCATGTCGGTCTCTGCCAAAGTGCACGGCAGCGCCGACGTGTGGAGCTGTAACTACGGTCAGGGACAGTACATGTCATTTACGGCCCACTGGGTGAACGTGGTGCCGGCACAGCCGCACCAGCAACTTGGACAGGTCACGACGCTTTTGCCTCCACGTTTGCACGTCCTTGGTCCAGCAAGCATGTCCGCCTCTACCACCTCTTTTTCCGCCGTGTCCTCAGCCGCCACCCCCGTGCCAAGTCCCATTACCCGACCGGCATATCACATGTGCAGGGCGCAACGGTGTCACGCTGTGCTGCACCTGGTATGCCTTGGCGAACGTAGTCACACAGGGGAGGAACTGCTGAGTGTAATGAACAGAGAAATCGACAGATGGCTGTCTCCGCGCAAACTAAAAATCGGAACCATGTTGACTGACAACGGAAAGAACATGGTGTCTGCTCTGCGTCAAGGAAGGTTGTGCCATGCGCCATGCATGGCTCACGTGTTCAATCTGGTTGTCAAGCGGTTCCTAAAATCCACCATCCCACTGCAAGACATCCTTAAAATGTCACGTAAACTGTGCATGCATTTCAGCCATTCCTACACCGCAAAGAACACCCTCATTGAGCTGCAGCGGCAGAACGGAATTCCACAGCATCGCCTGATCTGCGACGTTGCAACAAGGTGGAATTCAACCCTACACATGTTAGACCGCCTTTACGAGCAGCGAAAGGCCATCACCGATTTCCTGATGTTACAAGCGGATAAAGGTACTCCCCTGTGTAACTTAGATGTCAGCCATTGGCAGCTCATGCGTGACACCTGCCGCTTGCTCAGGCCCTTTGAGGAGGCCACGCTATTCGTGAGTCGGCAGGACTATGGGATGAACGACGTCATTCCTCTGTTGCACGTCCTGGAACAAATGCTGTTAACAATGGCTGGTCAGGGTGCGGTAGACGTGGCGCACAGATCTCAACGCCACATGACCCCTGTGGGGGCAGGACAGGAAGAAGAGGAGGAGGTAGAGGAGGACATTTGTGCTCAGGAATTATTGAGTGAAATGGGTGGTTTTTCCACTCAGCGGACAGGAGTGGAGGAGCAGGAGCATCTGGTAGAGGAGGAGGAGGAGGAGACAGAGGACCCAGACGCACCGTGGCAGTATGCTGTGGAGATGGAGGCAGGGAGTCCCTCGCATTCCTTGGCACAAATGGCCCATAGCATGCTCGGTTGCTTGCGTAGCGACAGCCGAATAATAACCATCAGACAGAGGGATGACTTTTGGCTGTCCACCTTGTTGGACCCTCGCTACCGGTCCAAAATGGTGGCCTTTTTCACACCTGCTGAGAGGGAGGCCAAAATTACGTACTATAAAAACCACCTATGTAGTCAGTTGGTCTCTGCCTTTGTGCGCCAACGTCCATCCTCAGACACTGTGGGCCCTGTGCGCTCGCGTTCCGCTGGCATGGCAGCAGGGGAGGGGTGGGGTGGTAGGAGCAGTGGCAGCTCCACCAGCAGCGGCTGCCTCAGTCTGCAGTCGATGATGAGTAGCTTTCTTCACCAGCGCAGTGAGGAAACTACTAACCAGCCGCAGCAGCAGCAGCAGCATCAGGTGGACCTGGAGCAGGAGCTCAAACAACAGGCTTGGGCCTACTTGGACAGCACCCTGCCAACCGAGGTAGACAATCCCCTTGACTACTGGGCAACGAAACTTGACCTTTGGCCCCAACTAGCTGAATTTGCCCTTGAAAGGCTGTCATGCCCGGCCAGTAGCGTGGCATCGGAGCGCGTGTTTAGTGCGGCAGGAGGTATTGTAACTCCGCGGAGGACACGACTGTCCACCCAAAGTGTGGAGAGACTCACGTTTGTGAAAATGAATCAGGCGTGGATTAGTCTGGATTTCAAACCACCAGTTCCTGACACAACTGACTAAATCCGCCATGAATCATGCCTCAAACATGTGCCACTTTCAGGTCTCCTCACACTGCTGGTGTGTTGAATTTTTTGACATAGGGTGCTGGCAGATTACGGGCCTCCTATAGCTGCTGCCAGGCCCCTAATCTGCCATAGGCCCCTATATACCGCCTCCTCCTGCTGCTGCCAGGTCCAGAGTCTCTCATGGGTCCCTGTACGGCCTCCCATTGCTGCTGTCTCCATCGCCACACTCTGCTGCCATGTGCCACTTTCAGGTCTCTTCACACTGCTGGTGTGTTAAATTTTTTGACATAGGGTGCAGGCAGATTACGGGCCTCACATAGCTGCTGCCAGGCCCCTAATCTGCCATGGGCCCCTATATACCACCTCCTCCTGCTGCTGCCAGGTCCAGAGTCTCTCATGGGTCCCTGTACGGCCTCCCATTGCTGCTGTCTCCATCGCCACACTCTGCTGCCATGTGCCACTTTCAGGTCTCTTCACACTGCTGGTGTGTTAAATTTTTTGACATAGGGTGCTGCAAGATAACGGGCCTCACATAGCTGCTGCCAGGCCCCTAATCTGCCATGGGCCCCTATATACCGCCTCCTCATGCTGCTGCCAAGTCCAGAGTCTGTCATGGTCCCTGTACGGCCTCCCATTGCTGCTGTCTCCATCGCCACACTCTGCTGCCATGTGCCACTTTCAGGTCTCTTCACACTGCTGGTGTGTTAAATTTTTTGACATAGGGTGCAGGCAGATTACGGGCCTCACATAGCTGCTGCCAGGCCCCTAATCTGCCATGGGCCCCTATATACCGCCTCCTCATGCTGCTGCCAAGTCCAGAGTCTGTCATGGTCCCTGTACGGCCTCCCATTGCTGCTGTCTCCATCGCCACACTCTGCTGCCATGTGCCACTTTCAGGTCTCTTCACACTGCTGGTGTGTTAAATTTTTTGACATAGGGTGCAGGCAGATTACGGGCCTCACATAGCTGCTGCCAGGCCCCTAATCTGCCATGGGCCCCTATATACCGCCTCCTCATGCTGCTGCCAAGTCCAGAGTCTGTCATGGTCCCTGTACGGCCTCCCATTGCTGCTGTCTCCATCGCCACACTCTGCTGCCATGTGCCACTTTCAGGTCTCTTCACACTGCTGGTGTGTTAAATTTTTTGACATAGGGTGCAGGCAGATTACGGGCCTCACATAGCTGCTGCCAGGCCCCTAATCTGCCATGGGCCCCTATATACCACCTCCTCCTGCTGCTGCCAGGTCCAGAGTCTCTCATGGGTCCCTGTACGGCCTCCCATTGCTGCTGTCTCCATCGCCACACTCTGCTGCCATGTGCCACTTTCAGGTCTCTTCACACTGCTGGTGTGTTAAATTTTTTGACATAGGGTGCTGCAAGATAACGGGCCTCACATAGCTGCTGCCAGGCCCCTAATCTGCCATGGGCCCCTATATACCGCCTCCTCATGCTGCTGCCAAGTCCAGAGTCTGTCATGGTCCCTGTACGGCCTCCCATTGCTGCTGTCTCCATCGCCACACTCTGCTGCCATGTGCCACTTTCAGGTCTCTTCACACTGCTGGTGTGTTAAATTTTTTGACATAGGGTGCAGGCAGATTACGGGCCTCACATAGCTGCTGCCAGGCCCCTAATCTGCCATGGGCCCCTATATACCGCCTCCTCATGCTGCTGCCAAGTCTAGAGTCTCTCATGGGTCCCTGTACGGCCTCCCATTGCTGCTGTCTCCATCGCCACACTCTGCTGCCATGTGCCACTTTCAGGTCTCTTCACACTGCTGGTGTGTTAAATTTTTTGACATAGGGTGCTGCAAGATAACGGGCCTCACATAGCTGCTGCCAGGCCCCTAATCTGCCATGGGCCCCTATATACCGCCTCCTCATGCTGCTGCCAAGTCCAGAGTCTGTCATGGTCCCTGTACGGCCTCCCATTGCTGCTGTCTCCATCGCCACACTCTGCTGCCATGTGCCACTTTCAGGTCTCTTCACACTGCTGGTGTGTTAAATTTTTTGACATAGGGTGCAGGCAGATTACGGGCCTCACATAGCTGCTGCCAGGCCCCTAATCTGCCATGGGCCCCTATATACCGCCTCCTCATGCTGCTGCCAAGTCCAGAGTCTGTCATGGTCCCTGTACGGCCTCCCATTGCTGCTGTCTCCATCGCCACACTCTGCTGCCATGTGCCACTTTCAGGTCTCTTCACACTGCTGGTGTGTTAAATTTTTTGACATAGGGTGCAGGCAGATTACGGGCCTCACATAGCTGCTGCCAGGCCCCTAATCTGCCATGGGCCCCTATATACCGCCTCCTCATGCTGCTGCCAAGTCCAGAGTCTGTCATGGTCCCTGTACGGCCTCCCATTGCTGCTGTCTCCATCGCCACACTCTGCTGCCATGTGCCACTTTCAGGTCTCTTCACACTGCTGGTGTGTTAAATTTTTTGACATAGGGTGCAGGCAGATTACGGGCCTCACATAGCTGCTGCCAGGCCCCTAATCTGCCATGGGCCCCTATATACCACCTCCTCCTGCTGCTGCCAGGTCCAGAGTCTCTCATGGGTCCCTGTACGGCCTCCCATTGCTGCTGTCTCCATCGCCACACTCTGCTGCCATGTGCCACTTTCAGGTCTCTTCACACTGCTGGTGTGTTAAATTTTTTGACATAGGGTGCTGCAAGATAACGGGCCTCACATAGCTGCTGCCAGGCCCCTAATCTGCCATGGGCCCCTATATACCGCCTCCTCATGCTGCTGCCAAGTCCAGAGTCTGTCATGGTCCCTGTACGGCCTCCCATTGCTGCTGTCTCCATCGCCACACTCTGCTGCCATGTGCCACTTTCAGGTCTCTTCACACTGCTGGTGTGTTAAATTTTTTGACATAGGGTGCAGGCAGATTACGGGCCTCACATAGCTGCTGCCAGGCCCCTAATCTGCCATGGGCCCCTATATACCGCCTCCTCATGCTGCTGCCAAGTCTAGAGTCTCTCATGGGTCCCTGTACGGCCTCCCATTGCTGCTGTCTCCATCGCCACACTCTGCTGCCATGTGCCACTTTCAGGTCTCTTCACACTGCTGGTGTGTTAAATTTTTTGACATAGGGTGCTGCAAGATAACGGGCCTCACATAGCTGCTGCCAGGCCCCTAATCTGCCATGGGCCCCTATATACCGCCTCCTCATGCTGCTGCCAAGTCCAGAGTCTGTCATGGTCCCTGTACGGCCTCCCATTGCTGCTGTCTCCATCGCCACACTCTGCTGCCATGTGCCACTTTCAGGTCTCTTCACACTGCTGGTGTGTTAAATTTTTTGACATAGGGTGCAGGCAGATTACGGGCCTCACATAGCTGCTGCCAGGCCCCTAATCTGCCATGGGCCCCTATATACCGCCTCCTCATGCTGCTGCCAAGTCTAGAGTCTCTCATGGGTCCCTGTACGGCCTCCCATTGCTGCTGTCTCCATCGCCACACTCTGCTGCCATGTGCCACTTTCAGGTCTCTTCACACTGCTGGTGTGTTAAATTTTTTGACATAGGGTGCTGCAAGATAACGGGCCTCACATAGCTGCTGCCAGGCCCCTAATCTGCCATGGGCCCCTATATACCGCCTCCTCATGCTGCTGCCAAGTCCAGAGTCTGTCATGGTCCCTGTACGGCCTCCCATTGCTGCTGTCTCCATCGCCACACTCTGCTGCCATGTGCCACTTTCAGGTCTCTTCACACTGCTGGTGTGTTAAATTTTTTGACATAGGGTGCAGGCAGATTACGGGCCTCACATAGCTGCTGCCAGGCCCCTAATCTGCCATGGGCCCCTATATACCGCCTCCTCATGCTGCTGCCAAGTCCAGAGTCTGTCATGGTCCCTGTACGGCCTCCCATTGCTGCTGTCTCCATCGCCACACTCTGCTGCCATGTGCCACTTTCAGGTCTCTTCACACTGCTGGTGTGTTAAATTTTTTGACATAGGGTGCAGGCAGATTACGGGCCTCACATAGCTGCTGCCAGGCCCCTAATCTGCCATGGGCCCCTATATACCGCCTCCTCATGCTGCTGCCAAGTCCAGAGTCTGTCATGGTCCCTGTACGGCCTCCCATTGCTGCTGTCTCCATCGCCACACTCTGCTGCCATGTGCCACTTTCAGGTCTCTTCACACTGCTGGTGTGTTAAATTTTTTGACATAGGGTGCAGGCAGATTACGGGCCTCACATAGCTGCTGCCAGGCCCCTAATCTGCCATGGGCCCCTATATACCACCTCCTCCTGCTGCTGCCAGGTCCAGAGTCTCTCATGGGTCCCTGTACGGCCTCCCATTGCTGCTGTCTCCATCGCCACACTCTGCTGCCATGTGCCACTTTCAGGTCTCTTCACACTGCTGGTGTGTTAAATTTTTTGACATAGGGTGCTGCAAGATAACGGGCCTCACATAGCTGCTGCCAGGCCCCTAATCTGCCATGGGCCCCTATATACCGCCTCCTCATGCTGCTGCCAAGTCCAGAGTCTGTCATGGTCCCTGTACGGCCTCCCATTGCTGCTGTCTCCATCGCCACACTCTGCTGCCATGTGCCACTTTCAGGTCTCTTCACACTGCTGGTGTGTTAAATTTTTTGACATAGGGTGCTGCAAGATAACGGGCCTCACATAGCTGCTGCCAGGCCCCTAATCAGCCATGGGCCCCTATACCGCCTCCTCCTGCTGCTGCCAGGTCCAGAGTCTCTCATGCCATGTGCCACTTTCAGGTCTCTTCACACTGCTGGTGTGTTAAATTTTTTGACATAGGGTGCAGGCAGATTACGGGCCTCACATAGCTGCTGCCAGGCCCCTAATCTGCCATGGGCCCCTATATACCACCTCCTCCTGCTGCTGCCAGGTCCAGAGTCTCTCATGGGTCCCTGTACGGCCTCCCATTGCTGCTGTCTCCATCGCCACACTCTGCTGCCATGTGCCACTTTCAGGTCTCTTCACACTGCTGGTGTGTTAAATTTTTTGACATAGGGTGCTGCAAGATAACGGGCCTCACATAGCTGCTGCCAGGCCCCTAATCTGCCATGGGCCCCTATATACCGCCTCCTCATGCTGCTGCCAAGTCCAGAGTCTGTCATGGTCCCTGTACGGCCTCCCATTGCTGCTGTCTCCATCGCCACACTCTGCTGCCATGTGCCACTTTCAGGTCTCTTCACACTGCTGGTGTGTTAAATTTTTTGACATAGGGTGCAGGCAGATTACGGGCCTCACATAGCTGCTGCCAGGCCCCTAATCTGCCATGGGCCCCTATATACCACCTCCTCCTGCTGCTGCCAGGTCCAGAGTCTCTCATGGGTCCCTGTACGGCCTCCCATTGCTGCTGTCTCCATCGCCACACTCTGCTGCCATGTGCCACTTTCAGGTCTCTTCACACTGCTGGTGTGTAAAATTTTTTGACATAGGGTGCTGCAAGATAACGGGCCTCACATAGCTGCTGCCAGGCCCCTAATCTGCCATGGGCCCCTATATACCGCCTCCTCATGCTGCTGCCAAGTCCAGAGTCTGTCATGGTCCCTGTACGGCCTCCCATTGCTGCTGTCTCCATCGCCACACTCTGCTGCCATGTGCCACTTTCAGGTCTCTTCACACTGCTGGTGTGTTAAATTTTTTGACATAGGGTGCTGCAAGATAACGGGCCTCACATAGCTGCTGCCAGGCCCCTAATCAGCCATGGGCCCCTATACCGCCTCCTCCTGCTGCTGCCAGGTCCAGAGTCTCTCATGCCATGTGCCACTTTCAGGTCTCTTCACACTGCTGGTGTGTTGAATTTTTTGACATAGGGTGCTGGCAGATTACGGGCCTCCTATAGCTGCTGCCAGGCCCCTAATCTGCCGTAGGCCCCTATATACCGCCTCCTCATGCTGCTGCCAGGTCCAGAGTCTCTCATGGGTCCCTGTACGGCCTCCCATTGCTGCTGTCTCCATCGCCACACTCTGCCATGTGCCACTTTCAGGTCTCCTCACACTGCTGGTGTGTTCCATTTTTTGTCATAGGGTGCTGGCAGATTATGGGCCTCCCATAACTGCTGCCAGGCCCCTAATCTGCCATGGGCCCCTATACCGACTCCTCATGCTGTGACGTTGCAACAAGGTGGAATTCAACCCTACATATGTTAGACCGCCTTTACGAACAGCAAAAGGCCATCACAGATTTCCTGATGTTAAAAGCAGATAAAGGTACTCCCTGTGTAACTTAGATGTCAGCCATTGGCAGCTCATGCGTGACACCTGCGCTTGCTCAGGCCCTTTGAGGAGGCCACGCTATTCGTGAGTCGGCAGGACTATGGGATGAACGACGTCATTCCTCTGTTGCACGTCCTGGAACAAATGCTGTTAACAATGGCTGGTCAGGGTGCGGTAGACGTGGCGCACAGATCTCAACGCCACATGGCCCCTGTGGGGGCAGGACTGGAAGAAGAGGAGGAGGTAGAGGAGGACATTGGTGCTCAGGAATTATTGAGTGAAATGGGTGGTTTTTCCACTCAGCGGACAGGAGTGGAGGAGCAGGAGCATCTGGTAGAGGAGGAGGAAGAGGAGACAGAGGACCTAGACGCACCGTGGCAGTATGCTGTGGAGATGGAGGCAGGGAGTCCCTCGCATTCCTTGGCACAAATGGCCCATAGCATGCTCGGTTGCTTGCGTAGCGACAGCCGAATAATAACCATCAGACAGAGGGATGACTTTTGGCTGTCCACCTTGTTGGACCCTCGCTACCGTTCAAAAATGGTGGCCTTTTTCACACCTGCTGAGAGGGAGGCCAAAATAACGTACTATAAAAAACACCTATGTAGTCAGCTGGTCTCTGCCTGTCTGCGCCAACGTCCATCCTCAGACACTGTGGGCCCTGTGCGCTCGTGTTCCGCTGCCATGGCAGCAGGGGAGGGGTGGGGTGGTAGGAGCAGTGGCAGCTCCACCAGCAGCGGCTGCCTCAGTCTGCAGTCGATGATGAGTAGCTTTCTTCACCAGCGCAGTGAGGAAACTACTAACCAGCCGCAGCAGCAGCAGCAGCATCAGGTGGACCTGGAGCAGGACCTCAAACAACAGGCTTAGGCCTACTTGGACAGCACCCTGCCAACCGAGGTAGACAATCCCCTTGACTACTGGGCAACGAAACTTGACCTTTGGCCCCAACTAGCTGAATTTGCCCTTGAAAGGCTGTCATGCCCGGCCAGTAGCGTGGCATCGGAGCGCGTGTTTAGTGCGGCAGGAGGTATTGCAACTCCGCGGAGGACACGACTGTCCACCCAAAGTGTGGAGAGACTGACGTTTGTGAAAATGAATCAGGCGTGGATTAGTCTGGATTTCAAACCACCAGTTCCTGACACAACTGACTAAATCCGCCATGAATCATGCCCCAAACATGTGCCACTTTCAGGTCTCCTCACACTGCTGGTGTGTTCCATTTTTTGTCATAGGGTGCTGGCAGATTACGGGCCTCCCATAGCTGCTGCCAGGCCCCTAATCTGCCATGGGCCCCTATACCGCCTCCTCATGCTGCTGCCAAGTCCAGAGTCTCTCATGGGTCCCTGTACGGCCTCCCATTGCTGCTGCCTCCATCGCCACACTCTGCCATGTGCCACTTTCAGGTCTCCTCACACTGCTGGTGTGTTCCATTTTTTGTCATAGGGTGCTGGCAGATTACGGGCCTCCCATAGCTGCTGCCAGGCCCCTAATCTGCCATGGGCCCCTATACCGCCTCCTCATGCTGCTGCCAGGTCCAGAGTCTCTCATGGGTCCCTGTACGGCCTCCCATTGCTGCTGTCTCCATCGCCACACTCTGCCATGTGCCACTTTCAGGTCTCCTCACACTGCTGGTGGGTTCCATTTTTTGTCATAGGGTGCTGGCAGATTACGGGCCTCCCATAGCTGCTGCCAGGCCCGTAATCTGCCATGGGCCCCCGTACCGACTCCTCATGCTGCTGCCAGGCCCGTAATCTGTCATGGGCCACTGTTGTCGCTTGTTGGCATATTCCGCTCGTTCAGATGCTCCTTCTCCTGCTACTCCTCTTCACGGATTCCGTCAGCAGTCTTTCTTGGAATCCGTTTCCAAGAGACAACAGTTTGCGAGCACGCACCCGACGGTGCAGAAGCTGAACGTCCTCCTGTCCAAGTTGCTGCTGCCAGGCTCGTAATCTGTCATGCGCCCCTGTACCGCCTCCTCATGCTGCTGCCAGGTCCAGAGTGTGTCATGGGCCCCCGTACCGACTCCTCATGCTGCTGCCAGGCCCGTAATCTGTCATGGGCCCCTGTACCGCCTCCCCATGCTGCTGCCAGGTCCAGAGTGTGTCATGGGTCCCTGTACGGCCTCCCATTGCTGCTGCCAGGCCCGTAATCTGCCATGGGCCCCTGTACCGACTCCTCATGCTGCTGCCAGGCCCGTAATCTGTCATGGGCCCCTGTACCGCCTCCTCATGCTGCTGCCAGGTCCAGAGTGTGTCATGGGTCCCTGTACGGCCTCCCATTGCTGCTGTCTCTATCGCCACACTCTGCCATGTGCCACTTTCAGGTCTCCTCACACTGCTGGTGGTTTCCATTTTTGTCATAGGGTGCTGTATGGCCTCCCATTGCTGCTGCCTCCACCGCCACACTGTGGCTCCACACTCTGGTTTTGGCCCCGTGACTGCCCAAATGAGTGAAGTGTGCGGTGATTCTAAGATCGACGGCACTCATCTGCATGTCATACTGACTGACAGTATTATTTCTCTTCCCCAGCAGACTCCAAGGGCATTTAAATTAAAGGTACAGTGTTCTGCACTAATATTAAGTCTCTCTGAAGCCTAGAAACACCCTTTTTTAAGTTAAATTCACAGCGAATTTATTCGACTCGAATCGAATATTGTCCACGAATTCGCCGAATCAGTCGAATCGAATTTTTCATTTCTTCGCTCATCTCTAGTCATTACCACGGGCGGACTGATAACTCATGGTGAAACATATAAATCCCACATAAAGCCCAAAATTAAATTCTACAAATGTAATCAATTTATACAATCAAAATAAATATTATTCAACTTAAAAAATGTGTCCAATTTAAATTCACTCCCAATTGTGTCCCAAAATCACATAAAAAAAAAAAAAAATAAATTAAATAAAAAATAAAAATTAAAACAGAATCCCAATGTGTCCAAAATCCAATTTTGTTGGTTGTATACATGTGGTTTCAACCAAAAGTTTGATCAGTCAGTACAGAGCCATTGAGGGAGCAATTCTGCAAGCTGGATTTTCCTTTCTTTTAATGTGAGTTTTGATTAAATTTGTTTTGTTGATGTGAATTCTGCCTAAGAGCCTTTGTTTCTTTATCAAGATTTTGGAGGAGTACCCCTGAAATGAAGGATTGAAAGATATGGATTCCTTATGATAGCCCATGCTTGAGAATAACTTCAAGAGGGTAATAGTACCTGGTATCACTTTTGGCTGGATTATAGAGGGTACTAGTACCTAGTATCACTATTCACAAGTGGTTGGAGTGGTCACGAGTTTTTTCACGTTTTGGGTTTTATTTATTTATTTATTGATTCATGCAGTGAAAGAATAAGTATATATTTATATATTACTTGCACAAGTTTTTTTTTTTTCTTTCACTCTTTTAAGAGTGGTTTTGTGTTTTTGCACAGAGTGAAGTATATATATTTAAAAAGATAATACACTATGAATTTTCTTTTTTTCTTTTTTTTTGGAGGTTTTCGTGGAATATTTAGGATCAATTTCCTTTTAACTGGATTGAAGTGAAAATTTGGAACTTGGATTTTGGACACATTGGGATTCTGTTTTAATTTTAATTTTTTATTTAATTTTATTTTTTTTTATGTGATTTTGGGACACAATTGGGAGTGAATTTAAATTGGACACATTTTTTAAGTTGAATAATATTTACTTTGATTGTATAAATTGATTACATTTGTAGATTTTAATTTTGGGCTTTATGTGGGATTTATATGTTTTACCACAAAAAGGATATATTGGATTGTATACTTTCTAGGGAGAAAGTGTGACTTTTTGGTAGGAGTGGAAGGGAAGGAGTTTATTGATTGATTGATTGATAACTCATGGTGCCCCCCGGCAATAGGGGATCATGGGGCCCCTGTGTCCTTGCCCAAACTCAAAAAAGCCTATGAAAAAGGTACCAGGGGCATCTCATGGGGCCCCTTACTGACTCCGGGCCCTCGGGCAGTGCCCGAGTTTCCAAATGGTCAGTCAGCCCCTGGTCATTACATTATATCAGATGCTTCAAACATTAACAAAAGGCCCAAACTATCGCATCATGTCATCCAAATGAAACTAATGAATACCAATTAATTTGTTGTTTTTGTTTTAATTCATTTCGTATTCATTGAAATTCGTTACTATTGTAATTCAGAGATTCGAATACATCCGAATCTCCAAATCACAAAAATTTTATCCAAATTTCAATCTGTAACGAATGGAATCACACGTTTAGTCGCTATACCGGTTTTTCTCAAATTGTAAAAATAAACAAAACATAACCTTACCCAATAATGTTTGGCTGGAGGTGGGCTACTAGTGAAATCAAATGGTATTTAGACAAATAATATACATACAGAATATAGTTGGTATACAGGCTTTTTTGAAATTGTAAAGATGACAGAAAGAAATGGCAAAAAATTACTTCCTTCTGTGAAGTTTCCTTAAATCTTTACAACTTGTATATATACTGTAACTGACGGAAAGAGATTTGTTCTTTTTACAGCAAAATTGCCTCATGCTTCATACTTTCAACGCTTCACTGTCTGCATAAAATGCACTATTTTACGTTTTTACGATTTCTTCTTTTATCTTTTGTTTAATATGTTTGCTTTGTTATATAAAAATGACATGTACACTTATTCAATGCAAATCTTGTGAAATTGCTTGGATCATTGATGCAGATGTGTTTTCAAAATATATTTTTGCTTCTTGTGGCTCAGATCCCTGCGTTTTGATGTTCACCTGGTAGAAAAATCTATTGTTTTTATATTTTGTTCTTGTTCAGAATGTTATTTTTCATAAATACAAACTTTTTTTTACCAAAATATTTCAACATATAAAACTTACCTTCCATATATCAACTCCCATAGCTAATACTACAAGAAAACTTTTTGCAAGAATCAATACTTTTAATAATTTGATCTTCTTCAAAAATGAATGGCACAAGCTGAATTTTAAACTATTATATATAAATATAAAATATAATATTTATATACTATTTTTAGTGATTGGCTACATGTGTAGCTTTTCCATCGCTTTGGTCTACTTGCAACAAAGTACGCTGTGAATAAATGTCTATTTATACCCCTGGTTATGAAAGAAACAGGGGGTCTAATGCCAATTAATATTCTCTTAGGAATGATAAATCAATGTTGCCATCTAAGCTTCTTGTAATAGTCTGAAGTTGTTGTTGTCATTATAATTCATTATATTACAAATAACTCTCCCATACGGCTTGCCCCATAGAGATTAATCAAATTAGTGCAAGGTTAATCGGTTATATTAACTAGCCATAGACATAAGTGACAAAACAAAATGTATTTAATGTATTTTATTACATTTGTTGATATTATTTGAATTTAAATGTACATTTTTTATATACCTTCACAGCATTACTTTATTAAAGGATGTAGTCATTGCTGATGATTATTTCCTCATATTTATACATATTTTGCTTTTTTTTAATTTATTTTTTGGAATTTTATATACACCGCTCAAAAAAATGATAAGAACACTTTTTAATCAGAGTCTAGCATCAAGTCAATGAAACTCCTGGGATATTGATCTGGTCAGTTAAGTAGCAGAGGGGGTTGTTCATCAGTTTCAGCTGCTTTGGTGTTAATGAAATTAACAACAGGTGCACTAGATGGGCAACAATGAAATTACCCCCAAAACAGGAATGGTTTTACAGGTGGAGGCCACTGCCATTTTTTTCCTTCTCATCTTTTCTGACTGTTTTTCACTAGTTTTGCATTTGGCTAGGGCAGTGTTTCTCAACTTCAGTCCTCATGGACCCCCAACAGGTCATGTTTTCAGGATTTCCATTATTTTGCACAGGTGATTTGATCAGTTTCACTGCCTTAGTAATTACCACAGCTGTTTCATCTGAGGGAAATCCTGAAAACATGACCTGTTGGGGGTCCATGAGGACTGGAGTTGAGAAACACTGGGCTAGGGTCAGTGTCACTACTGGTAGTATGAGGCCATACCTGGACCCTACAGAGGTTGCACAGGCAGTCCAACTCCTCCAGGATAGCACATCAATACGTGCCATTGCTAGAAGGTTTGCTGTGTCTCCCAGCACAGTCTCAAGAGCATGGAGGAGATTCCAGGAGACAGGCAGTTACTCTAGGAGAGCTGCTCAGGGCCGCAGAAGGTCCTTAATCTATCAGCAGGACTGGTGTTTGCTCATTTGTGCAAGGAGGAACTGGATGAGTCCCGCCAGAGCCCTACTAAATGACCCCCAGCAGGCCACTGGTGTGAATGTCTCTGACCAAACAATCAGAAACAGATTTCATGAGGGTGTCCTGACGTCCTCTAGTGGGCCCTGTTCTCACTGCCTGGCACCATAGAGCTGGATTGGCATTTGCCATTGAACACCAGAATTGGCAGGTCCACCACTGGCACCCTGTGCTTTTCACAGATGAGAGCAGGTTCACCCTGAGCACATGTGACAGACGTGAAAGGGTCTGGAGAAGCCATGGAGAACGTTATGCTGCCAGTAACATCGTTCAGCATGACCGTTTTGGTGGTGGGTCAGTGATGGTCTGGGGAGGCATATCCATGGAGGGATGCACAGACCTCTACAGACTAGACAATGGCACCCTGACTGCCATTAGGTATCGGGATGAAATCCTTGGACCCATTGTCAGACCCTACACTGGTGCAGTGGGTCCTGGGTGCCTTTTGGTGCAGTGGGTCATGGGTTCCTCCTGGTGCACGACAATGTCCGGCCTCATGTGGTGAGAGTATGCAGGCAGTTCCTGGAGGATGAAGGAATTGATACCACTGAATGTCCCCCACGCTTGCCTGACCTAAATCCAATAGGACACCTCTGGGATATCATGTTTCGGTCCATCCGACGCTGCCAGGTTGCACCTCAGACTGTCCAGGAGCTCAGTGATGCCCTGGTCCAGATCTGGGAGGAAATACCCCAGGACACCATCTGTCATCTCATTAGGAGCATGCCCCGACAAGCATGTGGGGGCCATATAACCTACCGAGGACCATTTTGAGTTGCTGCAATGAAATTTCATCAAAATGGACTAGCCTGCTGCATAATTTGTTCACTTTGATTTTCGGGGTGTCTTTGAATTCAGTCCTCTATAGGTTGATCATTTTCATTCCCATCAAACGATGGGGCATCCTTCCTTACGTTCCTAACACATTACCTCGTCCATATCAGTATAGATATCCAGCATGAGATTTTTCCCCATTGAAATCTGATGTGTTTACAAAGTGTTCCCTTAATTTTTTTGAGCAGCGTATATGAAACCTTGCAAATTAATTTTGTGTTTTTTTTTAAATAACTTTTTTTTTTATCTAGACACCACCGTTCTAAGGACAATCACAGTCCAACAACTAAAAAAAAAGTTATATGTGATCACAACATGGTTTTCATACACTCACTGGCTACTTTATTAGGTACACCTGTTCAATTGCTTGCTAACACAATTTGCTATTCAGCCAATCACATGGCAGCAACTCAATGCATTTAGGCATCTAGATGTGGTGAAGATGATTTGCTGAAGTTCACACTGAGGAATGTTACCAACACCTTGTTGAATCTCTGCCATGAAGAATGAAGGCAGTTCTGAAGGCAAAAGGGGGTCCAACCTAGTACTAGCAAGGTGGACCTAATAAAGTGGCCAGTGAGTGAGGCAAAACAGTCAACTATATCAACAAGAAATAGATAGTCTTGGAGGATGTAGAAAGGCAAGGGGCTGGGGACATTCCCAAAGCAGGACCATACCATGCTCCAGAACTGGGCACAATTTCACCAAACAGCAGGCACACAAATTAATTACTCAAGGAAGGGCTCCCAACCGACCTCTAGCACTTCCCCCCTTTATATTAAGAGCACAGGGTGGTTAGGCTGCAAAAAGCCTGTGAAAAAGGACTGAAAGGTTTAATCCCTTCCCTTAGCCTGGGCCAGCCACACTACACTATTGTGAGCAACCTGCCTACAAGCCTGTTCAGAAGAGGAGGTGGTGGTGGCTAGTGATGAAGGGTCTTTGGGAGGGGTAGATTGGTGGCTGTATGGTCTACCTTTCTAAGCAGCAGGGACCCTATTTTGGGTCCCGCTTTGTAACGGAATCCTGAGTAACGGGTGCAGGAGGCTTCACCAAGTATACAACAGATTCTCTCCATGCTTTTGGACTGAAGAGTAAAGTGTGTAAAGAATTGGTAGAGGAAAAATAATGTTTCACAGTATTTTCCTCAAAGTTACTCTAATCAGTGCTAGGACAGGTGTCACTGACAGGTATAATTTTTCTGATGTGGTGGTGTTTGTAACAAGCATACACACAGTGAAGGACGTAGCCCTCCATTTTGTTAAGAAATCTCAATTTTTTCCCCTCATTCTCCCCCCTTCCTCTCTGTTCATACACATTGACATATGGCCTGTGTATTAAAACGTGTCACAGGCTAGAGCCCAGCAGGGAGCCCAGAGCTATAAAACATATTTGAGCTGAAGCGCCTGGTTGTCTAAGAAAGCTGTGCAATATAGCACCTTGTAAAAAATAACGCAAGCCTTCCCAGGAGTTCAAAGGCATTCCAGAGACACACGAACCAGATAACACTTTTTAAAATCCACTTTTCCCCTATGTCTCATATCTTGTTATATGTGAGACTGACATAAAAACCAGGCATATCTTCAGATTGGCCACGAGGAGACCAACAGTTTGATAGGTCACTCTCCTTGGCTGGGACACATAGGAAAGCAGAAAAGTAGATCTCTTGAACCATTTAGTGTGTAATTTTATATTTCATATCTAATCATTCCTCAGATGTGTCTGCATAATAATCTACCCGCGGGTGGAATGTCACTTGGGCATATGGAAAGTTCTAAGCCAAAATATGAACTATAAGAGATTTTGGCTCTAGTTTAGGCCTACGCCCAGACGATCCCTCCCTAAACGTGGTATTGGTCCTTGACTTCAGAGACAACCCCTGCTGGGGAACTACAAAATGGGTTGTCAGGCCTAAGAGAGCTAAGTTGAAGAATTCTCCCTTTTAACATCAGAACCACCTGGGGAGACACGTAATCTTTCGCACTGAAACTTGATCTTCTAACCCAGGACTTTGGCAAGTACTTTAACCCTTTAACCTCCTTTCTGTTACCTCTTTCTCTGTACACAAAGGAGGTGGTGGCAGTGTGAAGTGTTAATTGCGTAACTAATCTGACCCAGTAACAATTGCTCCCAGGCTGCTGGTACATAGATTGTGATCCAATTAGCTGGAAAATCGTTGTGCAGGGTGCAGCTGGGTGTGGCATTGTTATGCACATGACATCGCAGTTTTAGATTGGCCAGTCCTTCGGTCAAGAGTTTGGTGAGAAGGTCAGGGGTCTGACGCCGCGATCGTCACATATTGGTGGCAGCGATCGTGGGATCGTCACAGTGTGTAGTAGTTTGGCAATTCCATCATTCTAAGACTGGACCCGAATAATCAAATAAAGCATTCAGCAAGCCATTACCCTGTGATGTCAGTATGCTAACCTACACCCTATAGTGATATAGAGTTCTTTATGTTTTTCTATTTGAAGCGCCAATCTTGGAAGAAACTTTAATCTCAGAAAGAGTAAGGGCTGGTTATAACCAGGGGCGGACTCATGGGGCCCCCGGGCAATAGGGGATCATGGGGCCCCTGTGTCCTTGCCCAAACTCAAGCCACACCCAAAAAAGCCTATGAAAGGTACCAGGGGCATCTCATGGGTCCCCTACTGACCCCGGGCCCTCGGGCAGTGCCCGAGTGCTCGAATGGTCAGTTCGCCCCTGCTTATAACTTCTGTATTGTGCCATCTTTGTCCCATTGGGGATATTTTTTTTCACTTCCTGTCCCATAGCCATAACAGAAAGTGATAGGAAATCTCTCCAAAATGAGGGAATCTATGGTTGTCACCAGGGTCACCATAACAAGTCCCGCCATGTGAAGATTTCTCCTCTATTCAAAAAAGTTTTTCCTCTAGTTAAAATGTAACTGGCCAGTGTGGGCAGTAGGAGAGGTAAATATTTCTTGGCTTCCAGAGCTTTTAAAGATTTTATTGTAAGAAAAAGAGTTGTCCTAAAGGATATCTAAAGCCTCCATTTTATTATTGCTTGTTATACAGTACAGAGCCATTTACAAGGACTAATCTGCCAGCATAGCTTAAAAAAGTGTTAATTGTATTCCCTTATCTTGACTTTTTTGTGATGGCTTGCCACAATATTGGGTGCGGGGACACCTATACATTACCTTCCAGTGACATTTCACTTCTACCTCCTCTATGGGCGCTTGAAAAAAGGTGAGTTTAAATACTTTATCAACTTGTAATACACCTTCATTACCAGGCCATTTTTCCATTTTCAGCGCTGTCATACTTTGACTAACAATTACTCTGCCATGCAACACCGTACCCAAATTAATTTTATATAATAAACTACATGGAGAGTGGCCAATTGTAGTTTTACTGCTACAGGGTGGTTGCTCTGTGCAGAATCACGTATGTATACGTGATTCTGCTTTTCCAGGTAGGCGGCATGCGTGTCTGTCTTCCTGCGTTGTCATTGGCTTCCTTATATGTCAATCACCCAGCGATCGGTGGAGCAACTGCCAGAAGAGAGATCTGTGAATGTAAAGAACACAGCTCTCTACTGTCAGCAGGGATGTGCCAGTTTTTATCTCCCTGAGAAACAGGGAAAAAACAACAGCACATCCCCTAGTAATACAGCACACAGTCAGATAGTCCCACTATGAGTCGTGGGTCGCCGACATTACTAGTATGAAGAGAAAAAAAATTTCAGTATCTATACCACAGTTTGTAGATGCTATAATTTTCATGCAAACCATATAATATACACTTATTGGGATTTTTTTTACCAAAATACATGTAGCAGAATACTTTTTGGCCTACATTTATGAAAAAATTAAATTTTTTAATTTCTTTTATTGGATATGTTTTACAGCAAAAAGTAAAAATATATATATATATATTTTTTAATTTCAATGTTTTTCGTTTATAGAGCAAAAAATAAAAATGCAGAAGTGATCAAATACTACTGAATGAAAGCCCTATTTGTGTGAAAAAAATATATAAATTGAATCTGTGTACAGTGTTGCATGACCGCGCAATTTCCGTTCGTGATATTTAATGCTCACTGTTTTTTTTTTACGTTTTTCTATTTAAAGGAAAACCACTAAGGCCACACATTTTTGGACAAAAAAACAGTTTCTGTTACCTTCTGTTAAAATAAATGCCAGGATATTATGAACACTCCCTGAAATAGCCACTTTTTGGTAGTGGACACTCCAAAGTGATCTCAAATTGTGCCACAATTTTTTTGGAAAAGAAAATATTAAAGTGTTACTAAACCCAGGACCCTGCATTCACTATATCTGGTCTCCCAGGACCCTGCATTCACTATATCTAGTCTCCCAGGATCCTGCATTCACTATATCTGGTCTCCGTGGACCCCGCATTCACTATATCTGGTCTCCCAGGACTCCGCATTCACTATATCTGGTCTCCCAGGACTCTGCATTCACTATATCTGGTCTCCCAGGATCCTGCATTCACTATATCTGGTCTCCCATGACCTCGCATTCACTATATCTGGTCTCCCAGGATCCTGCATTCACTATATCTGGTCTCCCCGGACCCTGCATCCACTATATCTGGTCTCCCAGGATCCTGCATTCACTATATCTGGTCTCCCCGGACCCTGCATTCACTATATCTGGTCTACCCTGACCCTGTATCCACTATATCTGGTCTCCCAGGACCCTGCATTCACTATATCTGGTCTCCCAGGACCCTGCATTCACTATATCTGGTCTCCCAGGACCCCGCATTCACTATATCTGATCTCCCAGGACCCTGCACTCACTATATCTAGTCTCTCAGGACCCTGCATTCACTATATCCGCTCTCCCCGGACCCTGCATTCACTATATCCGGTCTCCTACAGTACACAGAACATGGAAGTACAATTACATTATTTTAGTAAATATAAACTGCTAACTACCTTTTCTCATCAGCAGTTAGAGCCGTTTTGTTCCCTTTTATCAGTGTCCAGCAGAGCACTGGTTAAAGCTTGTAGGAGGCATTTTCATTTTGTTCTAGGAGGATGCAGAACCCCTGAGCTCTGTCTGGACAGTGCTGATTGGCCCTGTGCTGATCACATGCACTTTTCCAAGGAAAAAAAACCCTCTCTAGCAATACACACCAAACTGAGCATGTGCAGAGTGACTATACAGGTCACTGAAAAGACCAGCTAGAAAAGGTTAAAGTGACACTAAGCAATACAATAGTACAGATGTTTCCTAGTAGACAGGGCTTGGACCACAGAAGAAGCGAGACCTCGCATGTGTGTGGCGTCCCCCTTCCCATCCCGTGTTGGAAAAGACAAGTATGCTGTGCTGAAGAACTGGAGGAGGTTATTTAGAGTTTGCACTGTTAGCCTCAAAATGGCTCTGTGGTCTGGTGCCGAGACAGGTAGCAACAGACCATGTCACTGGCTGAAAAGGAGATGTGGTCCTGGTCCTTCTGGTGGATGATTTATCAAATGGTAATTTGCAGGTTTTAAAACAGAACTCTGGGAATTTTTTTCCCATGCAGTGGGGCTGTGTCCACACTGCATGGGTTAGCTGCTCATTTATTTAGTGGAGAACAAAAAGGCTATACTTACCCGATTCTTTGATCCTCTGGAAAACAGTGCTACCCCACGTTTAGCGATGGACTGTTCCTGCTGTCCTCACATCCAGAGCTGGTCTATGGGAGTGATGATGTCAGGAATAGTCCATGCACAAGGCCGCTAGCGTGCAGGTGGGGGGGGGGCAAGAACAGCAGGGTCCCATCTTGTGCTCACAGGATTGATGGATTAGGTAAGTATATCAAAAACAAGTAGTTAACCCATGCCCGCACAGCGTTTTTATTGGAGTTTTTCTTACTCACACATTATTATTATTAATGTAGGGGAGCACGTGGTACATACAGCACATCTACTCCATGTTGCTGGGCAATGGCGCCCATTCAGTAGCCCCTTCCTACAACAAAAGAACTGACGATTAACGATTTACAGGAGTTGGACAAAAATACGGAAACACTACATGATTTGCTGGTGTGAAAGTGACGACATGTTTTGCATTGAAAGCGGAAGTGATGTAACATTCCTTTGCTTCCGCTGTGTGATGAGACACCTAGCTAACAGGTGGGAAGCCTCATTTTCGTCATTCACTGTGTGCACTGCTAGTAATATAGAGTCATGTCAGAGCTTACTGAGCTTCAAAGAGAGCAAATTGTTGGTTCTGCTTAGCTGGTGCCTCTGTGACTGAAGTTGACAATTTTTATACTTACCCGATTCTTTGATCCTATGGAAAACAGCGCTCCCCCACGTTTAGCGGTAGACTGTTCCTGCTGTCCTCACATTCAGAGCTGGTCTATGGGCGTGATGATGTCAGGAACAGTCCATGCACAAGGCCGCTAGCGTGCGGGGGGGCAAGAACAGCAGGATCCCATATTGTGCTCGCAGGATTGATGGATTAAGTGAGTATATGAAAAACAAGCAGTTAACCCATGCCCGCACAACATTTTTATTGGAGTTTTTCTTTAACTCACTATGGCGGAACTGCTCCGCCTGGGCTTCCTCGTGCGGAGCGATACGTCTCAGCCAATGGTCTCCTTGTCCTGCAAGTCTTCCAGCACTCTGCCAAGGCGGGTATTAGGGCTCAAAACCAATCCTTCCCCGATATCCCAAACCAAGAGTCAGAACTTCGCGTAGGGTGAATGAATGCTTTATTGAACACAGCCCAGTTTATACAGCACATCCTGGCAGTAATCCCTGCCCCCTTCACCCCCACCAGACAGTCTGGCACCTGGTTTACCCCACCCACAACAAAGATCTACAGCACAACAGTAATCAGCACAGTATGAAATCTAGAGAAGTGAAAGACTACAAGTTCACATTTACCTAAACAAACAGTGTAGAATGCCTGCCTATAACAGCTGCTAAACATATACAGCTTTACAAGGGGAAGAATGGGAAGACCACTTAACAAGGGGATAAAACCGGAACAGAAAGGGCAAAAATGTTGCCACAAAGGGACGGTTCGTCACACTCACACATTATTATTATTAACCTCTCTAGCGGTCTGATTAAGTCCATATTTCTGTGCTCAAAGCGGTACATTTTTTTGCATGGAAATATGTCGTTTTTTTATTGTAGGCCTGTAATTTTTAGGAATAAGTCACTGAAATCTGTCTGAACAAGAGTCTAGTAAACATCCCGGGGATGAGAAAATTTGAAACATGAAATCATAAATTATAATTTAATAAATAATCATAAAAAATAATAATATAATAATAATAGATTTAATTCAATAATATAATCAAACCAAAAACACTGAAAATTAAAATATAGCGCCAAGTTCGCACATCACCGAGCAAAGTCGCAGAATCATTTTCAGTGTCTGATGAGGAATTTCCCCACGAATCATTATCACTCAATTCTGCAAGTGGTTGTAATTTACTATCGCTGTTCTCTAGCCGGTCTAAAACCGATTTTGACCTAAAGGGACGCTTTTTGGACGCCATGGACGTTTCTCAGTTTCCAGGCAGACAGAACAGTAAAAATGCAGGCAGGGCACAGGACAAAGCACTCGGGACAAAATGTATGTGAAATGGTTTGATACAGTAATGTTTTACTATGTGATTTTATTGAATGTCACTTTTTCACATTTTTAAATTTCCCGCCGGTTCCGTCCCCCATACGTCCCGACGTCGCAGGGAACGGAACTGTCACGGTATAGGGGCCCCGGGCGATTATCAATTCCTGCTTACTGATCTGGAGTGTCACGATATGAGTTCTCTGCCAGCCCAGTTATTAATCCTCCTAGATTGTAAGCTCGAAAGAGCAGGGCCCTCGAACCCCTCGTGTAGTGTATTGTACTGTATTGTCTCAAGTTTTGTCCCCCTCGCTAATGTACAACGCTGAGCACATCCTTCGGTGCTATAGAAATACTGTATAATAATAATAATATTAATTCCTTTATTAATCCCTCTTGGTCATAGGAAGAGCCTCCTCCAATTAGTATTCACTCCTGTGTGCCAAAGGCCCCTAGCTGTAATTAACTCGCCCCTCCACAAAAGGTCCCAAATTCAATTAGTGTATACATCCCTAATTAGTGCCTTACTTTTGTATTAATGGATTTTCCCCCACTGTTACAATGTTTACAGCTGCAAATCCAATTATTCTGTTTCAGTGTCCATCCTGTTCAACCAGGATGCCTAATTATAATATCCTCCCCACTAATTAGTGCCTTACTTTTGTATTAATGTATTTCCCCCACTAATTATCCTGTCCAACCAGTCTTTTCTGTTTACAGCCACAAATTAAATTACTGTAGTTCCATTCCCTTCCATTCTCTTCATTGTCACCTGCTAATGACCCCCCTCCGCCTCTCGTCCTGCTCAGGGGGTTTAAGAGGCTAGTGCTGGTCTCTCTTGTACAGCCATTCTGCTGGGCAACCACTGAGGGGTCCAGCTGGACTCTAGTGGCCCCCTGGCTCTGCCTGAGCCCCATTGGAGGAAGGGGGATCCCAGAAGCTACATCAGCCCTGCCTGGAACGCTGTCATCTCTGCCTGAGACAATCGCATCAGCTTTGCGTGAGTGTATGCTTCCCTTGTGCTATCTGACTGCTTATGAACTGCCTCTTGGATTACAAATTGCTGTAGAGACTTTAACTTTGCCCACCGGGGCTGGATTACAAGTATTTTGGACTCTCTCCCCTGCACTACTCCCCATTGAGTGACTGTTGTCTGTTTTAATAAAGCTTTAAGTGTTTGCCGTCTGCCTTGTGTGTTCTGTCCCGCTTACCCTCTGTCACAGGAACCCAGAAGACAGATGCCGGCATCGGCTGGAGGAGATGGCCGGGGATGCTGCAGGGGGGACATCGCGGGAGCGAAGGACAAGGTAAGTGCAGAAGGGATCCCGGAGCAACGCTGCAGGGTATTCCCGAGTGTAGCTTGGAGTTACCGCTTGTGGTACTGAAACTTTACCCCGAGCTACACTCCGGAATACCTCCAGGGAGGTTAACAAGAGGTTAAAACCGAAACAGAAAGGGCAAAAATGTTGTCACAAAGGGACGGTTTGTCACACTCACACATTATTATTATTAATGTAGTGGAGCACGTGGTACATACAGCACAGTTACTCCATGTCGCTGAGCAATGGCACCCATTCAGTAGCCCCCTCCTACAACAAAAGAACTGACGATTAATGATTTACAGGAGTTGGACAAAAATATGGAAACACTACATGATTTGCTGATGTGAAAGCGACGACATGTTTTACATTGAAAGCGGAAGTGATATACCATGCTTTTGCTTCTGCTGTGTGATGAGACACCTAGCTAACAGGCGGGAAGCCTCATTTTCGTCATTCACTGTGTGTGCTGCTAGTAATAGTGCTGCTAGTAATATGGAGTCATGTCAGAGCTTACTGAGCTTCAAAGAGGGCTAATTGTTGGTTCTGCTTAGATGGTGCCTTGGTGACTGAAGTTGCCAATTTTTTTGCCCTGTTGTGAGGTACAAGATCAAAGGTTATGATGATATATACAGTTCCCGGGAAAATGTCTGTAAGCATAAGTGCAGTCAACATGGGCAACTGATCGAAAGAGACGAAAGGACATTGCGCAAGATTGTGACCCGGAATAAGAAAACAACTGCTGCAAAAGTGGCTGTAGAGCTCAATCTCAGTCTTCCAAAGCCATTGTGTCCACAAAAACTGTGCAGAGGGAACTCCATAAGCAAAACATTCACAAGCGAGCTGCAAATGCCAAACCATTAATGACTGATATTAATGTTCAGAAGAGGAGAGAGTGGTGCAACACCCATAAATCGTGGAATATTGATCAATGGAAGACTGTAATATGGTCCGATGAATTGAGCTTCACACTGCTCCCGACCACTGGACCTGTTTACCTTTGGCAAAAATCATCCCCAGCTTACCACCAGGACTGTTTTGTGCCAATGGTAAAGCATGGTGATGGTGCAATTATGGTTTGGGCAGCCATATCTTGGTATTCTCATCATCACCTTGAAAGGTAGAGTCATTGCCAGGGACTATGTACAAAATTTGGCGCCGCAGCCACCTGACTTCAATATCATGTATTACATGTATGTGGTTGGGTGTTCTTTGCAAAGTGAGAATTCCCCACAGGTCAGGACTCCACAATAAGAGTACATTTTCTCTGGTCAGTTACACACTGCATGCATTTTTGCAAACACCATTGGAAAATCTTACTTGATTGCATTTTGATGCTTTAAAAAGGATATAAATAAAACAATGCTGCGCCAACCTTACTAGCAACTAATTGCTTCTTGCACAATCCCTATGCATATAAAAACTTATGCTCCTGTGTGTGATTCCAAATTAGAATTGACGTATTGTACATTCCATATCAGTACCATAAATAATATTGTGACAAAACAATAGAATTATAGTGTCAAATACAAATATCACTGTATAAACTTGCACCGATGACTGTGTTTAGTGATTAGCTAGGAGATTAGCATTTCCACCACACTAGGGTTGTCGGTTTGAATCCTAACCATGGCACAACCTGTCTGGAGTTTGCATGTTCTCCCTGTACTTGTGTGCATTTCCTTCCACACTCTAAAGCAGGGGTCTTCAAACTTTTTAAAGAAAGGGCCAGTTTACTGTCCTTCAGGCTTTAGGGGGGCCAGACTGTGGCCAGTGTGAGCAGAAAATGTCTCTGCATAGGTGGGAGTAAACCCTGCCCCATCATTGGTTTTAACAGGAGGAATAGTGCCTCATCATTGGTTTTAACAGGAGGAATAGTGCCCCATCATTGGTTTTAATAAGAGGATTAGTGCCCCAGCGATGGTATCAGTGGGAAGAATTGTGCCCCAGGGATGGTGTCAGTGGGAGGAATAGTGCCTCATCATTGGTATCAGTGGGAGGAATAGTGCCCCGTCATTGCTATCAGTGGGAGGAATAGTGCCCCGTCATTGGTATCAGTGAGAGGAATAGTGCCCCATCATTGGTATCAGTGGGAGGAATAGTGCCCCGTCATTGGTATCAGTGGGAGGAATAGTGCCCCATCACTGGTATCAGTGGGAGGAATAGTGTCCCATCATTGGTGTCAGTGGGAGGAATAGTGCCCCATCATTGGTATCAGTGGGGGAAATAGTGTCTCATCATTGGTATCAGTGGAAAGAATAGTGCCCCATCTTTGGCTGTCAGTGAGAGGAATAGTGTCCCATCATTGGTATCAGTAGGAAGAATAGTGCTCCATCATTGGTATCAGTGGGAGGAATAGTGCCCCGTCATTGGTATCAGCGGGAGGAATAGTGCCCCGTCATTGGTATCAGCGGGAGGAATAGTGCCCCGTCATTGGTATCAGCGGGAAGAATAGTGCCCCGTCATTGGTATCAGCGGGAGGAATAGTGCCCCGTCATTGGTATCAGCGGGAGGAATAGTGCCCCGTCATTGGTATCAGCGGGTGGAATAGTGCCCCGTCATTGGTATCAGCGGGTGGAATAGTGCCCCGTCATTGGTATCAGTGGGAGGAATAGTGCTCCGTCATTGGTATCAGTGGGAGGAATAGTGCCCTGTCATTGGTATCAGTGGGAGGAATAGTGCCTCATCATTGGTATCAGTGGAAGGAATAGTGCCTCATCATTGGTATCAGTGGGAGGAATAGTGCCCCATCATTGGTATCAGTGGGGGGAATAGTACTTCTTCATTGGTATCAGTGGGAGGAATAGTGCCCCATCATTGGTATTAGTGGGAGGAATAGTGCCCCATCATTGGTATCAGTGGGAGGAATAGTGCCCCATCATTGGCGTCAGTTGGAGGAATAGTGCCCCATCATTGGTATCAGTGGGAGGAATAGTGCCCCATCATTGGTATCAGTGGGAGGAATAGTGCCCCATCATTGGTATCAGTGGGAGGAATAGTGCCCCATCATTGGTATTAGTGGGAGGAATAGTGCCCCATCATTGGTATCAGCGGGAGGAATAGTGCCCCATCATTGGCGTCAGTTGGTGGAATAGTGTCCCAAGAGCTGGATAGAGGCAAGCAAAGGGCCACATCTGGCATCTAGGCCGCAGATTGGAGACCACTTCTCTAAAGATATACTGGTAGGTTAATTGACCCTGCCTACATTGGCCTCAGTATGGGTATGTATGAATTTGAGATAGGGACCTTAGATTGTTCCTTGAGGGTGGGGACTGATGTAAATGTACAATGTATGTGTAAAGCACTACATACATTGTCATAGTATAGTGTCACGTAAATAAGTACTTGGAATAAATAAATATATAAACCAGTTTAAAACTGTATGAAATTAAAATAAGATTGATCCAAAATAATATTTATTATTTATTCTTTTTTTCCAAAAATATTTTTTATTAGAAAAAGTAAGGTATAGCAGTGTACATACAAATAAGGAGCACAGTCCGAACATAGACACATCATGTAGCATCCCGTTTCGCAGACGGGCCATGGGTTTAAACAAAAGTACACATCTGGTTGAAATATATCCTTATTGCAAATGTATATGGCAAACCAGTAGATACAAAGTGTATAGTAGATAAATAAAAATAGGTAAAATTATTACTGACCTATGTACTGGTGAGCCCTTATGTTGAGCGAATGTTAAGTTTTGGGAAATGCTAGCACAGGATAATTTATATGGCAGAATTTGTGTGTCCATTTCGGGAGCGTGTAAGCCATGTGAAATCAGGCACACCTGTATGCCATATTTATTGGGAATATATGAATAATGAAGGCGTATAAAAAAGCTTGAGATAAAGAAAAGTCAGAAAGGAGTATAGCTAGAGAAAGAGATGGAAATGTAGACTGAGGTAGTGGGGGGGAATGAGAGGCGGAAAAAGAAAAAAAAAGGGGGGGTGGATGGGGGGAATGGGTTGAGACTAAAGGAGATGTTAAGGTGGACAATTGTGGATAAAATCATTCACATCATTTGGTACGAGCCAAAAAACAGTAGTCTTATAGTATAGGATACAATACATGCAGGGTCAGTCAAAGGGGTAACACGTAGGTCAAGAATCTGAAATGTAGGCCACAATGCCAAGTCACAACCCAACCAAATATGCACCAAATGCGCCTTCGGTGGACAGGGCGTTCCCTAAAGCAGCATAGTGTCTAATCATTCAGTCAGGGTGTATAGGCTGTTCATGCACTAATAGGCAAAGGTAGTGGTGGTTTTGAAATGGCTCCAACAAGCCCAAGTCTTTCTGAATCTCTCGGGATGTTCTTTCGCTACAGAAATCAATTCCTCCATTTCCTCAATTTTGTTGATCCTAGCAAACCATTCTCAAATAGTGGGAACATGTGTTGAGCGTCAGTGAACTGGGATACACTGTTTTGCCGCGTTTACCATGTGCATGGCAAGTGATTTACAGTACATCCTAAATGGAAGCGTGGAGTGGTGGAGCAAGAATTGTGCGGGGGAGAGGTCTAATGAATATGAGGTTACTTGTGTGATTATGAGTTGGATTTTCTCCCAGAAAGGCTGCAGCAATGGGCATTCTCACCAGATATGCAAGAGTGTACCCGTCGCCTGGTGACATCTCCAACACGAATCTGAGATGTTAGGGTCAAATTTGTGAAGCAGGGATGGAACTCTGTACCATCTAGAATATAGTTTCAAATTGTTTTTTTGTGTAGAGACACATATGGAACCTTTGTGTATATGTTCGTAAATGTGATCCCAGTCTTCTGGCGATAGTTGGAGTTGTAAGTCAGATCACCAGGCCCTGCAAGCTTTCCTGGAAGGTAGGTCAATGGTGTCTTTGAGACATGTGTAGAACTTAGATATAACATGTCTCTGGTGAGAGTCAGTTAAGCAAAGTTTTTCAAATGGGGTGAGTGGCCTTTTATCATTTTTAAAATGTGAGGAGCTATGTATAAAGTGGTGAAGCTGTCTGTACATCCACGGTGTCAAGGTTAAGGATGGCCATTTGAATAGAAGGAGGTCTCTGGGTAAGAGCGACTCATCTTTGAAAAGTTGATGCAACTTCAAGTTATCTGTGGGGTTAGACCCGGGCGAAAAAGGCACGAGACATACCAGGGGGAAAGTCTGGGTTCATTTTGATAGGTGTGAGTGGGCCAGGGGTAGAAGAGAAACCTTTTTTCTGACTTAACTGATGATAACACGATGGAGTAGGGCCTATAAGAAGGTGTTCCCTGAACTCAGACGGAATGTGGGATTTTTTCAGCCAAGAGGAAGTGGCGAGTGGGGTCCCTGAAAATGCAGCTTCCAAGGTAAAACAAGCGTTACGGTTGCGGTTTGTAGACCAATCTACTATTCATGCCATGTGACAGGTTCTATAGTAGCAGGTGATATCAGGCAGTCCAATACCTCCGCTCGTCTTAGGCATAGTAAGTTGGTCAAAGCCAATTCTGGGGCCTTTGTTACTCCATAGAAACGAGGTACATAATGTTTTATACGACTTAAAGAAGGAATGGGGCAGTTTGATTGGAATCGTTTGCATCAAGTATAGTAGTCTAGGAAGCACATTCATCTTGAGGATCACTGCTCTGCCAAACCAAGAGAAAAATGGTTTGTCCCATGTCTGCAGATCTTTGGTGATACTACGTAGGATGGGTAAAAAGTTCTTGGCATAGAGTTCTGAAAGGTGAGTTGGTAAGTGAATTCCTAAGTAGGTGATGGCCTCGGGCTGCCATGCGAAAGGGAAGTTTGTTTTCGTCTGTCTGACCGTATCTTGGGTTAGGGAGACATTGAGGGCTTGGGATTTATTGAAGTTAATTTTAAAATTGGCCAAGTACTGAAATAATTGGAAATCGTGTAGTAAATTAGGTAGCATAATATGTGGGTCTGTCAGGAAAAGTAAGATATCGTCGGCAAAGGCCGCTATTTTGTGAATTTTGCCATTGATTAAAATTCCTTTGATGTTATCATTCTGTCTAATGCAGTTCAAAAAAGGTTCCAACGTAAGAATGAATAGGAGGGGGGATAATGGACAACCCTGTCTGGTCTCATTGCTTATCGAAAAAGCATCTGAAAGGAGGCCATTGACTCTCACTTTAGCCGTAGGTGTTGTATATAAGGATATGATCAAGGTCAAGAGACCTGGAGGAAGCCCAAGGCCAGTCAAAACCAAAATATTCTATTCATCTCTAAAAGCACATACATCCAAGGGAACAAATGGCTTTATTCATTAACCACATACATTCTATTCTGTGCTCAAACTACTTCTGGTACAGATGAAGCCTATTTTCTTCTGGAAAGCAATTTTAATGTCTTTGTTTCTCATGCTGTATATTATGGGATTCATCATGGGAGTTAATACTGTATATAACATGGACACCAGAGAGTCCACATCAGTTGAATAGGAGGCTGTTGGGCGAATGTACATGAAGATAATGGGCAGGAAAAATATGCTGACAACCGCAAAGTGAGAGGCGCAGGTAGAAAAAGTTTTCTTGCGGCCACCAGGAGAACTGATTTTGAGGATCGCTAATATAATCTTAATGTAAGATATAACAATTACAGCAAAGTTTACCAAAATGACAATGGCACCAATGGTCGACCCAATGGCTACACTGAAGGATGTGTCAGCACAAGCCAATTTAAACAATGGGGGAGTGTCACAGTAGTAATGGTAGATTATATTGGGACCGCAAAAAGGTAAATTTAAGGCAAGAATGGTGGCTGCGAGTGGAGTCGCAAAGCCTCCACACCAGGCTGCCATTGACAGTATTATGTAAAGTTGTCTTGTCATAATGGTTTGGTAGTGTAAGGGTGAGCATATAGCTATGTAACGATCGTAGGCCATTATGGCCAGGAGAAAACACTCTGTTGCTCCCAAAGACAGGAAAATATACATCTGTACAAAGCAGGCGGTGAATGAAATGGTATCCAGGTTCATCAGGAACTTGGCCAACATCTTTGGAATGGTTACCGAGGTGTAACTCATGTCTATAAAAGACAAATTGCTGACAAAAAAATACATTGGAGTATGGAGGTGCTGATCAAAGATGACCAAGAAGAAGATAATCCCATTGCCAGAGAGGGTGAAGAGGTAGATACAAAGTAATACACAAAAAAGCAAAATGTGGTAATTCTGGAGGCTTGGGAATCCAAAAATTATGAATTCTGTTACACGGGTAAAAGTTGCATTCGAAGAAACTACTTCATTGACCTAGATCATATAAAATAGAGAAAATGACTTACTATAATATCTTATTGCACAGCTAAAGCTACAGTATAGTAATGATGGTTTTTCAAGACCAGTAGCAGGTGATGTATCGTACCGCTAGGCCTTCAGTGATGTCCTTCCTGGATTAATCCAGCAATTTTAAAAATTCAGCATGGAAAAAACAGGAACACCGATTAGCCAGGGTTGACTTATAAAAATTTCTACACAAAATTTCCCCTCTTTTCTTTCCTCAAGAATACTTCAATTACTCTGTTATACGGGTTATCTGTGCGTTTCAGTTCCAGCATTAAATTCTTTTGGAGGCCAATGTTGAAAGTCAAGTCTAACCAGCTGTATAGTTACATTTTAATATATTTTTTTCCATAAATGTGTATTAAATTATTCCCAATAGTCTATTCTCTTCGTTTCATAGTTTTCTTTCTTGGTTACACTGTTGTGTGTTTATGTTTAGAATTTTTATCCAATCATATTTCAGCCATGATAGCCATCATGTATTGCCAGGGTCAAAGAAATCTGCCTTGAGGCCTCATAGCATAAGTTATTATATGCCTGCTAGCCCCGGAGTTGCCAACTCAAAATCGGATGGGTTAAAGCTAAAGTTTCATTGCCATTTACTGTAAGCTATAGGAGCCAGCAACATTGATTCTGGAGGCCTCAAGGCTATCATGGCTGAAATATGATTGGATGAAAGCTCTGACATAAACGTACACTACTGGAAGCAGTGCAACCAAGAGACAAGCTATGAATGAATAGAATAGACTATTGGCAATAGTTTTATACACATGCATGGAAAAAATGTATGAAAATTAAAGTCTGATTCTGATAGTTTAGGCAGTGTTTAGGCCAGTAGAGAAGGCCTTCCTGGCCCTGATAGTCCATCACTGTTCAAGACTTAGTAGAACTAAAGGCAAAACATTTATTTTTTCATTTTGGATAGAGTAAGGGAAGGTTATAACCCCTGTCAGTTTATTTTTTGCAATCTGTGTCCCATTGGGGAGATTTATTTATTGTCCCATAGCCAAAATGAAAAGTGAGAGAAAATCCCTTGGGGGACCCCCCCATTTCACCAGAACTAGTGTTCCCATTGGGAAATGTCCCCTCTGTTACTGTTCTGGGGACAAGCCAAAATTTACAGGTCTCTTTTACTTCCACTTTTAATAATAATGGTAAGCATGGCAATAGAGATGGTGAATCTCCCTAACGGGGCCACAGATAGCAATAAAAACCTGACAGGTGTTCTAATCCCTTTCCACTCTATCCAAAATTTAAAAAAAAAGTTTTGCCTTTAGTTATACTTGAAGGCTATAATTGCTGACCCCTGCTTCAGAAAATACTAGGTCCTAGTTTCTAGTACCTGGTGGTCAAGTTAATCCAGTGATTTTATTACCTTCCCGATGTTGTCATATATCAAGGATGAGGAGTGAATTATTTTATAATTATTGTTGTGGAGGCAAGAGTTCACTGGCCAATATGGAATGCAAAACTTCCTCTATTCAAAAAATGAATTTTCACGCAGCAACTTGGTTCTCCAGAGAGATGCATGTATTGGGTCATTGCACAGGACAGAGTCCACAGAATGTTTGCAAATATTACAATGATCAAAAGTATTCAACGTACCCAATCCTGCTCTAATGATAGGTTAGCAGGCATAGAGATATTATACCTGTCCAACATAGTTTCAATCTATAGTGTGCACCTAGGTAGCTTCCATTCATGCAGTAATGTATACTATAGTATCTACTAAGCCTGTGCTTCCATAATGATATCATGTCAGCAATCAAAAAAATCTTTTCTTGATATACAGTTTCTTCCCCCCATCTAAAAACAGCTGATTGGTTGGTCAAACACTTTTCATCCTAACATGAAAATATCCTACTTGCATTTTACTGAAAGCAACAATTAAGACTTACAATTAAGCCACGATGTCTACAACCCCCATTACCAGAGCTGTAGATAAGGGGGTACCACCAGTCTTCCTGTACAGGGCTCAGGCCAGCAGAGTAAATCTGATATGGGCAGGGAGGGTGATCAGCGTGGTGACGGGGCAGTTACTGGAACCGGCCCCCTTGTTTGGCTCTCCCTGCAGCAGCTGAAAGCTGGCTTCTTCTCCTCTCCCTCCGGTTTGCTTCCAGCTGCTGCAGAGAGAGCCACATAGGGGTTAAGTTCCAGTAACTGTCCCACCTACACACTGATCACTCTCCCTGTGCACCACTACCATACACCATTTCCCCCTGATGCCCTGGCCTCCCTGTGTGCCCCCACAGAGGTTCTCTCCTGCCTGCTGGCAGCTGCAAGCACACAATAGGATCCTTCAGGATGGAGAATGGAGGAAGGGTCCGGAAATATATCATATTTACTAACCCCTTTCTTTCCTGAATGAACACAAGGAATGATTGGTACCATTCACTCAATGTGTTCATTTGTAACTGACACATATAAAAGGTGATTTGGGGAGGGGGCCCTGCCAGGTTGGCTGTGTGGGGCCCCTTGGTTTCTAACAGCAGCCCTGCCTATTGCCCAGGACAGTAAACTGAACATATGACCAATGAACATTTTCCTCATTGGAGTAACAGAGGTACTGCTTATATATTGAATAGAATTAGCATTGGAATAGTCTGCCTGCTCTATCAATCTTGATGACCTCCCTTTTAATGTGTAAATGGACTTGTCACTGGCCTATGCATGTTCATTCAATATCTATCTATCTATCTATCTATCTATCTATCTATCTATCTATCTATCTATCTACACTTACTGGCCACTTTATTAGGTACACTTCACTAGTGCCAAGAAAATCTCCCCCACACCATTACACCAACACCAGCCTGAACCATTGATACAAGGCAGGATGGATCACCCACACCATGACACCACCACCACCAGCCTGAACCATTGATACAAGGAAGGATGGATCCACCACACCATGACGTCACCACCACCAGCCTGAACCATTGATACGAGGCAGGATGGATCCACCACACCATGACATCACCACCACCAGCCTGAACCATTGATACAAGGAAGGATGGATCCATACTTTCATGGTGTTTACGCCAAATTCTGACCCCACCATCCGACCTTTGACATGAACAAGGCATTTTCATCCACACAATTACCTCTCACTGGATATTTTCTTTTCTTTGGACCATTCTCTGTAAACCCTAGAGATGGTTGTCCGTGAAAATTCCAGTAGATCAGCAGTTTTTTAAATACTAAGACCAGCCCGTCTGGCACCAACAACCATGCCACGTTCAAAGTCAGTTAAATCCCCTTTTTTCCCCATTATGATGCCTGGTTTTAATGTCGTCTTCACCACGACTAGATGCCTAAATGCATTGAGTTGCTGCCATGTGATTGGCTGGTTAACAATTTGTGTTACCAAGCAATTGAACAGGTGAACCTAATAAAGTGGCCGAGTGAGTAAATATTACACACAATATACTAGACTCGACCACTAACCTGATTCAAGTACATAAATTTGTTGTTTTGAGTTTCTTGATCCATATTCTTGTTTCAGGTCATTGTGACAGAAAGTGTTAAGGTTCATTATCATTTCAGGGGGTGTTCATCAGTAGCAGCTTCTTTAGTTTTCTCAGAATAGGTTTCCTCCAGCCAAAACTAATTATTTTAGTGTTGGACAGAGTGAGGAATAGTTTAAAACTCAAACCCCAAAAGCAGGGGCGGACTGACCATTTGGAAACTCGGGCACTGCCCGAGGGCCCGGGGTCAGTAGGGGGCCCCATGAGATGCCCCGGTACCTTTTTCATAGGCTTTTTTGCGTTTGGGCAAGGACACAGAGGCCCCATGATCCCCTATTGCCCGGGGTCCCCATGAGTTGTCAGTGCCCAAAAGTCTATATATCCTTTTTTTCTTGACAATGAAGTCACAACCGGTGGAAAAACAGTAGTCAATGCTTTTTGTGGGCCAAAGTATCTCTGTTCATCAGAGCTGAGGCATTGGGTGATAGAGTTACAACATGGACTGTGATAAAACCTCTTGGTGGGATATATTTTTTTTTCTAAACAAACTTTGAGGTTTTACAGCTGTATAAAGTTCAAATAATATCCAGATTTGTCAGTAAATCTCAAAAGGGTAAAGTCTGACACAACAAAGTCCCAAGTGCCATGCACACTGGCTTTAACCTCCCTGGCGGTATTCCCGAGTGAATCTCGGGGTAAACTTTCAGTACCACAAGCGGTAACCCCAAGCTACACTCGGGCTTACCATGCGGCGCTGCTCCGGGATCCCTCGATCACTGACCTTGTCCTGCGTTCCAGCGATGTCCCTCTTGCAGCGTCCCTGGCAATGTAATCCGGCGGATGCCGGCATCTGTCATCTGGGTTCCGTTCCCAGCGACGTCGGGACGTACGGGGAACAGAACGGTGGGAAATTCAAAAATGACAAAAAGTGACATTCACAAAAATCACTAAAATCACATAGTATTCCATTACTGTATCAAACCATTTCACATACATTTTGTCCCGAGTGCTTTGTCCTGCGCCCTGCCTGCATTTTTACTGTTCTTTCTGCCTGGAAACTGAGAAACGTCCATGGCGTCCAAAAAGCGTCCCTTTAGGTCAAAAGCGGTTTTAGACCGGCTAGAGAACAGCGATAGTAAATCAGAACCACTTGCAGAATTGAGTGATAATGATTCGTGGGGGAAATTCGTCATCAGACACTGAAAACGATTTTGCGACTGTGCTCAGCGATGTGCGAACTTGGCGCTATATTTCACATTTCAGTGTTTTTGGTTTGATTATATTATTGAATTAAATTTATTATTATTATATTATTATTTTTTATGATTATTTATTAAATTATAATTTATGATTTCGTGTTTCAAATTTTAACATACCCGGGATGTTTACTAGACTCTTGTTCGCACAGATTTCAGTGAGTTATTCCTAAAAATTACAGGCCTACAATAAAAAAAAAATACATATTTCCATGCAAAAAAAATGTACCGCTTTGAGCACAGAAATATGGACATAATCAGACCGCTAGGGAGGTTAAAACACAAATGCTCTTGGCAGAAAAAAATGCTAATTTTGAGCGTTTTTTTAGTAGCAGGGTTTATGAGCGTTTAGCGTTTTTTCTTCCAGTAAAACGCTCTCCAAATCAAAACAGAAGGGTTTTTTTTCTTCCCTCTAAATGTTGAGCTTAAAAAATGTCTTCAGACTGCCTAATGTGCATGGACACATAGAATAACATGTATCTCCCTTTGATAACGTGCTTGTTCGCACGAAACGCGTCAGTTGGAGCCTAGCTGGTGACGTCACGCCATCTGAGCCGCGTGGAGGCCGGCGGACATCTTTGAATCTGTTTTACCTACTAAATGTGAGTGCTTATCTGCTTGCAAAATTATCAATAAAGAATCATAAATTACTACACTATCAGAGTTTCTGTTGGGGGTCGGTGTATTAAGAGCCCCCTCTCTTAAGGTGGATCCTCATAACCCGAGGTGCATGCTATTTGGGTGATTCCATGATTGCTATCAGAGAGCCTATTATATTTGGGTGATGACCCCCTGCTGGATGGATAAGGCACTACAGATGGTAAAGATGTAATGCTGATTACCTGCCGAGCTGTTCCTTTGCCAGATGATCTTCAGGTCTTGCCCTTCCCAGTTCCAGAGTGCCAGGAGTGGTCTGATTACTCAAACGCACAGATTTGTGCGCTATCTGGTTAGTGCATATTATATACACACCTATGAGCACAGGAACCACTGATACCTCACCTGTTTTTGGATGTCCACTATCACAACGTGGGATGCATCAATATTGATTATTGATCACTATATGCACTTATTGCTGTTATATTATTGGACTTTATTTATATCTATCATGTTTTAAGGACTATGTTTATGTATACTAGTCAACATTTTATTTCACTTAGCGCTGCATTTTTTATATGATATCTTTGAGAAGGTTTTTAGGCTGTACCTTTATGCTAGCTGCTCACATAACAGTCCAAGCGCTCGTATCCACCTCTTATTTTGTTACATAGAATAACATGATTTGCTTCTACAGGCAAAATGCTAAATTCCTCCAGGAGAAGGGTTTTTTTAAGCCAGTGTGCATGGAACCTCATGGATGACTTAACAAATGCATAGGGCCATATTAAAGGTCAGCATCTAAAGGGGTGTATAAAGACGGGAGATAACAGCAATGAGGGAAATGCATACTCTTCTGGTAGGAGAAATATAAAGTGTCTGGAGGCATCAATATAAAAACCCTGGACCTCCAACAGGCTAACACGTTTTGAGGACTTGCCTTTTCCTCAGAGCCAACAGCCAGGTAAATGCAAGCAGATCATAACTGGTGGCCAGGGTGGTATACATGCCTCACTGTATCATAACAGACAAGACTCTTACATAATGGTTGCAAACAACTCTCTCCACAATCTGAGCAGGCACCTTTGTATTTGTTATTGGTTAGGTTGAACAAAACATACATCTAGAACCTTGAAGGTTTCCCAAAGTCATATTACCATGTTAAAATATGCTGTGCTTGGATGGACATGATGACCCTAAACCTGATTAGGATTTGTCATGCGTTTAGAATACTCCTTGGCTTCCTGAGCTTAAGAGAGAGATGGCTCATTCTGTTTAAGTCAGACAAATATAAAGTGTCTGGAGGCATGGGTATAAAATTTGACTGCGGCTGGAGGGTATCTCAGCCAAGTGCAAAAAGTCCAGTCCAGATCTCCTAAGCCTTAAAATACAAAGTCGCCTCTCTAAGGTCAGGCGTCCTAAGATAAATCTGGTCTAAAATAGCAAATATATGGAAGGGGAAAAGGAAGAGATGAGAACACGGTGGAACAAAACAAAACAACAAGAATACATCTTAATGTTCACATAATTTCGGTCAGTGTAGACATTTCAAAGCACTGATTACCGTAAGCAATCTAGAGTTCGATTTTTAACCTGCCCAAGGAGTCCCTTAAGTCTGTCCTAGCATACCATTCAGTGTATTTGAAAGAGGTCGTGAGACAAGTCAGCTCTGCTTTTGGCAGGGTATATTCCATGAAGGCTTCTTGTGGCTCAGATCCCTGCATTTTGATGTTCACCTGGTAGAAAAATCTATTGTTTCTATATTTTTTCCTTGTTCAGAATGTTATTTTTCATAAACACAAACTTTTTTTACCAAAATATGCCAACATATAAAAAACTTACCTTCCATACATCAACTCCCATAGCTAATACTACAAGAAAACTGTTTGCAAGAATCGATAATTTTAATAATTTGATCTTCTTCAAAAATGAATGGCACAAAATGAATTTTAAACTAATATATATATATATAAATATAAAATATAATATATATCATATTTTTAGTGATTGGCTACATGTGTAGCTTTTCCATTGCTTTGGTCTGCTAGCAACAAAGTACGCTGTGAATAAATGTCTATTTATACCCCTGGTTATGAAACAAACAGGGGGTCTAATGCCAATTAAAATTCTCTTAGGAATGATTAATCCATGTTGCCATCTAAGCTTCTTGTAGTAGTCTGAAGTTGTTGTTGTTGTCATTATAATTCATTCTATTACAAATAACTCTCCCATACGGCTTCCCCCGTAGAGACTAATCAAATTAGTGCAAGGTTAATCGGTTAAATTAACTAGCCATAGACATAAGTGACAATACAAAATGTATTTAATGTATTTTATTACTTTTATTGATATTATTTGAATTTAAATGTATATTTTTTATATACCTTCACAGCATTACTTTATTAAAGGATGTATTCATTGCTGATGATTATTTCCTCATATTTATACATATTTTGCTTTTTTTTTAAATTATTTTTGTAATTTTATACACACGGCTCAAAAAAATTATAGGAAGACTTTTTAATCAGAGTCTAGCATCAAGTCAATGAAACTCCTGGGATATTGATCTGGTCAGGTAAGTAGCAGAGGGGGTTGTTAATCAGTTTCAGCTGCTTTGGTGTTAATGAAATTAAATACATGTGCACTAGATAGGCAACAATGAGACAACCCCCCAAAACAGGAATGGTTTTACAGGTGGAGGCCACTGACAGTTTTTCCCTACTCATCTTTTCTGACTGTTTTTCACTAGTTTTGCATTTGGCTAGGGTCAGTGTCACTACTGGTAGCATAGGGCCATACCTGGACCCTACAGAGGTTGCACAGGCAGTCCAACTCCTCCAAGATGGCACATCAATTATGTGTCATTGCCAGAAGGTTTGCCGTGTCTCCCAGCATGGAGGAGACAGGCAGTTACTCTAGGAGAGCTGGACAGGGCTGTAGAAGGTCCTTAACCCATCGGCAGGACCGGTATCTGCTCCTTTGTGCAAGGAGGAACAGGATGATCACTGCCAGAGCCCTACAAAATGACCTCCAGCAGGCCACTGGTGTGAATGCCTCTTACCAAACAATCAGAAACAGTCTTTATGAGGGTGTCCTGAGGGCCTGATGTCCTCTAGTGGGCCCTATTCTCACTCCCTGGCACCATAGAGCTGGATTGGCATTCGCCATTGAATACCAGACTTGGCAGGTCCACCACTGGCACCCTGTGCTTTTCACAGATGAGAGCAGGTTCACCCTGAGCACATGTGACAGATGTGAAAGGGTCTGGAGAAGCCGTGGAGAACGTTATGCTGCCTGTAACATCGTTCAGCATGACCGTTTTGGTGGTGGGTCAGTGATGGTCTGGGGAGGCATATCCATGGAGGGACGCACAGACCTCTACAGGCTAGACCAGCAATGGGCAAACTACGGCCCGCGGGCCGTATACGGGCCGGCGGACCTTTTAATCCGGCCCGCGGAGCTAGGCTCCCGCAAGGCGAGTGGTCGGCAAGCCGCAGCTCTTTACAAACTTAGATGCGGCTCTCCTGTGTGCCGGGCGCCCGCTCCCCTCCCTCCTCTCGGGCAGGCGGGCGGCCTCCTCTCCTCCTCTCCCCTCCCCTCCTCCTCTCCCCTCCCCTCCCCTCCTCTCGGATGGCCGCCCCCCCTCTCGGATGGCCGCCCCCTCCCTCCTCTCGGGCGTCAGGACTCTGCAGCTGTCAGGATGTAGGCGGGGCAGCCAGGATGTAGGCGGGGCAGCGTGACGAACTCTTCTCCTCACAGTCCTCCCTGAAGACCAGAACGGCGCGGGAATACGAGAGGAACGCGCGGAGCAAAGGTAAGTGAATTGACACAGGGGGGACTTACTATATGGGGGACTTACTATATGGGGGATGAATTGCTATATGGAGGACTTACTATATGGGGAATGAATTACTATATGGGGGATGAATTACTATATGGAGGACTTACTATATGGGGAATGAATTACTATATGGAGGACTTACTATATGGGGGATGAATTACTATATGGGGGATGAATTACTATATGGGGAATGAATTACTATATGGAGGACTTACTATATGGGGAATGAATTACTATATGGAGGACTTACTATATGGGGAATGAATTACTATATGGGGGACTTACTATATGGGGAATGAATTACTATATGGGGGACTTACTATATGGGGGATGAATTACTATATGGAGGACTTACTATATGGGGAATGAATTACTATATGGAGGACTTACTATATGGGGAATGAATTACTATATGGGGGACTTACTATATGGGGAATGAATTACTATATGGGGGACTTACTATATAGGGGATGAATTACTATATGGAGGACTTACTATATGGGGAATGAATTACTATATGGGGGACTTACTATATGGGGGATGAATTACTATATGGGGGACTTACTATATGGGGGATGAATTACTATATGGGGGACTTACTATATGGGGGACTTACTATATGGGGAATGAATTACTATATGGGGGACTTACTATATGGGGAATGAATTACTATATGGGGGACTTACTATATGGGGGATGAATTACTATATGGGGGACTTACTATATGGGGAATGAATTACTATATGGGGGACTTATTATATGGGGGACTTACTATATGGGGGATGAATTAATATGGGGGACGAATTACTATGGGGGATGAATTACTATGGGGGATGAATTGCTATATGGGGGACGAATTGCTATATGGGGGACGAATTACTATATGGGGGACGAATTACTATATGGGGGATGAATTACTATGCTTACTATGGGGGAATATTACTATACTTACTATGGATGACACATACACATCATTCATCTACTCTTGGTCCGGCCCCCGGGTCCAATATATGAACCCATTGCGGCCCTCAAGTCAAAAAGTTTGCCCACCCCTGGGCTAGACAATGGCACCCTGACTGCCATTAGGTATCAGGATGAAAACCTTGGACCCATTGTCAGACCCTACGCTGGTACAGTGAGTCCTGGGTTCCTCCTGGTGCACAACAATGCCCGGCCTCATGTGGTGAGAGTATGCAGGCAGTTCCTGAAGGATGAAGGAATTGATATCATTTAATGACCCCCACACTCACCTGACCCAAATCCAATAGAATACCTCTGGGATGTCATGTTTCAGTCTATCCGAAGCCACCAGGTTGCACCTCAGACTGTCCAGGAGCTCAGTGATACCCTGGTCCAGATCTGGGAGGAGATCCCCCAGGACACCATCCATCCTCTCATTACGAGCATGCCCCGACATTGTCAGGCATGCATACAAGCATACAGGGCTATACAAACTACTGAGGACCATTCTGAGTTGCTGCAATGAAATTTCAGAAAAATGGACTCGCCTGCTGCATCATTTTTTCACTTTGATTTTCATGGTGTCTTTGAATTCAGTCCTCTGTAGGTCGATAATTTTCATTTCCATCAAACGATGGAGCATCCTTACGTTCCTAAAACATTACCAAGTCCATATCAGTGTAGATATCCACCATGAGCTTTTTCCCCATTGAGATCTGGTGGGTTTTCAAAGTGTTCCCTTAATTTTTTCGAGCAGTATATATGAAACCTTGCAAATTAATTTTGTATTTTTTTTTAAATAACTTTTTTTTTAATCTAGACACAACAGTTCTAAGGACAATCACAGTCCATCAACCAAACTTTTTTTTATATATGATCACATCATGGTTCCCATACACTCACTGGCCACTTTATTAAGTCCACCTGTTCAATTGCTTGGTAACACACATTGCTATTCAGCCAATCACATGGCAGCAACTCAATGCATTTAGGCATCTAGATGTGGTAAAGACGACTTGCTGAAGTTCAAACCTAGTATCAGAATGGGGAAGAAAGGGGATTTAAGTGACTTTGAACATGGCATGGTTGTTGGTACCAGATGGGCTGGTCTGTCTATTTCAAAAACTGCTGATTTACTGGGATTGTCATGTCATCTGTAGGGTTTACAGAGAATGGTCTGGAAAAGAGAAAATATCCAGCGAGCGGCAGTTGTGTGGAGGAAAATGTCTTCTTGATGTCATAGGTTAGAGGAGAATGGGCAGACTGCTTCGAGATGATAGAAAGGCAAAAGTAACTCAAATAATCACTCATTACCATTAGGGAATCAGAATGCTTTCTCTGAACACACAACACATTGAACCTTGAAGCACATGGGCTACAGCAGCAGAAGACCACACCGAATGTCAGGTAAGAGGATACAATTCACACAGACTCACCAAAATTGGACCATAGAAGATTGGTAAAATGTTGCCTGGTCTGATGAGTATCAATTTCAGCTGCAATGTTCAGATGGTAGGGAAAAAATTTGCTGTAAACACCATGAAAGCATGGAACCGTACTGCCTTGTATCAATGGTTCAGGCAGGTGGTGTAATGGTGTGGGGGAGATTTTCTTGGCACTCTTTGGGCCCCTTCATACCAATTCAGCATCATTTACACACCACGGCCTACCTGAGTATTGTTGCTGACCATGTCATGCCTTTATGACTCCAGTGTACCCATCTTCTGATGGCTCCTTCCATCAGGATAATGCATCATGTCACAAAGCTCAAATCATCTCACACTGGTTCCTTGAACATGACAATGAGTTCCTTGTACTCCTATGGCCTCCACAGTCACCAGATCTCCATCCAATAGAGCACCTTTGGGAAGTGGTGGAACGGGAGATTCCATTCATGGATGTGCTGTCAACAAATGTGCAGCAACTGCATGATGCTATCATGTCCATATGTACCAAAATCTCTGAGGAATGTTTCCCACACCTTGTTGAATCTCTGCCACGAAGAATGAAGGCCGTTCTGAAGGCAAAAGGGGTCCAACCTGGTACTAGCAAGGTGGATCTAATACAGTTGTCGGAGACTGTATAATTGCAGACATAAAACAGATGGCTATAAAGATGGATATAAAGAAATGATGGACCAATGTATACAACAGATCTTGAACATTTGTATGTTTTTCTTAGGAGAAAATATGGACAGGATATTGGTCAACCTCTCAAAGATAAGTTACAGAATACTCTGTAGGAGGTTGCTAAGAAAGTTGAAATTTATACTAATTGCCAGAATATAGTGTTGTTATGATGAATCAAGTAGTAAGAGAAGATTTTGCAAACTGTAATGCAACTAATCTTGGAAACTGGAAAATAAAAAGTGGGGCAAAACAGTCAACTACATCAACAAGAAAAGGATAGTCTTGGAGGATGTAGAAAGGCAAGGGGCTGAGGAAGGGGGAAAAAGAATGAACCCCCCCCCCCCGGATGGAAGGTTTCCAGTTTCACAGTTGTCACAGAACACCAAATAAGTCTACATATCAGCAAAGGAATGATCATGAGACTGGGTAACGTGACTGATTTGCTATCTGTGGTGAAGCCATGGTGTCCATGCAGGCCTATAATGACCAAGGGCATCATTTGAGATAACTCTGGTAATGAGGGATTAGGAACTGCTCTGCATTCAAAAGGGGAATAAAAAAATAAATTTTTTTGACCATGGATTGAGTCTGAGATATCATGTAAGAGGTAGTTTTTGGATCCATAAGGTGAAACATACCCATAATCTGTGTTATCCAAAACACAAACTCATGTGTTGCATAGAGATTGCAGGATTCAGGAGTGCGCTGCATACAAATTGCAGGTTTCAGGGGTTCGTTGCATACAGAGTGTTGGGTTCAGGGGTTTGCTGCATACAGAGTGCAGGGTTCAGGGGTTTACTGCATACAGAGTGTTGGGTTCAGGGGTTCGCTGCATACAGAGTGCAGGGTTCAGGGGTGTACTGCATACAGAGTGTTGTGTTCAGGGGTTCGCTGCATACAGAGTGTTGGGTTCAGGGGTTCGCTGCATACAGAGTGCAGGGTTCAGGGGTTTACTGCATACAGAGTGTTGGGTTCAGGAGTTCGCTGCATACAGAGTGCAGGGTTCAGGGGTTATTGCATACAGAGTGTCGGGTTCAGGAGTGCGCTGCATACAAATTGCAGGTTTCCGGGGTGCGGTGCATACAGAATGCAGGGTTCAAGTGTGCACTCCCAGTTTTGTGAGAGCTGCCTACCCAGGAGCAACACTGTCCACACCAACATTTCCATAACATTTAGTGGAAGCAAACGAACCTTGGAAAGCTGGCACTATCCACCCTTCCCTTGAACTAATTCAGAGGAGAGACGCTTCTCCCTCCTTTTGCTCTGCCTGTTGTGTTCAGATGCAAAGTCTGTAGGCAGGTCCCTGAATAAAGATAAAAAGTGTCATGCTTCTTTAATTGCTGGCTAGTGAATGCTGGGGTTAAATTATTTTTAACCCTCATCAATACCCTCTCATCCAACCCTCGCCAGCTCTTCTCCACCTTCAACTCTCTGCTCTCTCCGCCCCTCCTCCACCCAGTACCTCACTCACCGCCCACAAGATTGCTAACCACTTCCAAAGCAAGATTGACGCAATTCTCAGGGACATCACCACTGCTCAGACCTCCGCCCCGCCTAGCATCCCTCACACAAAAACCCCCTCAACACTCCTCTCCCTTGACCTTGCCACTGTCCAGACCTCTACCCCGCCCAGCACTCCCCACACTCAAACCCCCTCAACACTCCACTCCTTCGACCCTGCTACCACTGACGAGGTCACTAAGGTCTTCTCTAAAGCTTGCCTTACCACCTGCCCCCTTGACCCTGTCCCTGTCCCCACACGACTACTATGACTATTATGATCACCCTCCTCCTCCATCCTACGCTCCCTCACTCACATCTTCAATCTCTCCCTCTCTACTGGCACATTCCCCTCCCCTCTGAAGCATGCGCACATCACTCCCATACTTAATAAACCCTCCCTGGATCCCATCGACCCAAACAACCTTAGACCCATCTCCCTGCTGCCATTTACATCCAAACTCATTGAGCACTTAGCCTATAATCGCCTAAGCTCCCACCTCACCAACAACAACCTCCTTGATCCCCTACAATCTGGATTCTGTCCCCTACACTCCACTGAAACCGCCCTACTCAAACTCACCAACGACCTGCTAACCGCCAAAGCCAAAGGCCACTACTCATGCTCCTACTCCTCGACCTCTCTGCAGCTTTCGACACGGTCGACCACCCCCTCCTTCTCAAAAAACTGTACTCTTTTGGCCTCAGAGACTCTGCTCCCTCCTGGCTCTCTTCCTATCTATCACAACATTCCTTCCGTGTTACCTATAACACTGCCACCTCCCCTTCACTCCCCCTCTCTGTTGGGGTCTCCCAAGGTTCTGTCCTCAGGCCCCTTCTTTTCTCCATCTACACCTCCTCCCTTGGTCAACTGATACACTCTCACGGCTTCAACTACCATCTCTATGCCGATGACACTCAAATCTATCTCTCCACCCCTCACGTCACCCCTTTAGTCTCCGCACAAATCACTAGCCTTCTGAACGACATATCAGACTGGATGTCACTCCACTTCCTCAAACTAAACCTTGCTAAAACCGAGCTCCTAGTTTTCCCCCCAGTCCGCGCCCCCCCGACCTCTCCATCACGACCAACAACACCACCATCAGCCCCACCCCGCAAGCCAAAGTACTAGGTGTCATTCTAGACTCCAATCTGTCTTTCCAGCCCCAGATCCAATCGCTGACAAATTCATGCAGACTCCACCATCGCAACATCTCCAAAATACGCACGTTCCTAACTCCAGAAACCACACGACTTGACTACTGCAACTCCCTCCTCGCAGATCTACCCCAACACAAGCTATCCCCGCTTCAGTCTATCCTGAATTCTGTGGCCAGACTCATCTACCTCACCAACCACTCCGTATCCGCCTCCCCCCTCTGCCAATCTCTCCACTGGCTTCCAATTGTCCAACGCATAAAATTCAAAATTTTAACATTGACGTACAAAGCTGTTCATAACACTGCCCCAAACTACCTCACCGACTTGATACCCAAATACCACCCAACCCGTACTCTTCACTCCTCACAAGACCTCCTACTTTCTAGCTCCCTGGTTTTTTCCTTCCACACCCGACTGCATGACTTCTCCAGGGCTTCCCCCATCCTCTGGAACTCCCTACCCCAATCCATCAGACTATCACCTACCCTCCTCACCTTCAGGCGCACCCTGAAAACCCATCTCTTCAGGGAAGCCTTCCCCGCCCTCACCTAACAGCCGATCTGCTCCACTCCTCCTACCACTCCATCCCCCACAGCCACTTCCTCCTGTACCACTATCCCCTCCCTCCTAGATTGTAAGCTCGAAAGAGCAGGGCCCTCGCACCCCTCGTGTTTTGTTTTGTTACTGTATTGTCTCATGTACTGTCCCCCACTATAATGTACAGCGCTGAGCAAACCTTTTGGCGCTATATAAATACTGTATAATAATAATAATGTGAAAATCCCAGTAGGTCAAAAGTTTTTAAAATACTCAGCTTAGCCGTCTGGCACCAGCAACCATGCCACGTTCAAAATCAGTTAAATCCCCTTTCTTCCCCATTCTGATGCTCAGTTTTAACTTCAGCAAGTTGTCTTCACCACCTTCCTTGAACCAGGAGAGAAATAACCCCTGAGGGGGACAAGTGCATTTGACCTTACTGTTTATTCAGTGGTCATATACTGAAAGTGGGCTCCCATCTTTCTTGGATACACAGAATATAACTGGATACTAACATTTATAGGTAAAGTTGATCCAGGGAATATCCGATCGCCTCTCAGGGGATCAGGAAGGAATTATTTCCCTGCAGGAGCAAATTGGATCATGCTTTGCTGGGTTTTTTGCCTTCCTCTGGATCAACTGTGGGTGTAGGATTATAACTTTTTTTCATGGCTGAACTGGATGGACTTTTGTCTTTTTTCAGCCAAACTAACTATGTAACCCTCCCAAATACCTACCTGAGCCTAATCTTGATCCAGCACTGTGCACATTTGCAGCATCTCTTCTCCTCTATCCCAGCTCTCATAGATTTTGCTTGAGAGCAGCCGAAGGCATTGGCCATGCACACATAGGCTTTTAGAGACGTTTAGAGGCAGGAAAAAACACTGCCAGTGTGTCCAGGAGCAGCGTTGTCTTGGCAAAAAATGCTTGACACTCGTAAATGCATAGAACAGGCTTCTCATGATGGGTTGGACACTGTCAAGTCCTTAGGGTATTAAGCTCGTCTCCTGATTTCCTGGCGCTGATTGTTGTGAGTTGTTTACAGCTACATATAGTGGGGTATCTAATCTCAGTTTGTTTTCCCAGCTGTCATGTATTCAAGTTATATATTAGGGTAACGTTTGTTTTTGTTATTCTCAACGACAAATTTATCACTATTAAGTGTTCATTTAACCAAAATTGTCCAGAACTTTATTTACACTTAATGCCAATAGTCCTCAACTTGAGCCCAACATTGTAGCTGCAGAGGCTGGCACCGGATTGGCTGGCCCTCTTTTCTTTGACTTAGTCAAGCTGACACAAAATTTATCACTCCTGGTGACCCTTGGGGGTGTGGTGAAACTAGGCATCATGGGTAAGAAATTATGTACCTGATTCCGTCTCCTTGGCCTGGTATAGGTTGAAAGGGCATTTGCATACCAAAGTCAAGAAATAGTTGATAGCAAGGCTAGGACCAAAACTCTGTACTCTCAGAACTTTTTAGGGTTTATTTTATTATTATCATTAATATACAGAATTTATATCGCACCAACAGTTTGCTCAGCGCTTTACAATATAAAGGGAGACAATACAGCAACAATACAGTTCAATACAAGAGGGTTAGGAGGGCCCTGCTCCTTGAAGCTTATAATCTAAGGGGGAGGAGCTAGTGGTACAAAAGGTAATACTTGTGGGGGATGGACTAGTAGAAGGAATAGAAGATTCTGTTAATAGCTGAAGGCAGGATAGGCTTCCCTGAAGAGATAGGTTTTCAGAGATCGCCTAAAAGTGGGCAGAGTAGGAGATAGTCTGATAGATTTAGGTAGAGAGTTCTAGAGGTTGGGGGAGGCTCTAGAGAAGTCCTGGATACAAGCATGGGAGGAGGAGACAAGGGAGCTTGAGAGCAGGAGGTGCTGGGAGGAGTGGAGAGTACAGTTTGGGTGATATTTGGAGACAAGATTGGAGATGTAATTTGGTGCAGAGTTATAAATGGTTTTATATGTTATTGTTAATGTTTTGAGCAGATTTGTGGGGGGGGGGGGGGGGTTAAGGAAAAAGTAATTGTGGTTGGGTGCTAGTAATGGAAAATTGGGTGTAAATGGAATTAATACATATATAAAATAGGTGGGCCTGGGAGAGTTACTCTTATATCAGAGGATTTGAGGTTATGAAGGGCAGCAGCAGAGTAGTTGTGGTTGGGCACTGTTGTTGGAAAATTGGTGATGGAATGAATGCAGGTATAAAATAGGTGAGCATGAGATGGAGGATGAGGCCCCATAAAGGAAGCAGGATTATGGAGCCTCTTCCTCTGTTTTTGGATTCATTATTTCTATTCTTAAATCACATTCCTTTCTTTGAATTAGTCAAGCTGACACAAAGTGTATAACTGCTGGAGACCCTTGGGGGTGTGGTGAGACTAGGCATCATGGGTAAGAAGTTATGTACCTGATGCCGTCTCCTTGGCCTGGTATAGGTTGAAAGGGCATTTGCATACATAAGTCAAGACACAGTTGATAGCAAGGCTAGGACCAAACCTCTGTACTCTTAGAAATTTTTAGGGTTTATTTTAGTTTTTTTTTTTTAATTTGGAATTAAGCTATGAGAGTAAAAGGCATAATTTTAATAGAATTTCGGCTTTGGGGGCTGAGTTAAAACCATTTTTTTCTGAAGCCTTCAACAGGGTTTAAGTTGCAGTTTCCAGATTACAAGATTGGTGCTTTGGTTTAGAGTAGACTATCAGGGCAGAGCTTATACTTGAACTTGCACCAAGAGACTCCGGCACCTAAGATCAGTGGAGGGCTCTTTTCTTTTAAAAGAGCAGATTTGTGGGGGGTTAAGGAAAAAGTAATTATGGTTGGGTGCTAGTAATGGAAAATTGGGCATAAATGGAATTAATGCAGATATAAAATTGGTGGGCCAGGGAGAGTCACACTTATATCAGAGGATTTGAGGTTATAAAGGGCAGCAGAAGAGTAGTTGTGGTTGGGCACTGTTGTTGGAAAAGTGGCGATGGAATGCATGCAGGTATAAAATAGGTGAGCATGAGATGGAGGATGAGGCCCCATAATGGAAGCAGGATTATGGAGCCTCTTCCTCTGTTTTTGGATTCATTATTTCTATTCTTAAGTCACATTCCTATTATTCTTATTTACAAATTATTTTTTCCCGCTTTCTTCTATCTACTTCTGTTTTTTACATCTGACTGTCTGCCTTCTTTCTTTTTCCTATCTTCCTCTTATAATTCTTTATTTTCTCCTAAAATTTCCGTACCTTTTGTCTCTATTCTTCTCTTTTTTCTCCTTGATCTCCATGCTCTACCAACATGCTCCCTTTAACTTTTACCAGATGGCATCAATTAAGTTATATCCTTTTATACACCTGGTTTAAACACTCCTAATAAGAGATCTCAAATTTCCTATAACATTCATAGAAACAAGGTTGGAGTTGCTTTCTCTCAGGAGACACATTTTTGTACTGGTCACAAACCTGTTCTTAATAATAGGTATTTTCCCACCTAGTTTCATAGTAAATATGCGCAATCAAAAGCCAGAGGGATATCTATAGCCCCCCATAAGAAGGAAGCACATCTCTTTCAGTTTATTAATTGAAGATTTTCTTCACGGATCACCACCATTGATTTCTACTTGTCATCTGGCACGTTTTTATGAATTAGACTTATAGTGGACATTTTTCAGACTTTATTATTTAGCGCTGCACTTTTGTTGTTATTACTCTGTTTAAGTATATATTTAGAGATGAGCGAATCGAATCAGGTGAAGTGGAATTCGTTTCGAATTTCAGGAAAAATTCGATTCGCGGCGAATCCGAATTTTTGCCGACTTCGGATGGTCAAATCAAATTTTTCCTGATCGGCCGTTTTCATCCCTTCTACAGCCGGCAAAAATGTCCCTGCAGAGAGCTCCGCTAATTCTGACAGTTCTCTGACAGTTCTTTCACATTTCCAGCGGTTGAAACATTGTATGTATTTGTTTCCATTTAGGATACAGATGTTTTTATTAGGAAACAAATAGATACAATGTTTCAATCGCTGTAAATGTGAAAGAACTGTCAGAGAACTGTCAGAAATAGAGGAACTCTGCACATACACTTTTTGCTTTACTGGAATTATTCTTATTTTCATTCTTCTTCTTCTTTTCATTCTTCTTTTCATTCTTTTCATTCTTCTTTTCATTCTTTTCATTCTTCTTCTTATTTTCATTCTTCTTTTCATTCTTTTCATTCTTCTTTTCATTCTTCTTCTTATTTTCATTCTTCTTTTCATTCTTTTCATTCTTCTTTTCATTCTTCTTCTTCTTTTCATTCTTCTTCTTCTTTTCATTCTTCTTTTCATTCTTTTCATTCTTCTTTTCATTCTTCTTCTTCTTTTCATTCTTCTTTTCATTCTTTTCATTCTTCTTTTCATTCTTCTTCTTATTTTCATTTTTCTTTTCATTCTTTTCATTCTTCTTTTCATTCTTCTTCTTATTTTCATTCTTCTTTTCATTCTTTTCATTCTTCTTTTCATTCTTCTTCTTATTTTCATTCTTCTTTTCATTCTTTTCATTCTTCTTTTCATTCTTCTTCTTATTTTCATTCTTCTTTTCATTCTTTTCATTCTTCTTTTCATTCTTCTTATTTTCATTCTTCTTTTCATTCTTCTTCTTATTTTCTTCTTTTCATTCTTTTCATTCTTCTTTTCATTCTTTTCATTCTTCTTTTCATTCTTCTTCTTCTTTTCATTCTTCTTTTCATTCTTTTCATTCTTCTTTTCATTCTTCTTCTTATTTTCATTCTTCTTTTCATTCTTTTCATTCTTCTTTTCATTCTTTTCATTCTTCTTCTTCTTCTTTTCATTCTTTTCATTCTTCTTCTTCTTCTCATTCTTTTCATTCTTCTTCTTCTTCTTCTTCTTCTTTTCATTCTTTTCATTCTTCTTCTTCTTCTTCTTCTTCTTTTCATTCTTTTCATTCTTCTTCTCCTTCTTCTTCTTCTTCTTCTTCTTCTTCTTCTTTGGCCCCGTGACTGGCCAAATGAGTGAAGTGTGCGGTGATTCTAAGATCGACGGCACTCATCTGCATGTCATACTGACTGACAGTATTATTTCTCTTCCCCAGCAGACTCCAAGGGCATTTAAATTAAAGGTACAGTGTTCTGCACTAATATAAAGGCTCTCTGAAGCCTAGAAACCCTTTTTATAAGTAAAATTTGCGGCGAATAAATTCGAATCGAATCAAATTTTTTCGGAAAATTCAGCGAATCAGGCGAATCGAATTTTTGAAAAATTCGCTCATCTCTATATATATATTGGTTACTTAGAGTGCTTAGCTGCTTTTTCGGATTAGCGCTCACTCTTTTATTATATACATAGTGTTCTTTTGTCCTGTTTCCCTGGGTCATTCTATCTCCTGGAGCCTCCCACTGCCCCCAGCAGGTGGTAGTGAACCTGACAAGACAGTTGGGTGAACACGCCTCGTTGCCTCTGGCTAGAACGTCGGACACATTACAATTGGGCCAATTGTGCTTTACTTACTCTACCCTCTCTATCCATTCTGATCTACGTTCATATTAACTGGGTCTTGATTTAATCAGTGGAGCTTTATATATCTCTAAGTTCCTCTACCTCTTTCTTGCTTCCTTTTTCCTATTTACTCCCCCTTTTTTTTTCCCTTAGTAATTAGTGTGTTAACTATTATATGGGCCGTGACACCTTTTTATATCACTATAGAGTATTCTTCACTAGGTACCAAACCCTTTTTGATCTCACGTAATGTGAGAACCTTGAATACACATGAAAAAAGAGTTTTACTACTGAGAGAACTTAACCGTAGCAAACCACGGATTGTATTTCTTCAGGAAACACATTTTAAAATGGGCAAAATTGACAAGTCTTTTCAATAAACACTACCCTAAGGTATTTCATTCCACCAGTTCCCTATCAAAATTTAAAGGAGTGTCCATACTGTTGCATAAAAATGCAGGAGTTGACATAACTCATCACCTTGTAGACCCAAAAGGCAGGTTTGTTTTTCTTAAGGGAACTTGGTCTGGAATGCCAATCACTTTGGCCAATGTTTATTTTTCGAACGCTGCACATATAACATTTTTCCAACATTTAATGGAGGAACTGAAGGGTTTTGCCTCTGGCTGTATTATACTGGGGGGAGATTTCAATGTGCCTTTGAATCCACTCCAGGTTACATCCAATGGGAAATCCAGTCTGTCATATAGGATTCTACAGAAAATAAAATGACTCCTATCCTCATTAACGCTTGTAGATACCTGGCGCACAGTACATCCTTTAGACAAAAACTTTATGTACTTTTCTCCATTACACAAAAAATATTCTCAAATTGATTATATCTTTATTTCACAAACGAGTGTAAATGAGGCAGGCATAGGGATCACGACATTCTCAGACTATGCCCCAATATCTCTATCTCTTCATTTACCCAAAAATATTATTATTATTATACAGTATTTATATAGCGCTAAAAGATTTGCTCAGCGCTGTACATTATAGTGGGGGACAGAACATGAGACAATACAGTAACAAAACACGAGGGGTTCGAGGGCCCTGCTTTTTCGAGCTTACAATCTAGGAGGGAGGGGATAGTGGTACAGGAGGAAGTGGCTGTGGGGGATGGAGTGGTAGGAGGAGTGGAGGAGATCGGCTGTTAGGTGAGGGCGGGGTAGGCTTCCCTGAAGAGATGGGTTTTCAGGGTGCGCCTAAAGGTGAGGAGGGTAGGTGACAGTCTGATGGATTGGGGTAGTGAGTTCCAGAGGATGGGGGAAGTCCTGAAGAAGTCCTGCAGTCGGGCGTGGGAGGTGGAGACCAGGAAGCTAGAAAGTAGGAGGTCTTGTGAGGATCGAAGACTATGGGTAGGGTGGCATTTGGGTATCAGGTCGGTGAGGTAGTTTGGGGCAGCGTTATGAATGGCTTTGTATGTCTGTGTTAGTAGTTTGAATTTAATGCGTTGGGCAATCGGGAGCCAGTGGAGGGAATGACAGGGGGGGGTGGCAGAAGCGGAGCGGTTGGTAAGGTGGATGAGTCTGGCCGCTGAGTTCAGGATAGACTGAAGCGGGGATAGTCTGCAATGAGGTAGGCCGGTGAGAAGGGAGTTGCAGTAGTCCAGACGTGAGATAATAAGGGAGTGAACAAGTTCTTAGTAGTGTCTAGGGTTAGGAACGAACGTATTTTGGAGATGTTGCGGAGGTGGAGTCTGCATGAGTTTGCCAACGACTGGACATGGGGTTGGAAGGACAGGTCTGAGTCTACAGCAGCAATGGGCAAACTACGGCCCGCGGGCCGTATACGGCCCGGCGGACCTTTTAATCCAGCCCGCGGAGCTAGGCTCCTGCTAGGCTCCTCTCACAGTCCGCCCTGAAGACCGGTGTAGCATGAAAATCTGTCTCCTATGAGGATCTGTCCCCCTCGACGTATCTGCGCATGTGCCGGAGATCGCCGATCGGCTGCTAATGCCTGAAACTGGCACATGCGCAGATACGTCGAGGGGGACAGATCCTCATAGGAGACAGATCTTCATGCTACACCGGAACGGCGCGGGAACACGGCGAGAGGAACGCGCGGAGCAAAGGTAAGTGAATTGACACAGGGGGGACTTGGGGACTTAATATGGGGGATGAATTAATATGGGGAATGAATTACTATAGGGGGGATGAATTACTATATGGGGGATGAATTACTATGGGGGATGAATTACTATGGGGGATGAATTACTATATGGGGGATGAATTACTATATGGGGGATGAATTACTATATGGGGGATGAATTACTATGGGGGATGAATTACTATGGGGGATGAATTACTATAGGGGGGATGAATTACTATGGGGAATGAATTACTATATGGAGGATGAATTACTATGGGGGATGAATTACTATGGGGGATGAATTACTATATGGGGGATGAATTACTATATGGGGGATGAATTACTATGGGGGATGAATTACTATATGGGGGATGAATTACTATGGGGGATGAATTACTATGGGGGATGAATTACTATATGGGGGATGAATTACGATATGAGGGATAAATTACTATATGGGGGATGAATTACTGTGGGGGATGAATTACTATATGGGGGATTAATTACTATGGGGGATGAATTACTATATGGGGGATTAATTACTATGCTTACTATGGGGGAATATTACTATACTTACTATGGATGACACATACACATCATTCATCTACTCTTGGTCCGGCCCCCGGGTCCAATATATGAACCCATTGCGGCCCTCAAGTCAAAAAGTTTGCCCACCCCTGGTCTAGAGTGACACCTAGGACTTTGGCTTGTGGGGTGGGACTGATGGTGGCATTTTTGGTCGTGATAAAGAGGGTGGGGGGGGGGGGCACGGGCTGGGGGGAAAATCAGGAGCTCGGTTTTGGAAAGGTGAAAAACTAGATCAAAAGAGAGCTGCTGGAGGCTAAATCCATCATTGTTACTGGACACGGAAGGGTTGCGCTATCTAACGGATCATATTATACTTCGCTGAAAATGTTTCAGAAGACCTTTCCCCAATGACTATCTGGGCAGCTCACAAATGTGTGATTCGGGGAGTACTCATAAGTCTAGGTGCTAGAAAAAAAAAGCTGCTGAGAAACTGATCTCGCAACTAACCAATTAGCATTGGTTATTTGCGAGATCAGTTTCTCAGCAACTTTTGTTTTTGCATAATTGCACAATTAGAAGGTCAACATAAACATAAAGTGGCAATTCAGACAGCTACGGAACTTCTTGAGACGCATAAATCCCTACAATCTATATTAGATTTTAAGCTAAGAGATTCTTCTTTCTGAAAAATGGCTTCTATTACGAACATAATGACAAAAGCAGGAAATGTTTGGCTAGGGCCCTAAAGGAAACTGTACTTAGCACAAATATATCCGCTATTAAGAACAAACAAGGTTAACTAGTTTACTCTATGGATAAACTCACTCAAAATTTTCATGCATACTACTCAGATCTGTATAACCTACCGAAGGCTCATAAGCTGTCGGATTTACAATGATCTAGACAGTTACTTCTAAAAAATTATTTGATTGATAGTGGTATGACAGGACTTTCCAAGTCAGATGCAAAGCAATTAGAAGTCCCAATAAGGGAGGAGGAACTCTTACGCACTATTAAATCTCTGAAATCTGCAAAAAGTCCAGGCCCAGGTGGGTTTACGGCTCATTACTGTTTTGTTAAACACACTCAACTACCTTAGGGAGCCACGGCATATCCTGGAGGATTTCCTATTGGCTCACGTGACAGTTATACCCAAGCCGCATAAAGATGCTACTGATTGATCTAATTACAGATCCATATCTTTCCTTAATCTAGATCTCAGAATACTGTCAAAAATTTTGCGCTTAAGACCGTTATTACACAAATTAATTGGACCTGAACAAGCGGGCTTCATGCCTGGCAGAAAGGCGAGGGATAATGTCACGAAAGCCGTAAATCTGATGCACAGGATATATTCAGGTCACTGCGGCCTTTTGGTATCAACAGACGCTGAGAAGGCCTTTGACTGGGTTTCCTGGGATTTCCTAAAAGCCACCTGCGCCCATGTAGGGCTTCAACATCATACTGTATGTTTACATAGATAATAACTTTGTATCATAAACCCCTAGCTAGATTGAAAATAAATAAAACTTTTTTGGACACTATACATATCCATAATGGGACGCGTCAAGGATGTCCGCTTTCCCCACTGTTATTCAATCTAACATTGGAACCTTTCATTCACAGTGTAAACAATTCCCCATCTATCTATGGGTTTCAGATTGGAAATAGATGTCATAAGTCTGCGGCCTATGCAGATGATCTCTTATTCTTTCTGACTCAACCACATATTTCTATACCCAACCTGCTAAAAGAATTTACATATTATGGATATATTTCCAATTTCAAAATAAATTATAAAAAATCGGAAGCCTTGAATCTTTCTCTCGCGCCTCATACCCTATGTTTGACACAAGACAAGTGTCCTTTTAAATGGGAAGACAAGGCCTTGCGATAATTGTAAGTTAACCTCTTTACCCCCCAAAGAGTTGGACAGATGGACCCTAAAGTACTTTTCCTGGTTTGGTAGGGCAGCCATAATCAGGATGACTGTACTTCCAAAAATATTATATTTTTTCCAAACATTGCCCATTTCCATACCATCCAGTTTTTTTCAAACTCTACAATCCCTTCTAAGGAAATTTCTATGGACAGGCATGAAACCCAGAATAAGTCTTCATCTCCTTACACGATCTAAACAAAGTGGTGGGATAGGATTTCCAAATTTTAAAAATTACTATTACACCTCCCATCTGACACGAATTCCAGACTGGCACTGTCATGCAAAACTTAAAGATTGGGTATTGCTAGAAGTGGATTTTGATCCTTTCCTGGTAAAATTCACCTCGTGGATACCATTTTCACTTTCCCCATCTACCTTTAAACAACATCCAATGATATTAATGACTATCAAAATATTTAGTGCCTTGGATAAAGATAATATTTCATTCTCTTCCCTGGATAAAGATAATATTTCATCCTCTTCCCTGGGTCCCTTGACTCCATTGTGACTTAATCTGGACTTTCTACCTGGGATGTCCTCTTCGGTTAATTTAACACTACAAGACTTTCAGACTTTAATTAAAAAACTTTCATAAGAACTAGCTCGTTTAACCAAATTTGAACTATCTTAGTATTGCCGCCTGGCATCCTACAAAATGCTTATTCTCCCCCAAATCCTTTACCTTTTTAGAACATTGTCCACTCCAGTTCCTTCTAAATATACCTATGCTCTACAAAACGCACTGAAACAGTTCGTATGGCAAGGCAGTTGAGCAAGATGCTCTCATGCCCTCCTAATTAAACATAGATGTTCAGGCGGAATGGGTAAGATAGACATCAGAAATTATTACTTGGCTGCCTGCCTCGACCAACTGAAACATTGGTTTGTACCTTCATCTGCCTCACTTTGGCTGGCCATAGAGCGTTCCTTGACCCCAGCGCATGATCTCTGTTCTCTCTTAATTGCTGACATATGACAACCCTTTTGCTTGAATAAATTCCCCCCCCTATGAGAGCCTCTCTTCTTGCGTGGAGAGAAATGTCCAGACGCCCTGGTTCTGAAGTCTTTGACACTCCACTCCACATCGCTCTCCTGACAATACACTCTCTGATCCCAAATATAAACCTTAGGCCTTGGTTATCGAAAGGTATCAGTGTCATAAATGACATAATGTCCCACAGGTTACCCCTCTCCATGGACACCCTGAGGGTACGTTTTGGGCTAACAGATAAAGATTACATACTTACATAGTTAGTTTGGCTGAAAAAAGGCAAAAGTCCATGTAGTTCAACCATTTAAAAAAAAGAAAGTTATAATCCTACACCCACAGTTGATCCAAAGGAAGGCAAAAAAACCCAGCAAAGCATGATCCAATTTGCTCTTGCAGGGAAAAAAATTCCTTCCTGATCCCCAGAGAGGCAATTGGATATTCCCTGGATCAATTTTGCCTACAAATGTTAGTATCCAGTTATATTCTGTGTATCCAAGAAAGAATCCAGGACTATTTTAAAGCAATCCACTGAGCTGGCCAGAACCAACTCTTGAAGGAGTCTATTCCACATTTTCACAGCTCTCACTGTGAAGAAACCTTTCCGTGTTTGGAGATTAAATTTCTTTTCCTCCAGATGTAAAGAGTCCTCCTTGTCCTCTGTGATGACCTCATGGTGAATAACTCTACACCAAGTTCACCACATGAACCACTTATGTATTTATACATGGAGATCATATTTCCAGTATCTCCACGTTCAACACCTCCTGTTAGCCTCACCCCGCCGGTAATTCATTTACCCCAATGCCTAATACAATTGTTTCTATGCACACCTCCCAAAAGTAATGGTCTCTCTCTAATATACAATATCTCACAAGACAAATGAATCTTACTCAAGCTAGGACTCTTCTCAAGCTGGGAAGGTTTGAACTCCTTTGCTCCCTCTCAATGGAAGAACGCTCTCAAATCCATTTATAAAGCCTCACACTTTGTCCAGCAGTGGGAATTAACTGTTATCTCCGCTGGTACCTCACTCCTTACCTTTTGGCCCAGTTCTCTCTGTTCCAGCCTTCACTAAGTTGGCGTGGGTGCGGTCAAAATGGTAACCTTATCCAACATCTTCTGGACCTGTAAAAATGTTGTCAGTTTCTGGAACAAAATTTTTGCAGCAATCTCAGACGTGATAGGTCAGAAGATTACTCCAAATCCTGGCTAAACCTGGGTATTGAGGACCTCCCTCGTTCTGCCCCCGTATTCACCACACATGTCCTTATCGCTGCCAGGCATATGACAACCAAACATTGGAAAGCCCAAAATGCACCTAATGCCTCTGAAGTTCTAGCGCTGGTTAAACTCCATTACTCTTATGAATGTGTCTTAGCAATATGGTCGGGCCAGATCTCGGCCTTTGACTCTGACTGGTCGCCCTGGATCACCTGGTTGAACAGGAGCCCTTAGTTACTTCAAGCCATTGATTCTCATCTTGATTTACCTTTTTCAATTCCCCATGTGACCATCTGTACTATTTTCTTGATGGCTAACTAACCGGTACTCCAACTGCAATGTCTTTGTCTTCATGTTTGTCTGTGTTTTATTATGTTCTCGTTTCCCTTGTTATATATGATTACTACTTTCATTGCAAGCCCACATGTGGCAGAATAACATGTATGTTTTCTTGTTTAAAATCAATAAAAATGTATTGGCAAAAAAACATTGCACTGCCAGTGCAGCAGACATACACAATATTGCCAAAAGTATTCGGACAGCCCTCCAAATCATTGGATTCAGGTGTTTCAATCACCTCCGCGGACACAGGTTTATAAAATCAAGCTCCTAGGCATGCAGACTGCTTCTACAAACATTGGTGAAAGAATGGGTCACTCTCAGGAGCTCAATGACTCCAAGTGTGGTCCCGTGATAGGTGGCCACCTGTGCAATAAGTCCATCCGTGACATTTCCTGGCTACTAAATATTCCACGGTCAACTGTTAGTGGGATTATAACAAAGTGGAAGCAACTGGGAACAACAACAACTCAGCGCATGCTGAAGTGCACAGTGCGCAGAAGTCACCAACTGTCTGCAGAGTCAATAGCTAAAGACCTCCAAACTTCATGTGGCCTTCAGAATAGCACAACAACAGTGCATAGAGAGCTTCATGGGATGGGTTTCCATGGCCGAGCAGCTGCATCCAAGCCTTACATCACCAAGTGCAATGCAAAGCGTTGGATGCAGTGGTGTAAAGCATGCCGCCACTGGACTCTAAAGCAGGGGAGATGTGTTCTCTGGATCACGCTTCTGTCTGGCAATCCAATGAAAGTGTCTGGGTTTGGTGGTTGCCAGGAGAACGGTACTTGCCTGGCTGCATTGTGCCAAGTGTAAAGTTTGGTGAAGGGGGGAAAAAGTGTGGGATTGTTTTTCGGGGGTTGGGCTGGGCCCCTTAGTTCCAGGGAGCTCTTAAGGCATCAGCATACCAAGACATTTTGGACAATTTCATGCTCCCAGCTTTGTGGGAACATTTTGGAGATGGCACCTTCCTGTTCCAAAATGAATGAAAGGTCCATAAAGACATATATGGCCAAAATTGTAGTATTTCTTGTTCAAACAATTTTATTAACAATAAATCAGAGTGGAACAAACAAAGAGACATTGCTAATGTACACTGGACATTGAAGTGGCAATAGGACATAAGAAAAAAAAAAACAATATGAATGAGGGTTATAATACAATTGTCTATACATTACTAGCGGAAACAGGTAGGTAAGAGTTGACAACAAAAGACATTATTGTTCCAGCCAATCAAAGCGATGTCTCCCAAATGCATTAAAGAAATAGGGGGAAGTTTGAAGGGGGGTCAGACAGGGGTGGGAGGGGGGTGGGAAGAGGAACAGCAACAATGACTCCATGAGTGTTCAGCATGTGTACAATAACCCCTACGTGTTGCGTACAAAGGGCTAATGACAATATCTTTAGCGCATAGTACACAAATCAGGGGAGAAGGAGTGATTCATCAAAATTAGGCGGGAGGAAGCGCTCTACCCAGGGGCTCCATATGCGCAAGAATTTAGGAATCGTGTCGAGAATTGTGGCGTCCACCTTTGCATGTATCATGGCTTGCGTTATTCTGGTTTTGACGGCCGCCACACTTAGGGTGGGGGATTTCCAGGATTTCTCTATAACCTGCTTAGCTGCCATCATAACTTGCATGATGAGCTTAAATTGCGAATTGGAGATGCCAGGGGGGCATTGATTGAGTAGGGCGGTTGTTGGGTCGGGTTGTAGGGTGATAGTGCTAAGTGTAGATATCATGGCGAAAATTTCATCCCAAAAGATTCGGGCTATTGGGCAGTCCCACCACATATGGTAATGTGTTCCTGGGTCTGTACAGCCTCTAAAACAGTTGGGCGAGTAATTAGGGGTGAATTTTGCGATTCACCAAGTACCAGCGGGTTAAGACTTTATAATTCGTTTCCAATGCTATAATGTTCTGTGAGGATGATTTTGTGTTGGCCCAAATGCGGTCCCATTCAGACGGATCGAATTCCTTACCCAAATCCACTTCCCACTTGTGGGTATACAGAGGGGGGGACGTGGTAATTGAGGTAGTAAAGAGTGAATATAAGCAGGAGATAAGCCCACGTCTATGAGGGTCTTTGCAGCACGCTCGTTCAAAGAGAGATATGGTGTCTGGCCGATTGGTTATTGTGGTGTAGGGGGCGTAAAAGTGTTGTAGCTGCAAGTATTGGAATATCTCGGAGGCTGGGAGGCCATGCGTTTCCCGCAGCGAGGCAAAGGATTTAAACTTATTCCTCTGTAGGAAATGATGTGTATGGAATAAATTAGCAGAGAACCAGGCTTTGAATAAAAGGGGTGTCTGCCAGGCGGGGGGGAAAAGCTGGGTTTCGCAGGAACGAGAGCATAGGATTATGTGGAGATTGGAGGAGATAATGGGTTTTCAATTTGTCCCATAAGGATAGGAAGTGAGAAGTGATGGGGTTGGATATAGTGCGGCGGTCTATTGTCCTCAACCAGAGCAAGTTAGCTGTAGATAAGGGGTCACATTCTATCGATTCAAGCACAACGCATTGAGGGATTTCAAAAGTTGCATGATATTTAGGTAACTGGGCTAAGTGCGCTGCTAGATAATATTTGCTAATATCGGGTAGGCCTAGAACACCACTGAGGTTAGGGCGATAGAGGGTGGAGCGGGGTATACGAGGACGAGTATTGCCCCAAACATAGGAAAAGATGCGCCGCTGCAGTGTGCGGAGGTAATGAGGGGGGACTGGGACTGGGAGGACTCTAAACAGATATAGAATATTTGGGAGGATGGACATCTTAATAACTGCTATTCTGCCTAGCCATGCGAGGAGAAGGGAAGACCATTTGGTCAGAAGGGCAGAAAGGTGGTTTAGCATTGGAAGATAATTAGCTGCGTAAAGGTCTGATAGCTTAGGAGTCAGTTTGATTCCCAAGAAAGGGATATGGCACTGTGACCAAGGGAATGGTAAAATCTGCTTCAAGTGCGCCAATTCTATAGGGGGGAGAGAAATGTTGAGTGCTGTTGATTTATTGGGGTTTATTATTAGACCCGAGAGCTCACCAAACTTCTCGAGAAGCCGGAGTAAGGAAGGAGAGGAAGTCAATGGAGATGTGAGAAAGAGCAAGACGTCATCCGCAAAGAGACATAATTTATGATGTGTGCCCCCTATTTCAAGTCCCCTAACATCCGGGTTAGCTCTGATTAAGAGGGCTAGGGGCTCTATAGCCAGGGCAAAGAGCAGGGGGGACAGAGGACAGCCCTGTCTCGTGCCTCTAGAAATCAGGAACTGAGCTGACCTGTGCCCCAGATACCTAATTCTGGCTGAAGGCTCTCGATACAGCGAGAAGATCCAGGTTAAGAAGTGTGGACCAAAACCCCAACGATGCAATATATAGCTGAGGTATGGCCATGAGACTGTATCGAATGCTTTCCGGATATCTAGGGAGAGGAAACAGGCAGGAATATTACGAGACCTGGCTAAGTTTGCTAAAAGAGATGCACGTCTGATGTTATCTCCCGCTTGTCTAGTTGGGATAAAGCCCACTTGGTCGTTATGAATTAGAGAGCCAATACACAAGTTAAAACGTGAAGAGAGGATTTTTGCTAACAGTTTGATATCAATGTTGAGGAGAGAGATTGGCCTATAATTGGACCACTGCGTGTCATCAGAATTCGGCTTTGGGATCATTGAAATGTTCGCTTGCACTGTTTCATGGTTGAAGGTTTGGCCAGATAGTAAAGCGTTAAAAGCATTAGTAAGGATGGGTGTGAGGAGATGAGCAAATTTCCAATAATAGGTAGCCGAGAAGCCATCCGGTCCTGGGCGTTTCCGTAATTTTAGATTTTTAATAGCGTGTAGGGTTTCGGCAGGGGAGTTGGGTCGCTTAAGCGCCGCCAACTGGCACTCTGAGAGTTTCGGGAAGGAAATGGAAGTGAGAAGGATATCAGCTTGTGCGGAATCAAAGGGTGTGGAAGAAGAGTAGAGCTGTGACAAGTGTTTATGGAGGGTCTGTAGAATGTGTTCTGGGTTACTAGTAAGGTTGCCAGAGGAGGTGCGAATCCGGATAGGTTTAGTGAGCTGTTCGAGCCTACGAAGTGAGAGGGCGAGGAATGTATTGGGTTTATTCGCCCTAGTATAATATTTATGTCTAGATCTACGAAGTGAGAGTTCTGCTTGATCTGTGAGAAAGAGATCTAGAGCCAATCTAGATCGCTCCAAGGCTTCACGATTGGCAGGCGTAGGAGCCGTCTGAAAGGTTTGATGGGAACGATCATAGGTTTGCTCCAGTGAGAGACGTTGTTGCCTTTTGGTTTTATTTAAGAAGGATGCTTTGCTAATGCAGAACCCTCGCAATGCCGGTTTATGCGCTTCCCATAACAGGAGAGGGGATATATCGGGCGACTGGTTAAGAGTGAAATAATCTTTTAAGGCTGCTTCGATTTCCAGACAGTGAGCTGGGTTTGCAAGCAGGTTATCGTTAATGATCCAAGAGGATTCAGTGGGGGATGGGGCTAACAAGGCCATAGCCGTGAATACGGCGCAGTGGTCAGACCAAGGGATTGGAATTATTTCAGAGGTCAGAAGCCGAGGGGAAGAGGCGGTGGTAATGAAAATATGGTCTATCCTGGAGAATGACTGGTGGGGATGAGAATAGAAGGTGTATTGGCGTTTAGTCGGGTTGAGTTCCCGCCATGTATCTATTAAAGAATAACGTTGTAGTATGGCTTGGAAAGTTTGTTTAGAGGCAGGGGCTGGGGATGGTTGAGGAGATTTGTCGAGAAAGGGATATATTACACTGTTAGAGTCTCCGCTAACAATTAAAGTTCTGCGCTTATGGTGGTCTATAACCGATAGTATGTGGGAGAGGAATGGTAAGGGGTCTTGGTTTGGGGCATAGTATGCAACAATGGTAACATCCACATCTAGGAGTTGCCCTACTAACAGAAGGTAACGACCCTCCGGGTCTTTGATTTAGGTGCATAGCGTGAAAGGTTTTGTGCAGTGGAAGGCAATCAGTACCCCCCTGCGTTTGGTGGCGGCAGAGGCTGTATAGACCTGAGGATATCGAGGGCCAAAAAACTTAGGAGTGGAGTTGGGAGTGAAGTGTGTTTCCTGTAAGCAGACCACGTGAGCTTTAAGTGTAGCAAAGGTTCGGAAAGCCTTATAACGTTTCTGTGGAATATTGAGACCCTGTACATTCAGGGTAAGGATATTTACCGAGCCCATGGGTAAAGTGCATAGTGGTTTGAATAGCATGGCACTCCCGCTCGGGATGTAGCCTGACGATTACTGCAGGGGATGAGAGCATTACGGAGTGTGTTGCGCAAAGTCATGGAGTCATGTTGGAAGGAAGGAGGAGGGGTACGGTATGAGACAGGTAACAGGAAAGAAGGGGTGTAGAAGGCCATTAGTGGCCTAAGAGGTGGGTTCCCAAGGACACCCTGAATCAGGGTGGGCTAGGGAGCAATAGTAGCCCAAGTGTTAATAAATAACCAATAACACAGGGGCTAGGGTGGAGTGTGCAGGTACGCGGACCGCGAGGATGACAGCAATGTGATTAACAAACGGTGGCGAGGTCCCGGTAAAAAAAACAAGTACATAAAGAGAACATTCAAGAAAATCAAGGATCCTAGTCTCAGACAGCACTAATAGTGCTGGTGAGATAACATCGGCGCAAGGGTGTGGCATCCCATGTCGCAGAAGTCCAGGATCCCACATATAAACTACAATGTAGCCCAAGAGGGGGGGTGTAGAACAATCCCCAGGTAGTGGGGCAACCAAAATTCAACAGGTAGAGGGAGAAAGGATAACAACGGTATTAACTGCCCTTATAACCAAACAAGTACACCGTACGGTGTGTGTGGCAAAAAAAGGGGAAAAGGAGGAATAAATGTAGGACAGCGTTCAGCCCATGGTATCTTGTGAAGATAGTCCTGGAGACGAAAAACGCCCCCGCTTGTGGAAATTGAATTGACCTTCAGTTGCACGTGCGGGGAGGGACTTCCGCGGCGAGCAGGATGTGGACCTCCGCTTGGCGCTTTCTGAAGGCGTCGCTGGGGGATGTAGTTGCAGGACCCGTAGGGTGTCTAAAAGATCCTCTGGAGTTTTGCAGGTGTAATCTCGGGACTGGTATCGGAATCGCACTGCAAAGGGGAAGCTGCACCTATATTGTATAGCATGTTGTTGAAGTACTTGTAGGTGGGGTTTCATAGCCCTGCGCTTGGAGATAGTTGTGGGGCATAGATCTTGAAATAAGTGGTAGGTATGACCTTGGAACTGTAGAGATTCCGTGTTACGGGCAGCTTGTAGAAGTTGCTCCTTGGTACGGAAAAAGTGGAGCTTGGCTATAATGTCACGTGGTGGACCATCCGCGCGTCGTGGCGCTAATGCCCTGTGAACTCTATCCAATTCCAATCTGTCGATTGGGATAGCTGGGGCAAGCTCTTGGAACAGAGCTGTTATCGTTGATTGGACATCAGCGATCGTTTCTGGAAGGCCACGGATACGTAGGTTTGAGCACCGCACTCGGTTTTCAAAGTCCTCCAGTCGTGTTAATAGTGTTGCGTTTTCGTCAAGCAGAAGATCAAGGTCATCCGTGTGTGTCTGAAGCGAGGCGTCAAGACCATCTACCCTCTGTTCTAGGTCCGCTGTGCGTTGTCCTAGTTCACGGATTTCCCTAGATAGTGTGGCAGTGATGCGGTCTGAGGTTTGCTTCAAAGCTTTGTGTAGCATTTTTTCAAAGCGTGATAATAGGTCAGGGGGTGTAAGGTCAGGCGTCAGGGCTTGTGCAGGGACATCGGTTTCAGTGTCAGACTCACCCTTAGACGTGTAGGGATGGCTGGGCTGCGCATCCTGCAGGGCTGCATATGCCCCTGCTGCTTGCTTGCTTCCACGTGCTGGGGCGGTGGCCATTTTGGTGGAGGCCCTGGCCTCTTTGATGGTTTTGGTTGATGGGGGGACCTGGTGCTGGGGTGCCCCTTTAACCATTTTGCCGCTTGTCAGGGAGGGGGGCTGTTATAATGAACTCAGCCCCCCCTGCTCTCTCCCTCTTCAGCCTCGGCGAGCTGTGTGCAGTGGTGAGCTGTGTGCACAGCAGTGGGCGGGCCTGCGCACAGCTCACAGCGGGGACAGAGTCCCCAGTCAGAGTTCTCTGACCTGTTGCGGAGGATCCGCCGCAGACCCGGGTGGATCAGACTTGCCTTGGGGATCGGATCCCCTTAGAATGTATTACGGGCCGGGACCCGCTGCTTCTGGGTGCCGTCACCCGATGGGAAAGCGGAGCCTCATCGGGACATGTCCATCCTGCCGGCCGTGCATGCGCACTCCCCAAAATTGTAGTATTTCAAATATATTTTTCTTCCATATGGGAATCTCTGTAAGGTAAGAGCAGCAAGCAGTATTTTCATTGATAAGAGAGTATTTTAAGGCATTGTCATACAAAATAATCAGCCACAAATTATAACATGCGAGGTACAGGATTCTATAGAATTCAGGTAGGTGCTGAATTCTAGATTGTAAGCTCCAAGGAGCAGGGCCCTCCTATCCAGGGGCGGACTGACCATTTGGAAACTCGGGCACTGCCTGAGGGCCCGGGGTCAGTAGGGGGCCCCATGAGATGCCCCTGGTACCTTTTTCATAGGCTTTTTTGAGTTTGGGCAAGGACACAGGGGACCATGATCCTCTATTGCCAGGAGGCCCCATGAGTTGTCAGTCCACCCCTGCTCCTATCCCTCTTGTATTGAACTGTATTGTTGCTGTATTGTTTCCTGTTGTATTGTAAAGCGCTGAGCAAACTGTTGGCGCTATATAAATCCTGTATAATAATAATAATAATAATTTCACTTCAGAGGAAAATCTTCTTTGGCTAGTTATATACTTCAATGATTTTTGCAAACTAAACTGGAAATGTTTACCTTCTTGCATGTTGATGTTTTTTGACAGCTGAGAGAAGCAAAAGCTTCCTATATTGCTCTGGGAAACTTTTCCAGGAACTCCTCCTTTGGACATCTCTGTCTAGGGTTTCAATCATACAGAGCAAGCCAAGCAACAGGCAGCCACTGCCATGCTGTCTTTCTCCACAAAATAAGTGTTCTTAAATAAAACAAAGTTTATATATGCTGTTCATATATTTTGTTTTGTATATATATATATATATATATATATAGTAAAAACACTTATATAAAACATCAGGCTAAACAGTATAAAAGTAACAGCAAATTGACAAAAAATTGTTACAGAATGTTCCTTTAATTCATCTTTTACAGAACATACATAGTTAATAAACGGCTTTATTCATTAATCACATACATTCTTTTCTGCGATCAATCTACTTCTGGTACAGATGAAGCCTATTTTCTTCTGGAATGCCAATTTAATGTCTTTGTTTCTCATGCTGTATATTATGGGATTCATCATGGGAGTTAATACTGAATATAACATGGACACCAAAGAGTCCACATCAGATGAGTAGGAGGCTGTTGGACGAATGTACATAAACATAATGGGCAAGAAAAATATACTGACAACTGTAAAGTGAGAGGCGCAGGTAGAAAAGGTTTTCTTCCGGCCTCCTTTGGAACTGATTCTGAGGATCGCTATAATAATCTTAATGTAAGATATAACAATTACAGCAAAGCTCACCAAAATGACAACGGCACCACTGAAAGACCCAACTGCTACATTGAAGGATGTGTTGGCACAAGCCAACTGGAGCAATGGAGGATTATCGCAATAGTAATGGTAGATTTTGTTGCGACCACAGTAAGGTAACTTTAAGGCAAGAATGGTAACTGCGAGTGGAGCAGCAAAGCCTCCACACCAGGCTACCATTGCCAGTATTATGTAAAGTTGTCTTGTCATGATGGTTTGGTAGTGTAAGGGTGAGCATATAGCTATGTAGCGATCGAAGGCCATTATGGCCAGGAGATAACACTCCGTTGCTGCCAAGGACAGAAAAATATACATCTGTGTAAAGCAGGCGGTGAAGGAAATGGTATCCAGGTTCATCAGGAACTTGGCCAACATCTTCGGGATGGTTACTGAAGTGTAAGTCATGTCTATAAAGGACAAGTTGCTGACAAAGAAATACATTGGGGTATGGAGATGCCGGTCAAAGATGACCAAGAAGAAGATAATGCCATTGCCAGAGAGGGTGAAGAGGTAGATACAAAGCAAAACACAAGAAAGCAAAATGTGGTAATTCTGGAGGCTCGGGAATCCAAAAATAATGAATTGTGTCACATGGGTAAAAGTTGCATTGGAAGAAACTGCTGATTGCAAGGAATCTTCATTGACCTAGATCATAGAAAATAAAGACAATGACTTTATTATTCACTCCATATGTGTAATAATGCATACTACACCGTTTACTGTAGTTGTTCTTTTTACATTTTTTGATTGGATATTTGGTAGAGTGATTTTCATTGTGAATTCAAAAGAGACAGTGATTTAATTACCTCCCTGGCGGTATTCCCGAGTGTAGCTCGGGGTAAAGTTTCAGTACCAAAAGTGGTAACCCCGAGCTACACTCGGGATTACCCTGCAGCGTTGCTCAGGGATTCCCTCCAGTACTTACCTTGTCCTGCGCTCCCGCAATGTCCCCGCTGCAGCGTCCCCGGCCATCTCTTCCAGCCGATGCCGGCATCCGTCTTCCGGGTTCCATTCCCTGCGAGCGTCGGGAAGTACGGGGGACGGAACTGGCGGGAAATTTAAAAATGTGACATTCACTAAATACACAAAAATCACATAGTAAAACATTCCTGTATCAAACCATTTCACATACATTTTGTCCCAAGTGCTTTGTCCTGTGTTCTGCCTGCATTTGTACTGTTCTTTCTGCCTGGAAACTGAGAAACGTCCATGGCGTCCAAAAAACGTCCCTTTAGGTCAAAAGCGGTTTTAGACCGGCTAGAGAACAGCGATAGTAAATTAGAACCACTTGCAGAATTGAGTGATAATGATTCATGGGGGAAATTACTCATCAGAAACTGAAAATGATTCTGCGACTTTGCTCAGCGATGTGCGAACTTGGCACCATATTTTAAATTTCAGTGTTTTTGGTTTGATTATATTATTGAATTAAATTTATTATTATTATATTATTATTTTTTATGATTATTTATTATATTATAATTTATGATTTCGTGTTTCAAATTTTATCATACCCGGGATGTTTACTAGACTCCGGTTCGGACAGATTTCAGTGAGTTCTTCCTAAGAATAAAAGGCCTACAATAAAAACACAACTTATTTCCATGCAAAAAAATGTACCGCTTTGAGCACAGAAATATGGACATAATCAGACTGCTAGGGAGGTTAATGCACTTTATTGAACATGGAGGTGACAGACTTTCGTGAAAGGACAATTTGTGTTTAATTTAAAGGATTTTAAGGATATTTAAACTTTCAAGTGCTGGTTTTAACACATATCTCTTTCTCCACTGGGGTGGGGCAGGTATTCAGCTGTTGTGGGACTTTGGTTACTACACTCTATACAAGGACACACTATAGAGGGATATGCTTTGTTCATATTTCATGTCTGAAGTTTACAACCACTTTAAGGATCTTGTAAAAAAAAAGAAAAAGAGTACAAGAACATATATCAGTTAGCCACCGTTGGGCAATGGTATGGCTGAGACCAGCTTCCTGAAGACTTCCAATTACAGACTAAACTAGTTGAAAAAGTTCCCCAGCTGATACGTCACATCCTATCCCTGGAGCAAAAGCCACCTTCTGGTCCCGGAGTGGTGGCATCTATTTAACTAGTGATTCTTAACCTTTTTTCAGTCAAGGCACCCTTTAAAATTATGAACAATTTTAACCACTTCCCGTCTGGCCCATGTAGATAAACGGCCGGATGGGAGCACTGCCGAAGCGGGTTGACATTTCTAAATGTCACCCGAATTCATTGCCTGTGCGCGCTCCCTGGGAGCTACGTGCATCGCTGTATGGGACCTCTGTGTGAGGTCCCGATCATGTGATCACTGGTTGGCCAATCAGTGATCACATGAATAGGTGTAAGCAAGATGTCACTTCCTGACTTGATTGCTTACTACTTGTAAAATCTGCAAATGATCACAGAGGTCACATGGTACAGGGCTATTCACAACAGCCTTGTATCATGTGACAAGCTGTGACCAATCATAGCTCTCACAGTATTTCTCAATGGTTGCAATAATGCAACCAGAGAGAAGGAGAGATCTTAGGGGATCAGGAAGGATTTTTTTCAGAGCAGGAGCAAATTGGATCATGCTTTGCTGGGGTTTTTTTGCCTTCCTCTGGATCAACTATGGGTGTAGGATTATAACTTTTCTTTTTTTTTTTTATGGTTGAACTGGATAGACTTTTGTCTTTTTTTCAGCCAGACTAACTATGTAACTATGAAATTATTGCTTTACAGCCTTTATGGGTGTATTATTATTATACAGGATTTCTATATTATTATTATACAGGATTTATATAGCGCCAACAGTTTGCTCAGCGCTTTACAATATAACGGGAGACAATACAGCAACAATACAGTTCAATACAAGAGGGTTAGGAGGGCCTGATCATCGGAGCTTACAATCTAGGAGGTGTAAAAGCAATCAGTGTAAAAAAAGAAAAAAAAAATCTTCATCACCCCCCCCACAAGTAGTACAGTGTCACTATGGTGACACTGTACTGCTAGGGTGACAGTATGTTAAAAAAAATATATATATAAAAAAAAGTAAAAAAAAAAATTAAAAATCTTATAATTTTTGGTTATAAACTAATTTGGGTTTTTTTTTTTACTACAAAGATAGCTAAATACCTTTTGGCCAAGATTTATAAAAGATTTTTTATTTGCAAAATTTTTGGAACAAAAAACACTTTTTTTTCAAAATTGTGGGACTTTCATTTATATAGCAATAATATAAAACATCCCAGTGGTGAATAAATAGCACCAAAATAAAGTTTTATCTGTTTCAAAAAAATGCTAAAAAATTAATTAGGGTACAGTGTTGCATGACCGCGCAATTGTCATTCAAAGTGTGATAGCGCTGAAAGCTGAAAATTGGCCTGGACAGGAAGGGGGTGAAAGTGTCCGGACTGGAAGTGGTTACATTTTCCCATGTTTGTTGGTATAACTGAGGCACCAACCTATTGCTCTCCTTGATGTGTGGAGACTCTACTATCAATGAACTATCTGGTGAGCTGGGATATAGACCACTTAGGTATTTTTTTTTTTTAACTAGTGCGCACCGGATGAGTTTGTTAATCCTATAAATGTGTATATAGACCTAGCCACCAAAAAGGCGAATTATGGTTACTAAACAGTTTGACCCCTGTAAGAGTTAAAAAAAATAGATAAATAAATAAACAACACCAGGAAATCCAGCTAATGTCCAATGTATCAGTAAGTCCCATTCAAACAATATTTGCTTGAAAACCAAAAGATAGGTGAATAGGTGCCATGACCAGGGGACTAAAGATGGCTTGGAAGTCCCACCAAACCAATACCTACCCCCCATCCTTAACCTAAGTAACCACACTGACAACCAAAATGGAGTTAATGGCCCAAAACCGGCCTTTTATTACAACCATCAATAAATATTTTTTTTTTTAAATAACAGAAAACACAGTATAAACATACGTTCTTTCAAGGTCCCACTAGGCATCAAGAACACGAATACCTGCGTCCTGCTTAACTAGGCCACCAGCCGCAACATCACCGACTCGGAGACACCACCGCAGATACCGCCACCAGAACAACTGGAAGCCGTACCTCAGACTGGTCCTCACAAAGTACCTTTTCTTGTGCCCACCTTAACCAACGAGGACCTTGCACCCTGCCGGATGTCCCCCACAACCACCACCAAGACAAACCATTAAACAACAGGCGGGTGGGAGGGAAGTTTGCCCTGTGAAAACTCTCTTCACACTGAAAACCCCCTGTAAGACCACCCCTCGTAGCTCCCCCCACTCCTTCCTTAACTATTTTTGACTCCCCCTCATGCTAATGGGACTCTACCTCTCCCAACCCCCTTTAACCCCTGTCATGCTGGCCCTTCATTCAGGTCTTCATTCTTCGTACTCCTGGCCTTCCCTTGGTAACAAATAAACAGGTGACTACTTCCAGGTGCTCCAGGTGACCCCACTTAGATTTGCACTCACCCCAATGGATGGACCTTCTATTACTAGACAGGTCTCACTTTTTTGGTTGGACCCACTGTGTGTCTTGCCACCAACTTGACCATTCACATGCAGCAGGATGTGATTCCTTCCAAAGCAACAAACAGACCACTCAAAAAACAGTATCAGGGAAAAGGTTCATTTCACAAAGCAGCCGACTTTGTCACATGGTACAAGGCCGTTGTGAACAGCCCTGTACCATGTGATCTCTTTGATCATTCACAGATTTCACAAGTAGTAAGCAAGATGTCACTTCCCAATCCCCCAAGATCTCTCCTCTCTGGCTGCATTCTTGCAGTCATTGAGAAATACTGTGTGAGCTGTGATTGGTCACAGCTTGTCACATGGTACAAGGTTGTTGTGAATAGCCCTGTACCATGTGATCTCTGTGATCATTCACAGATTTCACATGCAGTAAGCAAGATGTCACTTCCCGATCCCCCAAGATCTCTCCTTCTCTCTGGCTGCATTCTTGCAGTCATTGAGAAATACTGTGTGAGCTGTGATTGGTCACAGCTTGTCACATGGTACAAGGCTGTTGTGAATAGCCCTGTACCATGTGATCTCTGTGATCATTCACAGATTTCACATGCAGTAAGCAAGATGTCACTTCCTGATCCCCCAAGATCTCTTTCTCTCTGGCTGCATTCTTGCAGCCATTGAGAAATACTGTGTGAGCTGTGATTGGTCACAGCTTGTCACATGGTACAAGGCTGTTGTGAATAGCCCTGTACCATGTGACCTCTGTGATCATTCACATATTTTGCTAGTAGTAAGCAATGATGTCAGAAAGTGACATCTTGCTTACTACTATTCATGTGATCCCTGATTGGCAAATCAGTGATCACATGATCGGGACCTCACACAGAGGTCCCGTACAGTGATCGGTGGAGGAAACGGCAGGCACCGGAACGCGGTGCCACGCGCTCCCAGGGAGCGTGCACAGGCTGATAAATGCAGGCACCATTTATGAAAGGCAACCCGCTCCTGCACTGCCCTCGTCTGGCCGTTTATATACATGAGCCGGACGGGAAGTGGTTAAGGTAAACCTAAAAAAGAACATCATCAGCTCAGGGCACCAAAAGTCTACAATAATGTACTCATGAAAGCTTTTTAGGATAAGGAGAGGTGGAAGCAAGAACAAGAAAAGGAAAGAGGTAAGGTCGACAGGGGTAGTGAGGAAAGCTTTTCCCTGGCCCCCATCAGGCTGCAGAAATATATATGTCTTGTTAATGCTTTTTATACTTTAAAGCTGAAATTTAATCAGATATTTTTCTATGATCCCAGGATCCTCCTTTCCCCCCTCATCAACATGCTTATGCTATTTTCAAATAAAACCTTTCCATTTTCATTGATATTTCCATGACATCATAACTGGGTCTCTGTGCTTCTCTATGCAATACAGGCTGCTCATGACTGGTGGCCAAGGTGCCGTACATGCACCACTTTATTTGAACAGACAAGACTCTTACATAATGGTTACAAAGCACTCTCTCTACCATCTGATCAGGCTTTAGCTCCTCTGTTTGCAACCACTTGTTTATAAAGTAGAACAAATCATGCGTCTGGGACCTCACAGACTTCCCAGGGTCATCTCCTTGTTGCCCTTCACTTCCAAGCTCCTTGAGCGCCTGGTTTACAATCGCCTAAGTGCCCACCTCACTGATAACAACCTCCTTGACCCCCTACAGTCTGGCTTCCGCCCCCTGCACTCCACCGAAACCGCCCTACTTAAAATCACCAATGACCTGCTAACCGCCAAAGCCAATGGCCACTATTCTATCCTCCTGCTCCTTGACCTCTCCGCGGCCTTCGACACTATTGACCACCCTCTCCTCCTTGTCAAACTGCACTTCCTTGGCATCAAGGATGCTGCTCTCTCCTGGTTCGCCTCCTACCTTTCCCAACGCTCCTTCAGCGTCACCTACAACACTGCCACCTCCCTCTCCCTCCCCCTCTCTGTCGGGGTCCCCCAAGGCTCTGTCCTCGGGCAACTCCTCTTCTCCATCTATACCTCCTCCCTTGGCAAACTTATTCACTCCCACGGCTTCAACTATCACCTCTATGCCGACGACACCCAATCTACCTCTCCACCCCCCACCTCACCCCCTCACTCTCTGCCCGCATCGCCCACCTCCTAAACGACATATCAGACTGGATGTCGCTCCATTTCCTCAAACTTATCCTATCCAAAACCGAACTCCTGGTCTTCCCCCCACCCCGTGCCCCCCCCATCCTCTCCATCAATACTAACAACGCCACCATCTCTCCCACCCCACACGCCAAAGTCCTGGGTGTCACCCTGGACTCCCACCTCTCCTTCCTACCCCACATCCAACTGCTATCTAGATCTTGCAGGCTCCACCTCCGCAACATCTCCAAGATACGCACATTCCTCACCCCAGACACCACCAAACAACTCGTACACTCCCTCATCATCTCATGCCTGGACTCTTGCAATTCCCTTCTCACTGGCCTACCCAAACGAACGCTATCCCCACTCCAGTCGATCCTAAACTCAGCGGCTATACTCATCCACCTCACCAAGCGCTCCACATCTGCCTCCCCCCTCTGCCAATCCCTTCATTGGCTCCCGATTGCTCAACGCATCAAACTCAAACGGCTAACTCTGACCTACAAAGCCATTCACAATGCCGCCCCGAACTACATAACTGTCCTGATACCCAAATACTACCCTACCCGTGCCCTCTGCTCCTCACAGGACCTCCTACTCTCTAGCTCCCTGGTCTCCTCCTTCCATGCCCGACTGCAGGACTTCTCCAGGACTTCCCCCATCCTCTGGAACTCCCTACCCCAATCCATAAGACTGTCACCTACCCTCCTCACCTTCAGGCGCACCCTGAAAACCCTCCTCTTCAGGGAAACCTACCCCAACCTCACCTAACACCCGACCTCACCTAACAACTAACCTCCTCCACTCCTCCCACCACTCCATCCCCCACAGCCATCTCCTCCTGTGCCACCTTCCCCTCCCTCCTAGATTGTAAGCTTGAAAGAGCAGGGCCCTCGAACCCCTCGTGTATTGTATTGTTACTGTCTTGTCTCATGTTCTTTCCCCCTTGCTACTGTACAGCGCTGAGCATACCCTTTGGCGCTATATAAATACTGTATAATAATAATAATAATATTCCAGTGTGAACACACATTGTTCTCGGACGGCCATGGTAGCCCTTAACCTCGCTAGGAGTTCTCTTTTGAATTTACTGTAGAATACTCCTTGGCTTCCTGAGTTTCAAATGTCTCGTTCTGAAGCTCCAGGCAGACAATTCATGCCTGAAAGTAGCTATCCTATAGTGGTCTGGGTATAAATTTTATTTGTAACACAAATTACCCACATGGAAGAAAAATATATTTTAAATATATTTAAAAAAATACATTCTTAATATACTCTTCCCAAATATATTGACATATACAGTGAAGGAAATGAGTATTTGCTCCCCCGCTGATTTTGAATGTTTGCCCACTCACATAGAAATGATCGGTCTAAAAATCAAATGTTCGGTGTATTGTAACACTGAGAGACAGAATAGCAACAACAAATTCTGCAGAAATGCATGTCTAACAAATGATGACTGATTTGCATGTTCATGAGGGAAATAAGGATTTGAACCCTATCATTCTGCAGGATTCCTGGCTACCAGGTGTCTTTCGTACAGGTAACAAGCTGAGATTAGAAGCAGTCTCTTAAAGGGAGTGCTGCTAATCTCATGTTGTTACCTGTATAAAAGACACCTGTCCACAGGAGCAATCAAACAATCAGATTCCAAACTCTGCACCATGGCAAAGACCAAAGAGCTGTCCAAGGATGTCAGGGACAAGATTGTAGACCTACACAAGGCTGGACTGGGCTACCAAACTATCGCCAAGCAGCTTGGTGAGAAGGTGACAACAGTTGGTGCAATCATTCACAAATGGAAGAAACACAAAACAACTGTCAGTCTCCATAGGTCTGGTGCATCATGCAAGATCTCACCTTTTGGAGTGTCAATGATCATGAGAACAGTGAGGAATCATCCCAGAACTACACGTGAGGATCTTGTCAATGATCTCCAGGCAGCTGGGACCACAGTCACCAAGAAAAGAATTGGTAACACTACGCCGACAAGGACTGAAATCCTGCAGTGCCCGCAAGGTCCCTCTGCTCAAGAAAGCACATGTCCAGGCCCGCCTTAAGTTTGCCACTGAACATCTGAATGATGCAGAGGAGGACTGGTGGAAAGTGTTGTGGTCAGATGAGACCAAAATCCAGCTCTTTGGCATCAACTCAATTCGCCGTGTTTGGAGGAGGAGGAATGCTGCCTATGACCCCCAAGAACACCATCCCAACTGTCAAACATGGTGGTGGAAACATTCTGCTTTGGGGGTGTTTTTCTGCTAAGGGGACAGGAAAACTGCACCGCATCAAAGGGATGATGGATGGGGCAATGTACCGTCAAATCTTGGGTGAGAACCTTCTTCCCTCAGCCAGGGCATTGAAAATGGGTCGTGGATGGGTGTTCCAGCATGACAATGACCCATAACACAGCCAAGGCAACAAAGGAATGGCTCAAGAAGAAGCACATTAAGGTCTTAGCCAGTCTCCAGATCTTAATCCCATTGAAAATCTGTGGAAGGAGCTGAAAGTTCGAGTTGCCAAACGTCAGCCACCAAACCTTAACGACTTGGAACGGATCTGCCAAGAGGAGTGGGCCAAAATCCCTCCTGAGATGTGTGCAAACCTGGGGGCCAACTCCAGGAAATGTCTGACCTCTGTGATTGCCAACAAGGGATTTGCCACCAAGTACTAAGTCATGTTTTGTGAAGGGGATCAAATCCTTATTTCCCTCATGAACATGCAAATCAGTCATCATTTGTTAGACATGCATTTCTGCTGAATTTTTTGTTGCTATTCTGTCTCAGTGTTACAATACACCGAACATTCGATTTTTAGACCGATCATTTCTTTATGAGTGGGAAAACATTCAAAATCAGCAGGGGATCAAATACTTATTTCCTTCACTGTATTTCAAATACTACAATGTTGGCCATACTCAATATATTTCAAAAATATATTTCAATATATTTGTGAATATATTATTAAAATTATATTCAGAACACATTATTATTATTATTATTATTATACAGGATTTATATAGCGCCAACAGTTTGCGCAGCACTTTACAAAATAAGGTAGAACACATGCTGCAATATATATATCAAAGTGTAATTTGGAATGCATTTACAAGTATATTTAAAAATCTATGTTTAAATGCATTTTTTTTAGATGTTCAAAAATATCTGGAAAATATATTTTGAAGAATATATTTTTAAATATATGCCTTTGGAAAATATATTTTAATTTACATTTTTGGAATACGTGTTAAAATATATTTGTGTAGGCCAACATATTGTAAATATATGTCGCATGTATAATTTTTTTTTTCTAAATATATTGAAAATTTATTTCTCTTCCATATGGGTATATAAATGCTGCGGAGTCCGTGACTTTAACCACATGCTGCCCAGCCACTGTAGAAATACGGCGGCAGGGCGGCACGGCTGGGCAAAACCACGTTTTAAAACATGTGTTTTTAAAACAGGTAGGGGGCGCGCGCGAGGCGTGCCGCCGCCCTACCTGTCCTGCCGATCACGGCCGCGGATGTCAGTCGCCGGGTCACAGCCGGTCGTTTCCGGCTATGTCCCGGCGATTAGTGGCAATCACTGACAGAAAGCAGGGCTGCAGTAGCTGTGCTTTGTGTCAGTTCCCTGACAGCTATTGACACGCTGATCGGGACAGAAGAGTTTCTCTCTCCTGATCAGCATGTCCCTGTGCAGTACACACCCCCGCCCCCTAGTAAAACACTCCCCTCACACAGTTAACCCTTTCACTGAATAATAAAGTTAACCCCTTCCTCCCCAGTGCCATTAGTACAGTGTCAGTGTTTTTTTTTGCACTGATCACTGTATTGGTGTCACTGGGGATGTCAGTGACCCCAAGTCAGTTCCCCCCCCAGTGTCAGAATGTCCGCTGCAGTCCCGCCATAAGTCGCTGATCGCCGCTATAAGTCACTGATCGCTGCCATTATTAGTATAAAAAAAAAATAAAAATCCCAGTATCTTTCCCACCATTTGTAAACGCTATAACTTTCACGTAAACCAATTATTTTACACGTATTGGGTTTTTTTTTAGCAAAGACATGGAGCAGAATGCATTTTGGCAGAAATTTATGACTAAATTTGATTTAAAATTTTTTTTTTACTGGACGTTTTATAGCAAAAAGTCCAAAATATTGTTTTTTTTTCCTCAAAATTGTCAGTCTTTTCTTTTTATAGCACAAAAAATAAAAAACGCATAGGCAATCAAATACCACCGAAGCTCAATTTGTGGGGAAAAAAAGGATGTAAATTTCATTTATGTACCGTATTGCATGACCGCGCAATTGTCCGTTAAACTAGTGCAGCGCTGTATAGCAGAAAAATGGCGTAAATTCCATTATCTATACCATAGTTTGTAGACGCTATAACTTCCACACAAAGCAATCAATATACACTTATTGGGATTTTTTTTACCAAAAACATGGAGCAGAATACATTTTGGCCTAAATTTATAACCAACTTTGAGTTTACTATATATTTTTTATAGCTGAAAGTAAAAAATATCGTTTTTCTTCAAAATTTATGGTCTTTTTTTGTTTATAGCGTGAAAAATAAAAAGCGCACAGGTGATCAAATACCACCGAAAGAAAGCTCTATTTGTGTGAAAAAAAGGACGTAAATTTCGTTTAGAAGCAGCATTGCATGACCGCGCAATTATCAGTTGAATTAGTGCAGCGCCGAGTAGCAAAAAGAGGCCTGGTCATTAAGGGGGGTAAATCCTCAGGAGGGCAAGTGGTTAAAAGAGGGAGAGTAAAATCTGGAACCTCACCTTAGACTCTTATGTTGTTTAAGGTGCCAGGAAGACACTGTGAGCTTTGGAGCACAGCCGGTCCACCTCTAGGGGAAATCAAACTAAGTGTACATTTTCGCTTGTAAAATTTGGAACTGTTGGCCAGGAGGCTGAAAATGTTTAATTGTTTGTTGTACCCCTGCAAAAGATGATGATCGTGTTCCTGTTCTGAAGAAAGAAACACAAAGCAACTGACACTTTTTATATGGACTGTGTGGGCCTGTTCTCAAAGTGTGCTCAGAACCCATATGGAAGAAAAATATATTTGAAATATATTTTAAAAATTTTCTTCACAAATATATTGCCATATATTTGAAATGCTACAATTTTGTCTATATGCAATTTAATTCAAAATATATATCAATATATATCAAAATATATATATATATATATATATATCAGGGGCGGACTGACAACTCATGGGGCCCCCGGGCAATAGGGGATCATGGGGCCCCTGTGTCCTCGCCAAAACTCAAAAAAGCCTATGAAAAAGGTACCAGGGGCATCTCATTGGGCCCCCTACTGACCCCAGGCCCTCGGGCAGTGCTCGAGTTTCCAAATGCTCAGTCCGCCCCCGAGATAGAGATATATATATATGTATATTTATATTTTTTTTATTTTTTTTTATTACAAAATATATGAAAAATATTTAAAAAAAAAACATTTCAAAAATATACTGTATGCATTTACAAATATATGTAAAAGTATATGTTAAAATGACTTTTTTATATGTTAAAAAAAAACTGAAGAATATATTTAAAAAATATATATTTTTAAAAATATATATTTTTTAAATATATTCTTCAGATTTTTTTAACATATAAGCTTGAGGTGATTGTAGCCGTATTAGTGTATTTGCGACAGAAACAATTGAGTACTGTCCGTGATACTTTTTTTATTTGCACTACCATACAATTATATATACTGCATGTTGAAATGCATTTTTATTACAAAATATATAGAAAATAAAAACATTTCAAATATACTGTATATCTTTAAAAACTACAAATCTATATTTTTGCAAAAGCATTTACAAATATATGTAAAAGTATATGTTAAAATGACTTTTTTATATGTTAAAAAAAAACTGAAGAATATATTTAAAAAATATATATTTTTAAAATATATTCTTCAGATTTTTTTAACATATAAGCTTGAGGTGATTGTAGCCGTATTAGTGTATTTGCAACAGAAAAAATTGAGTACTGTCCGTGATACTTTTTTTTATTTGCACTACCATACAATTTTGAGGATGAGCTTTCGGGGTATGCCCCCTTCTGGACCTTGAAGACGGGGACATACCCCTCAAAGCTCGTCCTCAAAATTGTATGTTAGTGCAAATAAAAAAAAGTATCACGGACAGTACTCAATTGTTTCTTTTAACAAAAATTTTTACATATATTTGTAAATGGATTCCAAAAATATAGATTTGTATTTTTAAAGACACAGTATATTTGAAATGTATTTTTTAAAAAACATTTTCATATATTTTGTAATAAAAATGCATTTCAACATGCAGTATACAGTATATATATAGATATATATATATATATCACCTTACTAACCGCTCCGTATCCGTCTCCCCCCTCTGCCAATCCCTCCACTGGCTTCCGATTGCCCAACGCATAAAATTCAAATTATTAACATTGACGTACAAAGCTGTTCATAACACTGCCCCAAACTACATCACCGACCTGATACCCATCTACCACCCAAAATGTACTCTCCGCTCCTCACAAGACCTCCTTCTCTCTAGTTCCCTGGTCTCCTCCTCCCATGCCCATCTCCAGGACTTCTCCAGGGCTTCGCCCATCCTCTGGAACTCAGTACCCCAATCCATCAGACTGTCACCTACCCTCCTCACCTTTAGGCGCACCCTGAAAACACATCTCTTCAGAGAAGCGTACCCCGCCCTCACCTAATTGCCGACCTCCTCCACTCTTCCTACCACTCCATCCCCCACAGCTATTTCCTCCTGTACCACTCTCCCCTCCCTCCTAGATTGTAAGCTCCAAGGATCAGGGCCCTTGAACCCCTCGTGTATCGCATTGTATTGTTACTGTACTGTCTCGTGTATTGTCTCCCATTGTAATGTACAGCGCTGAGCAAACTGTTGGCACTATATATATCCTGTATAATAATAATAATTAAAATATATATATATATATATATATATATATATTTATTGAACTATATATATTTATTATTTATTGAACTATATTTTGAAATATATTGAATATGGCCAAAATTGCAGCATTTCAATTATATGGTAATATATTTGGGAAGAATATTTTAAAAATATATTTCAAATATATTTTTCTTCCATGTGGGAAGGGCTGACTGGACTGATCAGACTGATGTACCATTTGAACCTTTATCCCTCAGTATATAACAATATCCTTACCTAAAAACAAAATGCTTAAATGAGCCAGTAGTAAAATATAATGTGTAACTATAACTATAACAAATAGTGCCTAGTTCTACTTATATTTCTAAAATTGTATATACATTATGTAGAGGTGCTACACCAGCTTTTCTCAAATTTTAAAATTGACAGAACAAAACCTAGTCCTTGCCCAAAAAAACATATGGCTGGAGTTGAGATAGCAAGTAAAATAGAACGTGTAAGAAAAAAAAATGTGAGTAATGCTATTGCTGTTAGATTTTTTTTATCTACATACAGGGTTGGGACAAGGGGTGGGAAGGAGGAGCAGCTGCCCTGGACGCCATGGTTTGCTGTAGGGAAGGAGGTGCCTTCCTTCTGTTACAAGGCTGACAGGAGTATTGACAGCGGCAGTGATTTTGACAAGAGAGTGACTGCTGGGTGTAGGATCCCCTAGGCTACCTTGTCTTCCTTATATGAAGTTTCTTTAATATAATATAATTTTAGTATAATATATTTAACAAAATATGCCATTTATTAAAATTTCTCTAAATTTTTGCAATGTATGTAACCAGAAGAGAATTGTCCATTTTTCAGCAAAATTATCTCATGTTTTAAGCTTTCTACCCTACACTGTCCACACTATTTTGGGTTCTTATAGTTTCTTGTATTATCTTTTGTTTTACATTTTTGTTTTAATTAAATTTTTTTAAATTTGTATTTAAAAAAAAATAAAATGAAAGCTATGTTTTCATATTTACCTGGCACAAAATCAAAGATAAAAAATAAAATAAAAGCTATGTTTTCATTTTCACCTGGCACAAAATCAAAGATAAAAAATTAAAATAAAAGCTATGTTTTCCTATTTACCTGGCACAAAATCAAAGTTAAAAAATAAAATAAAAGCTATGTTTTCATTTTTACCTGGCACAAAATCAAAGATAAAAAATTAAAATAAAAGCTATGTTTTCATATTTACCTGGCACAAAATCAAAGATAAAAAATTAAAATAAAAGCTATGTTTTCATATTTACCTGGCACAAAATTAAAGATAAAAAATTAAAATAAAAGCTATGTTTTCATATTTACCTGGCACAAAATCAAAGATAAAAAATTAAAATAAAAGCTATGTTTTCATATTTACCTGGCACAAAATGTATTTTGAGTATATTACATTTTTCAGAGTTCAGAATGTGATGTTTTATTACCACAAAAATGTTAACAAAATATGCCATATACAGTATCAAGCTTACCCTCCATAGATTAACTTCCATAGCAAATAATAGAAGAAAACTTTTGTCAAAAATAATTTGATCTTCTTTAAAGGTTAATGAAACAAACTGAACTTTGCAGTATTGGTTTCAATGTTTTTAGTGATTAACTACATATGTGTAACATAGCTTTTTGTTTGCTTTGGCCTATCGAAAATTATTCTGTGATCAGTTTTCTATTTAAGCCTCTGGTTATAATGCCAGTTATACTAGTTAGAATTCCCTCAGGAATGATTAATCCATGTTGCCATTTAATTTATTGTTGTTGTTGTTATAATTAATTGAATTAAAAATAACTTTCCTATATGCCTTGCCCTGCAGGGACTAATCAAACTGTTTCACGGTTAATTGGTTAAACTAACAATCCGTAACACAAGTGACCAAACACAATGTATGCATCTATTGTTTTTTTTTTTAATGATTATTTATATGTATTTATATTATCTACTGTATATTCTTTTTTTTTTAATGCTTTTTATTGAAGTTTTTCAAATTAAACAAGTAAAACGGTCAAACATTTCACACAGTGTGCATATGTAGTACTACCCCCTTGGAGGTTGCTAAGGATTTGGGTCCCCCTATAGTCCTGCATAGCCAGACAATATGTATTCTCCACAAAAGCTTGCATCCAGAGTCAGAAATTAGTCCTTGAACTTTGTTTTTAAGGTTTATTAGGGGAATCAGAACTGCGATAGGGTAAGGGGGGGGGTATAGGATGCCCAAGGGAACTGACAACTGAGGACAAACTTTCTGTAACAGTTTACGAGCTTTCTCTCTTAGTGGGATGGGGCTTTCTCTCTTAGTGGGATGGGGCCAGTGAGTACCAAGCTTTCCGCCTTTCCAGCTCCAGGCTCGCAGGCAGGCCCCATCCCACTAAGCATCCTGGCAGCCTCATTATCTCCTCCTTCCACCCGACTCCTTTCCAAAACTCCAATTCTCCTCTGAGCAGGCTTCAACACTTTTTAAGGGTGTCCAGCCCCTTGCCAACCGCTTGTTGGGGATTGGCTAGGATCCCTCAAGAGTGCAGCCAGCCACTCCTCATTTCCATGCACTGCCTCTAAGGTCTTCCTCCAAAAGCCCTAGAAAAGGGGGAAATTCCAGAGGAGCTGGCCTGGCCTCTGGATATTACACCTGGGCTGCTGCTCAGCTCCTGTCTACCCATTGGAGTCCAGCTCCCCCTAGCTAAACTAGGAGGGTGCTACACATAGGTGACTGTTCCACAAAAAGACTCTATTGTACCAAATAAAAAGCAAAGGGAGCTCTGAAATCTGAAAGAGTCAAAGCGGTCATGCATATGCAGCCAGGTGCTGGCACAATGACCCTTTTAAGGAGAATAAGACAAAGATGGACTTCACAGAATTATTATTATGGGAAAAGAAGTCACTTGTTCCCTATTGACTCTTTATGCACTCTCTCTCATTGGTCAACATTGGACTGAAAGGAGGAAATACTCTCAAGGAAAGGACTATGGGGTGTATAGAGTCCACTATATACTGGTGGCACAACATTACAGCAGAGAGGAAACTACAGATCCCAGAGAGCTATGCGGCTGGAGAGCAGTGGAGGGAAGCTGTCAGCACCTGTGGTAGTGAGCCCTTGTAGATACTCAACTTGGGGTTCCCCAGGGCACGGAGTCTAAGCCCCAGTCTGCTTCTTCACCAGAGCCCCTGATGGTGGGGATGGCCTTGCAGCAAGCTGGGACCAGGTTGCGGCCCCCAGGTACGCCCAGCTGAGGATGAGGAGACCGCTTGCGGGAGCAGAGTACAATGGGAGGAGACAAACAGAAATCCGATAGACTAGCTGAGGTCAGGACAGGCGGAAAACGAGCAGAGTCAGAGAACGAAGCCGGGGTTGGTACACAAGTAGTCCATGCAGGCAATAGCAACACACAGGAGCTGGGACAACTAGGAAGTTGCTCAGGCAAAGTGGCCTAGACTGAGCATGTCTTATATAGGCAGGCAAACAAGGAGGCGGGCCAGGAAGTGATGGAAAGTGTAAGCTGTGTACCGGGGGGGCTCCCCAGGATACAGTGAAGTCACGAACGAGGAAAGCAACCCCAACACCAGATTTTGCCACAACAGAATTTTACTTAGATGTGGCAAATAAACACAACCACAAATGCTGGAAACATACAATAAACTTACATACACCCAGCCCAAAGGCTGAAACCCTTGTGCTGCACAGCACAGCACAGCGCCTTCTGATGGATGAAGGTAGAAAGTTTAGTAATTTACCTACTGGAGGGCACAACTAAGCTGCCACACCTTACCTGTTATTACCCTAAAAGAGCAGGAATCAGTGTATGGGTGTATGGTATGGGCTAGCCTGCGGTGCAGCACAACAGCTTACAATCTTACACAAATCTACAGTATTCTCCCTCCCATAACTGGTCCTGTAGCACGTGCCTGAGTATTCCTTCTGAGCAGAACGCCAGTCTGGCTTGAGTTTGTAGGATTTTATCAGTTCTCCAATGTGAAATGTCACTTTAAGTTGTGGAGTCCTTCCAATAATCAGTAATAACACTTGTGGCCTGACACAAACAGAGACCCTAACTAACTAACTATAGGCCTGGACTCAGTCTATAGGCGCCAACACTGAAATGAGGTGCGTGCACAATCTTACCGACCCGGGTCTGCTTTGCATCCACTGGTGACTCTGAACAGAACAACCGTCTCTCCAACAAGCTAGCGATCTTGCAGTGTATGCTGCGCTGTTCCTCTGCTCTCATCAGCTTCCTGGCAGCAATCTTCCTTTCTCTGAACAGGATCAGGGTCTTTGACATGATCAGCTTCACCCAGCTTCAGTTCTGGCCATGGAGGGAAGCTCCCACACCGGGATGTCATCAGATTCTCAGCTCACACGGCCCTCTCATTCAGTATCGTCCACAAACATGGCTGCAGTTCCCTCTTTCCTCAACTCCCTGTGTGAAAAAACTCCACCTCTTATGAATTTACAAATATCTATGCAGTCTGAGCCTGTGTTAGAAAACAGTGACATCTTGTGGCTAAACCACAGAATGTCAGTCAAAACATCAATTTACTCCACAAAATAATTTACTGCACACAAACAGTGTTCAAACAATGAGAGCTGTTTCCCCATCTCACATGCCACTCCACTAGAGGTTGTCGTCCTCGGCAACCATCCCCATACAAACTCATTCTGGGCATAATGCTGTGGGGGCACACCAGCATTGGGCCTGGTTGACCTTCGTAGAGTGACAGGCTCAGAAACACTGGGGACGTCAGGCACATTTAATGGGAGAGGAGCTACCGACCGCTCAACACTTTCCCTTGGTGGCAAACTTGCTATGGTTGGAGCCTCTGTGGGTACCGGGGCAGGGACAACCCCCCATTCCTCCCCCTCCTCTAAGGGGATTTCCTCAGTACTGTGAGCAGGAGGAGCCATCCCCTCCACGCACACTGGTTCATCAAAATTACAATGCCTCAACATGTTATGGTGCAAGTTTCGTGAGGGCCCCCCAGTCCCTATTGGCTCTACCTCATAGACCGGGATGGCAGGGTCTACCCTCCTCTTCACCGTTTATGGGACTGCCTCCCACCACCCATCCAACTTTCCAGACGGCCGCTTGGCTTTGACTATCACTCGATCACCCGGGGCATACCCCTCCTTCTTGGATTGGGGTATACCACTTGTCTAAGGCGCTCCCCCACAACCTTGTGGATTGCTCTTAGCTGGTGGCGGTGCTCTTGCACCCATGCGGTAGTATTTTTTGGTGGTGGCTCCATCGGATCGGGCATGTAGAGATCTTCAATCTCCCGTCCGGCTCTCCCAAACATGAGCATATGTGGGGAGTATCCGGTGGTACTGTGTACCCTGTTATAGGTCCACATCAGTTCAGGTAGGTATTCGGGCCACCAAGCTTTTTGGTGGTCCTCCAGAGTCTGCAGCATCTGGAGCAAGGTGCGGTTGAACCGCTCGCACGCTCCGTATCCCTGGGGGTGATACGGGGTGGTGCGGGAATGTTCAATCCCATACAGTTGGTACAACTCATTCCTTAGAGTACCCTGAAGACATGCCCCCTGGTCCGAATGTATTCTCTGTGGGCACCCGAACACCTGTATAAAGTGTTTGCAGACCGCTTCAGCGGCCGACTCTGCTGTCTAGTCTCTGGTGGGTACAGCCACCGCATACTTTGTGAAATGATCTGTCATGACTAGACAGTACGAGTGTCCCGAGGTAGAGTACCCAATCTGTACATAATCGATCATAAGGAACTCTAGGGGTGCTGATGTCTGGATGGCCTGGACAGGAGCCCGCTGTTCAGTACTCTTACTCAGCCTGCAGGGCCAACACTTAAGACATGCCTCGGACACTATGTCTGCCAAATCGGGACAGTACACGAGCCGTTGGAGCCACTTGAACAATTTATCGCTCCCAAAATGGGCACCCCTCTCATGGGCCTCCCTGGCAGCCTCCGGTCCCAATGACATGGGGGTGACAATTTGTCGCCGGTATTGCAACTCTGACTGCAAGTATATGATCCGACACAGGAGGCCCTGGGTAACAGTTAGCTTATCCCACTGCCTCAACAACTTTTGACCCTCGGGAGCCAGATGAGCCCGCTCTTCTTACCGAGGCCAGATCTTGGTCCGGGCCCATTCTTTCACTTTCCACAGGTCCGGGCAGCTATTCTGGACCCTCTCCCAATCAGCCAACGTCTTTCCCAGCACCATTGGCATCCCGGACGCCAGCCCACTTGAATGTGCCACGTCCTGCAACATGGGTATTCAACCAAGGTCAGGAGTTTCAGTGTCCTCTAGCTCCTCATCGGCACTCTGAACCGACAACCCTACAGGGACTCGGGAGAGTGCGTCAGTGTTGCCGTTCTCCCTACCTGACCGGAACTTGATGCGCACCGAGTTTGGCATTTTCTAGATGTGCTAACGGGTTGTTGTCCGTCATCACGGTCACCTCTGCCCTGGTCAGGTACTCCGCAAACTTTTCAGTCATGGCCCACACCAGTGCCAGTAGTTCCAATTTAAAGGAGCTGTAGTTGTCAGGGTTGCGCTCTGACTCCCCCAGAGCCTGGCTGCCATAGGCAATTACTCTCTCATGTCCATCCTGGACTTGGGATAACACAGCCCCCAGACCATATAGACTTCTGTCAGTGTACAGCAGGAATGGGGTGTCGAACCGCGCATGAGCCAGAATCGGGGCACTAATCAGTGCCCCTTCACTGCTTCAAAGGCTCCTTGTTGCCGGGGTCCCCACTCAATGGGACGATTCTTTGGGCCCCCTGCAGTGCCCCTTAACAACTCATTTAACGGGCCCACCAAATGAGCAAACTTGGGTATAAACCTTCTGTAGTAGCCGGCCAGTCCAATGAACGCCCGCACCTCTCGTAGTGTACTCGTCGGGGGCCACCTCTGGATGGCCCCCACCTTGTCGGGGGTTGGCTTTACCCCCTCTTGGGTGACCAAATGTCCCAAATACCCTATCTGCTGTCGAAACAGTTGGCACTTCTTGGGCTTAATTTTGAGGCCATGATCTCGCAGCCGTCCTAAGACCTGTCGCAGTTTCTGGAGGTGATCCTCAAAAGAGGCCCCAAACACTACTACGTCGTCCAGGTATATCAATACCGACTCGAAGTTGAGATCTCCCAGACAGTGCTCCATCAACCGCTGGAATGTTCCTGGGGCATTGGACAGGCCAAATGGCATCCGGTTGAACTCGTAGAGACCCATAGGTAGGATGAAGGCCGTCTTCACTTTGTCCTTCTTTGCCACCGGTACCTGACAATACCCACTGGCCAGGTCAAGAGTCGAGAACTTTGCATGACTCAGGGCGGACAACGACTCCTCAATCCGCGGAAGGGGGTAGGCATTCCAGACGGTCTGGGCATTCAGCTTCCGATAATCCACGCAGAAATGAAGACTCCTATCTTTCTTTTGCACCAAGACTACTGGAGCAGCCCAAGGACTTTGGCTCTCTTGGATCACCTGGTTTTCCAACCTACTGGCCACCATATCCTTCACCTCCTGGTACATTTTAGGCGGGATTTGCCGGTAACGTTACCTGATCGGTGCAGCATTGCCGGTGGGGATTTCGTGTTCGATGGTGGAGGAACACCCGAAGTCCTTATCATGTCTCGAGAAGGCCTCCTGAAACTCCCAAAGGGTGCCTTCCAGCAACTTCTGTTATCCTGGAGTCAGGATCTTGCAGTCCACCCCCATCCGGGCCATGATCACTCGACCGTTCCACTCCGCTGTCGGGGTCTCCCTTTGATGGACCTCTACAGCATAGGTCCAGGCTGATCTCCTATCTGCCCGTAGTGTGAAGCTCCTCTGTCGAGGAATATCCCCTTCGGACACATAAACTTTGGCCAGCAAGGTATTCCCAGGGACGGTTAACTCACAGTCTTCAACGCTGAGGCAGCGTACAGGCACGCATCCATCCTTCACAATAACGAGGGCCCGGGTTACCAGTGGATGAGGCTGCGTTTCTTCTTGGTAAGCGGGCTCGATCAGGACCTGCAGTCCATTCAGTTGTCATCCAGCCCCAACTGACAGCATCAATATTCGCTCATGTCAAGGCGGGATCTTCACCGGGGTCCTCAGCGGCACCCTCACGTTTCCAATGGGCCGACCAGACATGTCGCCCTTTCGCAGACTACAGCTCCTCACCATCTGCTGTAGAACCTTCTGGGTTGGCCGGTGTGTGGTGGCCCGTTGCCAATACCTTGGCCCTTCTTTGGCATAGAGTTGGTGGTCTAGGTCCCTCAGCACGTTCATACCTAGCGTCACATCCATCCCTCTCCTGGACGAATGATCCACCAGCACGACCCCCTTCTTGCCGACATCTTGCCCACACAGCCGGACCCGCATCTGGACTATTCCTTGAACGTCCATCTCTCTGTTATTGGCAGCTGTCAGCTTGATGACACTCCCGTCTTCCGGCTCCATCATATGTTCAATGTGTCTTTCGAAGAACTCCAGAGGCATAAGGGTGCATTCCGACCCTGTATCAACTAGGCAGCGTACCTTCTGGCCTTCCAACTTGGCTTCCATAATGGGGCTGCTGGCATACAGGTCGTGTTCCTCATGCTTAGGGCTTAGCTTCTGGTGAATCGCCGCAGGACACCCAGCTACTGCGGCGGTCGGAAGTTTTAATGTTGGCTCGGACTTCATCTGTTCTGGGCACGCTCTGGCCATGTGGCTGTACTGTCGACAAGCCCAACAGAGGGGTCCCCTTTTGACGTGCCCCCTCAGCTGAGTTATCCTGAGTGGAGTAGAGCGAGGTGCTGAGGTAATTTCCGGAGACCAGGGAGATTCTGCCTTCATCTGGGACACTTCCAGCCGAAGTTCTCTTAATTCTGACCACAGGGCTAGGACCACATCCTTTAAGGATTCTGAGTCTTCAGATGCAGACTGACCTCTTGTAGCATGGGTACTATTCACTATTCTCGCCGCCACAGGTATGCACTCCTCCTCTCTCTCCATGGCGGCTAAGTAGATGCTGTAGAATGTCATGTTGGGCCCCGTCTGGGTCATCTCTTGCAATTTGTCCTGTAACAACTTGTTGGAGAGCCCCACTATGAACTGGTCTCGTAGAAGCCTGTCCACCTCCCAGAAAGCTCCCATGGCCTCTGGATTTCGCCGCTGTATTTCATTTTGCGTCTCCTGTAGGGCATTGGAGTACTGCATCAGGGTCTCGCCCTCTTGCTGTGGTCGGTTGAAAAAGTGGCTCCGCAGCTGCACTACTTTAGCACGCCCCCCTTGGGCTCTCTCCAGCAGGGAGAAGATTTTCTCTAGGGTGTCTCTCTCAGATTTGGGCCTTACCATTACTGTCCGTCTGACATCACCCTCTAGAACCCCCAATGCAACCTCTGCCTGCAGCTCGGACGTCAGGTTACACATTCTAACCGCACTTCGCACTCTTTCAGTCCAGTCCTGCAACGTCATATTTTTACCATCAAATTTTGGCAGGTGACTCAACAGCGCCCCCACGGGAATGTACCCTACTGGTATGGGCAGGGCGGGGACAAGCTGTATCAGCGGTGTTGGGGCAACTTGGCCTTGCACCGGCGCACCCTGAGCTGGTTCCTAGACCGGTGCCACTGGCACCGGGGGAAGATCTCCCGCCGCATTCCCGTCCATAACGGTCGAAGTATCCTGCCAACTACGCCAAGTTGTAAGCCGTGTACCGGGGTGGGCTCCCCAGGATACAGTGAAGTCACGAACGAGGAAAGCAATCCCAACACCAGCTTTTGCCACAACAGACTTTTACTTAGATGTGGCAAATAAACACAACCACAAATGCTGAGAACATACAATACATTTACATACACCCAGCCCAAAGGCTGAGACCCTTGTGCTGCACAGCACGGTGCCTTCTGATGGATGAAGGTAGAAAGTGAAGTAATTTACCTACTGGCGGGCACAAATAAGCTGCCACACCTTACCCGTTATTACCCTAAAAGAGCAGGAATCAGTGTATGGGTGTATGGTATGGGCTAGGCTGTGGTGCAGCACAACAGCTTACAATCTTACACAAATCTACAGTATTCCCCCTCTCATAACTGGTCCTGTAACATGTACCTGAGTATTCCTTCTGAGCAAAACACCAGTCTGGCTTGAGTTTGTAGGATTTTATCAGCTCTCCAATATGAAATGTCACTTTAAGTTGTGGAGTCCTTCCAGTAATCAGTAACAACACTTGTGGCCGACACAAACAGAGACCCTAACTAACTATAGGACTGGCCTTAGTCTTATGGCGCCAACATTGAAATGAGGTGCGTGCACGATCTTGCCGACCCGGGTCTGATTTTCATCCGCTGGTGACTCTGAACAGAACAACCGTCTCTCCAACAAGCTTGCGATCTTGCAGTGTATGCTGCGTTGTTCCTCTGCTCTCATCAGCATTACTGGCAGCAATCTTCCTTTCTCTGAACAGGATCAGGGTCTTGGACACAATCAGCTTCACCCAGCTTCACTTCTGGCCATGGAGGGAAGCTCCCACACCGGGATGTCATCGAATTCTCAGCTCACACAGGCCCCTCATTCAGCATAGTCCAAAAAAACCTGGCTGCAGTCTCCTCTTCCTGTTTTCTCAACTCTCTGTGTGAAAAAACTCCACCTCTTATGAATATACAAATATCTATGCAGTCTGAGCCTGTGTTAGAGAAACAGTGACATCTTGTGGCTAAACCGCAGAATGTCAGTCAAAACATCAATTTACTGCACGCAATAAGTTACTGCACACAGTGTTCAAACAATGAAAGCTGTTTCCCCATCTCACACAGGCATCAGGGTAATCTGAGTATCAACAAGGTAATAAGGCTAGGCCAAGTAGATGTTGGGGGGGATGTAAAATTTACTCTGGTAAAGGTTAATACAAAGTGGAATTTGGCTCATAGCTAGAAGGGTATAGCCTATCAATAGGGGCAATTAATGAACAATTCCTGCCATGATTGCAAAGACTGCTCCTATGGAGAGGACATAGTGAAAGTGGGCTACAAAATAGTAAGTGTCATGAAGGACAATATCAATAATATCAAAATCCCAACCATAGCACCACTTGCCTGGAGTTTGCATGTTCTCCCTGTGCCTGCGTGGGTTTCCTCCTGGTACTCCAGTTTCCTCCCACACTCCAAAGACATGCTGGGAGGTTAATTGGCTACTGTCTAAATTGTCCCTAGTATGTGTATGTATAAATGTAACTTAGGGACATTAGATTGTACGCCCCTTGAGGGTTAGGGACCTTAGATTGTACGCCCCTTGAGGGTTAGGGACTGATGTGAATGTACAATATATATGTAAAGTGCTGTGTACATTGACGGCGCTATATAAGTACCTGAAATAAATAAATAAATAATTGTTGGCTAGAAAAATTCTTCTGAGGCTGTCCACTGTAAACAGGAAGATAAATCCAGGAGCCTATTGGGGGCTTCTCATTTGGTAAATCCTCTTTGTAGATAGTCAGCTAAACACCTTTACTCCTGCTGGGATAGCAATAAATACAGTCACCAATGTAAATTACCAAAAAAACCCCATCCACAAGCTTCCTGAGGACACACATCGCTCGAAATGCATAGAGGCTTGCGGCACACGTAATTTCCACGCCCCCCCGTTGCGTCACTTCTGGTCGCTGGAACGCGCGCCGGCTGCAAGACTATCGGCAGTGTGGGGAAAGGTTCCCTCTGGTGGGCTGTACATGGTGGTGCCCCTCTTGGCACCAGATGCATGAGAGTGCATGTATTGTATACGTTTTTATTGTGTATCTTGAAATAAACTTACTACACCACATATATTCCTTTTCTGGCTTCTCTCTGAGAGTGATTATTGTTACTGGAAGAGGCCTATTAAATGAATGCTTGTGAGAACATCTGTTATAGAGATGCTGTATGAGAAGTAAAAGTCTAATTGGGGTGAATAGAGGATTTATCATCCAAGGTGTACTGACCAATTGGTGGTCAAGGATTTCTGGTGAGCGCACAATTCAGCTGAGCACGTTGGTGGAACGCTGCTGGAATATTACGGAGATCTGGTCATTCTATTTTTGAGTTCACACACAAGAATTTGGTAAATGGGGACTTTTCTATTCAATATTTTTTGAACTTTATAGTTACCATTGTATTGATTTATTTATTTGTTATGCAAGACAGTGGATGGGGATGCTTTGACGGCGAGTCGGCATCGTCGTGACAACGCTGGACGCCGTGATTGACAATGGATTAGAACGATGGAACCATTTTTTTTTACATTTTTTGTTTATTTAACGAAGGACTTGTTTTGTTTTTCGTTCAATAAAGGAATTTTCAAAAGTCTGGTGTCTTTATTTTTTACTCAATTTAACCCTTTAGTGAATGGGCAGGGGTCCAAATACCCTTTTTTCATTTACAAGGGAGAGGGGGGCAGCATCAGGGTGCCCCTTTACTTAAATGGGTACCCTGAAGCTAATGAACCTCCCTGCCCGCAGACCCCCACAGCCACAGGGCCAGTTGTGGGGAAGAGGCCCTTGGCTCCATTGGCATGGGGACACTGTCTCAATGCCGACAGCATGTGACCTGGTAAGCCACAGAGAGGAGGGGGTGCTAGTTTGTCCCCCCTTTCCTGCCCTTCCAGGCCTGTGCTTGGATCAAGGGGTCTGGTAGGAATTTAGGGGGGACCCCACACTTTTTTCTCCCATTTGTTGGGGGTGGGGTTTCCCTTAAAAGTCCTACCAGGCCAAAAGGGCCTGGTATGGTTTTTATGGGGAACCCCACACACTTTTCCTTCTATTTTTAGGAGTTGGGACACTTAATAATTTTTTTTTTCCTGTGGAGTCCTTCCTGACCTTTCTACCAGACCTAAAGGGTCTGGCATGGATTGAGGGAGGGCTTGCTGTTTTTTTTTTTTAATAAAAATGCCATTTAAAAAAAAAGGTCAGTCCTGCTGCGGCAGGTCCTCTGCATTGTACAGATGTGCAACTTTTAAGGTAGTTTAAGGGGACCTCCAGGTATAACATTTAAAGGATTTTTTAAAATTTTTTTTACTTTAAGTAATGAAAAATAGCTGCCCCTTTAAAAATGGTACTTTTGAAAACACTTTTTTCACTGATTCATGTCCCTCAGGGCAGTACCCCAGTCCCCATACCTCTTTTATGGACAATAACTTGTAAATAAGTCTTCAAAATGGGCACTTTTGAATTTACAAGTTCGAGTCCCATAGACTTGCATTGAGTTCGAAGTTTGCAGTCGAACATTCAATAGGTTCGAGTGTTCGAACCGCAAACTGAACACGGGGGTCTTTGGCCCATCACTACATGTTATGACCTGCTTCTTCTAAGGCATGTAAAGGTGTGATGGATCTTTACAATAGTGCTATCGAAGAGGGTGACGGGCAATGTGTCTCAGAGCCTGGTTAAAAAAGAACACTCTATTTCCTCTATACTATTAAATCCACTTTCATGACTAAAGTTTCATATAATCTTTCATTTGTTCTGCACTAGAAATTGTAACCCATCACTTCCCATTTTGTAAGCTGCACCTTGACCTGACATATTGGTGAAAAAGTCAGTGGGCCTACTGGTAGAGTTCACATGGTAGGCTTTCAATGGAGGTATACAGACTGATAGAGCAAGAAATGGTCAGTATAAGGGGGGCCATTAATTATAGAACAGGCTTCTCTAGGTGGGTTGGACATTGTCAAGTCCTTTGGGTATTAAGCTCCTCTCCTAATTTCCTGACGCCAGGGGCGGACTGACCATATGGAAACTTGGGCACTGCCCGAGGGCCCGGGGTCAGTAGGGGGCCCCATGAGATGCCCCTGGTACCTTTTTCATAGGCTTTTTTGAGTTTGGGCAAAGACACAGGGGCCCCATGATCCCCTATTGCCCCAGGAGTTGTCAGTCCGCCTCTGCCTGGCGCTGATTGTTGTGAGTTGTTTACAGCTAAACATAATGGGGTATCTAATCTCAGTTTGTTTTCCCAGCTGTCATGTATTCAAGTTATATATTAGGGTAACGTTCGTTTTTGTTTTTCTCAACAACAGATTTATCACTATTAAGTGTTAATTTAACCAAAATTGTCCAAAACTTTATTTACACTTAATGCCAATAGTCATTAACTTGAGCCCAACGTTGTAGCTGCAGAGGCTGGCACCGGAATGGCTGGCCCTCCTTTCTTTGACTTAGTCAAGCTGACACAAAATTTATCACTCCTGGTGACCCTTGGGGGTGTAGTGAGACTAGGCATCATGGGTAAGAAGTTATGTACCTGATGCCGTCTCCTTGGCCTAGTATAGGTTGAAAGGGCATTTGCATACCAAAGTCAAGAAATACTTGATAGCAAGGCTAGGACCAAACCTTTCTACTCTCAGAACATTTTAGGGTTTATTTTATTATTATCATTATTATACAGGATTTATATAGCACCAACAGTTTGCTCAGCGCTTTACAATATAAAGGGAGACAATACAGCAACAATACAGTTCAATACAAGAGGGTTAGGAGGACCCTGCTCCTTGAAGCTTACAATCTAAGAAGGAGGGGCTGCTGGTACAAAAGTTAATAACTGTGGGGGATGGACTGGTAGGAGGAATAGAAGATTCTGTTAATAGCTGAAGGCAGGATAGGCTTCCCTGAAGAGATAGGTTTTCAGAGATCGCCTAAAAGTGGGCAGAGTAGGAGATAGTCTGGTAGATTTGGGTAGGGAGTTCCAGAGGATGGGGGAGGCTCTAGAGAAGTTCTGGAGATGAGCATGGGAGGAGGAGACAAGGGAGCTAGAGAGCAGGAGGTGGTGGGAGGAGCAGAGAGTACGGTTTGGGTGATATTTGGAGACAAGATTGGAGATGTAATTTGGGGGCGGAGTTATAAATGGTTTTATATGTTATTGTTAATGTTTTGAATTTTATTCGTTGGGCAATGGGAAGCCAATGGAGGGATTGGCAGAGAGGGATGGAGGACACTGAGTGGAGGCCAGTGGAGGGATTGGCAGAGAGGGATGGAGGACACAGAGTGGAGGCCAGTGGAGGGATTGGCAGAGAGGGATGGAGGACACTGAGTGGAGGCCAGTGGGGGGATTGGCAGAGAGGGATGGCAGATATGGTGCGGTTAGTAAGGTGTCTGAGTCTGGCAGCGCTATTCATGATAGACTGAAGAGGGGATAGCCTGCGATTAGGTAGGCCAATGAGGAAGGAGTTACAATAGTCAAGGTGAGAGATAACCAGGGAGTAAATAAGTTCCTTAGTGGTTTCAGAGGTTAGGAACGGGCGTATCTTGGAGATGTTGCGGAGGTGAAGTCTACAAGATTTGGACAGTGATTGGATTTGGGGCTGAAAGGACAGATGGGAGAATAGGAGTTTTTTTAATTGTTTTTTTTTACTTTGGAATTAAGCTATGAGAGTAAAGGGCATCATTTTAATAGAATTTCAGCTTTGGGGGCTGAGTTAAAACCATTTTTTCTTGAAGCCTTCAACAGGGAAAATTTGCCATAAATGGAATTAATGCAGATATAAAATTGGTGGGCCAGGGAGAGTCACTCTTATATCAGAGGATTTGAGGTTATAAAGGGCAGTAGAAGAGTAGTTGTGGTTGGGCACTGTTGTTGGAAAAGTGGCAATGGAATGCATGCAGGTATAAAATAGGTGAGCATGAGATGGAGGATGAGGCCCCATAATGGAAGCAGGATTGGGAAGCCTCTTCCTCTGTTTTTGGATTCATTATTTGTATTCTTAAGTCACATTCCTATTATTCTTATTGACAGTTTCTTTTTTGCCGCTTTCTTCTATCTACTTCTGTTTTTTACATCTGACTGTCTGCCTTCTTTCTTTTTCCTATCTTCCTCTTATAATTCTTTATTTTCTCCTCAAATTTCCCTACCTTTTGTCTCTATTCTTCTCTTTTTTTTCTCCTTGATCTCCATGCTCTATCAACATGCTCTCTTTAACTTTTACCAGATGGCATCAATTAAGTTATATCCTTTTATACACCTGGTTTAAACACTCCTAATAAGAGATCTCAAATTTCCTATAACATTCATAAAAACAAGGTTGGAGTTACTTTCTCTCAGGAGACACATTTTTGTACTGGTCACAAACCTGTTCTTAATAATAGGTATTTTACCACCCGTTTCATAGTAAATATGCACAATCAAAAGCCAGAGGCATATCTATAGCCCCCCATAAGAAGGAAGCACATCTCTTTCAGTTTATTAATAATAAAAGACAAAATATAAAAACTTAAAGAGATGCACTCACATGAAGATTGTGTAACATAAGCATTACTCAGGGTATCCAGCAGGTGGCATCCTTCTGATGCTACTCAGTGGAGGATGGGTGGGGAGCTGATCATGGGGAATAGCCTCATTGGTTATTAGCCATTTCAATACCGGGCAATTTTACACCTTTCTGCCCAGGCCATTTTTCAGGTTTCAGCGCTCTCACACTTTGAATGACAACGGTCATACAACATTGTGCCCAAAATAAAATTTTATCATTTTCTTCACACAACTAGAGCTTTCTTTTGGTGGTATTTAATCACCGCTGGGGTTTTTATTTTTTGCTAAATTAACAAAAAAAGACCAAAAATTTTGAAAAAAAAAGTTTTTCTTTGTTTCTGTTATAAAAGTTTGCAAATAAATAATTGTTCTTCATAAATTTAGGCCGAGATGTATTCTGCTACATGTCTTTGGTGAAAATAACCCAAATTAGGATGTATTATTTAGTTTGTAGGAAAGTTATAGAGTTCACAAAATATGGGATATATCTGAATATTGATCAATCCTGAAGTACTGACAGCCAATCTAATTTCTTGAGGTCCAAGAAAGTCAGAATAGTACAGATATCCCCCAAATGTCAGAACAGTACAGATATCCCCCAAATGTCAGGACAGTACAGATATCCCCCAAATGTCAGAACAGTATAGATATCCCCCAAATGTCAGAACAGTACAGATATCCCCCAAATGTCAGGACAGTACAGATATCCCCCAAATGTCAGAACAGTACAGATATCCCCCAAATGTCAGAACAGTACAGATATCCCCCAAATGTCAGGACAGTACAGGTATCCCCCAAATGACCTCTTTTTGAAGAGTAGACAGTCCGACGTACTTCATAAGAGGAATGGCGAGTTTTTTGAAGTTGTATTTTTTTTGTCATAATTTTTCATAAAATGAAAAAATGAAAAAATATATTTTCACTATTTTTTTTTTACATACTGTCACCAGTGCAGTACAGCGTCATCATACTGGTGACAGTATGAAAAAAAAATATATTTATTTTAAATTTTTTTAATTTTTTTATTATTTTTAATTTTTTATTACATTTTTTTTATTTTTTTTTTAAGATTTTTTTTCATATTTTACTATGACCAAAGTAGTACAATGTTACCATAGTAACATTGTACTACTTTGGGGAAGTGATCTGTATTTTTTTTTTTTACACAATTTGCTTATAGCAAAGAATTACTTTGCTATAAGCAAGCATTTACCTGAATGACATCGATTCATTCAGGTTTTTTTTTATTTTTTATTTTTTTTTTAGTGCTTAGCTGTGATTTGGCCACAGCTAATCACATGACATGTGCATGTGACCTGCTGTGACCATTCACAGCTAGGCACTAGTATACAATGGATGGCATGAATTAAGCCATCCATTGTATACAACTGTCATGTGACCTGCTGTGATTGGTCACAGCAGGTCACATGGTACCGGCAACGGGAGCCAGTACTCAGATCTGTCATCGGCCGTGTCCGAGGTACACGGCCGGTGACAGATCACGCTGCTGCGCGGCTCTGCAACTGCGTGAACTGCACATGTGCGGGAGGACACCAAATGGCGTATACCCCGGAAATCTACAACACTTTTGCGGCCGCCAAATGGCTATAGGCCGGGCGGCTAATGGTTAATATTATACAGGATTTATATGGCGCCAACAGTTTGCACACGTTGCTTTACAAAATGAAGACAGACATTGCACTTACAATACAATTTGGTACAAGAGGAATCAGAGGGCCCGGCTCGTTTGAGCTTACAATCTAAGACGAAGGGTCAAGTTATACAAAAAGTAATAATTGTGGAGGATGGGCTGATGGAGAAAGTAAAAACACAGTGTATTGGTCAAAAAAGCATAGGCTTCTTTAAGCACTTTCTGGCCGCCCACATGCAATGTACTGCAGACGGGTGGCAGCTACAGGACCAGCGACGTACCCATAGATCTCTGGTGGTTTGCCATCCCTGGTGATTTGGTGACACGCAACTCTCCCCCCCACACCCTCTGTGTTCATTGGACAGCAGAATGAGAATCATGGTAATCGGGACCCGATGATTATGTGATCGCTGTGGAATCACACGACTAAGCTGTGAAACCTTAATACAATTTATTGATGAAAAAAAAAACAAAGCTTTTATGAATCTATCTGATTCAAAAAGTTTGGCTTCCGTTCCTGGAGAGCTGTGATTGGTCCACAGCTCTCACATGGCACATGGGGCAAATCAGAGCACCCCGTACCATGTGACCAGCTGTAGCCTATCACAGATCACTGTTTTTTAACTTAACACATTCATGACGGTTCAAAGCAAGCTTTGCATTGCAGAGGAATAATCTTCATTGCTCCTGCAATGCAAAGTGTAAAAAAAAATCATGATCACCTCCCCAGAGTAGTACAATGGTACTAAGCACTACTCTGATGAAAATATTTAAAAAAGAATGTTTAAAAAAAAATGGAGAGAAATATTTAATTTTTTTTTTAACTTCTTGCGACCCGCCCGCCAACAATGTGCATGTGAGCGGCGGCTCTGGGCAAAGCGATGCAATCTTACGTCACTTTCTATTTCCGGTGTACTTGCGCCCCCCACTTTCCCCTATGCTGTCCAGGCAGAGAAGAATGAACACGTTACTGAGTAAAGGCCCTACATTTTACATGCACACGTTAGATTAGCACATTTAACCCTTTGATCGTCCCTATTAACCCTTTGATCAAGCTATCACCCAGCCAGTGCCATTAGTAGTGTCAGTATATAGAATTTTTCCCTGATCACTGTATTACTGCCACTAGTGACATCAGATAACATCAGGGTCAGGGTCAGCTAGCATTAGATTGCCCGCACACTATCACGCTATAGGTCGCTGATCACCGCCAATACTAGTATAGTGTTTGTAGAGATGATTATATTGATCACAGACAGAACTATACTAGTACCTCCTTAGCATAGTTTCCCCAAAAATGCAGTATTGACAGGATCAACACCATTCGCTGCCAGCACTAGCGTTTAGCCGCTCCGCTGTTTTTCACAGAAGATTTGTATCAATTGATTGTGGGCCAAAGCAATTTCTACGCACAACAATACATCGCCACCCACCCAAATTCAGCTCTTGCCAGACAATTCAGATGGAAGCCTATCACGGCTTCTGAATTTAAAATTTTGTTGGGCCTAACCCTCAGCATGGGCATTACAGAAAAGAATGAATTGTTGTCATATTGGTCCATAGACCCGATTCATCGCATGCTCATGTTCTCTGCTGATACATATATGCCCAACATGGACCAGCAAAGTACTGGTATGTTGCTGGACTTTGAGTGGTTATACCGGGATGATACCTGCAGCTACAGGCATCATCCTGGTATAATTTTTTTCAGCTTGCATTTGGCTTTCATGTAAAAGCAATCCTAGCTGCTAATTTGCTGCTGGAATGCTTTTACAAGCAGTAGGAAGCGTCTCCTCCAGCCCTCCTGCCTCCTTCCAAGGTTTTCTTGGGCTCTCCCATCCCACAGGGGAAACCAAGCATGCAGCTGGCAGTTCCGCTGGTTGACCATAGAGCTGATCAGAGACCAGAATGGCTCCAATCATCTCTATGGTTTAAGAGACCAAGAGCTAAGAACATTTCATCATTTCCATTTTGCCAGATATACCGCCATTTTAAAATTGGGAAAGCATCTGGTCACAGCGATCTTTAAGGGCAGAGGAGAGTTCTAGAGTCTAATAGACCCCAGATTTCTCAGAAAAGAGTACCTGTTACTGTCTACTGCTATCACTGGGGATAGTTACATTCCCTGTGATAATAAAAGTGATAGAAAAAAAAAGTGAAAGGGACAGTGTAAAAAATAATAAAAAAAGAAAAATAAATAATATAAAATAAATTTCATCCCCACCCCATCTCCATGCTCGCGCCCAAAGGCAAACACAAGCAGAGGTCCCGTGGTGGTAGGTAAACAGAGATTGCACTATGAGGTATCACTGCGAATGTTAGATTCTAATTCTAGCACTAGACCTGTATAAATCTAAAGTGGTGACCTGTGGAAAATTTTTGTAACTTGTCACCCTTGCATGGGCATACACATGTCATGTTTGGTATCCATTTACTCGGTATAACATAATTTTTTATATTTTATCACACATTGGGCAAAATATTGTGTTTTTGTGCATTAAAATTCTAAAGAGTGTATTTTTTTCAAAACAATTGCATTGCTGCGCAAATATATAACACATTTCAACACCCACCATTTTATTCTCTAGGGCATCTGCTTTAAAAAAATACATAATGTTCGGGGGTTCAAAGTAGTTTTCTAGCAAAAAAAAAAAGTTTTTTCAAGTAATCGAAAAGTGTCAGAATAGGCTTGGTCTTCAAGTGGTTAGAAGAGTGAATGATGTCTGACATAAGCTTCTAATGTTGGCCCTGAAATGCCAGGATAGTAGAAGAACCCCCCCCCTCAAATGACCCCTTTTTGGAACGTAGACACTCCAAGGTATTTGCTAAGAGGTATGGTGAGTATTTTGCAGATCTCATTTTATTGCCACGTTTCTGAAAAACTAAGATATCTGCAAAATGCTCACTATGACTCTTATCAAATTCCTTGGGGTGTCTACTTTCCAAAAAGAGATCATTTTGGGGGGGGGGGTTGTTTGTAGTATCCTGGCATTTTAGGGCCTTCAAAACTGAAAGGTAATGAGGAGGTGATATGAGGAAATATTCCCTTTGAAAGTCTGGAGGTGGTCATTGGATTTTGGGGGCGTGTATGTGGGTAGGCTGCCAAAAAGTCTCTCACATGTGGTATCCCCAAACTTGGAAGAAGTTGCAGAATGTGTTTTGGGGTGTAATTCCACATATACCCATGGCATGCATGGGCAATATATCATTTAACTGACCACATTTTGTCATTTTTAAAAAATTTGTGGCAAAAAATAAAATGTTCCAAGGACTCAACATGTCTCTCAACAAATTCCTTGGGGTGACTAGTTTAAAAAAAAGGGTCATTTGAAGTTTTTTTGTACTGCCCTGCATTTTAACACCTCCACACATGTAAATGCATTCAGAAAGTGAAAGCTGTGTAAATTTCAATATGTATACCATAGTTTTAGACGCTATAACTTTCACACAAACCAATTAATATACATGCATTGGGATTATTTTTTAACAAAGACGTGTAGCAGAATGCATTTTGGTCTAAATGTATGACTAACTTTGAGTTTACTTGATATTTTTTATAACCAAAAAAATTTTTTTTGTAAATATTTGGTCTTTTTTAGTTTATATCACAAAAAATAAAAAAACCCATTGGTGATCAAATACCACCAAAAGAAAGCTCTATTTGTGTGATAACAATTACACAAGCATTGCAAGACCGCACAATTACCAGTTGAATAAGCGCAGTACCGAATAGCAAAAAATGGCCTGGTCATTAAGGGGGTAAAATCTTCCAGAAGGCAAGTGGTTAAAGAGAAGGGGTTTCAGGGATCATCTAAAGATGGATAAATTAGGAGATAGTCAGACAGACTGAGGTTGATAGTTCCAGAGGATGGGGGAAGCTCTGGAGAAGTCCTGGAGGTGAGCATGGGAGGAGGTGACAAGGGAGCTAGAGAGCAGGAGGTCTTGGGAGGACCGAAGTGAGCGGTTTGGTTGATACCAGGGGTGGACTGACCATTTGGAAACTTGGGCACTACCCTAGGGCCCGGGTCAGTAGGGGGCCCCATGAGATGCCCCTGGTACCTTTTTCATAGGCTTTTTTGAGTTTGGGAAAGGACACAGGGGCCCCATGATCCCCTATTGCCCAGAGGCCCCATGAGATGTCAGTCCGCCCCTAGTTGATACTTTGAGACCAGGTGAGTGATGTAGCTGGGGGCAGAGTTGTGGATGGCTTTGTAAGTTGTTGTTGGTACTTTGAATTTTATCGTTGGGTGAGTGGCAGCCAGTAGAGGGTTTGGCAGAGAGGGGTGGTAGACACTGAATGTCTGAAGAAGTTGTGTGACAACCAGACTGATATGTCTGTTAGTAAATCAGTGATACGTGAGGAAACTGATGGGGAGAGCTGAGGGGTTGAGAGATAGATTTGTGTGTCATCAGCATAGAAATGAGAGTGGAAACCATGGGAAGTTATCAGCTGATCCAGGGAAAATGTGTAGATCGAATATAGGAGGTTAAAGGACTAGGAGGAATAGGAGAGGAGGAAGTAGAGTTGTAAGCAGGGGTGGACTGAACATTTGGAAACTGCCCGAGGGACCGGGGTCAGTAGGGGGCCCCATGAGATGCCCCTGGTACCTTTGTCATAGGCTTTTTTGAGTTTGGGCAAGGACACAGGAGCCCCTTGATCCCCTATTGCCCGGGGGCCCCATGAGTTGTCAGTCCACCCCTGGTTGTAAGTGACACTGAAGGTGCAATGAGATAGGTAAGATGCAAACCAATGGAGAGTAAAGTCACGGAGACCAAGGAAAGTTTTTTGAGGAGAAGGGGTTGGTCAACTGTATGAAAAGTAGCGGAGAAGTCCAAGAGTAAGAATACAGAATAGTGACTGTTGGTTTTAGCTGAAAGTCATTTATGAGTTTTAGGAGAGCAGTTTCTGTGGAGTGCTGCAGGTGAAATCCCGACTGAAGGGGATTAAGAAGGTCATTCTCAAAGAGGTGGCAGCTCAGTCGGTTGTAAACTAGACATTCAAAGAGTTTGGAGGCAAAAGGGAGTAAAGAGATGGGTCTTAGGTTGCTAAGATTGTTTGGGTACAGTGAGGTCTTTTTAAGTATGGAGGTGACTAGTGCATGTTTTAGAGGGTTGGGAAGAGACCAGCAGAAAGGGAGAGATTGAAGTTATGAGTCTCATCTGTAGATGTACAGCTATGGTGGCAAAAAACACAAAGCAAAGGAAGAGTGGGCTGCTCTAAGTGTAGTATTAGTTATTAAATAAAAAGATAAATGATAAAACCAAGAAGCAATCAGAGAGATCATAAAATACTAAATCTTCTTGGATAGGACTGTAAGCTGTGTGGCATATTAAACACTTTTTTGTTTTTACTTAGATCTTTTATGGCATGCAAAAAAAAGCTCAAGTGAATGAACATTTATTGAAAGCAACAGTAATTTTCACTGAAAGCTGATTCACACTTGTGCGGTGCGGATTGAAGCTCAGGTTTCACAGCTAATTGACACAGTAGTTGTTCAGTCGTTCAAATCAGGTTTCAGGACAGGATCAGGTCAGGATTTTATCCTGTTCGCACATGTGCAGTTTAGAAATGGTTCCCATAGAAGTCAATAGCTTGTAATCAACACCTGAACCGGACTGCATTGCTCAGAAATCATACAGGACAAGGGGCGGACTGACCATTCAAGCACTCAGGCACTGCCCAAGGGCCTGGGGTAAGTAGGGGGCCCCATGAAATGCCCCTGGTACCTTTTTATAGGATTTTTGAGTGTGGGCAAGGACACAGGGGCCCCATGATCCCCTATTGCCCGGGGGCCCCATGAGTTGTCAGTCCGCCCCTGTACAGGACTCTTTTTCAATTTGTACTGCCAGTGTGGGGGGGAGCTGGGAAAATCGCATCACACAAGGGCTCGCTGATGACCTTTTCACCCATCCGTAGTCCCCCTCACTTGCCAGGGACCACTTGGAATGCCTCGATGAAAAAAAGAAACCCCTGCACCCAAGAAATTGGAGGGATTATCCCTCTTCTTCCCCAGAGGCCCCAGCAAGATGGCGACGGCCTATGCTCCTCATCAAAGGCTGGGACTGAACCTCTCACACGTCGCCAGCACAGCACAGAGAGGAATGAGCAGTGTCATCCAGGGGATTCTTCGGGCTCTGGTGCCTCCTCACCCTCTGTTCACAGCCCAGCCAAGTCCAGACTCCGCATGGATGAGGATGAAGACCATCTCACCCACATGGACATGGAGGCATCTCACACTAATTCCCCCCCCCCCCCCCCCTCCGGACAGGCCTGACCCTATAGCTAACTTCCCCGCTACAGGACATCCTGTGTCGGATTCCACATTAAAAGACATGCTTTTATCCCTATGGGCATCCCTACAAGCCGACATGCTTTCCTGCATTTACAACTTTAAAGGAGAACTCCATGAGGTAGGAGATAGAGTGGGGTAGATTGAGGACAAATTAGGGGAATACGCCGCCTCTTTCAACTCCTTTGTGGATGCCCATAGTGCTCACTCGGAAGATATCCATTAAAATGAAAATGGCTGATCTAGAGGATAGATCCCAAAGAAACAACATAAAGATTTGTGGGATCCCTGAATCTGTTCAGCAGGCCCAACTAGCTCATTATGTACAAGATCTATTTACTTCCGTTGCTCCTGGCCTGACAACGGCAGACCTCACTATTGACAGGATCCATAGAATACTGAAGCCAAGCCATCTATCCCAACCCATCCCAAGGGATGTGCTGCTGAGGGTGCACTTCTTTCAGGCAGGCCAAGGAAAAGGTTATGCATGCTTTCCGCTATTCATAGAGTATTCTAGAGAAAATTCCAAAAATTACAACTTCTTCCTGACCTGTCACAATACACCCTCCAGAGGCGTAGGAATTTTATGACAGTTACTAAAGCTCTACGGAACCATAAGATCATTTACCATTGGTGCAATCCATGCTCTTTAATCATTACCCATAATGGGGAATCTTCTATTTCATCTCTGGAAAGTGGCCTCCAACTGCTTAGAAGATGGGACATTATTCCTGAGGAAAACCCTCCTTCCACAGGGCTGCATGGGCCCCATCAGATCACTTGCGACTGGCAAGTTATATCACACAGGAAGTCTCACCCTCCTCGAGGTCAACGTGAGTCCTCTCACACTTCAGGGGTCTCCTACCCTAATTCTCCCCAGCTGTGATTTAGATGTCTATACTTTCCTTCACCCCCGAAAAGTTCGGCAGTTTGTTGCACCCAGTTTTTTAAAACTTTTTTTACCTCCCCAATCCCATTGTTTTCTCTCAAGTTTCAATTCCTCTACTCGGCATGCCTTGCAGTTGGTGCAATTTTTCTCTCCTAGACATGCCACATATTCCTGCATAGATATGTTTTTGACAGAAAAATGGTTGCTTCAACAGGTCTCCTCCACCTCTATTTGTGACATCACATGCAGCTATCTCTTTGCACATAGAGGAGAGGGAGCCCTGTTATCCGATACGCCTTTGGCGATGTAACTTTAAAATTATAATTTTGTGTCCCTGCCAATGTGTCACTGCTCACTCAGCATCTCCGGGACTATTTTGAAAAAAAATTCTGCTTCTGCTAATGACAACTTCTTAATTTGGAATGCTCATAAGGCCTATATGAGGGGTATAATACTTCAACTTTGAGTTAGACCCAAGAAGCACTATAACCTTTGCTTGAACTCAATCCTTGATAATATTCAAGTGTTACCTATAACGCTGCCACCTCCCCTTCACTCCTCCTCTCTGTTTGGGTCTCCCAAGGTTCCGTCCTCGGGCCCCTTCTCTTCTCCATCTACACCTCCTCCCTTGGTCAACTGATACACTCCCACGGCTTCAACTACCATCTCTATGCTGATGACACTCAAATTTATCTCTCTACCCTTCGCCTCACTCCTTCAGTCTCCGCCCGAATCACTAGCCTTCTGAACGACATATCAGACTTGATATCACTCCACTTCCTCAAATTAAACCTTGCCAAAACCGAGCTCCTAGTTTTCCCCCCAGCCCGCGCCCCCCCGACCTCTCCATCACGACCATCAATGCCACCATCAGCCCCACCTTGCAAGCCAGAGTACTAGTTGTCATTCTAGACTCCAATCTGTCTTTCCAGCCCCAGATCCAATCGCTGACAAATTCATGCAGACTCCACCTCCGCAACATCTCCAAAATACGCACGTTCCTAACTCCTGAAACTACAAAGCAACTCATTCACTCCCTCATCATATCACGACTTGACTACTGTAACTCCATCCTTGCCTGCCTACCCCAACACAGGCTATCCCCGCTTCAGTCTATCCTGAATTCTGTGGCCAGACTCATACACCTTACCAACCGCTCCGTATCCGCCACCCCCCTCTGCCAATCCCTCCACTGGCTTCCGATTGCTCAACGCATAAAATTCAAAATATTAACATTGACGTACAAAGCTGTTCATAACACTGCCCCAAACTACATCACCGACCTGATATCCATCTACCACCCAAAACGCAATCTCCGCTCCTCACAAGACCTCCTACTCTCCAATTCCCTGGTCTCCTCCTCCCATTCCCATCTCTAGGACTTCTACAGGGCTTCCACCATCCTCTGGAACTCACTACCCCAATCCATCAGACTGTCCCTCCTCACCTTTAGGTGCACCCTGAAAACCCATCTCTTCAGAGAAGCCTACCCTGCCCTCACCTAATTGCTGATCTTCTCCGCTCTTCCCACCACTCCATTCCCCACAGCTATTTCCTCCTGTACCACTCTCCCCTCCCTCCTAGATTGTAAGCTCCAAGGATCAGGGCCCTCGAACCCCTCGTGTATCGTATTGTATTTTTACTGTACTGTATCGTGTACTGTCTCCCATTATAATGTACAGCGCTGAGCAAACCGTTGACGTTATATCAATATTGTATAATAATACTAATATTCATCAGCATGAAGTGGACAATAAAGCTAACTTTGACCCGACCCATTACTCCACCCTTCACAAATGTAGACTTGAATCGAGAGGGCTTCTATTTGAACAGTATGACAAGATATCAAGAACCTTTAAAAATAAACACTAGTCCAAAGGCAATCAAGCAGGGAAACTCTTGGCTAACAGGCTTAAGTCAAATCAGAAAATTACTAATCCCCAGGACATCGCCAATTCCGTCACAGATTATTACAGTACTCTGTATAATCTTAAAAATGATCCACCCACCCCCCAACCCAATGCTCAGGTCATTAGTGACTTCTTGGCTCAGCTACAACTTTCCTCCCTATCTGAGGGGCATCTCACTACTCTGAATGCCCTCTTTACCAAGCTATAGACTCTCTCCTTACCGGGGAGGCTCCGGGTCCCGATGAGTTCACTAATGACTATTATAAACTTTTCAAAGTTCAATTGGCCCCATACCTAAGATAATTTTTTCACGATGCTATGTCCCAGGCTTCCTTTCCCCCAGAGTTGCTGAGAGCTTACGTAGTAACCATCCCTAAACCAGGTAAAAACTCAACGTCTCCTGCAAACTTTAGACCCATCTCTTTGCTCAACACGGATGTAAAAATTAAAAAACTGATGGCAGGTCGCTTGTTCGATGTCCTTCCGGATCTGGTCAAGCCAGATCAAACTGGTTTTACAAAGGGCAGGCAGGCTTCCGATGCTACTAGATGCTTAATTAATCTTCTAAACTATGCTGGGACCCATCAAATGCCTTCTCTGCTCCTTTCACTGGATGCGGAGAAGGCATTTGATTGGATCCACTGGGGGTACATTACAGCAGTGCTGTCCAGATTTGGCTTCCAGGGTCCCATACTATCAGTCATCCTAGCTCTTTACTTGTGCCCAACCGCACAGGTATACACGTCTAACCTCCTTTCTAGACCATTTGATATTATGAAAGGCACACACCAGGGGTGTCCACTGTCCCCCTCGATATTTAATCTCTTGAAAGAACCCCTCGCCGAGGCCATTTGCTCGCACCCCCACATTTCAGGCTTTCACATTGACCAATCAGTCCACTCCATTAGTCTATTTGCAGATGACATTAGCCTCCTAATCACTAACCCTCTGACTTCTTTACACCAGGCCCACCACATCCTATCTAGTTTTAGCAACATCTCCTACTACAAGGTCAATTTTTCTAAATCATTGATTTTAGACCTAGGCACCCCTGACCCAGACAGGCAATCGTTACAGCAATCCCTCCCGTATCTATGAACCTCTCAAGGAGTCCCATATCTGAGTATAACCCTAACCTCTTCCACGAAAAACCTTACCAACATCAACTTTCAGACTTTAATTAAAAAACTTTCACAAGAACTAGCTCACTTAACCAAATTTGAACTATCTTAGTATGGCCACCTGGCATCCTACAAATGCTTATTCTCCCCCAAATCCTTTACCTTTTTAGAACATTGTCCACTCCAGTTCCTTCTAAATATACCTATGCTCTACAAAACGCACTGAAACAGTTCAAATGGCAAGGCAGTTGAGCAAGATGCTCTCATGCCCTCCTAATTAAACATAGATGTTCAGGCGGAATGGGTAAGATAGACATCAGAGATTATTACTTGGCTGCCTGCCTCGACCAACTGAAACATTGGTTTGAACCCTCATCTGCCTCACTTTGGCTTGCCATAGAGCGTTCCTTGACCCCAGCACATGATTTCTGTTCTCTCTTAATTGCTGACATATGACAACCCTTTTGCTTGAAAAAATTTTCCCCCCTATGAGAGCCTCTCTTCTTGCGTGGAGAGAAATGTTAAGACGCCCTGGTTTGGAAGTCTTTGACACTCCACTCCACATCGCTCTCCTGACAATACACTCTATTATCCCAAATATAAACCTTAGGCCTTGGTTATCGAGGGGTATCAGTGTCTTACATGAAAATGTCCCACGGGTTACTCCTCTCCATGGACACCGTGAGGGTACGTTTTGGGCTAACAGATACAGATTACATAGTTAGTCTGGTTGAAAAAAGACAAAAGTCCATCCAGTTCAACCATTTAAAAAAAAAAGTTATAATCCTATACCCACAGTTGATCCAAATGAAGTCAAAAAACCCAACAAAGCACGATCCAATTTGCTCTTGCAGGGAAAAAAATTCCTTCCTGATCCCCCGAGAGGCAATCGGATATTCCCTGGATCAACTTTGCTTATAAATGTTAGTATCCAGTTATAATCTGTGTATCCAAGGAAGAATCCAGGACTTTTTTAAAGCAATCCACTGAGCTGGCCAGAACCAACTCTTAAAGGAGTCTATTCCACATTTACCACCTCATCAGTGAAGCATGGTGGTGGTAGTGTCATGGCGTGGGCATGTATGGCCACCAATGGAACTGGTTCTCTTGTATTTATTGATGATGTGACTGCTGACAAAAGCAGCAGGATGAATTCTGAAGTGTTTCCGGCAATATTATCTGCTCATATTCAGCCAAATGCTTCAGAACTCATTGGACGCCGCTTCACAGTGCAGATGGACAATGACCCAAAGCAGACTGCAAAAGCAACCAAAGAGTTTTTTAAGGGAAAGAAGTGGAATGTTATGCAATGGCCAAGTCAATCACCTGACCTGAATCCGATTGAGCATGCATTTCACTTGCTGAAGACAAACTGAAGGGAAAATGCCCCAAGAACAAGCAGGAACTGAAGACAGTTGCAGTAGAGGCCTGGCAGAGCATCACCAGGGATGAAACCCAGCGTCTGGTGATGTCTATGCGTTCCAGACTTCAGGCTGTAATTGACTGCAAAGGATTTGCAACCAAGTATTAAAAAGTGAAAGTTTGATTTATGATTATTATTCTGTCCCATTACTTTTGGTCTCTTAACAAGTGGGAGGCACATATGCAAACTGTTGTAATTCCTACACTGTTCACCTGATTTGGATGTAAATACCCTCAAATTAAAGCTGGCAGTCTGCAGTTAAAGCACATCGTGTACGTTTCATTTCAAATCCATTGTGGTGGTGTATAGAGCCAAAAATGTTAGAATTGTGTCGATGTCCCAATATTTATGGACCTGAATGTATATATTGTAAAAACACTTATATAAAACATCATTATAAAACAGTATAAAAGTAACAGCAAATTAACACAAAATTGTTACAGAATGTTCCTTTAATTCATCTTTTACAGAGGATACATAGTTAATAAACAGCTTTATTCATTAATTACATACATTCTATTCTGCAATCAATCTACTTCTGGTACAGATGAAGCCTATTTTCTTCTGGAATGCCAATTTAATGTCTTTGTTTCTCATGCTGTATATTATGGGATTCATCATGGGAGTTAATACTGTATATAACATGGACACCATAGAGTCCACATCAGATGAGTAGGAGGCTGTTGGACGAATGTACATAAACATAATGGGCAAGAAAAATATACTGACGACTGTAAAGTGAGAGGCGCAGGTAGAAAAGGTTTTCTTCCGGCCTCCTTTGGAACTGATTCTGAGGATCGCTATAATAATCTTAATGTAAGATATAACAATTACAGCAAAGCTTACCAAAATGACAACGGCACCAACGAAAGACCCAACTGCTACATTGAAGGATGTGTTGGCACAAGCCAACTGGAGCAATGGAGGAGTATCGCAATAGTAATGGTAGATTATGTTGGGACCACAGAAAGGTAACTTTAAGGCAAGAATGGTGGCTGTGAGTGGAGCCGCAAAGCCTCCACACCAGGCTGCCATTGACAGTATTATGCAAAGTTGTCTTGTCATGATGGTTTGGTAGTGTAAGGGTGAGCATATAGCTATGTAGCGATCGTAGGCCATTATGGCCAGGAGATAACACTCTGTTGCTGCCAAGGACAGAAAAACATACATCTGTGTAAAGCAGGCGGTGAAGGAAATGGTATCCAGGTTCATCAGGAACTTGGCCAACATCTTCGGGATGGTTACTGAAGTGTAAGTCATGTCTATAAAGGACAAGTTGCTGACAAAGAAATACATTGGGGTATGGAGATGCCGGTCAAAGATGACCAAGAAGAAGATAATGCCATTGCCAGAGAGGGTGAAGAGGTAGATACAAAGCAATACACAAGAAAGCAAAATGTGGTAATTCTGGAGGCTCGGGAATCCAAAAATGATGAATTGTGCCACATGGGTGATAGTTGCATTGGAAGAAACTACTGATTGCAAGGAATCTTCATTGACCTAGATCATAGAAAATAAAGACAATGACTTTATTATTCACTGCATATGTGTAATAACACATACTACACCGTATAGTTTTTCTTTTTTCTTTTTTAGATTGGATATTTGGTGATTTTCATTGTGAATTTAAAAAGAGACGGCGATTTAATTAATGCACTTTATTGAACATGAAGGTGACAGACTTTCTTGAAAGGACAATTTGTATTTAATCTTGAAGGATATTTAACCCCCCTTGCAGTATTCCCGAGTGTAGCTCGGGGTTAACTTTCAGTACCAGAAGCGGTAACCCCGAGCTACAGTCGGGATTACTCTGCAGTGTTGCTCTGGGATCCCTCCAGTACTTACCTTGTCCTGCACTCCCATGATGTCCCCCCTGCAGCGTCCCCGGCCATCTCCGGCATCCGTCCTTGGGTTCCGTTCCCTGTGACGTTGGGCTTTACGGGGGACGGAACCGGCGGGAAATTCAAAAATTTAAAAATGTGACATTAACTAAATACACTAAAATCACATAGTATTCCATTACTGTATCAAACCATTTCACATACATTTTGTCCCGAGTGCTTTGTCCTGCGCCCTGCCTGCATTTTTACTGTTCTTTCTGCCTGGAAAATGAGAAACGTCCATGGCATCCAAAAAGCGTCCCTTTAGGTCAAAAGCAGTTTTATACCGGCTAGAGAACAGCGATAGTAAATTAGAACCACTTGCAGAATTGAGTGATAATGATTCGTGGGGGAAATTCGTCATCAGACACTGAAAACGATTTTGCGACTTTGCTCAGCGATGTGCGAACTTGGCGCTCTATTTCAAATTTCAGTGTTTTTGGTTTGATTATATTATTGAATTCAATTTATTATTATTATTATATTATTATTTTTTATGATTATTTATTATATTATAATTTATGATTTCGTGTTTCAAATTTTATCATACCCGGGATGTTTACTAGACTCTTGTTCGGTCAGATTTCAGTGAGTTATTCCTAAGAATTACAGGCCTACAATAAAAAAACAACTTATTTCCATGCAAAAAAATGTACCGCTTTGAGCACAGAAATACCAACATAATCAGACCGCTAGGGAGGTTAATGCACTTTATTGAACATGAAGGTGACAGACTTTCTTGAAAGGACAAATTGTATTTAATCTTGGAGGGTATTTAAAGTTCAAGTGCTGGTTTTAACACATATCTCTTACTCCACTGGGGTGGTGGAGGTATTCAGCTGTTGTGGGACTTTGGATATGTGATGGATTTGGTAAAATTCCTATTCGGTTTCCTCCTGAATATATATATATTTTATACATATTTACTTTTCTACTTTTTCATATTTCTAAATATATGTTGTGTATATATATTTTGTCTGCTGGGCTTTGCAGTCCTCCTTGACTTGTCTGTTCAGCAATGTTTTCAACCCCTCCTGTTGTATTGTAAGGGATTTTGCAATTACGGCCTTGAATATGTGAGGGAGTGAAGAGATAACGGCGACAAGCTTCGAGTTCCTGCCTTCTTTCTATATTTCAGCCAACCAAATGTGCTTTTTAGACTATGATCATATTCACATAATAATGACGTATACTCTATTGTTTTCTATGTATAAAAGGTTAAGCACCGCCCTGCAATAAACAGAGATAAAGACGTGGTTATACTGCACAGTTGTCAGTGTGATCATTTTCCGGCCTGCACGTGCAATTCATTTCTCTAAAAATTAGGAAGAGCAGCAGAAATCCTACCCTGAACCCCGTTGTGGTTCTCACGACCATTTTAGCTACTACACTCTATACAAGGACACACTATAGAGGGATATGCTTTGTTCATATTTTATGTCTGAAGTTTACAACCACTTTAAGGATCTTGTAAAAAAAAAAGAAAAAAAGTAAAAGAACATATATCAGTTAGCCACCGTTGGGCAAAGGTATGGCTGAGACCAGCTTCCTGAAGACTTCCAATTACAGACTACACTAGTTGAAAAAGTTCCCCAGCTGATACGTCACATCCTATCCCTTGAGCACAAGCCAGCTTCTGGTCCCAGAGTGGCGGCATCTATTTAACTAGTGATTCTTAACCTTTTTTCAGTCAAGGCACCCTTTAAAATTATGAACAATTTTACCCACTTCCCATCCGGCCCATGTAGATAAACGGCTGGACGGACGCACTGCCGAAGTGAGTTGACATTTCTAAATGTCACCCGCATTCATTGCCTGTGCGCGCTCCCTGGGAGCGTGCGGCACCGCTGTACGGCACCTCTGTGTGAGGTCCCAATCACGTGATCACCGATTGGAGACAATATTATTATACAGTATTTATAAAGCGCCAATAGTTCGCTCAGCGCTGTACATTACAAAGGGGGACAGAACAATACCAATACAATGCAAAACATGAGGGAATTGAGGGCCCTGCTCTTTCGAGCTTACAATCTAGGAGACAGTACAGCAACAATACAGTTCAATACAAGAGGGATAGGAGGGCCTGATCCTCGGAGCTTACAATCTAGGAGGCGTAAAATCAATCAGTGTAAAGAAAGAAACAAAAAATCTTCATCACCCCCCACACATAGTACAGTGTCACTATGGTGTTAAAAAACCCCCCAAAAAACCCAAAACATAAATAATAATATAAAAAAAAAAAAAAAATGTAAACATTTTTTTTTAAATTATAATTTTTGGTTATAAACTAATTTGGGTTATTTATTTTTTTTACTAAAAAGATAGCTGAATACATTTTTGGCCAAGATTTATGAAGAAAGATTATTTATTTGCAAACTTTTATAAAAAAAAACACTTTTTTTTCAAAATGTTTGGACTTATTCATTTATAAAGCAAAAAAAATAAAAATCCCAGCGGTGAATAAATACCACCAAAATAAAGTTTTATCTGTCTCACAAAAATGCTAGAAAATTCATATGGGTACAGGGTTGCATGACTGCGCAATTGTCATTCAAAGTGTGATAGCGCTGAAAACTGAAAATTGGCCTGGACAGGAAGGGGGTGAAAGTGTCCGGACTGGAAGTGGTTACATTTTCCCATGTTTGTTGTTATGACTGAGGCACCAACCTATTACTCTCCTTGCTCTGTGGAGACTCTACTGTCAATGAACTATCTGGTGAGTTGGGATCAGGGGCGGACTGACAACTCATGGGGCCCCCTGGCAATAGAGGATCATGGGGCCCCTGGGCAATAGGGGATCATGGGGCCCCTGTGTCCTTGTCCAAACTCAAAAAAGCCTATGAAAAAGGTACCAGGGGCATCTCATGGGGCCCCCTACTGAGCCCGGGCCCTCGGGCAGTGCCTGAGTTTCCAAATGGTCAGTCCGCCCCTGGTTGGGATATAGACCGCTTAGGTGTTTTTTTTCCCAAAAAATATTTTTATTAGAAGAAAGCAGGCATAACAATGCATATACAGACGTGAATCCAAAATCGGACATATTACTGTATGTCGCCTCCCGTGTCGTAGACGAGTCAAAGCCTAACAGGCAATACAAAACATAACGTTGTAAAAGATTTTGTCACATAATATAACAACCCAGGAAATGTACCACAAATAAGAAATGAGTAAGGAGATATATTGTTTTTTGACCTTTGAGCAGGATTTTCTGTCGGGGAAGTGTGATGTGTGTGATATCGAATATGAACAGCACCTATTAAAGCCGTAGATCTGTGTCCAAGAATTGGATGTGTAAGTGTTATGGAGCGTAATACGTCTGTTGGAGGTACAGCATTCTGTATTCGTTATGGTACGGAGATAGGAGTAGAACATAGGCGGGAGCTAGAGATCAGGTAGAAAGAGGGTTAGTTAGTAAGTAGAGTAACGTGGTGATAATGTAAGCATATAGAAAGGGAGAAGGAAGAAAGAGAGAGAGAGAGAGAGAGAGAGAGAGAGAGAAAGGGGGGGGAGGTAGGGAGGGGAGGGCTTATGGTAAGGTAAAACGGAAAAAAGGAGTGTATGCTTGCGTGTAGGTGGCTCTCAACGTGTGAAGCGCGCCACAATAGAAATATCAACTTACAGTATAGTTGAAGCCATGGTGCGTATCAAGACAGTCAACCGGGTAATATGCGGATACTGAATGATATGCTGTTGGGTAGTAAAAATTGGAGAGTTTAGGAATATGATCCGCACGAAAGTGAGTTTCTTGAGTTGTGAGCGTTTTTCGGGTATATTTAGGCCTCTTGCGTTCAGAGATGCCACGGAAAGCGTACGGTGCGCACGTCGGGGGTGCGTGATTGGTAGACATTGTCATGTATTAGGGAAACTGAATTGCTTAACCAATTCAATACCGGGCAATTTTACACCTTCCTGTCCAGGCCAGTTTTCAGGTTGCAGCGCTCTCACACTTTGAATGACAATTGCGCGGTCATACAACATTGTACCCAAACTAAAATTTTATCATTCTCTTCGCACAACTAGAGCTTTCTTTTGGTGGTATTTAATCGCCGCCGGGGTTTTTATTTTTTGCTAAATTAACAAAAAAAGACCAAATATTTCGAAAAAAACACACATTTTTCTTTGTTTCTGTTATAAAAGTTTGCAAATAAATAATTGTTCTTCATAAATTTAGGCCGAGATGTATTCTGCTACATGTCTTTGGTGAAAATAACCCGAATTAGGATGTATTTTTTAGTTTGTAGGAAAGTTATAGAGTTCACAAACTATGGTATATATCTGAATATTGATCAATCCTGAAGTACTGACGGCCAATCTAATTTCTTGAGGTCCAAGAATGTCAGGACAGTACAGATATCCCCCAAATGTCAGAACAGTACAGATATCCCCCAAATGTCAGAACAGTACAGATATCCCCCAAATGTCAGGACAGTACAGATATCCCCCAAATGTCAGAACAGTACAGATATCCCCCAAATGTCAGGACAGTACAGATATCCCCCAAATGACCCCTTTTTGCAAAGTAGACAGTCCGACGTACTTCATAAGAGGCATGGCGAGTTTTTTGAAGTTGTATTTTTTTTGTCATAATTGTTCAGAAAATTAAAAAATTAAAAAAATTAGTTTCACTATTTTTTTTTACATATTGTCACCAGTGCAGTACAGCGTCATCATATAACTGGCATGGCAGTGATCAGGGACACTGACTGGTGACAGTATGAAAAAAAATATATATATATTTTTTTAAAAAATGTTTATTTTTTATTCATGTTTTTTTCTTTTTTTTAAGATTTTTTTTTCATATTTCACTATGACCAAAGTAGTACAATGTTACCATAGTAACATTGTACTACTTTGGCAAAGTGATCAGTATTTTTTTTTTTTTTTTACACAATTTGCTTATAGCAAAGAATTACTTTGCTATAAGCAAGCATTTACCTGAATGACATCGATTCATTCAGGGGTTTTTTTTTTTTTTTTGTGCTTAGCTGTGATTTGGCCACAGCTAATCACATGACATGTGCATGTGATTAGCTCTGACCATTCACAGCTAGACACTAGTATACAATGGATGGCATGAATGAAGCCATCCATTGTATACAACTGTCATGTGACCTGCTGTAATTGGTCACAGCAGGTCACATGGTACCGGCAACGGGGGCCGATACTCAGATCTGTCATCGGCTGAGGCTCTGCAGGAGCGCGATCTGCGCATGTGCGGGAGGACGCCATATGGCGTCCACCCGGAACGCTGATGACATTTGCCGGCCGCCATTCGGTCTTAGGGCGGGCGGCAAATGGTTAAGACTCCTAATCTGTAGATAGGAGAAAAGGAGAGAGAAGAAAAAAAAGGGGGGGGGGGTGAGAGGAGAAGGGGAAAACAGAAAAAAGAGTGAGGTTAGGAAAGAGATGAGAGGTAGAGTCAGAAAGCCAGGTATTAGGAAAGTTAGAGCGTGTTAATGGTGTACACTCAAGAATGGGCATGTAAGGTGAAATATATCCTTAACACTACTCTAGGAGAGCAAAATCCGGTGACTAAGTAGTCCAGCTACACAGTCCTGTGTCCCATATCTGAGTTATCAATAAGATAAATGACGTATTTGGTATAATTGTATAAGTAAAATCGGAAGTGTGTTGGACCCAGAGGTGGATGTAGTGAGAGAGGACAAAACAATCCTAGCAAGATCGTCAGGGATCCACCAGGTGTCGTATGGGTAGAGAGAGTGTGAAGGAAAAGATCCGGTACAAGATGGCAGAGATACACGGAGGCGAATATATGTCAGCGAATTGTAAGGAGAGATATTCAAATCAAAATAGGGTGGATATCAAAAAATAGTATAAAGGAAAGGATGTGTTATCTGTAGTGTTATGGGTCAGCAAGTGCATATAGCTATAGGGGTGTTATATCTGGAATGGTAGTAGTAATATATCTATAAGGACGTAGCGCCTTCCCGGGAAGACAGTGTGGTAGTGTTATGTAGTAGAGAGTAACATAGACATAAGGCAAACATACAATAATGGCAATAGGGAAATCGAGAGTATGAATGATAAATTACATTTTGTAATCATAGAAAAATCCTGTAATGCAATCAAGGATGAACAATTGCAAGTAAAACTCATTCCTACTATGTCGGGTCAAACAGAAAATATCAGCCCTGCAGGTACCAAAGCGGTGCAAACAAAGATATATAGGGCCCCAGTGAGTGGAAGTGCAGGTCGCGGTCTGGCGGCATAGCAAAACCACGTTCCTACAGTCCCAATCCAAGGGGTTTTAGTAGTTCCAACTAAAACTCGATACGCTGTACAACAGGTCACTTCCACGATTGTAGGTTAACCTACCCGTACAAGGGGTTGGGAGCGGTCACTGAAGAAGTGTCGTGGAACTGTGGCCTGTTGAGAGTGCAATCCTAAGAGAATCAGATACATATAAATAAGACAACCATAAAAGAAAGGCAAACCTGCAATTAACCTAAGGTTATGAAGGTCACCTGCCTTAGATAGAACTCAACACTTCGTCCAGGGTCAGTGAGTAGATAAGCCAGTGAAGTAGTCTACACCCAATATGGGAGTAATACAGAGGCAAATTAAGTCTACATGGAGGGGGAGGAAATGCCCAAGGGGGGATGTTGTAATGGGAAAACTGATATTAATACATTAAGTCTGATATATCAAGCTATGCCACCCAAATCATAGAACACTCACAGCTGCTGTGGGAAGCTGTACGATCAGTAATGGGTCTCTGTGTGATCATAGGTACTCAAAAAACTCATGGTGAACCGTTATGTGTATTATAAGAATTGTAATTCTGTGTGGCATCCCAATTCCGACCCTCAAGAACAGTGCCAGAAACAAGCAAACGAAAATATGGAGCTCATACTGAAGGAGCTAATGGGGTATACACTGTGTTTTAGGTGAACCATTTAGGAAGGCCTCAATATACTACCCTATTATAGACGCAAGAGTATGGTCATGGGAAAGTTCTCATACAGGGGTACTAACGTTTATAAGTACCAAGATTCAACTATACGGGTCAACCTGGCGGTGAGTTAGCAGCCTACGTCACTAAAACCCAGGCTAATAAAGATTCTAGGCTCACTTAGGCTATCAGGAAGGTGTATTAGGCCACCACGAATTAGAAAACCAAGTGCTAAAGTTGGTGAGGTTATTGGCCTGAGCTCTAGGGATGTCAATACTATGCAGCTAGGTTATAGCAGAAATTGGTATGGTCTCAGCATCTATTTGCAACGATGGTAAACCCATATAACAAACATACAATGAGCGTAAGGAGAAAGACCCTATAGTACACACACCCGCATTTCCCACCCCAAAGCGGGAGGTACTCTATTCGAGGTGCCTTATGATCCCTATTCAAATAGAGACCGTGAGACATGAATGTTTAGGTGTGCGAATACCCAAACAAAGGGATGGCAATGCACAGATATGGAAAAGCAGGGGAACTTAGCAAAGTCAATCATAACATGTCTTACAGTGGGCTGGTGAGGGTGGAAGACTGTCCCCGGAGATGAGTCTTCTTCGGACAGGAGAGGACGAGATGTGTGGAGACGGTCTGCATCTTCTTGCTCCTCCAGGATGTCCAGCCGATTGAGTTTCCATTGGACTTTCTTCTGGCGAGGGGGGGCAGGTGAGGATTACTTGACCAATTAGGTATGTCTATAATAGGAATATCAAGAGCTTCACAAAACAGTGCAATATCTTCCGGGAATTTCAGAAGGGCTGAACGTCCCCATATGTGTTGCTGAGAGACCAAAAGGAAATCTCTAGCGGTAAGCAATCTCTCTGGAGTGGAGTAGCTCCAACAGAGGGCGCAAGTCTTCTCTGCGTTGCAAAGTGAGATGAGAGAGGTCCTGAAAAAGCTTGATTTCTGCTCCATTATATAGCACGTGATTGCGACCTCCTGCTCTGTGTAATATTTCTTCTTTAGGTCGAAAGTCGACTAAGCAGCATATTATATCTCTCGGCGGATCAGCGTCTCTGCCTCTTGGACGCAGTGCCCTATGGATGCGTTCCAACCAGGGGCGGACTGACAACTCATGGGGCCCCCGGGCAATAGGGGATCATGGGGCCCCTGTGTCCTTGCCCAAACTCAAAAAAGCCTATGGAACAGGTACCAGGGGCATCTCATGGGGTCCCCTACTGACCCCGGGCCCTCGGGCAGTTTCCAAATGGTCAGTCCGCCCCTGGTTCCAACTCAATTGGAGATTCTAGCGGTCTCTCTAAAAGGTCATTGAAGATGGCCAGTACCGTTTGGGTGAGATGGCCGGACTCAATCGCTTCAGGGACACCACGCACCCTGAGATTATGTCTCCGTCCCCTGTTGTCAAAATCTTCAATGTGACGGTCAAGCTCTCTTAAGTGCATAGTGTGCGTATCCACCGTTTTGTGCATATTATGAATGGCAAGTTCCTGAATGGAAAATTTATCCTCTACCGCTTCAAGCCTATGGGCCACTGCCTGCATGTCAATATGTAACTCAGCAATTGCAGCAGAGAAGGTCTCTTTAATATCTAATGCTACTGCTTTCAAATCCCCTATAGTGAGAGGGGAGGTTTCATGATGGCCAGTTGCGGAAGTCGTGGTCGGATTTTTGCTGTGAGAGCGAGACACTCCGGGAGGCTGATGTGGGGGAGAGGCTGAGGCGTCAGACTCAGAGTGCTCCGGGGTCTGAGACCGGAATAATTCTGGTCTGCTACGGCTGGTAGGGCCACTCGGCCGGCGAGGAGATCTGGATCGTGGGGTGGGTATTCTCCTATCTGTTTTCCCCATCTCAGCTGCGTCCCTCCTTCCTTGTATTACATGTATCCGCCTCCGTGTATCAGGGCTGTAATTTTGGCCATACTCAATATATTTCAAAAATATATTTCAATGTATTTGTGAATATAATATTAAAATTATATTCAGAATACATTATTATTATTACACAGGATTTATATAGCGCCAACAGTTTGGGCAGCGCTTTACAAAATGAAGGTAGAACACATGCTGCAATATATATCAAAGTGTAATTTGGATTGCATTTACAAGTATATTTAAAAATCTATGTTTAAATGCATTTTTTTTTTACATGTTCAAACATATCTGGAAAATACATTTTGAAAAATATATTTTTAAATATATGCCTTTGGAAAATATATTTTAATTTACATTTTTGGAATAGATGTTAAAATATATTCGAGTAGGCCAACATATTGTAAATACATGTCGCATGTATAATTTTTTTTTTCTAAATATATTGAAAATATATTTCTCTTCCATATGGGTATATAAATGCTGCGGAGTCCGTGACTTTAAAAGAGGGAGAGTAAAATCTGGAACCTCACCTTAGACTCTTATGTTGTTTAAGGTGCCAGGAAGACACTGTGAGCTTTGGAGCACCGTCGGTCCACCTCCAGAGGAAATAAACCTAAGTGTACATTTTCGTTTGTAAAATTTGGAACTGTTGGCCAGGAGGCTGAAATTTTTTAATTGGTTGTTGTACCCCTGCGAAAGATGACAATCGTGTTCCTGTTCTGAAGAAAGAAACACAAACCAACTGACACTTTTCATATGGACTGTGTGGGCCTGTTCTCAAAGTGTGCTCAGAACCCATATGGAAAAAAAATATATTTGAAAAATATTTTTAAAATATTCTTCACAAATATATTGCCATATATGTGAAATGCTACAATTTTGGCCATATTCAATTTATTAAAAAAAAAATTAAATAAATATATATATATATATATATATATATATATTGTCATGGAAATTTTGTATTGTTGGTCGAACTTTAAATGTGTCATGTATTCGTGTTATTCATATGTCTCTCGTGTGGCTTAATTAAAGCTCTGAAGGCTGCAATTGGGCCATGCGCATGTACAATGTATGTATTACAGTACTCGGCTTGGTAATGGATGAGATGGCAGATCTGCGCTTATAGACCGGCGTGTATACCACCACGGCATTCCATGCGAATGCTGCTGTCAGTAGACCGTGGGCCTGTATCCACATATCAGCAGCATGGTACCACGTGGGCTTCATAACGCAATGCGCAAGCGGTGTGAACTCCACGTGTAGGCTTATGCATATCTTACAACCCATTACCAACTTGAAACTGTATCTTGGATGGATGTGTTTTAATAAAGATCGTATCGGGCCCATCCAGGTACAGACTGATATTTTTAGGGAGATGCTTGTGCAGAGAATTTACATACCAATAGAAGCTAGTAGGACAGGAAATATGACCTCAGATGGCTCATAGGGGGGAAGGGGAGGAAGTCTGCTGACCTCAGAAGACTCATGGGGGAGGACCAGTGATAGATAATAGCAAAGGCTATGCTCCAATTGGAATGTATATCCTCTGTATAGGCAATCCCCATTGTATTGTTCGGTGGGAGGGTTTGACTTTATTCATGTGGGGGGCATGTGTGTATTCTTAATAAAAACAGAGAGCTGAGCCTAAAGCCGGCCTTATGTGAGTTGCAACCAGCCTTAGAGTGTCGTGTGATCATTCCAGGGTAACGGAGCTCCATCACCCACAAATTCAACAGAACCAAAGTATTTGGATGGGCAGGAATCGTGTAGTTTGGCTGCAGTCGTGGTAAGCGAGATTCGCACAGCTTTATGGGGGATTTCTGCGCATCCAACTGCGAGTACTCACGGTAAGGAGAAATTCGTTAAAGCGAATTTCCAAGACAGTTTGGCGAGCCTGGTGGATACTAACGCGTATTCTTGCGTAGCTAACCAAGAACGAGGGGGGAATGGCCATCATGAACTAGCAAAAAGTATGCCGGCACATTTCAGGTCTCTCTGCCATTAAGAGGATCGCTTTTTGCGTGTTCGTGTGGCTGATTTCGCTCTCTGTTAGCTAACAAGAAATACCGCTTAACAAGGACCTCGTTTTTTGTCCTAAACTCTTGATTTGTGGGTGAAAGACAAGGGTTTGTCTCTGCGGAACGCAGCAGAGGGGGGGGTTTTGGTTGGCTGGATTTGGTCAAGTTTAAAAAATCTTCCAACCAAAAATTAAACGGGTATATGTTTTAGTGGGTAAAAGTTGTTGCATAGTGTTAGGTAAGTATTTGCGGGTTGTAGGTACTGTGGTGATTGCTTTACCCCCCTCCACGTGAGGTAATTATTACAGTGCCGAAAGGCTTAGGTTAATTGTTAACTGTTGTAAGATCTGTGTTATGTGGTCTGTACAATGTTTTGTGGTACCACTGCTCCCAGCAAGCATGCAGCAGGGGGTCCTTTTTGTTACATGTGCATGTTAGTGTGATATGTTGGTGTTTTATGTCCGTTCTGTGATTGTGCCCAAATTGTGTTGTATGTGTGCTTCATATTGTTGTGTAATTGTCCAGTGTATGTTCTGTCTAAAAGTCTGTTTTATGTAAGAGGCAATTTTGAGGCTAGAGTCTGCCGTGTGCTCCTCTGTGGGGGGTCATTCTAGTATCTGCCATGTGCTCCTCTGTGGGGGGTCATTCTAGTATCTGCCATGTGCTCCTCTGTGGGGGGTCATCTTCTTGACAAACCACATGGACTCCTTTTGTTTGGTGGCCATTTTGTTGACTACCAAATGTGCAGTAATCTCTATGCAATGTGCATGAAGTTTCCTATATGCATTTGACCCATATTGTGTTTTTAATCCAAATTTTTTACAGTTTCATTTGTTTGCTTTTAGCTTTAAATTTGCGTATTGCCAGCCAATTTAAAGTGTATTAAGCGAGTTTTCCCTTCACGTGTTCCACATTTAATGAGCGCGGTGAAGTCTGGGTTTTTGCACATAGATTTCTTGTATAGTGATTATGTTTTTCTTGTGTTTTTCCTGTTAAAAGTAGTTCCTTATTGTAAAGCGGGTTTGTTTTAAGCTGCTGTGTCGCGTGTTTCACGTCCAGCAGACTTTTTGTGTAAACGGTTCTAGGTGGTTGCAGTAAAGATTGCGTGTATAACGTGGATCGTTTAGCGGTGCTGATAGGAGTGATTTTTGAGTCAGCAACAAGGTTACTTTTGGCGCAGTTTTTCGGTTTACCTCGGTGTAATTGTTTTACTGTGAAACGTCCCGTGTTTTTCATAAGGATCCACTTTGTCCTTTTTAACAGTTTTTCAGGTTGAAAAAGGGTTTTTCTGTGTGTATTAGGAAAGTTTTTTTTTCTTTACACAAATTTCCTAAAGGTCAGTTAGCAGGTTTCTGCCCAACCAGTGACCCCTAAGTAACATCCAAGAACCCCTCTTTTTGTTTTGACTTGTGTTAGCTACTGTGTGCAGGGAGAGAAAAGCCACTTTCATCATTGTGCGGTGTGGCCTGCCAAACACAGTGGGTGATGAGAACCACATAAATTACGCTGTGCGAGTGGGCGGTCCAGGGAAATCCTGGTTACCACAAACACTTCGGGTGGTCAGAATCACACAAATTGCGCTGTGGGAGTGGGAGGTGTGCTCTCAGTCTGACCGCCACTTGATGCGCTTCGGGTGATCGATAAGTATCACATAAATTACGCTGTGCTGGGAAAGTGGTGGAATCAGGCCTCTCGGTAGGATCCCACCGAGTGCTCCAGGGGGTAAACAGGTACCCGGACGCGGGATATATACCAGTGACTAGTCACGATGGGCAGTAGTCAGTCCATGAAGAGAGAGGGGGAACCAGCCCTCTTCAGGGTAAGGACAGCTGCACAACTGATGAAGGTGAGTTTGGGGGGGAAGTCTACAGAACCCCTCAAAAGGTGGAATAAATGGTCGAAGGGTACCAGATGGGAAATTCCCCGGGAAGGTACATTTGACGCATGGAGGTGGGAAAAATTCATCTCTGAATTTGAACCACGGATGCAGGCGTCAGAACTAGAGATCGCACAGCTATGGCTTCACAGGTCAATCCGATTAGGGAAGCAGGGCATACATAAACTGGTGTCTGTCCGGAAGAACCAGGTGATGTATACCTGGCCTCCAGAGGGAATAAAACAGGAAGATCCGGTGTCAGAGGTGGAGGAAGCTCTTTCAGGGCTGACTCTACTAAGGCAGGCAGGATCAGGGTCTGCTGGGGTCCCCCAACAACCAACAGTGGCTGAGATAAGTATAACTGCACCTGTCTCTTCTGTTAGTGACGTCACTCTTGATGTACCTTCTGTGTCTTCTGTCTCTATGCCTCAGCCTCTGCCTCTACCTCTCCCTTCTCCCTGCTTCACCCCAGCTCCTTCTGTTTCCAACTATGAAGCCTACTCAACAACCGATTTGCAGACTATCTGTGAATCAAGGGGAATAGACACCCGGTTAAAAAAAACAGGGCGGATTGCATCAAAGAGCTACGAACCACTGATCAGACCCCTGCCCCCCAGCTATACCCTGATCTGAGGGACCTCAAACCTGAAGGTGCAGTAAGCGAGGTGGTTAATCTAAGCCCACCGATGATGCTGGGTCAGCCCTTGCACTCTTCCCGGACCGAGGCCTATCCAGTCAGGGTGCAGCAATTTGAAGGTCCTCCCAATGCACGGGGGGAACGGACTTTAGGGGAACGGGTAGTTTGGCATGTCCCCTTCACCCCGGCAGAGATCCGCACTATTCTGGCTGAGCTCCCGGACTATCGAGTCAATCCGAGAGGATTTGCTCGAATGTTTGGACAAAACCAGTTCAGCTATGGTATGAGCGGGTCAGATTGTGCACAGATCCTACGGGCAAAGGTGGGCATGGAAGTGGCCAGTACAGTGATTGCAGGGTGCTCTATAACCACGCATGAGGAGATGACTTCAGGGGGCAAAGAGTTCTGTACACAGCTAAAGGCAAAGCTTCCAGAAATGTATGGTGCTACCTCTACTACGGACATGATGAAGCTCACCCAGGGTCCTAATGAGGAAAGCGCCTGCTTCTGGCGCCGTCTCAAGCAGACGGCACTGGATGCGGATCTGGAAGTTGGACCTGATGCTCCAACTGAAGGGGTAAAGGTGACCGCGACGCACATTCTGTTGCGGGCCAAATTTTTGGAAGGCATCGATACTAAAATTCGGGAAAGGCTGGTTCTGGCCCGACCCGAATATAATGAGATGTCTATCCCTGCTATCCTTTCCACTCTTGCGGCAATAGAGAGGGAAATGGATAGAAGAAAACAAGACAAGGCCAAAGTTCTTATGTCCCAGACCCCACACGAAAAACCAAGGGATCTGGGTCACAGGAAGGATAGGCCCCCACCCAGGTGCTTCCAGTGCCACCAAACGGGGCACATGAGGAGGAGCTGTCCCCAATTACCTAAAGGTCGGTGGCAGTTCATTCCTGATGAGTCCTCCGCCCCTATGACCACCATGGTAAGTAACTCCTATGAATTCTCATAGGAAGTTGACAAATCGGTGTCGGCCCAGATCCATCTTTTTCTAGAGGAATTAAAATATCCCCTCCCTTGCCTCACTGACACCGGTGCAGCAAGAACGGTCCTACGAAAACAGGACATCCAAGGCAAGGTACCCCTCTCAGGGGAAAACCCTCCTAACCCCTACTAACCTCACTATCAAACGATGCACTATTCTTAACCCAACTTCTCTTCTTCCTGTGTCGGAAGATGAGAAGGGGGGGGAGGACAGCAATGACAGTGCTGAATTTTGCAACACGACTAACAATACTAACACCTCTTCTGCTAACATGTCTTCTTTGTCCCCTACTAATCTCTCTTCCAAAGGACACGACTGCATTTCTTTGGTGGAACTGGAGTCAGCGGCGACACACCCCATATCACCCCGAGAGTAGCGGTAAGGTTGAACGTCTTCCAATACCCAAAAACCTTGGCCTGAGTGTCTCCCCATTGCCCCCTATTCCATCCGGAATGCCCCTCGGCAACCACATGGGCTGTCACCCTACGAGGTGTTGTTTGGGGGACCTCCCAAAACAGGGTTGTACTTTCCTCAACAGTTGTCATCTTTGCATTCACAGCTTACAGGTTATGTGCAATCTCTGCAATGGGAGCTGCAGAAGATACACCATCGGGTTCGCGAATCGCTCCCCGATCCAAATACAATAACAGGTGTTCTTTCTATTGAGCCAGGTGATTGGGTCGTCCTAAAGAAACATCAAAGAACCGGACTCGAGCCACGGTTCACCGGACCATACCAAGTCCAGCTGACGACACCTACCTCACTCAAACTCGAGGGACGAGACAACTGGGTGCACGCAAGCCACTGCAAGAAGCTTTTCAGCTACACCAGAGAATGAGGGGTGTCATTTTCCTTTTTCTTTTTGTTTGTATGTCATACATGTGTGTGAACGGAGGAAAAGACGGCAGATACCCCAACCTTTTATTTAAAATGCACCTGCGTTTAGCCAGAACCGCCAACAAAACCAACTGTTGGGTATGCTCAAAGCCCCCACCCAGTCATCACATGTCCGCAATGGCCGCTGTTCATGCCCTATATGACATCCGCGTCGGCATGAAAAAGCAAGGGACCCCTGGTCAGCCCCCACGTAGACATTTGTCGGTAGAACTTAATGACACATTTTTAGCAGGTAACATCAGTTTCAGCACCAATATTAGCTCTAGCTCCTGTAGGGCCCTCACCAGTCCATTATGGGTAACTGGGCAGCTAGGCAGCCCTCAGGTGTGCTTTAACATCAGCTTTGGCACAGGTAACAAGTTTGTTGGGATTACCACCTGCGAGGGAGGTATAACTGTCAATCTGACTAACCAGACTTCCTTTCTGAGTAACCACACTGACCGACCAGACCACGTGTGTTGGAAGGACGGATGTGATGTGCAGACTGAGGGAGCAATCCCCCAGTCTGTGCAACTGTTGCTCAGTACCAGAGGCCGAACGAGGAACTCCTCCTGTTCTGCTCTGACAGGTCCATACTATTTTCTGTGTGGTTCGGCAGCCTATAGAACATTTCCCCAGAACGCGAAAGGTTCGTGTGCCCTCATAAAGCTAGTCCCCGCATCCTATGTAGTGATGGACCATGAAGAGTTGATGGTCCACAAGAAGGTAAGGATGGCAGGGAGAGTTCGCAGGGAGCTGTTCTCTGAGGGCGACCAGGCATGGGCTTGGTTCCCCTCATGGACAGGATGGGGAATAGAACTTATGAAGCGCCTGAACAATTTTTCTGTCATCGTGGATAGTATGTTTAACGAGACCGTAGAGGCTGTCAGAGAAATTGCCCAAGAACAACGGCAGATGGGAATTTTAGTGCTTCAGGAGAAGATGGCCCTCGATTATCTTTTAGCCGCCAAAGGGGGGTTCTGTGAGTTCATCGGAGAGGATTGTTGTACTTGGATAGAAGACACCGATGACAAGGTCCATGCCCATATGGACAAAGTTAGTGAACTACAGGGAAAAGCTAGAGCTATAGCTAGTGAGGGTTGGAACCCGTTCAAGGGTTTGGGAGGATTGGGAGATTTCCTGTTCTCCATCGGATCTTGGTTGAAGGAAGTGGGAGTGTATATCCTGATGCTTCTCTTTTTCATCTGCCTTTTATATGCCGCGGTGAGATGTTCCTGTTGCCTCATCGACCGTGTAAACCAAGCTCGGGCAGACGACCACATCTCCATGCCCGCTCCTGGGATCCCACTCCAACCACTGATCGGAGGAAGACCTCACCAACCATCCACCTTCTCTACAGATTACGTCCTGGCTTCCCTCTAATTTATCTCTCTGAAGACCACATTCTCCAAGACCTTCAAGCAAGCTTCAAGCCTCATCATGGTTTGTGTCTGCGATTTGGAAAACTGTCTGGGTCGAGACCAGCCTTGTGTGGCCCCGTCTGCAGGGGCAATTTGAGAATCTGTTGCTGGATCTCCCCAGACCACCGTGGGATCACAAGCTTTATTCATACCACAAGTCTGTTTGTGGTTTTTGCAAGAGCCTTCCTGTAGTGAAGGTTCCAACGCTCTTGAGGATCATCGCTTCAATCAAGCCTGTTTGCGTCGAGTCTGCGTCGGGTCTTGTTGTTTCAGGTACCCCGTGGAGCTTTATTCTCAGGGACAACTACAGGAACTCTTTGAAGTTTGAGACTACACCCATCAAGCTGAAGAAGATCAAGAAGGGACACGAGGAGAATATGATAAAACAGGAGGGAATGTCATGGAAATTTTGTATTGTTGGTCGAACTTTAAATGTGTCATGTATTCGTGTTATTCATATGTCTCTCGTGTGGCTTAATTAAAGCTCTGAAGGCTGCAATTGGGCCATGCGCATGTACAATGTATGTATTACAGTACTCGGCTTGGTAATGGATGAGATGGCAGATCTGCGCTTATAGACCGGCGTGTATACCACCACGGCATTCCATGCGAATGCTGCTGTCAGTAGACCGTGGGCCTGTATCCACATATCAGCAGCATGGTACCACGTGGGCTTCATAACGCAATGCGCAAGCGGTGTGAACTCCACGTGTAGGCTTATGCATATCTTACAACCCATTACCAACTTGAAACTGTATCTTGGATGGATGTGTTTTAATAAAGATCGTATCGGGCCCATCCAGGTACAGACTGATATTTTTAGGGAGATGCTTGTGCAGAGAATTTACATACCAATAGAAGCTAGTAGGACAGGAAATATGACCTCAGATGGCTCATAGGGGGGAAGGGGAGGAAGTCTGCTGACCTCAGAAGACTCATGGGGGAGGACCAGTGATAGATAATAGCAAAGGCTATGCTCCAATTGGAATGTATATCCTCTGTATAGGCAATCCCCATTGTATTGTTCGGTGGGAGGGTTTGACTTTATTCATGTGGGGGGCATGTGTGTATTCTTAATAAAAACAGAGAGCTGAGCCTAAAGCCGGCCTTATGTGAGTTGCAACCAGCCTTAGAGTGTCGTGTGATCATTCCAGGGTAACGGAGCTCCATCACCCACAAATTCAACAGAACCAAAGTATTTGGATGGGCAGGAATCGTGTAGTTTGGCTGCAGTCGTGGTAAGCGAGATTCGCACAGCTTTATGGGGGATTTCTGCGCATCCAACTGCGAGTACTCACGGTAAGGAGAAATTCGTTAAAGCGAATTTCCAAGACAATATATATACACACACATACATACATACACAGTATATATATATACTGCATGTTGAAATGCATTTTTATTACAAAATATATAGAAAATAAAAACATTTCAAATATACTGTATGTCTTTAAAAACTACAAATCTATATTTTTGCAAAAGCATTTACAAATATATGTAAAAGTATATGTTAAAATGACATTTTTATATGTTAAAAAAAAAACTGAAGAATATATTTAAAAAATATATATTTTTAAAAATATATATTTTTAAAATATATTCTTCAGATTTTTTTAACATATAATAGCTTGAGGTGACTGTAGCCGTATTAGTGCACTTGCGACAGAAAAAATTGAGTACTGTCTGTGATACTTTTTTTGTTTGCACTAACATACAATATTGAGGATGAGCTTTCGGGGTATGTCCCCTTCTGGACCTTAAAGAATGGGACATACCCCTCAAAGCTTGTCCTCAAATTTGTATGTTAGTGCAAATAAAAAAAAGCACCATGGACAGTACTCCATTGTTTCTTTTAACATATAAAAAAGTAATTTTAACATATCTTTTTACATATATTTGTAAATGCTTTCCAAAAATATAGATTTGTATTTTTAAAGACATATAGTATATTTGAAATGTATTTTTGAAAAATATTTTTCCTATATTTTGTAATAAAAGTGCATTTCAACATGCAGTATGTGTATATATGTATGTATGTATGTATATATATATATATATATATATATATATATATTTATTTATTGAACTATATTTTGAAATATATTGAATATGGTAGCATTTCAATTATATGGCAATATATTTGGGAAGAATATTTTTAAAATATATTTCAAATATATTTTTCCTACCTGTGGGAAGGGCTGACTGGACTGATCAGACTGACAGCGGCAGTGATTTTGACAAGAGAGTGACTGCTGGATGTAGGATCCCCTAGGCTTGCCCATCATGAATAAGGAGGAAGGGGGAGGGGCAGTTTGGCATCTTTGCCCTGGGCACTGGATGACCTTGTCCTGGCACTGTCAACATACTGCATATACTGTATATAATCACTATACCAATTTTTCTCAAATTGTAAAATTGACAAAAAAAGTTTTCTTTATATAAAGTTTCTTTAATATAATATAATTTTAGTATAATATATTTAACAAAATATGCCATTTTTAAAATTTCTGTAAATTTTTGCAATGTATGTAACCAGAAGAGAATTGTTAATTTTTCAGCAAAATTATCTCATGCTTTAAGCTTTCTACCCTACACTGTCCACACTAATTTGGGTTCTTATAGTTTCTTGTATTATCTTTTGTTTTACATTTTTGTTTTAATTAAATTTTTTTTTAATTGAATTAAAAAAAATAAAAATAAAATAAAAGCTATGTTTTCATATTTACCTGGCACAAAATCAAAAATCAAAAAATAAAATAAAAGCTATGTTTTCATTTTTACCTGGCACAAAATCAAAGATAAAAAATAAAATAAACGCTATGTTTTCATATTTACCTGGCACAAAATTTATTTTGAGTGTATTACATTTTTCAGAGTTCAGAATGTGATGTTTCATTACCACAAAAATGTTAACAAAATATGCCATATACAGTATCAAGCTTACCCTCCATAGATTAGCTTCCATAGCAAATAATAGAAGAAAACTTGTGTCAAAAATAATTTGATCTTCTTTAAAGGTTAATGAAACAAACTGAACTTTGCAGTATTGGTTTCAATGGTTTTAGTGATTAATTACATATGTGTAACATAGCTTTTTGTTTGCTTTGGCCTATCGAAAATTATTCTGTGATAATTTTCTATTTAAGCCCCTGGTTATAATGCCAGTTATACTAGTTAGAATTCCCTCAGGAATGATTAATCCATGTTGCCATTTAATTTGTTGTTGTTGTTATAATTAATTGAATTAAAAATAACTTTCCTATACGCCTGCAGGGACTAATCAAACTGTTTCATGGTTAATTGGTTAAACTAACTATCCATAACACAAGTGACCAAACACAATGTATGCATCTATTGTTTTTTTTTAATTATTATTTATATTATCTACTGTATATTCTTTTTTTTAATGCTTTTTATTGAAGTTTTTCAAGTTAAACAAGTAAAACAGTCAAACATTCCACACAGTGTGCACATGTAGTACTACCCCCTTGGGGGTCGCTAAGGATTTGGGTCCCCCTATAGTCCTGCATAGCCAGACAATATGTATTCTACACAAATGCTTGCATCCAGAGTCAGAAATTAGTCCTTGAACTTTGTTTTTAAGGTTTATTAGGGGAATTAGAACTGGGATAGGGCAAGGGGAACTGACAAATGTCCCAAGGGAACTGACAACCGAGGACAAACTTCCTGGAACTGTTTATGAGCTTTCTCTGCAGCACAGTCTTTACTGGAGAGATAGCCAGCATCTTCTTGATATACCACCCCAGACCCCAGATGAGTTTTGCCTCTTCACCCAGCAATCTGGAGGTATTCTTAAACAGGGGATCCAGTTCCTGTACGTAGGTGGCTAATTTGGTTTCCAATTAGAGTGCTTCTTCCCTGATCTGCCCAGGGGGTGAAGGTGTACTCCTCTTCTGTACCACTTGTGGGTTGGCTGCCAGGCCTATCCCCTGGGCTGCTCCTCCCCAGCCATACAGGCGGTCCTCTCTGGGGGGGGGGGCCAATGAGTCCCAAGCTTTCCGCCTTTCCAGCTCCAGGCTCGCAGGCAGGCCCCATCCCACTAAGCCTTCTGGCAGCCTCCTTCTCTCCTCCTTCCACCCGACTCCTCTCCCATACTCCAATTCTCCTCTGAGCAGGCTTCAACACTTTTTTATGGGTGTCCAGCCCCTTGCTAACCACTTGTTGGGGATTGTCTGGGACCCCTCAAGATTGCAGCCAGCCACTCCTCATTTCCACACACTGCCTCTAAGGTCTTCCTCCAAAAGCCCAAGAGCACGGGGAAATTCCAGAGGGGCTGGCCTGGCCTCTGGATATTACACCTGGGCTGCTGCTCAGCTCCTGTCTAACCATTGGACTCCAGCTCCCCCTAGCTAAACTAGGAGGGTGCTACACATAGGTGACTGTTCCACAGAAAGACTCTGGTGTACCATATAAAAATCAAAGGGAGGTGTTATGTACCGCCCGGTGGTATCTCTAGTGAACCTCAGAATGGGATTCTCCAGGGCGCGGAGTCTAAGCCCCAGTGTGCTTGTTCACCAGAGCCCCTGATGGTGGAGATGGACTTGGAGCAGAACTGAGACCAGGTCACGACCCCTGGGTATGCCCAACTGAGGTAGAGAGGACCACCGGAGGTATGTACAGGTGGAGAGCCTGACGTGAAGAGGCTAGCAGGCCTTGGACCGTAGCAACTGAATCCAAGCGGAATGGATGGATGGATGGATAGATGCCAGTGCAGAGTATAGCGGAGTCAGACAGGCCGGGTCAATAACAGCAAGGCAGATGATACAAGGCAGTAGGCAGAGAGTAACTGGGTCACGAGCAAAAGGTTCAGCAACAGGAGGTCAAATAATTCAGGAGCAGGCAAAAGAGTAGTCAGGGACAAGCCAGGGATCAGGGCAGGAGACGGTCCATGGATCAGGGTCAGGCAGGGTCGGCAACTAGTAATCACTCAAGAACTCAGGACACAGGAACAGCAGGAAAGACCATACGGCAATTTGTGAATTGCCAAAGCCTGTTTAAATAGTGCGCCCTGTGCACTCATTGGTGCCGTGGGCGCGAGTGCGCATGTGCGGCCGCCCAGGTCCTAGTATCCGCACGCTAGTGCGCCTAGACGGACCGCGCATGCGCAGACTCGCGCGCCGCGGTAACCCTTGGGATTCCTGACAGGATGTTTTCAATCTGAGCAAATAATCATTCTGAAAAACCTTATATCGGTTACATTAGCATCAAAGCAGTCATGCATAGGCAGCCAGGTGCTGGCACAATGGCCCTTTTAAGGAGAACAAGACAAATATGGACTTCACAGAATTATTATTGTGGGAAAACAAGTCACTTGTTCCCTATTGACTCTTTATGCCCTCTCTCTCATTGGTCAACATTGGACTGAAAGGAGGAGATACTCAAGGAAATGACCATGGGGTGTATAGGGTCCACTATATCCCAAAGAGCTATGCAGCTGGAGAGGAGTGGAGGGAAGCGAGGGAGGAATCAAAGGCTCAGGCTAGACTGCTGAGCCCTCAAGGCACTTGCTTCCCAAATGGAAGCACCCCAGTGTTCCAGTATGGGTTAAATGGTGTTCTTTTTTTCAGCAACACAGTGTGGGTTCCCCGGTCTGTGTCCGCATCAGCAGCAGTACAGAGCAGTTCCATCCATGAGGGGCCCCTCCGCCATTAGCATCCATTGCTGAAGGGATTGAGACTTTAGCTTAACACAGCATCATCCTCCCGCTCCCTGGGCAATTCCCTTCCCGCTTAGTCTACCACTGGGCACTGCCACATTGTCCCCTCCCCAGGGCCGCCTCATTGATCCAGAACTATTATTATTTTCTCTCAAACTTTTTAAATTCTTTGCTACTGTTTATGTTCTTTCGCAAATTACTCCTCAATAGTTTGTCTTCTTGAACAGAGAGCAGATAGAGGCCACCAAGCACCGCCCCACCGTATGGGCCCCAACAAAGCCAGAAGAAATAACCATTCTGAGACCATTCCATTCAATTTAATTCAGATGAATGCCACATGAGGTTAACAGGGGTATGAATTCCATTCTTCCATTGATCTATTTGCCTCTGGGACCAAACATGTGGACAATATCAACACCTCTTGGAGCCTCCCGTTTTAATTTACATGGGTGCTGTGAGGGTGGCTTAGAGCAATATTGCATAGGGGTGACTGTACAGACAGTTGGGGTGCTTGATGTAGGACAACATGTCCTCTCTGCAAGCCCAGCTCAGGAACATTCGGGCCCTTGCATTTGTTGCTATGGCACGTCATGTCCCCTTTCTCACTTTTCACCCCCTGGGGAGCGTTGTGGCTGTGTGGGCTCTCGGGCACAAGCAGGGTTATTTCCCCACCGCCAAAGTTAGCCTACAATTTCCATTTCCCACACATAGGATTCTCTACCTCTCTCCTGTCCTCCAGTTGGCACTATGCAGTGGATGGCATGGGAGGTTGCCCCTTTGCAGCTGTGGAACTTGTTCTCTAGTTGGCGCTATGCTGGGGACGGGACTCTTTATGTGGATGGGAGTAGGAGTTATTGGACCGCGCATGGGTCTCAGATATCTGTCTGGCCCCACCATGGCACCAAACACTGGTGGGTCGGAGGAGGCATAAAAGCTGGGCCTTTTTGCCGGAGCCCAGGGAATGAGGCATACACACATGCAGGCTATATCTTCAAGCAGAATTTTTTTTTTGTTTACAAACAAACAGCACATCATACATGAGGTAGAACGAACAGTGAGAAACAGACACATGAGTAATTTACAAAGAAATAAAGATAATCACAAAAAAATAAAGATAAAGTACAAGAAAGAGGTAGACAACATTGTAGGCAAATTAACCGCATGACTGGCAAAGAATCAAAAACAAATCAGAGTACAGTAGAAAATTAATCTAACATTAAGTGTCGATGTGTCTTCCAACCATCCCATTTTCTGTTGAATAAATGTATCCTGTCCAATAATGTACTGTATTTTCCGGCATATAAGACGACTGGGCGTATAAGACGACCCCCTACTTTTCCTGTTAAAATATAGGGTTTGAGCTATACTCGCCGTATAAGACTACCCCTCTTCCAACGCACACCAAATAAAAATGAAAAAACATCAGATTTGATTTCAATATGGTATGGTATTTCAGTATGGTATTCCAATGATGGGGTGCTATTCCTCCCACTGACACCAATGATGAGGCACTACTCCTCCCACTGACACCAATGATGGGGCACTATTTCATCCACTGACACCAATGATGGGGCACTATTCCTCCCACTGATACCAATGATGGGACACTATTCCTCCCACTGACACCAATGATGGTGCCCCATCATTAGTGTCAGTGTGTGAGGAATAGTGCCCCATCATTAGTCAGTGGGAGGAATAGTGCCCCATCATTGGTGTCAGTGGGAGGAATAGTGCCCCATCATTGGTATCAAAGGGAGGAATAGTGTCCCCATCATTAGTCAGTGGGAGGAATAGTGCCCCATCATTGGTGTCAGTGGGAGGAATAGTGTCCCATCATTGGTGTCAGTGGGAGGAATAGTGCTCCATCATTGGTGTCAGTGGGAGGAATAGCGGCCCATCATTGGTATCAGTGGGAGGAATAGCACCCCATCATTGGTATCAGCGGATGACCAGCTTTCCACCTCAAAAATGGCTGCTTTAACCACAAAAGTCGGCGTGCGTTCCAAATACCGGAAGTGACATAGGCCAAGAAGACGGCAGACCAGAAGTGCGTCAATGCATTTCGCCCCACCCACAGGGCGTTTTCAAGCTTGAGTCGATTGCTGTATCTAAGCAGGGTGAAGGCGATTTGAGTTCCTCCTGAGGGGCTATAGGATCCCTTATATCCTATGAGGCTTATTACTCACCTCCATCTGGTGAGTGCGGTCAATATTATTTTTCACGTGGTGATTAGGTGGAAGCACATTTTGGAACATTGTTTTGAAAATCCTTTTGGGAAAATAAGGACTTATGTTTGAAATATTATATATATATTTTTGCACGGACATTTATTTATTTGTGATTAGTTTTATGTATTTAATTTTTGCGCTGTTTTTTTGTGTTATTTATTATTGGTGGTTTTCACTGGTGCACAGCTGCATAATTGTATACTTTCTTTGATTGGCGCTGGGATTTTTTTAGTTTGTTTGAGATAAGTAGTATAGCCAGAAATTAGGAAGGCCTAAGCCCCCTATTCTTTGTGATTTATATAGGACAAGTGAGGAAAAACGGGGACGGCAATTCCGCCAGATGAAATTGTTGACCACACGTTGAAAGTGATCGACGAATGATTTAGAAACCGATATTGGGAGCGCTCTAAATAAATAGAGGAGTTTAGGTAAAATGTTCATTTTTACTGCTGTGACTCTACCCAGAAATGAAATAGGGTATCCATGCCAAATTTTGAGCAAAGTGTAAAGACGGGACACACATGGTTGGTAATTGGCTGCAAATAGCCAAGAATCCTTGGGTGCAAGATAAACACCCAAGTATGGAATCCGGTCCATGGCCCAGCGAAATGGGAAAGATACACGAAGGGACTCTCCCAGAGGTTCAGCAACATTGATAGGCATAACTACCGATTTATAAAAATTTATGGAGAGACCTGATATGGATGTAAAATCATTCAACACCGAACATAAATTAGGCAAAGATACTAATAGGTTCGTAAGAAAGAGCATGACATAATCAGCATACATACATAATTTAAATTGGGAGACCAAGAGCGGGTACCCTGAAATATCAAGGTGTGACGTTATGGCAATGGCTAAGGGTTCTAAAATCAGTAGGGGGGAGAGCTGGGAACCCTGTCGGGTGCCTCTGCCCAGGGTAAAAAAGTCAGAATTGCAGCCAGATAGTCTAATCCTTGTTTGGGGGGAGTTGTATAAGACCCATACACCAGAGAGAAATGCATCACTAAATTCCAAGCGCTGTAATAGTGAAAACAAATAAGACCAAAGAACACTATCAAAAGCCTTATTAATGTCTAGACTCATCAACGAAACCTCTTTAGAGCGTAAATTAGCATCTTGGATAATGTTTAAAGTTATCTATAGGGGATAAATCCTGATTGGTCAGATGAACCTAAGGAGGAGATAATTGGGGCCAATCTATCTGCATAAGATATGGCTAAAGATCTTTAAATAATTATTCATGACAGAAGTGGGCCTATAGTTTTGTGGCAAAAGGTGATCTTTTAAGGATTTGGGCAGCAGCTACATCTTGGCCAAAAGCATCTCGTCAGAAAACCTATCCCCCTGCAAAACCTCATTAAACATAGACACCAAAGATGGGGCTAAGAGACGGGCAAAATGTTTATAATAAGTGGCCTAGAACCCATCAGGGCCCGGGCCGTGGAATTTTTCAATGTGCTAATTACTTGAGTAATTTCCTCCAATGTACAAGGGACATTGAGAGTTGAGATCTGAGAGGATGTAAGAGCGGGGAGAGGTATAGAATCAAGCCAGGAGGCAACAGGGGAAGGGGACTCCACCCAGGGAGAAGCCAACAGGAAGGAATAACACTCTTCAAAAATAGTCAAAACTTCATGGGGCAAAGAGGAGACATTACCCTGCTTATTACATAATTTCTATATATGTGGGGGATGGATTGAATGGTTAAGTTTACGAGCGAACATGTTTGATGCCAAATTGCTATGTAATAAAAAGGATACCTTAGACCAACGTAAGGCTATATTTGTTTTTTGAGATAATAGGGTATTCAGTTCCAAGCGCTTTTGTGCTATCATGCCCTTATTCATTAGGGACGGGTTACCTATATGAGCTCCCTAATGCGTTTCCAATTCCCTGGTGAGTGTCTGAATCAGTTTCCAGCGGTCCCTATTCCTGGTGGCCACCATAGAGATAAGGAGGCCATGCAGAACCGCCTTGTGAGCTACCCACAGTGTAACTGGGGAGGTGTCAGGGGTATTGTTCAGCTGAAAATACTCTTGGATCGATGTAGCCACTTCTTGTCGGGAAGTGGGATCTGTGAGCATAGAGTCATTCAACCGCCAGGAATAAGGAGTACATGCTAGGCCTATAAAGGTGATAGACAACGCCTCAATATTATGATCCAACCAAGAACACAAGACACAAGTGTATACCAGCTTTCGTGGAGTTGGCCAGAGGGATCAGAGAGCAATATATGTAATCCAACCTATCGTAGGAGTCATGCGGATGGGAATAAAAGGGATAATCCCTGGACCCCACATTGTGAGGCCTCCAGGAATCTATCAATTGGAGCGAATCCAGACGTTTCGTAAAGAATTTTGGGAAGGCTGGGGAAAAGTCCGAAGAGGAGCTTCTATCAAACAAAGGGTTGGACACCAAATTAAAGTCCCCTCCCACCAATAAATGGGGGGATAGAAACTTATCCAGAGTGTCAAAAAATGTTGAGAAAAAGGTTGCTTGAGCTGAATTCGACTCATAGACATTAGCTATCATAATTTCTTAACCTAAAAGGGAGCCCTTGATGATAAAAAAACCTACTCTCTGGGTCATGATAGACCTGAGGCACTTCTAAGGGAAATTAATTATGGAGAAATATCGCCACCCCCCTACATTTGGAAGCGTGTAACGTGTAAAATGCCTGTTTATACGATTTGTGAAAGAATGTAGGCTGTTTATCTGCTGCAAAATGGGTTTCTTGTAATAAACGGATCTTCACCCATAGCTGTCTATACTGAAGGAAAGCTGTTTTGCGTTTATGTGGAGAATTAAAACCCTGGATATTATGAGGAAGGCAATGTATCCCCATTTTTGAACAAATACAGTAGCAAAGAGCACATAATGACATTATTGCACCAAAAAGATCTATATCAAGAGAGATTGGTCTGAAAGGAGGATTACCCGGCTCTACAACCAGAAGGAAGGAATCTGATCTTATCATTTTATGCAACATCCAAGGTACGTTAGTATAGCAAGGAGACCCATAAAAACGTGTATGACAACAATCATGTACCAAGAGAACAAAGACAAAAACATAAAATAATAAAAGCGGGGTCAGAACTGCCCCTATGACAATAGAGATAAAAACAAACCATGGATCAGGTGACAGAGAACCATAATTTCCAAGGGCCAACAGGGTCCAAAACCCACCACCAAGAAATGCAGAGAGCAGAACGGCCACTCCACAACTGGACAGTGGCAGCTCCATCCACGCGTGGCAACAGGGTGGGATAGCACATCGTCAGCTCCCACAAACCCAGCCTGCAAGCAAAAAATAAGGGCATAGATACCCATATACCACATACAGCACGTCAAGGGATGTAGGGAGTTAGCCCAAACATAGCGGACATTAGTAATGATAAAACGTCATAGACATGTCCCAATAGGAAATTAGATGACAGGTAGGACAGTCAAAGGAAAAGATCACTATCATCTTGCCTCGTGTCTGACTCTTCTCCTTTCACGCCTTGGAGATGGGGTGTTCCAAATGGCAGATACCCGAAAAGTTGAGGGTGGGTGTTGAGGCATGGGAGCATCCACAAAGCCCAATTTCACCAGGATTTCTTGACCTTCAGGAGGTGTAGTAGCTGTATATGTGTTTCCATTGTGAGGAATGATCAGCTTAAAGGGGAATCCCCATTTATAGCGAATTCGAGCCGAGGACAAGACAGCCGTAACTTCCCTCATTTTGTGCCGCTTCTCCAGCATGACCTGAAAGACATCTGGAAAAATTTGCAGGGTCAAACCCTCCAAAGAAATAGTCGGGGTGTTACGAGCAGCTCTAAGAAGAATGTCATCTTTAACCAAGGAATCTTTCATGAACAATATTATATCCCGAGGAGGTTTATCCATAGGAGGCTTCGGAAGCAATGCTCTATGTATCCAGTCACAAGCAAAGGCCTTAGCGTCCTGGTCAGGGAGAAGAGACTTGAATCATTTTAATGCAGCCTGTGTAAGATCAGTGACTGACTCAGGGATCCGGCGGATGCACAGGTTAATTCTGCGAATATGGTTATCAAGATCTTCCACCTGCAACTGCAATTGAGTAAAAAGGTTGTGGTCCCTAGAAAGTTTGCCATAGGCCAAACTGAGTTTATCATGTTTAGTTTCCAGGCGATACGTTCGGGCCCCAAGTGCAGCTATCTCCTGAGAAAGGACATTTGTGCTTTTATGAAGCTCTGGTTGAAATATAGTGGCTAATTTTGTATACATGGCATCAGGGCTGTAGATAATTTTTTCTTCTGGGGGGGTTCAGCTCACAGCTGAGCTGCATTTTTACCCCCCTCCAACTTCTCCACCTTGAAGGAATGAAGGAAGGGAGGGGTGGAAGGAAGGAAGGAGTGGATGGAAGGAAGGAAGGAGGGGGGGTGGAAGGAAGGGAGGGGGGTGGGAGGGTGGAAGAAAGGAAAGGAGGGGGGAGGTGGAAAGATAGAAGGGAAGGGTGGTGGAAGGAAGTGAGGGGGGTGGAAGGATGGAAGGGAAGGGGGGAGGAAGGAAGGAAGGGGGGGGTGGAAGAATGGAAGGGAGGGATTGGAAGGATGGAATGAAGGGGGGGTGGAAGGAAGGGAGGGGGGTGGAAAGATGGAAGGGAGGGGGGTGGAAGACTGGAAGGAAGGAAGGAAGGAAGGGGGGGTGGAAGAATGGAAGGGAGGGGTTGGAAGGATGGAATGAAGGGGGGGTGGAAGGAAGGGAGGGGGGTGGAAGGATGGAAGGGAGGGGGGTGGAAGACTGGAAGGAAGGAAGGTTAAGTCAAACTCACCATGACTCCTTCAGAAGCATCAGAGCTGTGACTGTCGGCTGCTGTGTTTCCCGCCCACACCTCCTCTGAAGCTTCATGGACTGGAGTGTGGGTGAGCACGGGGGGGAGGCAGAGCAGATCTAGCCACTCTCCCCTCATCTGCTATTGGTGCGGAGGATGGGGCTGGACTGCTGGGCAGTGAGAAGAACACAGCGGGTGGAACATAGCAGAGGCGGTGGCGGTGGGTGACAGAAAGAAAACCGTTCTGTGCAGCGGTGGAGGTGGTGAGCAGCGCCGGGACTAGGGGTGTGTGGGAGGGGTGGCGTTGGTTGTGGTGACAAGCAGCGATCTCCTGTATGGCTTTCAATGAAGCAGCTGGAAGCTGCTTCTCCTCCTTTCCCCCCAGCAGCTTTCAGCTGCTTCATTGAAAGCCATACAGGAGATCGCTGCTTGTTACCACAAGCACTGCAGCCTCTCCCACACATCCCTAGGCCCGGTGCTGCCTGCCACCTCCACCGCTGCACAGAATGGTTTTCTTTCTGCCCCCTCTCCCTCCCAATGCCTCTGTGTTCTCACTGCTGTGTTCTTCTCACTGCCGAGCCCAAATTTTGAGGGCTGCAGCCTGCAGCCAGGGATGGTTGGCAGGTCTCCTCTGGGGAGGGGGGGTTCAGACCCTCCTGACCCCCCCCTTATCTACACCCCTGCATGGCATCCAGACAAGTTTCCAAATCCCCTTTATTAGCTGCTGAGAGTACTCACTGTCCTGTGCAGGGGACTGGGCCGCTATGTCCTTTGAGAAACGGGATGGGGATGCTCCACCGGTGCCATCTTGGGACATGCTGCACTGCTCCTGTGTCCACATTAAGTATGTAGTAAGGGACTTTTGAGTGCTCCCCTTACCTTTCTTCTTCATTGACAGCATACAGCAAGTGTTCATGGGGGTGATAGGCTGATCAAAGCGAGAAACGAGTGGCAGACTGGCCCCAGAAAGCATGCAGAAGCTGTGTTGAAAACGGAGCTACTACACCATGCGGCTGTACTTCGGGAAGCCGCGCATGCACCCCCTGCAAGCTGAAATTTAATGGGACTTGATATTGTTATTATTCAATTATGGGCAGATTCAAGGGATGATCTTTCTGTTTTTGATGATGTCTATTTTCTATAGGGGATTGTTTGATTGGTCCACAGAGGGTTGATGAGAGCAGTGACTAAACTTCAGTTAACCATGAGAATTTAGACCCTATTCCTTTATATGTTATGAGGTTTAAGTTGCATTAGTTGTTTCCTCTATACATTACATACAGAATACAGTATCTTGTCTATATATTATTGGGTTAAACACCTATTTCACTATACTTTACATGTAGAGAGGGAATGTGGGTCCATACTTTAGGTCAGGGCTTAAAATTTCAAGTCCAGAGCTACTAGCCAGGCCTTAGAGTTACTCGCCACCAACAAACACACACAGACACCTGTACACACATACAGACATGTACATACACACACACACACACGTACATACACAGAAATACAAACGCACAGAACATGTACATAGACACATGTACATACAGACACATGTACAGTACATACATACACAGACACATGTACGTACATACAGACAAACACACACACAGACACATGCAGGGGTGTACTGACCATATGGAAACTCGGGCACTGCCTGAGGGGACCCCATGAGATGCCCCTGGTACCTTTTTCATAGGCTTTTTTGAGTTTGGGCAAGGACACAGGGGCCCCATGATCCCCTATTTCCCGGGGGCCCCATGAGTTGTCAGTCCGCCCCTGGACACATGTACACACACACATACATGTACATACACGCAGACACATGTACAGATACATACATGTACATGCATACACAGACACAAACAAACACACAAACATGTACATGTACACACACACACCCATAAAAAGTTGCAGTACTTCGATGTTCACTCACAGAGCCGGGTACTGCACTCTAGGGGGAGGCATAGATGACAGCATACACTCCTTGCTTTGCTTTCACTGTGCTCAGCTATTGAGCAGTCTGATGGCTCCCAGTGCCAATGACAGATCCGGCCTGAGCTCTGAGCCTGCTCAGCAAGACGGCCCTGGGGGACACACTCGCCCCCACCATAATTTGCACTCGCCATTGGCGAGCAGGCGAGTGGAAATTTCAAGCTCTGCTTTAGATATCCCCAGAATGATTGCTGTTTTGGACTAAGATTTGTCCATACACTAGTTATTCATTTATTTTTTGTGTAGCGCTACCCTCATGCGGGCTGCTGTGTTTCTAGGTCCCCCTAAGATCTGCACAGCCAGGTAACATGCATTTTTCCACACTTGCATCCACAGTCGGTGAACAGTATATGAGCTTGGTTTTTGTTATGTTATTAGGGGAATCATTTGGATAGGGTAATAGGGATTATGGGATGCCCAATTTTACTGGAACAACTTCTTCCTTGTTTACAGAAACAGATTCTGGACTGTTCTTTTCCTTGAAAGTTGTCAGTCTTTGCAGACCAGTAGCAACAGCTTATGGACTAGGGCCTTTCAGTCCCTCTGAGGCTCCATGAATATGGGGCATTTTGATAACACTTGTAACGTTAGCTGTGTAAAGTTACATTAAAAATTTAAGTTTTTCAGCTTTTTTTTAGCATTTTGCATTTGCATTTAGCAGCGTTTTCCCACATTTAGCTGCATTTTCCCACCTTCCAAAAAATTTTTGGGTCAAAAAAAATCCAAAAACGCCGGTTTGTGGAGGTTTACAGCATTTTACTGTGTTTTGACGCATTTTTCAACGTTTGAGTAATTTTACAGCTAAAAAACTCCTCTAGAAACCCACTAGTCCTGGGTTTTTTTCCAGCCAAAAAACATCCCTGCCAAAAAACATTGATTACAGTCTACGTGTGCATGGACACATAGGATAACATGCTGGGGGGGGGTTACTGGCTGTAGAAAAGTACTGGCTGTCAAAAGACAAAAACAGCCGCTGTAAAATGTCCAGTGTGCATGAGGACTGAAAGTAGCTTAGCTCATTGCAAACTACGTACAGGGATGTCTCCTCTTCCCTTGCTCCCCATAGTGAATTGTCTGTTTTTTAAATTTTAGTAAGTAATATACAGTATATTGTTGAATATTGGGGAAACACAGTTTATATTGAGAGACCCTTATGCTTTGAACCTAAATCTTATATGTATCTTGTTTAATAGGATATCTCTAGTCTGTTTTGCCTCCTCTATGGATTTCCCCTGTAATACTTTGTGTTCACCTCTTGCGACCCATGGTTGGGCCAGTACCTCCCTCTTTTTTGCATCATGATGGTACACTGTAGGTCCAAAGTGTGTGAGACTATTCCATCCAGCTGGTGGGTTTGGTTACTTTACCCATGGAAATGCCCTGTGATATCAGTTAATTGTTTATTGTACCTTATATTTTTCTCTTGTATGTATAACAGTAACTTTTGCATGTGTACATTTCCTGAAGCAGCCTGAATGGCAAAATCATGTTTAGAAGATTTTCTTGAACGTATTGCATATCTAAATGACATGAGCTTTTACACAATTGTTGATGTACACATTTTAGCAATTTTAATGCCTTTCATCTAATAAATATATATCATTTTAACTGCTTTTGGTCTGGTACAATAAAAGCACCTGAAAGGTCCCACTCCTATCTTGTTCTCTGTAGGATTTTTTTAAGGATGTGGTGCAATAGTTTACACTTTCGCCCACACAATGTCAGTCTTGTAATAGTATTACTTTCTCTTGAACTTTTTAAATTTGTTGCTACTGTTTATGTTCTTCTGCAAATTACTTATACCAAACACCTCTTCAATAGCTTGTCTTCTTGAACTGAGAGCAGACAGAAGCAACAAAGCATCACCACTTGTGCACCACAGTAAGGGCCCCAACAAAGCCAGCAGAGATAACCATTTTGAGACCATTCCATTCTGTTTCACAGTTTACCACTCACTTTTTATTTTCCTGATCCTGGGTTTTTTATTATTTCTTATACAATAAAGTCCTGCAGGCCAACTTAGACCTAGAAGGGTCATGTGGGGTCAAATGGCATTGTAACCTCTGGGGGGGTTTATAGTCAAGTTTCCTTTACTACATTCTTAGTGAAGTAGCAGGGAAAATCATAGAGTAGGATAACCCATGTTCATGGACCCTCTGCTTAACATGTTGGTATTTGGTCCTTAGATTGCAAACCATTGTTGAATAATCAGAGAAGAGAGACACCACAGCATTGTTGATGTGAAGGCTCCCTTTAAGGCAAGCAGCACGTAGAATTAGAGTCAAATCTCTGTTCCTGTAGTTTAGAAGGCAAATCACCATGGTGCGAGGGGAGCTACCTTCAGGTAGAGGCCTACCTGGGATTCTATGGGCTTTCTTAATCACAAAACAGGTGGACAAACTGACACGGTCAAATTCCTGCTCCAGCCAGATCTCCAGAAAGGCCACCGGATCTGACCCTTCCACTTTTTCAGGCAGGCCCACCAGCCGCAGGTTGTTTCTGCGGTGGCAATTTTCTAAGTCATCTTGTCACATACCTGATTGGAGACTGAAATGACGAGGTCGGCCTCACTTGTGTCACTAGCCCTGACCCCACTGGAAGTGGAACAGAGGGTGTCTAGGGACCAGGGGGACAAGAGAGCCAGCAGATGTTGTTTGCAGCTCTTGCAGTTGGAGACTTTGGAAGACTGATGATCCTCCGATTCAGACACAGTAGTAATATGCAGAGCTGGTATGGTAGATCGCCAGGTGTACACCAGAGCAAGGCAGGAAGCAGGGATGGGAGACAGGAGCAGTGTCAAAGGAATTGCCAGGGTAATCAACGGGCGGACAGCGAGGTACCAAATCATAAGCAAGCCAAAGTCAGGAGCAGAGCCGAAGTCAGGAACAAGTATCAAGCAGGAGAGTAATCAGAGTCAGGTCAGGAACAAGCCGGGTCAGCAACAAGGAAATCACACAGGAACGAGCAGGAAACAGGGAACAGCTGAAGACCAGTCAGCACTCAGCACAGGCAGAGGCACATTTTAAATAGTCCATCTGGCGCCAATCTTCACCGTGTGTGTGCTTGATCGTGCATTTCTGTGCACATGCGCACGTCTATTCACCAGCCGTCTCATGGGAATTCCCTTACACATCCACTTTATCTTCCAGAGATTTAATTTTACCCCCGCACAAATTAATTTTAGGCAGGAGAAAGTTGTGTTGCTAGCGTGGGCGAGATGGAAAAAGATTGTCGGACGATAGCCTGGAGCTACTGTGGAGAATGTCTGCTCACATGGCATGTCAGGCCACGCCCCCATCCTGTTGTTACTTAGTTAACATACTTACATATACATACATATACACACATACAGTATATATATATATTGCTTTACATGCCAGAGGCTTCGTCGTTATGTCCAGCCAGTTCTGTAAGCCAGGCACCCCTGCCACAATGCGCCACCTGGTAATTGACACCATTATTTGTTAATGGGGCTTTGCAGCTTCCTGCACCATGTGCCAGCATACTAATACTGATTCATAGTCCAATGAGATGGCAGAGATGGCACAGGAAGCTGCAAACAGAGAATTCACCTGGTACAGGCCAAATGTGAATCATACGTCTGGCTGAACAGGGACCAGGACAGAGCCACCAGTACCATGGCAAAGGATTGAACAATGTCGATTCCTCCCCATATGAAGATTATATATATTTATTGTGCACCTAGTACATCAAGGCCCTCCACAGATTCAACACTTTCTAGGGCCAGTTTCTCAATCCTTCGGACTGCCCCTGCTAATGATGGAAAATACAAACCAAATTCATTTTTGTCAAGCCCCTATAACCTGCATAATATCCCACCACTAGGTGCAGGGCTGGGGCACATTTGGACTTACAACTGCTACAACAGCTCTGGTGAATCTGCTGATCCCTGTTGACGTCAAGCACCGCCTTCTCTTTTTATTGCAGCCTCTGCCGGCCTCTAGAGGGTGCACTTTGAAGTGCATTCATTTTCCATAATATGTGAAATAACATTGGTTTCTATTGTGCCTGCTCACATATATGCAGTGCAACCAGAGTATAGTTTCAGTGCAAATTTCAGCCCCGGGTCCAATCACTCACAAACTCGTGTAGACTTCACCTCCGCAACATCTCCAAGATACGACCGTTCCTAACCTCGGAAACAACTAAGCAACTCAATCACTCCCTTATTATATCACGCCTTGACTACTGTAACTCCCTCTTCACTGGCCTACCTCACCGCAGGCTATCCCCACTATAGTCCATCATGAATGCTGCTGCCAGACTCATTCACCGCTTACTAACCGCTCTATATCTGCCACCCCTCTCTGCCAATCCCTCCACTGGCTTCCAATTGCCCAACGGATAAAATTCAAAACACTAACACTGATGTATAAAGCCGTTCATAATACTGCCCCTAATTACATCACCGACCTTGTCTCTAAATACCACCCAAACCGTACTCTCCCATCCTCGCAAGACCTCCTACTCTCTAGCTCCCTTGTCTCCTCTTTCCATGCTCGTCTCCAGGATTTCTCAAGGGCTTCACCCATCCTCTGGAACTCCCTACCCCAAGCTATCAGGCTATCACCTAATCTGCTCACCTTTAGGCGCACTCTGAAAACCCATCTCTTCAGGGAAGCCTACCCCGACCCCAGCTAACACTGGAATCAACTACTCCTCCTACCACTCCAACCCCCACAGCTAATTACCTCTTGTACCACTATCCAATCCCTCCTAGATTGTAAGATCCAAGGAGCAGGGCCCTCCAATCCCTCTTGTATTGAACTGTATTGTTACTGTTCTGTCTCCCTCCATAATGTAAAGCGCTGAGCAAACTGTTGGCGCTATATAAGTCCGGTATAATAATAATAATTTGAAAAAGAGTTCCGTCCATTTTTTGAGCAGTGCGGTCCGGCTCATGTGAGAGTTCAGGCTCATTGAAGTCTGTGGGAATGCTTTTTTTTATAATTCTTTTTATTGGGTTTTCTTTTTCAAGAAACATGCACTGAACAAAAACATGTACATCTTCAGGCACTAGCCCACGTAGGGGCATCTCAGTGATAAGCAGAAAAAGTTGTTAAACAGAGTTTCAGCATGCAGTACTGAAAGGGCGGCTGAACGCCCCATTGACCATTAAGGAACTCACTGAGGCTGCGGTGGAGTCAAAGTGTCTGGCATGGACAGCTTCCAGAATATATACAATGCAGCCACTTATTATTGCTTGAGTTGCTGGAGGTTTTTAACAAGGTGCTTTGGCTGAATGCCTTCCCAAGTTTAAAGAATGAAGCCAGCATAATAGTTCTGCCCCAAGCAGAGCAAAGACTACTGTATCCAGATTTGTATTGCCAAATCTCTTTGCTCAGCTCAGATGTTAAAATCCTGGCTAGAATTCTAGCGAATAGGCTAGATGCAGTTATGCAGAAGTTGATCTGCACAGATCAGTCTGGTTTTCATTCCTACTAGATCCACCTCGATTAATCTGCAGAGTCTATTCTTGAACTCTCGGCTTCCCATCTTTAACATGAATGATAGGGATGATAGGGATATTCTATCCTTGCATGCTTTCAAGGCATTTGAAAGTGTGGAATGGCCCTATCTATGGGAGGTGCTGCATCTCTTTGGCTTAGGTGAAAATTTCATCAAGTGGGTGCAGTTGCTTTATTCTGCCCTGAGAGCCTGTCTACAAGCTAATTGCTCTATCACAGCACTTTCCCTGTTCACCAAGGCTACTTTTTTGCACTGGTGGTGGAGCCATTGGCAGCATCTATTAGGCAATCAGATTCCACAGTGCAGCTTAGAAGTGGAAATATTGAGCAAACAATTGCACTATATGCGAGCAATGTATTGTTGTAAGGGAGTGAAGCGAGCGCTCATATAATCAGTTGCTAGAACACTCAAAGGAATCACAAAGATCTTGTATAATGAATCATAGAAAATATAGTGCAGCGCTGCAATCTAGGATATATGAATAGTTCATAAAATCTTCATATAGATCTTGTACAGAAACCTTGAAGAAAATCTCTTCCTTGCAATGTATTGGTGACTGGAACTGTATAGAAAAAATGCGCACTCACCGACCGCGCATTATAAATGCGCATGTATGTGACCATCAATCCAGGTAACCAGCAAACACACGGTACATCCCTCAGATGTAAATCATCAGCCTTGGGTGTAGAGATATACAGCAGAACTCAGAGATCCACTTAAACCAGTGAATGGACAGCCTAGATGAATGGGCTCCTTCTTCAGGATATAGGATGAACTGGGAACCAGCTGCTGTGGATCTGAAACCCTCAATAGAGGGTCAAAACAAAGAGGGAGTGCCAACAGTGTAGTAGGTTCAAACTATTTATTGGTCACATGCAGTAAAAATCCATGGGTACACGTACAGATAAACAACTGCCAGCATCAATGGAAGTAAATAGTGTACTGACCCAGCAAGGAAAATAGCCGCCGGACCTCCTCGTGGTCGCGGCGGTGTATGACGTCACACGTGCTCCCAGCTCCTCCTGAGGCCTTTCGTGCTACGGCACTTCATCAGAGGGGAGGCCTCTGCTGTATATCACTACACCCAAGGCTGATGATTTACCTCTGAGGGATGTACCGTGTGTTTGCTGGTTACCTGGATTGATGGTCACATACATGCGCATTTATAATGCGTGGTCGGTGAGTGCGCATTTTTTCTATACAGTTCCAGTCACCAATACATTGCAAGGAAGAGATTTTCTTCAAGGTTTTCTTCAGGGTTTCTGTACAAGATCTATATGAAGATTTTATGAACTATTCATATATCCTAGATTGCAGCGCTGCACTATATTTTCTATGAATGTATTGTTGTCCTTACCAGACACTGATAAGTCTTTGGTTTCTTTGATGTCTCTAATATGTGATTTTGGCTCCTAGTCTCACTTTGTGTGTTGCTCCCTGTTTTCTCCCAAACATTAAATTTGCCTCCTTGTGCAAACCAGATTAGGATAGTACACTGTTTTAAATACTTGGGCATAATGGTACACACAGGGTAGAGGAATACCTGAGGCATAACTTGACCCCCGTCTTGCACAAATGTAAACATAAAAGTAAATGTTGGAACAAACTCCCTTTATCAGTTGTGGGGAGAGCTAACTTGGTCAAAATATTTTGGGCCCCCAAATTTTATATGTGCTCCATAATTCACCGGTGTGGATTGTTCATTTTTGGTTTTGGAAAATTGATTCTCTTCATAGCATCTTAATCTGGAAGCGTAAGCATCCTAGGATAAAACTGCGGAACGACAGAGGAGGCTTAGTGGTACCTAATTTTAGACCATACTTTATGGCTGCCCAACTCTGGTTGGGGTACATCTAACTGGAAAGACCCTGTACAGGCAATTTTATTAACCCGGACAGCCAGGTACCATCTTCTTCCACAGTTGGAGGCAAACAGCTTCTGCTCCTCCTTATTATACCTAACATTAGCCTTGATGCAAAAAACATGGGTGGAGGTGAAAAAAGTTCTATGATATAGTGGTACTGTGGGGTAGCCTGTGCCTAGGAGAACTGAGTAAATTGGAAGGATTTGAGTCCTGGTATCAGGCAGGTGTGAAGTACATTTGCCAGTTAATTTCCCAAGATGTTCTCAAAGCCTTTCAAATCATATAGGCAGAATACTACATTCCAACCCACAGATTTTATCAATACTTGCAACTGCGACACGCATTGGTGGCCCAGGCCAAAATTACCAACATTATCACTGAGGACAATTGACTAATTGAGATGGTAGATAAAATGGGACTATCTAGACTTCATTCATCACTTCTGACTACTTTTTATCAGATCTTCCTATCCCAAGGAGGGTGGGGCAGGAAAAGGTTCTAGGCACTTGGCAGAAGATGTTTGGTCCCACATTTTGGAGCAGTTCCTAATGGTGTCTGTCACCCACCCAGAGACTGACTTATTTATAGTGCATAAATCTTACCGTACCCCTTTAAACCTGTTGCATTAGCATAGGATAGATAACCCAGGCTCTCCCCGGTGCCAAGGAGCACCAACAGACCTGATCCATATGCAGTGAAATTGCCCCAAGCTAGTTAGATACATGGGAGTGGCAGTAGACACTGTTAAAGTATTTTGTACATAGATTGCCCTGGAACCTAAAGTCTGTATTTTGGGACATCTAGATGAGGAAGTATATCCTCTAGAGATTAGGGCCCTGTTAGTCAGAATTCTCTTTTTTGCCTGTAAACGTATAGCCCTGAAGCAGCTATCCCCACATCCTCCTACCCTTGAGGAGTGATGCACTAATGTCAACACAATCCTACTGAGGGAAGGAATGATATATTTTCCAACGTAGAGGTAACCCCTTCATGAATATAATAAATTGTGGATCCATGATTATCTGCCCCTTGGCTAGCACAAGTATCACGTACCTGGAGATGGAGGCCAATGGAGAGAGGGCTTCCCTTGTGGCTAAATTCCGGACTCCTCTCAAAGTTGCACAGGTCGCCTGTAGGAGTGCTGGTTGGTGATCCACTCAGGAGCACAGCTGGTGCACGGGGATAGGTCTGCAGACTGGTGCATGGTATGCAAGCCTTCCGGGATTTGGATGTTTGCTGGTTAGTCAGTTCGAGCCAAGGTCAGGTACCGGGTGGTAAACAGAACAGACGTGGTCAGGTGGGATAGCTGAGGTCATACATGGAGGAGCGAGAGAGTATCCTTTAGCCAAGCCGAGGTCAGATCAGGGGGGTCAGTAGAGCAGACAGGTCCAAGTACAAGCCGGGTCGGAATCAAGCCACAGGAAACAGGAACAAACCACGGGGAGCTAGAGATCATCCAGCAACCAGAGGAAGTGATGAGCCTCCTTATAAAGGCCGTCTGGCACCAGACTGAGGCTGATGTGTCCTTTTGCGACCATGTAGAGTATTGGCAGAAATGCCAGAACTTCTGCTGTGGATAGGACCCTGACAACAAGCTTCCTTGGTTATGCACACTTTATTTCAATGTTACATTGGTATTGGACTTACATTTACTTAACACTGAAGTGACAAATAGTAAATGCTTAGATGCAAACTTAGGTAGGTTTTTGTTTGTATAAGTTTTGATTATGCCATTCTATATCAAGATTAAAGAGACCCCTGGTCACGCCATTGATGGTATTACTGGGAATTTTTTAAATGCCATGTGTAGCATACCCCCAAAGGAGACAATTGTTTGATAAGCCCTCTGAAACTGGTTTCCTTCACTAATTATTTGGACTACAGTCCCTACCGCTCTGACCCTACTCAGTGGAATTAACAACACCAGATGGGAATAAAACTTGATTGAAAAAAGTGTATTAGAAATAGATTGTTCAAATAAAGCAAGGTTAAACAGAAATGTGACCAAATGCTATAACACCTGTTTTATACAGTGTACTTCTATACCAAAATTGCCTACTGGGAGCAACACCAGTGGTAAGTGGGCCCCATTTTCTCTATACATCCGACCAGTTTAAATGGTAAAAGGGTCACGAAATTCAAATTCTACTGGAGTCTGGTCTCGTTCCTTCCTCTACTAACAAAGGAACAAATTTCTTCTAAACTTCCATTCCCTTCTACACAGCAGCCAGCTGAACAGTGCCACTTGCTGTACCTACCTATACTCCCCCCTACTTTGACAGATGCTGTTCTTGGTATTGTAAGTACACAAGAACAAAACAACACAGCACAACTTTTCATAAGGCACAAAATGCAGTGATAACTAGAAACTTTACATAACATAATTGGAATACTTTGCAGGTAACTCCCTCAGTTAAATTGAATGGGGGCAACGGTCCTTGCTATCTGCTCCTGGCTCAGCATCAGTACTTACATTTACTAAAGGTTGATCAGAAGCCTCAGATGCTTGAGGGTTATCATGGTCAGATATAACACTCACACCTGTTCCATCAACAGTGTTCATAGAGGGGTCCATAGGCTCAACAGGACACTCACCGTCTGCACATGGGCCCTCAGCAATATCAAGAGTGGTAGAGGAACTCCCTCCTTCATGACAGCCAAGCTCCAGGGGAAGGAAGGTACCATTCCACAGGAATTTCTTGGATTGGAGGAAGGTCCAGGATACTAGTGTCTTCGCAGTCTGTTGTGGGTGTAGTGGAACAATCTGCACCCAGCACATAGGGTCTCAAAAGGTTTCAGTTAAGACCTTTCTTGATGGCCTCAAGACCTTCAGACACCACATCATACACAGGGGATGGTGGGAATGTTTATTTCTCCACTCGGTACAGGGTAAGCTCCCACCTATCCTCCATTCTACTGCCTCTCTTGAACTTTGAATTTTTCATTAACACCCAGTCCCTTGCTCGCAGCAGTAGCATCTCCAGGTTGGCATCTTCTGCTATATATTTGTGTTGCTTGAGAACTGTCTGTTTAGTTTTTCTCAGCCATTCCTACTGTTCCTGGACCCACTTATTAGGTGACTAGGGGAAGTACACTCCTTGGTGTTTAAATGTAAGTCTACTGGTAACCACCTGCTACACCCAAACGTCAGAAAGAAAGTTTCCTGTGGCCCGTTGCATCATGTTATTGATAGCACACACAACATCTCCTACACATTGATAGCAGAGGTCCTGGAGCCCCTGCTCCAGTGTCCCCAACATGCCCAACAACATAGGATTGAAATGCTTGCAGACCCCATTGACCTGATGATAATGGGGTAGTGTGGTAATGGGGTAGTGTGAGATTTATAGATTCCACTGAGGTGACACAGTTCAGAGAATACCTGGAGATAAAAGTTAGGGCTTTGATCTGACAAAATTCATTTGGGGCACCAATAAGGCTGTACTACATGGTTGCAGAACAATTTTGGTGGTCACAGGAGTCTGGTCTTTCTTGGGTACCACAACATTTAAAGAGGTATACACTCCAGAGAGAGAGATATAATTTTACCACGGTACAAATCATTAGTTATACCTCATCTGGAATATGCAGTTTCGTTTTGGGCACCAATTCACAAAAAGAACATTGGGGAACTGAAGAAAGTATAGAGAAGGACAACCAAACTGATAAGAGGCATGGAGGAGCTCAGCTATGAGGAAAGATTAGGAGATACACTCACTACAGGCTCACTGTATCCATTCTGATAGCCTGGGGCAGTAGAAGTATATCCTGACATAGGCTTTAGTGCAGTCCATCCTGAAATGTACATTATCTGAATGCATTAACCAGCAGATCTCTAAGATATGCAAGTGAGGAACCACTATTTACAGGATGTCCCACTACTCAGTAGGTATGCAAGCTCAATAAGATAGCACATTGTCTTGGATCTCCAAATGATCCCACTGCCAAAGCAGGACTCTGGACACAATTGGCAATCCTTGACATTCCTGTGAGGTAGGCCTTTGCTGCCCAGAGAGGAGCCACTGTATTTGAGAAATGTCAGGGTCCTTTTGCTGTAGGGTTGCCCATTTGGACAAGGAGTATACTTTGGCCACCCCTGAAGGCTGATCCAGTATGTGAACCAAACCATGCACACACAAAGGGGAGGCATGTTGGGGCAGAACAGGGCAACTTCCAAGTCCTCCTAGTCCTACTCCACATCTCCTTTGGGCTTCTCCACCAGAAATCAAGAGAGAGCATCAGCATGGCCCTTGAGTCACTCTGGTTTGTAGTGCATCTTATAATTGAAACAAGCCAGTCGAGCAACCCATCTCTGTTCCAAGGCCTCTAATTTGGTGGACTACAGGTAGGTAGGCTAGGGGATTGTTATCAGAGTAAACTTCGATTTGAGCTCCCATCAGGTATTCAGTAAACTTTTCAGTGATAGCCCACACCAAGGCTAGAAACTCTAGTTTAAATTCATTGTAGTTATGGTGGTTTCACTGAGATGGTCGTATATTGCATTTGTTCTGATCTTGCTCTAATACAGCACCCTTCCTTGCAGGCTCCCATCCATGTAAACTTGGAAGGACTACATTGAATAGTCAATATAGGCAAAGAGAGGGCTGATGTCAGACTCTGTTTTAAGTTGTCAAAAGCTAGTTGTTGATGGAAGGTGAAGGCTGCCTCTTTTTCTAAGAAGGTTGTCTACTCAGCAACTGGGTGACAGGAGCTAAAATATTGTTGAATTTAGGGATAAAACGTCTGTAGTACCCCACTATTCCCAGGAAGGAACACAGTCTGTGTTTTTGGGGTGTTCCAAACTTGCACAGCTTTAATATCAGCATGGTTAGGAGACACCCCATTGCTTCAACGGCATGCACAAAAGTGTTGAATTTTTTGCCACACCAATTGACATTTGGTCAGTTTCTGTTCAGGCTTCAGTTTCAACACATACTGTGAGAGGTGGGTAAACACCCAGTCTAGACACTGAATAAGGTCTTCAAAGGTTTAAGAAAAGATGATCATGTCATCCAGGTAGAGTAATACTGTTTTAACGTTGTGATCCCCAAAGCATTGCACCATCAGTCTCTGAAAAGTGATTGGGACATTAGTTAGCCCAAAGGGCATGCAATTGATTCTGTATAATGTCAGTTGCATTATAAAAGCCATCTTCTCCTGAACTTGCTCCCTCACTGGGACCTGCCAGTAGGCACAAGCTAGGTCCAATGTGGAGAAATAACAGGCTTGGCATGAGGCTATGTTCGATTCCTCTACCCAAGGCATTGGGTAGGCGTCCCAATAGGTATTGAGATTGCAATAGGCAACACAGATCAGCAAGTTGCCATCTTTCTTTTGCTCTAGAACAATGGGGCAGACCAGGAACTGTGGCTCTCCTGGATTATTCTGCTTTGCAGCATATTGCAAATCAAGTCCTTGACTTCTTGGCACAGAACAGGAGAAATGTGCTTCCGTATGGGTGTATCAAGCTCTATATGTATAGGGGGGTCTATGTCTTTAGTACACCCATAATCCCCAGGACCAGCAGCAAAAACCAATATGCATTTCTCCAACAGCTGATGAAGCTAGCTCTGCCGGCACAGCAGGTATTCCTAGCACGAGATAGTCAACTGGTCACTCTACCACCGGCACTGTTTTTTCCTGACTTTCCCAATGACAGGTCTCAAAGGCCCAGATGATGCTTATGGCCACATAGTCTCTTCATTTCTGTCAGAAATTAGGAAAAGTACAGGTCATTAAGAACATTCATACCCAGGTCCATGGTTATAGAAAAAAACACCGGACTACAGGTGACTACAACCCCTACTCGCTCCACCACCTGGTCGAAAACCTGCACTGTCACCCTTCTACCATAATGGGTATATTGTTTACTGCTTTCAAGGACAACCATGACAGGTCTAGATGGTTCCAGGCCCCAAACCACTGCACATAAAAGTTATACTACATGGTGGTGACTTCAGACTCAGCATCAGTAAGACAGTGGACCTGCTGCCTGTTCATTAAGTCGGTGACCACTGAGCTTGGTGCAAAAATCAACTCCTGAGCCATAAGACATTTATGCTAAGTTCTTGGAGATCACCCTTCTGCACAGGGAACCTTTAATTTACCTGTTGGTGAGGGGCACCCTTGTTCTCGAGGTGACCACAATTCCTGGTCAGATGCCCATAGCTCCCATACTGCCATCTGGTCTTTGTCAGGATCCCATCGTGAGGGGTTTCCACCTTTGGGAAACTGGGCCAACTCCTGTTTGACCATAGTCATGTCTTGTTGCATGGATGCTATATTCCGTGTCAGCTCCCATATTGTTGTCTGCAAAGCCGACAAAGAGGAAGGAGCCAAAGTCTCCTCTCTAAAGTACATTGGCTCACTTTTCTGGGTCATTATTATCTTATCCGAAGACATGTTTGATTTAAAGTGTTACTAAATGCACAACAGTAAAATCAGTCTGTATATGCAGTAACGCATGCTTGTTATACCCACTGTGGAACCTAAGGGGTTAAGCCATTGTATTGTGTGAAAAGGCTGTTTGATCCTGTCTTCTCTGCTCCTTCCCATCTTCCAGTCTGCCCCTCTTATCTCCTGATAAGATATATTGTGTGGAGTCACTGCACATGCTCAGTTTGCTAAAAAGGTTTTTTTTTTCTTCTTGGGGGAGTGCATGTGATCAGCAGAGGGCCAATCAGCACTGTCCAGGCAGAGGTCAGGGGTTCTGCATCCTCCTAGAGCAGAATGAAAACTCTCCCTACAAGATTTAACCAGTGCTCTGCTGAACACTGATAGAAGTCACAAGACTGCTGCATACTGCTGAAGAGAAAAGGTATTTAGCAGTTTGTATTTGCTAAAAAATTTGCATTTTCATGTTTTGTGTACTGTGGGAGACCAGGTATAGTGAATGCGGGGTCCTGGGTTTAGTAACACATTAACTTCCCCAATAATCACCTGATGCTGTAAATAGACCCCCTCCATAGAACTCCCCTTTTTGCCTGGTTTGGAAGTATGGCAATTGTCAAAATGAACATTGTTCCTCATTCCTCGTTTCTTATACCCAATGCAAACTATCACTTCCCCTTGGTTTCTTTTAACAGAAAAGCATTCAAACCATAAAAACCAAGTTTGATACATCCTCTATATATGAAATAGTATAACTCAGTTTGTCTCTTCAGACAGGACATTGATTGGCATTGCCACAGGGACAGAAAGATTGGGTGCAGCTAGAAGAATATGTGGTGCAGATTTTTTACTGACCTTACAAGCCCCGAACACCAGAACTCGTTTCCACATTCCCCTATTACATCACATGAGACTTGCACCCAACGGGATAGCCATCGCTCATGGGCTAATGATGACCCTGAGCCCTGTAACCTGTAATCAATATTTTCCCCCATAATGGTCCCCATACTTTCTTTGGCATAAGGATCAGAAAGATTGGGTGAGGCTATAGGAAGGTATGGTGCAGATCTCTATACTTTTCCCTATGGACCTTGCCAACCCCAAACACCAGGACTAGTTTCCAACTTTTCCTCCTGACTCACATACTTGCCCCAACAGGATAGCCGTCACTTGCCTGTGACCTTGATAAAAGGTCATCAAGATTTTTCCTCAGCACAGTCTCTACATTTCCCTTTGCATTGGAGGGAGTAAGAAACTTTATCAAAGCCAACAGCATGAAATCTAAACACCTTCTAGAATATTTACCATCTATTTCCACCTGGTCCTGTCTCCAAACGCAGAATTTTATTATGAATCATGAGCAGGAAAATAACATGTTTTGTCCCCTTATCCCTTTTATGGGTACATGTGCAAATGGTCATCCTGCCTTTCATTGGTTTTCAAAATTGTACACTTAGCTTTTTTACCCAGTACAGTAAGGCCCCTCAATTTTGGGATCACTGTGAACGGCACTTCTATTCCCAATTTTCTGATCAATCATGGGAAAGAACCTGAGTATTGACATACAAATGTTCTGTTAGCTCAAATATATAGCCAAAGTCCTGGGTGTCACCCTGGACTTAAACCTTTCCTTCCAACCTCATGTCCAAGCACTATCAAAGTCATACAGGCTCCACCTCCGCAACGACTCCAAGATACGTACGTTCCTCACCCCAGACACTACTAAACAACTTGTACACTCCCTCATTATCTCACGCCTGGACTACTGCAACTCCCTTCTCACTGGCCTCCCCAAACAAATGCTATCCCCACTCCAGTCTATCCTGAACTCAGCGGCTAGACTCATCCACCTCACCAACCGCTCCACATCTGCCACCCCCTTCTGACAATCCCTTCACTGGCTCTCGATTGCCCAACGCATGAAATTCAAACTACTAACTCTGACATACAAAGTCATTCACAACGCTGCCCCAAACTACCTCACGGACCTGATACCCAAATACCAGGACCTCCTACTCTCCAGCTCCCTGATCTCCTCCTCCCACGCCCGACTGCAGGACTTCTCCAGGACTTCCCCCAACCTCTGGAACTCCCTACCCCAATCCATCAGACTATCACCTACCCTCCTCACCTTCAGGCGCACCCTGAAAACCCACCTCTTCAGGGAAGCCTACCCCACCCTCACCTAACAACCGATCTTCTTCACTCCTCCTACCACTCCATCCCCCACAGCCACTTCTTCCTGTACCACTATCCCCTCCCTCCTAGATTGTAAGCTCAAAAGAGCAGGGCCCTCGAACCCCTCGTGTATTGTATTGTACTGTTTTGTCTCATGTTCTGTCCCCCCGCTATTGTACAGCACTGAGCAAACCCTTTGGCCCTATATAAATACTGTATAATAATAATAATATAGACCTCTACCTATTGTATAAACTATTATCTCTAAGTTGTAGAACACCCTAGAAGTTGGAGAAGATTTTCTCAAGGGTCTATGAAAGAAGCTGGTGCAGTTTTTTGCAGAGAGACACCATTCTCTTTGTTGAGAAATTTGATTGATACAACTATTCAGACAAAATGTTCTATTTAGATAGCACAGATCATGGGCACTTGCAGATATCTCAGACTCTATCCAGAAAAAATATTTTAATTCACCTTTTAAATGCAGGGAAGTCCCTTATCCCTCATTGGAGATTACAAACTCCCCCAAAGCTTCTCCAACTAAGGTAGAAAGCTTTGCACAAATGGAGGAAGCCAAATCTATCTCAAATGATGCCCTGTTATGTGTATATATTTTCTTTATTTGTCAGTGCACAAGATTCTGAGAGTACCAGCTTCAATAAATAAACCCGATTGTGAAAGATAATATATACACAACATATGAAAAGATGATATTTAATGAATACATGCATATCTAGATAAATAAAGTAAAACAAATACAAAATTATTTGCAATGTTTCATATAATGTGTAAAAAAGTAAAACAATATATCTTTTAAGAAAGCAATGTTGTAAAGGTTTTTTTTTGTTTAATATACATTTTCATTTAAATATAAATAATATCACTAACAAATAATAAGTAGATACATTTTGTTTGGTCACTAATATCTATGGATAGTTAGCTTAACAAATCAACTATTAAATCATTTGATTAGTCCCCATAGGGCAAGGCCTTTCGAGGAGTTATTTTTAATTCAATTCATTATAACCAACACAACAACAACAACATTAATGAGGCCGTTCCAAGAAGCTCAGATGGCAACATGGGTTAATCAATCCCTAGAGCTCTTTAATTAGCATTAGACCCCCATTTGTTTTATAACCAGGAGTTTAAAGTGGTTGTAAAGGCTGAAGGTTTTTTGCCTTAATGCATTCTCCCACCAAATACTTACCTGAACCCGATCTCGATCTAGCAATGTGCCTGGCAGCAGTGGTACTGGACTCAGGGAGAACAGCGGGAGCCATTGGCTCACTCCCCCAGCGACAACTGTTGACAGCTTAGGAAGTCCACCTGCAAACTTTCCAATCCTTGAATAAACACTGTGGACAGAGCAGAAACATGAAGTTCTGCCCAGGACAGGATGAGGTCCACTTCCTCCTGAGATGCTTGAGATCTGGAGCATGACAATGGCATTGAATGACTGACCCCTGATAATAGAGATAAGTAATGTCCTCTCCTATGGGCAACGGAGAACGCCCCCCCTCAAACTGTTAGGCTGGTTACCCTTGTCGGCATCTTCCAAGATAGAGGTAGAAAGGACCATCCTATCTCTAGCAGCTGCAGGATATCCAGCAGTCCAGAGATTAGAGAGTGATGGCGTATAAGGACATTGGAGAGTCCAGTGATTGCATTCTCCTGTCCCATGACAACAAAATATTCAGCTGTAGAAACCACAACAGACCTATGAGCTAAAAGCTATGAGAAAATATATAGCTAAAGCTCTCAACTTATTACAACATAAAAAGGACTGTTTGGCATCAAAACTGTGAACATATGGGGGTACACAAGAATATGTAGCCCACCCCATTGAAATACACATTAAATTAGCACAATATACAGTATCTCACGGAAGTGAGTACACCCCTCACATTTTTGTAAATATTTTATTCTATCTTTTCATGTGACAACACTGAAGAAATGACACTTTGCTACAATGTAAAGTGGTGAGTGTACAGCTTGTATAAAAGTGTAAATTTGCTGTCACCTCAAAATAACTCAACACACAGCCATTAATGTCTAAATCGCTGGCAACAAAAGTGAGTCCACCCCTAAGTGACAATGTCCAAACTGGGCCCAAAGTGTCAAAATTTTGTGTGGCCTCCATTATTTTCCAGCGCTGCTTTAACCCTCTTGGGCATGGAGTTCACCAGAGCTTCACAGGTTGGCACTGGAGTCCTCTTCCACTCCTCCATGATGACATCACGGAGCTGGTGGATGTTAGAGACCTTGCGCTCCTCCACCTTCCATTTGAAGATGCCCCACAGATGCTCAATAGGGTTTAGGTCTGGAAATGCTTGGCCAGTCCATCACCTTTACCCTCAGCTTCTTTAGCAAGGCAGTGGTCATCTTGGAGGTGTGTTTGGGGTTGTTATCATGTTGGAATACTGCCCTGTGGCCCAGTCTCTGAAGGGGTTTGAGCACTGACAGGCTGACCTCCCTCCCCTTCAGCCTCTGCAGCAATGCTGGCAGCACTCATATGTTTATTACTCAAAGACAACCTCTGGGTATGACGCTGAGCACGTGCACTCAACTTCTTTGGTTGACCATGGCGAGGCCTGTTCTGAGTGGTACCTGTCCTGTTAAACCGCTGTATGGTCTTGACCACCGTGCTGCAGCTCAGTTTCAGGGTCTTGGCAATCTTCTTATAGCCTAGGCCACCTTTATGTAGAGCAACAATTCTTTTTTTCAGATCCTCAGAGAGTTCTTTACCATGAGGTGCCATGTTGAACTTCCTTGAACTTCCAGTGACCAGTATGAGAGTGAGAGAGATAACACCAAATTTAACACACCTGTTCCCCATTCACACCTGAGACCTTGTAACACTAAGGAGTCACATGACACTGGGGAGGGAAAATGGCTAATTGGGCCCAATTTGGACCTTGTCACTTAGGGGTGGACTCACTTTTGTTGCCAGCGGTTTAGACATGAATGGCGGTGCGTTGAGTTATTTTGAGGGGACAGCAAATTTACATGTTATACAAGCTGGACACCGACTACGTCACATTGTAGCAACGTGTCATTTCTTCAGTGTTGTCACATGAAAAAATATAATAAAATATTTACAAAAATGTGAGGGGTGGACTCATTTCCGTGGGCTCACCTGTACATAGGGTAGTAATCCGTATACTCATTTTGATTTATTTGCCATACTCTTTGTATCTACTGGTTTGCCATATACATTTGCATTAAGGATATATTTCAACCAGATGTGTACTTTTGTTTAAACTCATGGCTCATCTGCGAAACGGGATGCTACATGATGTGTCTATGTTCCGACTGTGATCCGTATTTGTATGTATACTGCTATACCTTACTTTCTAATAAAAATATTTTTTTGGAAAAAAAAAATAGATTTTGTGCTAGGTAAATATGAAATTACAGTTTCCTTTCTTTTCTTTTTTAATGCAATTAAAAGAAAATAAAAAAAAAGTCATGCAATGCAAAAACATAAAACAAAAGATAAAACAAGAAACTATATGAACCTAAAATAATGTTGACAGTGTAGGACAGAAAATGTAAAGCATGAGGCAATTTTGATTAAAAAATAAAATTCTCTTCTCGTTACATATATTGCAAAAATTTTAGGAAACTGTAATAAATGGCATATTTTGTTAAATGTATTATATAATACTATACATAACCCCTTGGTGACTGAGGATAAAACAAATTTTAATGCCTGAACATAAATTTGGAATTTTGACACATTTATCACAACTACTTAATGTATCCAAGTGGATTATACCTTGTTTTTTTTCAGGACAAATGGTAAAATATAAAGTCAGAAATAGTGTCGTGCTCAACTACCAATTGCAAAAAATGTGAATAAATAAATAATAGTCCAGCATCAAAAGAATATATATCAATATCACTGCAATTATATTACTGCTGCAAACATGTCCTTATTAAGTCTATGACTTTGACACTTCTAGTGCTGTGATACGAGATAATAACCGTGCAGTCCACCAATCATAACAAATATTATGCACCTTCCCCGGTTGTGCTCTCACCTGGTGTATATGACCAGACCGTTTAGTGAGGTCATAAAAAGACACTATTTCTGATTTTATTCCTTATGACACAATGGTATGAGTATGTGTAGAGTGTAAGCGAACCACATTTTTTCACAGTTTTTACACACATTTTAAATTTTATTTTCACTATTGTATTGGTTTTCCACAATTTTAGTATCATTTATAGTATTTAATCATTTAAATATTTATTAGCACTTTGTATACACCATAGTAGCTCACAAGACCCCCACACTTTAGTATTACATGGTAAAATATATCCCCTGATTTTTTTTTATTATTAAAGGAAAACTGGCCCCAAATTGTAACGGCAGCCCACCAAGTGGTAGGCCACAAAAAAGACAGAGCGGGGTCAGCGCATGCTGAAGGGCACAGTGCACAAAAGTCACCAACTGTCTGCAGAGTCAATAGATAAAGACTTGGCTTTGGGTTTAATATGGCTTTAACAAAAGCCTGGTGTCCAAATAAACACAGCATTACAACATTGTATAACAATCTTTTCCTATAACCCCAAAAAAGTCTTCAAATATATTAACCACTTGCCCACCTGAGGATTTACCCCCCTTAGTGACCAGGCCTCATTTTGCTACTCATCGCTGTACTAATTCAACTGATAATTGCGCAGTCATGCAATGCTGCACCCAAACACGCAAATAGAGCTTTCTTTCAGTGGTATTTGATCACCTGTGCGTTTTTTATTTTTCACGCTATAAACAAAAAATGACCGAAAATTTTGAAGAAAAACTATATTTTTTACTTTCGGCTATAATAAATATATAGTAAACTCAAAGTTAGTTATAAATTTAGGCCAAAATGTATTCTGCTACATGTTTTTGGTAAAAAAAATCCCAATAAGTGTATATTGATTGCTTTGTGTGAAAGTTATGGCGTCTACAAACTATGCTTTAGATACTGCAATTTACGTCTTTTTTTGCTATATAGCGCGTCACTAGTTTAACTGACAATTGCGCGGTCATGCAATATGGTACATAAATAAAATTTATGTCCTTTTTTTCTTAGAAATAGAGCTTTATTTCGTGGTATTTGATCACCTGTGCGCTTTTTATTTTTGGCGCTATAAACAAAAATTTTTGAGAAAAAAATTGTTTTGAAAAAAACTTTTCTCATTTCTCTCATAAAAAATATCCCAAAAAAACTAAAATGTCATCATAAAGTAGGCCAAAATGTATTCTGCTACATGTTTTTGGTTAAAAAAATCCCCAAAAGTGTATATTTATTGCTTTGTGTGAAAGTTATAGCGTCTACAAACTATGGTATAGATAATTTGAAATTTACACAGCTTTTACTTTCTGACTGCCCATCACATTTCTTGAGGTGCTAAAATACCAGGACAGTAAAAACACCCCCAAATGACCCCTTTTCAGAAAGTAGACACCCTAAACTATCTGCTGAGAGGCATATTGAGGTCATGGAAGCCACATACAGGAGCCTGAAATCCAATGACAACTTTGAAAGCCTGAAGGTGCGTAACTTCCTCATTTCACTTCCTCTCACAGTTTTTAAGGCCCTGAAATGCCAGGAGAGCACCACCCCCCCCCCTTCCTCATGACCCCTTTTTGGAAAGTAGATACCTCAAGGAATTTAAAAAGAGGCATGGTGAGTATTTTGCAGATCTAATTTTTTCTCACAAGGTTTTGAAATATAAAAAAATAAAAAATATGTTTTTGTTTTTTTTCCTTCAATTTTCAAAAACTTGTGGCAACAAACGAGATCTGCAAAATACTAACCATGATTCTTATTAAATTCGTGGGGTGTCTACTTTCCAAAAAGTTGTCATTTGGGGGGGTTTGGTGCTATCCTGGCATTTCAGGGACTCCGAATCCGTGATAGGTAGTCAGGAAGTGTAATGAGGAAATAAAGCCCTTTTAAAAGCCTGAAGGTGCTTATTGGATTTTGGGGTCCTATACTTGGTGTCAGAGCCTGGGTCCGAACCTGGGCTTTCTGTTGGGAGTGGCAATGTTTCTTCTTGCTGAGCCACCTGGAATTCTGGACAGCTCCCTTGACAATTATTTGGATGATCCTACCTTGACCTTGTTTATCATGAACCTTGAACCCCTTGTTCCTCCCATGAACTTCCTGATATAAACCATGTCTATGCACTTTCTGTTTGCCAGATTATTGTGCTCTCCAGCCAGTATTGTGCTCCTTATCGTCTGTTATTATCCATGTTTTGCTATCACTCGTTATTGACCCTTGGCTTGTTGTCGACTACGCTTCTGCATGATCACAACCTGCCACTGCTCATTACCAACCTTGGCTTGTTTACTGACCACGCTTCCATTTGATCCTTACCTGTTTATACGCTACTGGACCTCCGCTTGCTCACCTCCCGGTGGGGTGATCCTGAGGACCACGACCTGGTGCTAACACACAGCCAAATCCATCTCCCCCATTAGGAGCTCTGGTGAACACTGGTAGGTACTTAGACTCCGCACCTCGGGTGATCCCACCATTCCACCACGGTGACCTGCCTGTGTACCTATCCTGCTGGTTTCAGGTAAGCCTTTCCACTGCTATAATAACTGGTCTTTGAGCCTGACCCCTGATCGCGACACTTGACTAGACTGCCAAAACGTCTCTCACATGTGGTACCCTCATACTCGGGAGAAGTAGCAGAATGTATTTTGGGGAGTAACTCCACATATACCCATGGCATGTGTGAGCAATAAATCATTTAAGTGACCATTTTGTGTAAAAGAAAAAAACATTTTTTTGGTTTGTCATTTTCCAAAAACTTGTGATAAAAAGATACATTCTTCTATTGATTCAACATGCCTCTCAGCAAATAATTTGGGGTGTCTACTTTCCAAAAAGGGGTTATTTTGGGGGGTGGGGACATTTTATGCCCAGCATTAGAAGTTTATGCCACACATCACTCACTCTTCAAACCACCTGAAGACCAAACCTTTTCTGACACTTTTTGTTCGAATGAAAAAAAAAATCAGTATTTTTTGCTAGGAAATTAATTTAAATCCCAAACATTATATATATTTTAAACCAAACACCCTAGTGAATAAAATGGTGGGTGTTGCAATTTTTTATCTCAAATAGTACTCGCGCAGCGATTTTTCAAAAGCAATTTAAAAATTAAAAACAAACTTTTTTTACTTTTAATGCACAAAAAACACAAAATATTGGCCAATTATTTGGTAAAATATAAAAGATGATGGTATGCCGAGTAAATAGATACCAAACATGACAAAAACTGTGCATGCCCCGTGCAATGGCAACAAACTGCATATGTTTTTAATATCCATAGGAAACATTTTAAATGCCTTTACAAGCTACCATTTTAGATTTACAGAGGAGGTCTAGTGTTAGAATTACTGCCCTTGATCTGATGTTCGTGGCGATACCTCACATGCATGGTGCAACTGCTCTTTCCATACTGGCACAGGGTCAACGCTCACAAACGCAGGTGCACGCGTGCAAGGGGGGGCGAGGGTACTTTCTTTTTAAGTTATTTTGATTGTTTTAAATTATTTTTACACTGTCCCTTTCAATTTTTTTTTTGATCACTTTTAATGCTATCACAGGGAAAGTAAATATCCCCTATAACTTCAATGGGCATTGTCATATATTCTTTTTTGAGAAATCTGGGGTCTATCAGACTCTGGATATCTCCTCTTCCCTTACATTATCTAATCAAACCAAGATCAGTGTGATCAGATGCTTTCCCAATGTACAAATGGTGCTGTTTATATCCTGCGAAACTGAAGTGATGAAATGCTCGTAGCTTCCGATTTCTTAGGCTATAGAGATGATTGGCACTATTCTGGTCTCCAATCAGCTCTATGGTCAGCTGGCAGAAACACCGGCTGCATTCTCAAGTTCTTACGATGGCATGGGACTGCCCGAGAAGGCCGTGGAAAGCAGCGGGGGGAGGGGGGGCATTGTCTCCCGCTGCTTGTAATTAGCCACTAGGATTGCTTTTGCATGAAAGCCAATCGCCAGCTGAAAAAAATGATAACAGGATAAAGCCTGCAGCTGTAGGCATCATCCTGGTATAACCATTCAAAGTCCAGTGATGTACCAGTACTTCGCTGGTCCTTGTTGGGTGTATATGATATGTTCTTTTTTTTATTTATTTATTTATTTTTTTTAGTATGCAGCCTGTGGGCTGAATGAAAAAAGAGCAGACATTTCTGCCAGAAAAAGTGTGTGGTATGCCCACCATTAGAATATACCGCCCTTCATCCACCCATTTCTAATGTTGGGCAAACATGAAATGTTCTTTTTAAAAAAAGAAATGTGGGCACACATTAGGCAACACGGTGCCACATGCGCCAGTTCCAAGATGTCTAAATATTGGCATGCTTGAATAAAAATTGTCCACGTATAAGTGGTACCCCATATGGAAAAATGATGACACCAAGTCCCAAGCTATCTTGCCACTGCTCCCCATGTAGCCTGGGCATCCGGGGGGCTCCACGTGACTATCTTTTCCCTCGTTAATCCGAAACGTATAAGTATAGCCTGTTGCCCTCTCACAGGTCTTCTACATCTTGACCCCAAATCTGGCACGTTTGCAGGGGAGAAATTGTTTCAATGCAAGGCGGCCAGAAAAATTAATGAGGGACTCATCAATGCAGATGTTTTGCTGGGGAGTATAGACATCTGCAAATTTTTGGTTAAGGTGATTTGCGAGGGGCTGAATTTTGTGGAGCCGGTCAAATTTAGGGTCACCCCGAGGACGACAGTGTATTGTCGTTGAAATGAATAAAACACATTATACTCTCATATCAATGCCTGGCCATGGCAGTAGAGAACATGGGCATATGATGAATTGGGTCTGTGGACCAATACAACCGCAATTCATTTTTTTTAGTAATGCCCATGTTGAGGGTTAGGTCCAAAAAAATTTCAATTCGGAAACCGTAATGAGTTTCCATGCGAATGGTCTGGCAAGGTTTGAATTTGGGTCGGCGGTGATAAATTGTTGTGCATATAAATTGCTTTGATCCACAATCAATGTATATAGATCTCCGTGAAAAAAGGCTCTAACAAATCAAAGGGAGTAATTTGCTATTTCCACCTGAATTCCAGGTTGGGCAGTGAATGGGGGAAGTATGAGTGCTGCAGAACTTGTGGGCTGCCAATCGGGATTTGCATATCCGGAAGGATACTAGGGGCTGTACGGACCTGTATTCAAATTCTTGGTGATTGCAGGACAATAATTGTGCTCGACACCACACCAGCTTGTATTGGACTTATGGGACTCGTGACATCACCAAGTGATACTGCAGTGCTGGTATTATTATTATACAGGATTTATATAGCGCCATCAGTTTGCTCAGCGCTTTACAATATAAAACGGGAGACAATACAGCAGCAATACAGTTCAATACAAGAGGGTAAGGAGGGCCCTGATCCTTGGAGCTTACAATCTAGGAGGTATGTGAAAGACCAAGATGTACTAGGCTGCTGGTACTCGCCAGTTCGCCAAAAGGTAGCGCGGCAATAATACTGGCACTCTGCTGCATATGTGAGTCATCAAAATTTACCGAAAAGTGCTAACAGAGATCAGGCCTGATTCTGCGAACACTGCGGTTTTGTTTGCAATGTATAAAGTGACAGGGACCTACTGACACTGCACTTTCTGGGGGAGAAGGGGGGGGTAAGCGTAGGGGCTAAACGCAGGTGTTGGCAGGTGCCAGGGCTGATCCCGCTAACCCTGCGTTTTTGGGGGCATTATACTAATGTGAATGCCGGTATAGTGCTGATCTGATCAAAGATATTGATCTGTTCAGACACTATACTAGCAACGGAGGTTTATTGTGTATGAGCATCTTTCTGGCAATCAAGGGGTTAAATGTGATGACTGGTGTTCTGATGAGCAATCTGACGCTATCTGGGAGGGGCGTGAAAACCATGGGAGAGCAAATCACACATATATATATATATATATATATATATATATATATATATATATATATATATATGTGTGTGATTTTGTGCACCTGTGCCACCTTGTAGCGGTATTTATGCTATAGGGCGGTCAGGAAGCGGTTACATAAGCGGTTTGTGTTATGGCGCTGCATCACTTTAACTGACAATTGTGCGGTCATGTAACGCTACACCCAAATGAAATTTACAACCTTTTTTCCCCACGAATTGAGCTTTCCTTAGGTGATATTTGATCGCCTGTGCATTTTTTATTTTTTGCGCTATAAAAAAAACAATTTTGAGAAAAAAAAAATATTTTGAACTTTTTGCTATAAAACATGTCCAGTAAAAAAATGTAAAAATCAAATTTCAGCATAAATTTTGGCCAAAATGTATTCTGCGACATTCTTTGCTAAAAAAAATCCCAATACATGTAAATTAATTGGTATTCGTGAAAGTTATAGTGTTTAGAAATGGCAGTATTGATACTGGATTTTTTTTTTTGTATACTAATAATAGTGGCGATCAGCGACTTATGGCAGCAATCAGCAATTTATTGCGGCGATCAGCGACTTATGGTGGGACTGCGGCGGACATTCTGACACTGGGGGGACTGACTTGGGGTCACTGACATCCCTAGTGACACCAATACAGTGATCAGTGCAAAAAAACCCCACTGACACTGTACTAATGGCACTGGGGAGGAAGGGATTTCCATTGGGAGGCAACGAAAGGGTTAACTGTGTGAGGGGAGTGTTTTACTGGGGGGGGGGGGTGTACTTCTCTGTTGCACACCTTTCTGGGAGGCTGTGCTCAGTGATCCTGGAACAGTGTGCTGAAAACTGACAGGGAGGAGAGCTCCATTGAAAAGAATGCAGCCTTCCTCCCTGTCAGTGTTTGCCAGCAATCGCCAGGCTCCGGCGGGTAATCACCGGCCGGGACCCAGTGATTGACACCCGCGATAGGTGCTGCAGGTAGTGCAGGGTGTGCGTCCCCTACCCTGAAATGCAAGATAACGTTTTTTATACGTGATCCTGCGCACAGGGGCCCCTTGTAGCAGTATATGTACTGCAGGAGGTCCACCAGTGATTAAAAGTAGAAAGATTCTAGAAGCAGTGGGCAGGGAGTGAGGATGAGCTGGTCTGCACTCTCAGAGGATCCTGACCAATCCTCAAGCAGGTGGCTTGGCATGATGTCAGGAAAGCCCTTAAAAGTGGCTGAGATGTAGGACGCTGGGAGGGGGCCCAGTGGGAAAGAGCCTACCTACAGGCAGGGTGCTGGAAAGGAGGATCTCTCATCATCCCCCAGAGCAAGGACCACCTGTAGAGCCAGAAAAGGAGCTAGCCCAGTAGAAGGCCTGAAGGCAGCCACCTATCTAAATCTACACGCAGGACTGAGACTGAGTGACTAGGCCAAACGGGAAAAAGAGCACTCTGGTGGGAAACCCAATTAGCTCCTTACCTGGGACTGTTTCATTTAAAGTGGCAGGCACTGGATTCCTTGCCCAGGGATTCCCTCAGGCAACTGTATAAGAAGAGGATTATTTGGGGTCTGAGAAGGTACACCTGGAGAGGCTAGAGTGCTCACCAAGCAGAAGTTCTACTGTGTAAAGACTTGTACATAATTGCTAAGGAGTTTGTTCTCAGTTGCAGTTCCACTGGACATCCCGTACACCCCTTACCCCATCCATGTTCAACACCCCTTAATAAAACATAAAAAGCCAAGCTCAAGGACTGTTTACTGTCTCTGAATGCAAGTTTGTGAAAAACTGCGTGTTGCCTGGCTGTGCAAGACTACAGGGGGACCCAAATCTCTAGCGACTCCTAAGGGGGTAGTGCTACATATACTAATGCTGGAAAGGCTATTGTTTGAGCAATCAGATCAAGGGTTTTGAATTAAAATTCACGTAGGACCAGTCAGTAACATTTTCTTCTGGCAGAGGTCTCATATTTGCGCTATAACATATCACAGCTCCCCCTTTACATCACAGCTCCCCCTTTACATCACAGCTCCCCCTGTACATCACAGCTCCCCCTGTACATCACAGCTCCCCCTGTACATTACAGCTCCCCCTGTACATCACAGCTCAGTGTCTTTACCACCTCCTGCCTGCCATATAGTACAATGATGGGCGCAAGGTGGTTCTCTCGTTCTGGGAGGACGTCATATGATGTCCTCCCATTCTAATCGCACATGCACTGCTCCGGGAGCGCGTAGCGCGGCGATCGGCGGTGCGCTGTGTCCCTTGGGCACAGCGGATCACCAATCAATGGACAGAGTCGAAGATGTCAGCTCGGTCATGTGATCAGCTGTGTCCAATCACAGCTGATCACATGTAAACAGGGAAATGATGGTTATCGGCATTTCTCTCCTCACGCTGACAGCTCGAGAGGAGAGCCGGGAATAATCGGCATTATTTGTTGAATAATTGGCATTCCTCAGAGGGGACATCTACACTGATCATCAGTGTGCCCTGATGATCTGTGTAGCCCCAGCAGTGCCACCTGTCAGTGTCCATCAGTGCCAGCTGTCAGTGATCATCCATGCCACCTGCCAGTGCCCATCAGTGCCACATCAGTGCCACATTTCAGTGCCTACCAGTGCACATCAATGCCACATATCAGTGCCCATCTGAGCTGCATTCAGTGCCGCCTATCAGTGCCAGTCAGTGCCAGTCAGTGCCGCCTATCAGTGCTGCCAGTCAGTGCCGCCTATCAGTGCTGCCAGTCAGTGCCACCCATCAGTGCTGCCAGTCAGTGCCACCCATCAGTGCCAGACAGTCCCACCTATCAGTGCCAGTCAGTGGCGCCTATCAGTGCCAGTCAGTGGTGCCTATCAGTGCCATATATGAGTGCTGCCTTTCAGTGCCTATCAGTGATGCCTGTCAATGCCCATCAGTGCCACCTACCAGTGCCTCCTCATCAGTGCCCATCAGTGCCACCTATCAGTGCCCATCAGTGCCACCTATCAGTGTCCATCAGTACAGCCTATCAGTGCCCATCACTGCAGCCTCATTAGCGCACATCAGTGAAGGGAAAAAATCACTTATTTACAAAATGTTATAACAAAAACTAAGAAAAAACTTTTTTTTCAAAATTTTCAGTGGTTTTTGCTTTGTTTAAGAAAAAAATAAAAAACCCAGAGGTGATTAAATACCACCAAAATAAAGCTCTATCTGTCACAAAAAAAAGATAAAAATTTCATATGGGTACAGTGTTGCATGACCGCACAATTGTCATTCAAAGTGTGACAGCGCTGAAAGCTGGAAATTGGCCTGCGCAGGAAGGGGGTATAAGTGCCCTGTAGGTTAGTGGATAACCTCTCCTTCCCCTCATAGCCTCCTTTACATCACAACCCTCGTTAACATCACAGTCCCTTCTTTACATCAGTGACCACAATCTCCCATTACTTTTACATCACAGACCTCCTTCATATCACAGCCTCACCCCCTTTACAGTAGTACTACACAGTCCTCAGCTCCCCTACATATCACAGGGCCCCTTTACATTGGAGTCCCCTACATATCACAGTTTACCTTTTACATTGTATTCTCCTTCACATCACAGTGCCTCATTACTTTGCCGTACCCTTTATAACACAGCACCCCTTTATAACACAGCACCCCTTTATAACACAGCACCCCTTTATAACACAGCACCCCTTTATAACACAGTGCCTCTCACATCAGAGTGCCCATTTATATTATAGTGCCCCTTTCAATGCAAGCCTCTCCAGCCTCACAGTTCTACCTTCAGCAGGGCAGAGGCAGTTATCTGGTTGGGATGTCCTCTCCTGGGTCTCCCACCTATCATCCTCACAGCAGGGCAGGGGGCGAGAGGTGCTGCAGATCTGGATGGAGGACAGGAGCTACACAACTCATTATATTACCAATCAGGTGATTACCGCTTGTTAGTTTGAAAAGACTCTCCCTCTCTGTGCAGATCTGCAGCACCTCCCACCCCCTGCCCTACTCTAAGGATTAAATCAGTGGCCATTTGGGGGACCCAGGAGAGGACACCCAGCTGCTAAGTGGCCCAGACAGGACTGTCACTTGGTCTGGGTCCGGACCACGGTCTGCCATTTATTGATCCCCGAATTAGATATTTTGAACCATTTGCTAGTTTTCACTAAGAGGCGCCTGCTGCATCTGCTGGTACCCAGCCCCTGAGCCCACACATCTATATTTTAGATTAAGATATCCATCCAGGAGGATTTAGCACTGTCCATACTGTAACTCTGGCAAGCAATGTTGAAGCCCTAATGAAGGAGGATGCTTTGGCTCAAAACGTGTTTGTTACTGGTTTGTTACTGGTTATAGCGCTGATGCTATTTGAGCAATAAAATAATATAATTAATTGTATTTATTTATATGATCTAGGCCAATGAAGATTCCTTGCAATCTGTTTCTTCCAATACAACTTGTATCCATGTGACAGAATTCATCTTTTTCGGATTTCCGAGCCTCCAGAATTACAACAATTTACTTTTTTGTGTATTTCTTTGTATCTACCTTTTTGCCCTCTCTGGCAATGGCTTTATCTTCTTCTTGGTCATCTTTGACCGGCATCTCCATACCCCAATGTATTTTTTTGTCGGCAATTTGTCCTTTATAGACATGACTTTCGCTTCAGTAACCATCCCGAAGATGTTGGCCAAGTTCCTGATGAACCTGGATACCATTTCCTTCACCGCCTGCTTTGTACAGATGTATATTTTTCTGTCTTTGGGAGCAACAGAGTGTTATCTCCTGGCCGTAATGGCCTACGATCGCTACATAGCTATATGCTCACCCTTACACTACCAAACCATCATGACAAGACAACTTTACATAAGACTGGCAATGGCAGCCTGGTGTGGAGGCTTTGCTGCTCCAATTGTAGTCACCTTTCTTGCCTTAAATGTATCTTACTGTGGTAACAACATACTCTACAATTACTTCTGTGATTATACTCCGCTGCTCAATTTGATTGTTGGCGACTTCCTCTATATAGAAGTTGGGTCTTTCAGTGGTGCCGTTGTCATTTTGTCAAGCTTTTCTGTAATTCTTATATCTTACACTAATATTATTTTAACAATTCTCAGGATCAGTTCCAAAGGAGGCCGGAAGAAAACCTTTTCTACCTGCGCCTCTCACTTTACAGTTGTCAGTGTATATTTCTTGCCACTTATGTTTGTGTACATTCGTCCAACAGGCCTCTACTCATCTGTAGTGGATTCTTTGGTGTCCCTGGTATATTCAGTATTAACTCCTGTAATGAATCCCATAATATACAGCATGAGAAACAAAGACGTTAAAATTGCTTTCCAGAGGAAAATAGGCTTCATCTGTACCAGAAGTAGTTTGGCCATAGAATAGAACGCATGTGATTAATGAATAAAGCCATTTATTAACTTGGATGAATTAAATGGACATTCTATAACAGTTTTGGCTCCATTTGTTCTTAATTTTATACAGTTTTAGACTGATTTTTTTTTTACTATATATGCATTATTTATAACGGTTTAAGAGCTCCTGCTTCTGCTCAAGGCCGTGAATTATATTCACCCTGCTGGCAGAAAAGAGAGAAGGGAGCAGCGTCCCAAGTTACTCCAGAGACTTGGTCGTGTGTGAGGGGGTGAACGCCGCTCAAACCAATCCCCAGAAGTCAGGCAACAACACTGTGTGATGGATGGCCTCAGCTGCCGCTCCAGCCATGCCCGCTGACGCGTTCTGTCCCACCCATGGGTGGCTTGGTCACAGAGCTTCTGTGACCAAGCCTCCTATGGGCGGTGTGAAACGCATCAAAGGGCATGGCCAGAGCTATGGCTGAGCCCATCCATCACACAGTGTCATTGCCTGACTTCTGGGGATTGGTACATTATTATTGTGAAATGGGGGATGTGTAGCTTTCATTGTAGATGCGTTATTGAAATGAGTTCACATCAGTCCGAAATATGTTTAACTACTTGCCCTCCTGAGGATTTACCCCCCTTCCTGACCAGGCCTTTTTTTTGCTATTCTGTGCTGCACTATTTCAGCTGGTAATTGAGCGGTCATACAATGCTGTACCTTTTTTTCACACAAGTAGAGCTTTATTTCAGTGGTGTTTGATTTTTATTTTTTGCGCTACTAATAAAAAAAAGACTGAAAATTTTGAAGAAAAAAAAAAAAAACCTCAATATTTTCTCATGTCTGTCATAAAACAAAATCCAAAAAACTGCCAAACTGTATTCTGCAACATGTCTTTGGTAAAAAAAACTAATTGTATATTGATTGCTTTGTGTGAAAGTTATAGCATCTACAAACTATGGTATAGATAATGGAATTTACACAGCTTTTACTTTCTTACTACCTATCACATTTCTTGAGGTGCTAAAATACCAGGACAGTACAAACACCCCCAAATGACCCCTTTTTGGAAAGCAGACACCCTAAGCTATCTGCTGAGAGGCATATTGAGGTCATGGAAGATTAATGTTTTTTCCACAAGTTTCTGGAAAATTATAAAAATATATATTTTTTTTTACACAAAGTTGTCATTTAAATGATATATTTCTTACACAAGCCATGGGTATATGTGGAATTACACCCCAAAATACATTCTGCTACTTCTACCTAGTATGGGGATACCACATGTGTGAGAATTTTTGGGGGCCTAACTACATACAGGAGCCTGAAATCCAATGACCACTTTGAAAGCCTGAAGGTGCGTAACTTCCTCATTTCACTTCCTCATTACCTATCACAGTTTCAGAGGCCCTGCAATGCCAGGATAGCAAAAAATGAGATTTACAGAGGAGGTCTAGTGCTAGAATTACTGCCCTTGATCTGATGTTTGCAGCGATATCTCACATGCATTGTGCAATCGCTGTTTACATGCTGGCACAGGGTCAACACTAGCGCACGAAGGTGTGCACACTCGGGGGGGGGGGGGTATTCGAGAGTGCATTTTTTAAAGTTAATTTGATTTTTTAAATTATTTTTACACTGCCCTTCATTTTTTTTTAGTTTTATCACTTTTAATGCTATCACAGGGAATGAAAATATCCCCTATAACTTCAATGGGGATTGTCATATACAGTCAGGTCCATAAATATTGGGACATCGACACAATTTTAACATTTTTGGCTCTATACACCACCACAATGGATTTGAACTGAAACAAACAAGATCTGCTTTAACTGCAGACTGTCAGCTTTAATTTGAGGGTATTTACATCGAAATCAGGTGAACGGTGTAGGAATGACAACAGTTTGCATATGTGCCTCCCACTTGTTAAGGTACCAAAAGTAATGGGACAATTGGCTTCTCAGCTGTTCCATGGCTAGGTGTGTGTAATTCCCTCATTATCCCAATTACAATGAACAGATAAAAGGTCCAGAGTTCATTTCAAGTGTGCTATATGCATATGGAATCTGTTGCTGTCAACTCTCAAGATGAGATCCAAAGAGCTGTCACTATCAGTGAAGCAATCCATCATTAGGCTGAAAAAAACAAAACAAACCCAACAGAGAGATAGCAAAAACATTAGGAGTGGCCAAAACAACCGTTTGGAACATTCTTAAAAAGAAGGAACGCACCAGTGAGCTCAGCAACACCAAAAGACCCGGAAGACCACGGAAAACAACTGTGGTGGATGGCCGAAGAATTCTTTCCCTGGTGAAGAAAACACCCTTCACAACAGTTGGCCAGATCAAGAACACTCTCCAGGAGGTAGGTGTATGTGTGTCAAAGTCAACAATCAAGAGAAGACTTCACCAGAGTGAATACAGAGGGTTCACCACAAGATGTAAACCATTGGTGAGCCTCAAAAACAGGAGGCCAGATTAGAGTTTGCCAAACGACATCTAAAAAAGCCTTCACAGTTCTGGAACAACATCCTATGGACAGATGGGACCAAGATCAACTTGTACCAGAATGATGGGAAGAGAAGAGTATGGAGAAGGAAAGGAACTGCTCATGATCCTAAGCATACCACCTCATCAGTGAAGCATGGGGGTGGTAGTGTCATGGCGTGGGCATGTATGGCTGCCAATGGAACTGCTTCTCTTGTATTTATTGATGATGTGACTGCTGACAAAAGCAGCAGGATGAATTCTGAAGTGTTTCGGGCAATATTATCTGCTCATATTCAGCCAAATGCTTCACAACTCATTGGACGCCGCTTCACAGTGCAGATGGACAATGACCCAAAGCATACTGCAAAAGCAACCAAAGAGTTTTTTAAGGGAAAGAAGTGGAATGTTATGCAATGGCCAAGTCAATCACCTGACCTGTATCCGATTGAGCATGCATTTCACTTGCTGAAGACAAAACTGAAGGGAAAATGCCCCAAGAACAAGCAGGAACTGAAGACAGTTGCAGTAAAGACCTGGCAGAGCATCATCAGGGATGAAACCCAGCGTCTGGTGATGTCTATGCGTTCCAGACTTCAGGCTGTAATTGACTGCAAAAGATTTGCAACCAAGTATTAAAAAGTGAAAGTTTGATTTATGATTATTGTTCTGTCCCATTACTTTTGGTCCCTTAACAAGTGGGAGGCACATATGCAAACTGTTGTAATTTCTACACCGTTCACCTGATTTGGATGTAAATACCCTCAAATTAAAGCTGACAGTCTGCAGTTAAAGCACATCTTCATTTCATTTCAAATCCATTGTGGTGGTGTATAGAGCAAAAAATGTTAGAATTGTGTCGATGTCCCACTGTTTATGGACCTGACTGTATTCTTTTTTGAGAAATCTGGGATCTATCAGACTCTAGATATCTCCTCTGCCCTTACATTATTTAATCTTACCAAGATCGGTGTGATCAGATGCTTTCCAATTTACAAATGGTGCTGTATATATACTGCAAAATTGAAGTGATGAAATGCTTGTAGCTTCCGATTTCTTAGACTATAGAGATGATTGGCACCATTCTGGTCTCCAGCATCATCCTGGTATAACCATTCAAAGTCCAGTGATGTACCAGTATGTCGCTGGTCCTTGTTGGGTGTATATGCTATGTTCTTTATTTTATGCAGCCTGTGGGCTGAATGAAAAAAAGAGAAGAAATCTCTGCCAGAAATAGTGCGTGGTATGTCCACCATTAGAATATTCCGCCCTGCATCCATCCACTTCTAATGGTGGGCACACATGAAATGTACCAAAAAATATTTTAAAATATGTATGCCGAAGCATAGGGGGCCATCCACCCACTGGCCACCCCAGACTCCCATGTTTCAGCATATATGCTATTTTTTTAACTGTGGATGAAAAATATCATCCAACAGCACTGCACTCACCTATTTATGTATATTCTGAAAGCAAGACCATGTTGCTGTCAGCATAAATAAGTCGGTTCTGCAGCTGAATGACATTCCTGCAAAGAAAACAGCAATGGTTAACAATAAAACAGTAACTCAATAAAACAGTAAAATCGTAACAGTAGAATAGTAACAGTGACAAGAAAAAAAAAATCTATAACTATTTTTGTTTTTTAACATTTTTTAGTTGTTGTTGGACTTGAACTTTTTATTTATTTTTAAACCTTAACTTTTTAAAACAGATTGTAGGGTCTCTCAAAATGCGATAGCCAATTTCCTGACTACCTAACATCTTTTGAGACCCTGTGTATATATGTGCCCTAGACTGTGCCGTGCTGTACCCTATACTAATACTCCACTAGTGTATGGTTAGCAACAGAAGCAGTCCTTGAGGCAGAGACCAGGTTGACCAGGACATGAGAGAAAAAAAAATAAAAGCAGGTGTCGCACCTAATTCCATGTCTGCTACAGACGACATCTTTTTTCGGGTGTCCTTTGGGTTGGAGTACCAGGAATGGCATCGGGAAAGGGCCGTGATGATCTCTTCCTGGAATTTTAGGAAGGATCCACTTCGTCCAGTTGCTTTGTAAAGCACAAAAGCGTTATATAGAGCCAACTGAAATAAACAGACACTTTTTTGTACCAGCATCTGGCTTTTCAGGAAACTAAGTACGGCTCCATCATCTGGTCATGAAGTCCACCCCTCCCATGTTAAGGTTATAGTCGTGGACACAGAGGGACTTCTCAACAACACCAGCTGCCGTAGCAATTTGGATGGTCGTGTCTGCGTGAATGGAAGACAGGACTAAAACATCCCGTTTGTCCTTCCACTTCACTGCAAGCAATTCATCATTCCTCAAGCAGGCTTTCTCCCCCTAAGTCGGGCATTTACAAGCCATTGAGGGAACCCCGGCGATTAGGTCACACGGTGCCACATGCTCCAAATACAAGATTGTACAAATATCTAAATAGTGGCATGCTTGCGTAAAAATTGTCCATGTATAAGTGGTACCCCATATGGAAAAAGGAGGACACTAAGTCCCAAACTATCTTGCCACTGCTCCCCATGTAGTCTGGGCATCTGGGGGGGGGGGCTCCACTTAACTATCTTTTGCTTTGTCAATCCGAAACTTGTATGTATAGCCTGTTGCCCTCTCACAGGTCTTATACATCTTGACCCCATATCTGGCACGCTTGCTGGAGAGAAATTGTTTGAATGCAAGACGGCCAGAAAAATTAATGAGGGACTGATCAACGCAGTTGTTTTACTGGGGAGTATAGACATCTGCAAATTTTTCGGTGAAGGTGATTTACGAGGGGCGAATTTTGTGGAGCCGTGTCAAATTTAGGGTCACCTCAAGGACGATAGAGTGTGTTGTCATTGAAATGCTTTAAACGCATTATACTCTCGTATCTATGCCTGGCCATGGCAGCAGAGAACATGGGCATATGGTGAATCGGGTCTGTGGACCAATAAAAGGGCAATTCATTTTTTTTAGTAATGCCCATGTTGAGGGTTAGGCCCACAAAAAAAATTTAAATTCAGAAACTGTAATGGGTTTCCATGTGAATGGTCTGGCAAAGTTTGAATTTGGTTTGGCGGCAATAAACTGTTGTACATATAAATTGCTTTGATCCACAATCAATGCATACAGATCATCCGTGAAAAACAGTTTAAAAAAAATGAAGGGGAGTATTTAAATTTGCTGTTTCAACCTAACTTCCAGGTTGGTCAGTGAATAGGGGAAGTATGGTTGCTGCAGAATTTGTGGGCTGCCAATCGGGATTTGCAAGCACATTCGGAAGGATACTTGGGGCTCTACGGACCTGTGTGCGAATTCTTGGTGGCTGTGGGACACTACTTGTGCTCGCCACCACACCAGCTTTTACTGCACTTATTGGACTCTCCACATCGCCAAGTCTTACTTTAGTGCTGGTATGTGAAAAACCAGATGCACTAGGCCGATGGTGCTCGCCAGTTCACCAAAAAGTAGAGCAGCACTGTATGGGAGACAGTGTGGCTTGCTACAACCAATCTCAGGCTTGCTTGCCCTTCAAGAAAACTAGGTCGCAGGTTCATTGGACCCTTTAAAATTAAAACCAGCCGTAATGTGCCCTATCCTTGGAAGAGAGGAACCACCCCCACCACCAGTCACGGTAGGGGAAGACATTGAGTTTGAAGTTGAAACCATCTTGGATGGACTGAAATGGGGGAAACAGGTTCAATATCTAGTTAAATGCAAAGGATATCCACCGGAGGATAGTTCCTGGGAACCAGCAAGAAATGTGCATGCTCCTAAGCTGCTTCAATAATTTTTAAACAGATTCCCTTAAAACAAGCCCACCTGGGCATCTGGAGGCTGCCGCTTGGGGGAGGTCACTGTCAGGAAAAAAGACGAGGAAGCACGGGCAAATGCACCAATGCTCAATATGGCCACTCCAATTCACGCAAAAATGTGTGCATGCGCATAGGCAAGCAGAACATACTGTATTTTTTGCTCCATAAGACGCACCTGACCATAAGAGGCACCTAAGTGTTAGAGGCGGAAAACAAGAAAAAAAATATTCTGAACCAATGGACTGCAGACATAGTACAGGAGATGACCAGAGACTGCAGACACAGTACAGGAGATGACCAGAGACTGCGGGCATAGTACAGGAGATAACCAGAGACTGCGGACATAGTACAAAAGATGACCAGAGACTGCAGACACAGTACAGGAGATGACCAGAGACTGCGGACAGAGTACAGGAGATGACCAGAGACTGCATACAGTATAAGGGATGACCAAGAGACTACGGACAGTATAGGGGATGACCAAGAGACTGTGGACAGTGCAGGGGATGACCAAGAGACTGTGGACAGTGCAGGGGATGACCAGAGACTGCTGACATAGTACAGGGGAAGACCAAGAGACTGCGGACAAGGTGCAGGGGATGACCAGAGACTGCAGACAGGGTGCAGGAAATGACCAAGAGACTGCGAACAGTGCAGGGGATGACCAGAGACTGCAGACAGTACAGGAGATGACTAAGACTGCTGACCTTTGGGGAGGGAGGGGGAATGGGTACCTGAATTTGACAGGTACCCGCTCCCACTTCCGCGGAGTTGTTCTCCCGTTAGTGTGGGCATCCGGCAGACAGACGGGTGCCCAGTGCGCATGTGCGAGAAGCGCTGCACTTTGTGATTGGTTCGGCATCTTCTGGGACCTGTCATGTGTCCCAGAAGATGCCGTATCATTCAGAAAGCGCAGCGCTTCTCGGCATGTGCACTGGGCACCCGGCTGTCACAGCCGAGAGACAACACTAATGAAGTCGGCGCGGGAAGACTGTACAGCGCTGGACCGAGGAACAGGTAAGGTCCTGCTGCACAGAAGAGCTGAGCGGCTGGCCCGGTATTCTGACACGGCAGAGGTGGAAATACCAGACTGGTCGCTCCATACTCGCTCCTGTCAGGAATGAAAATTTTGTTTATTGATGGTCTATCAACCAGCCAACACAAAAATGATCTTATAAAAATACAAAAGTAGAAAAACAATAAATATATGCATAGTTACATTACTTGCATGTAACCACAGAAATCAAAACTGAAAGTCCAACAGAAAGTCCATAAGGTAAATGTATACTTGGACCTATACGGTTAATAAAGGACATGCATACCTTAACTAATAGCCAAGAAAAGGGCCTTTATGGCCATATCAGAAAAAACAGTAATACGTAGCATATACACAAACACATTACATAACCAAGACAAAGGAACATAGACCTTCAGGTCTACATGAACTCTCTTCAAAAACGCAGCTTCCAACAAAACCTAGGGAGTGTCAGAGGAGAAACAAAGGATAGCCCCGGCACCCAGAGGTCAACAAGCAGCGACAACAGGCCTGATACCCCTCCACGCCTCTATCCAGGCCTCCTGCCGCCACCAGTCTCTCTCAAGACCCCGAATTTTGCCCACCTCACCAAGGATGTCATGCACTACCATCAGGACAGGAAGGACTTTCTGCCGCAGGGACACCTGGCACCATGCATTCCATGTGAAGTAAGGGACAATTAGGCTAACTAAGAACAAAGTGCTCAAATCAAAACCCTTGTGGTCTTGCAATGCTCCATATACCCACTCTGCATAACACATGCAGTGCAGGAAAGGAACGCCAAGGGCCCTCCCCACCTCTTTATAGACTGCCACATTGAAGGGGCACTGAAGCAGGAAGTGGTCCATGGATTCCACCTCACCCGGCACTCCGCTCTCGGACAACCACGGTCATCCAGAGAGCGGTACTTCAAGTTTCCCCTCGCGTACAGTCTGCCATGGAAGCCGAGCCAGGCCTGGTCCCTAAACTTGAAGGGAATCCGCTCAGAATTTATTAAACGCAAACCCTCCCGCAAGATATGGCCTGGGCAATCCCTCAAGGCCAGCGGTGCGTGAAAGACAGTAGACACAATCCTCTCACCCAAGAGCCTCCTGGGAAGGATCTTGATGTCCTCCGCCGAAACACACCACCGCCTGAGTGTTTTCAAGCTCGGGGCAATGTAAGTTGGGAGCTTACCATGCTTAACCATCAAGCTTTTCATTGGCCCACCATCTTCCCAAAAGCACAGAAAAGCCCTAAACCAGTTCCGGAAGAGACTTACCCATGCAGGCGGACTCTCTGCCAGCTTGTTACCAAAGTTGTGCTTCAAGAACACCAGAGAGAAGAAGACCACTGGGTTGACCATACCTAGGCCACCCTTCCGCCTGGATAGATATGTCACATCTCGCTTCACAAGGTTCAGCCTGTTTTCCCATAATAGCTGGAAAAACAGCTGTAAATCCTCATATAGAGAGATTCCGGCAAGATAGAGACAGTACTGACATACAGAAATATGGGGATCAGGTAAGTTCTGATCAGATCTACCCTTTCCCTCAAGGAGAGCCGCCACCCCTTCCAGCACTTCACCTTGATCTCGGCATCAGACAGCCTGGCCTCCCAATTTGATTTGCCATAATCGGCACAGCCAAAATCGATGCCTAACACTTTAACTGTCTGCTGGGGCTCTGGGAAGGTATCCGGAAGTGAGAAGCGATCACCCTCCTCACCCATCCAGAGAACTTCAGACTTGTCCTGATTAATCTTGGACCCCGACGTCTCGGAATACTGCTCTATCTCCGAGACTACAACCTGCGCCTCTTCAGCCCCAGAGACAAAGACAGAAACGTCATCGGCGTAGGCAATGACCCTCAAAGGCGGCTCCCCAGGAATGCCCACCGGCACCCCACCCACCTCCGCCGTCTAACCTCCTTATGAAAGGGTCAACCGTGAAAACATAGAGTAAAGGGCTCAGAGGACACCCCTGGTGCACCCCCGAACCAGCCTCAAAGGGCTGCCCAATCCAACCATTCACCAGCATGAAGCTCTCCGCCCCGTTATACAAGGTATTAAGCCAGCCAATGAACCTCCCCTCCAGGCCATATCTATCAAGGAGAAGCCAGAGATACTCATGGTCAAACCGATCAAAAGCCTTAGCCTGATCCGATGTCAGCAAGTACTTTCCCAAGCCTTCAGCCCTGCACTGCTCCAAGACCTCCCGGATAGCTGACACCGCTGAGAATGTGCCTCTGCCCTGAACCGAGCAGTGCTGCTGATGGGAAAGCAAGGTGCCTGCCACTGACGCCAGGCGCCAAAAAAGGATCTTAGCCAGGATCTTCCTATCGACATTGAAAAGGCTGATGGGGCGCCAGTTCCCAATCATCAAAGGATCCTTACCTTTTGACAGCAAGATTACAGCGGATTTTCGCATGGAGGGGGGAAGCAAACCTTCCTCCAGACAGCAATTAAAGACCTCCACCAGATAAGGCGCCAAGCTGGACTTGAAACATTTATAAAATTCTGCTGTCAACCCGTGTGGCCCAGGCGTCTTTTTATGGGCCAGACTTTCTATGGCTTTAAACACCTCTGCCACCGTAATCTCGGCTGTAAAACTTGGAAGCGGGACGTCACTCCCCAGACCTGATGTAGAACCCAAGAAGCCCAACATCCTCGCTCGGTCGAGATGCTTCTTCCCAAGAAGATCCTTGTAAAAGGACCTTGAGACCTCCAGGATCCCTGATCTGGATTTCATCAGAGACCCCGTACTATCTCTCAGGCCTAGGACCGTCTTAATCGCTACACCATGCTTGCAGTTCTGGTAAGGGTAGGGTGAGTGGTACTTCCCATAGTCCCTCTCCAGAACCAATGAGGCATGCCGGTCATATTGATACTTCCTGAGAAGGAGTTTCACCTCAGAGATTGCCCCAGGATCTCCACCACACAAGACAAGGCGATCGAGCCTCCTCTGCAACCGCTGGTAGACGACATATCTATCAAGTTTTTTCTTTCTCCCTAGGGCCTTGAAAAACTCGCTGGTTTTCCGCTTAGTAAGCTCCCACCACTCTGACTTACTGTTACAGAAATCCAGAAGAGTCACCTAAGCCTGGAAAAAGTCCTCGAAGGATTGTCTCACATCTTCCTCTTCCAGCAAGGTCAAATTAATCTTCCAGATGCCCCTCCCCTTCAGCGGAGTATCTGAAATATTGAAGACCATAGCATAAGGTGATCAGAAAATTCCGACACTCAGGTGCCGAAAAGGCAGAGCCCCCCTTCAAAAAAAATCTATCCTGCTCTCACTGTTGCCACGCCTATATGTGTACCCTGTGCTGTCCGGGCTGCACTTAATCAGTGCATCCACCAGACCTGCATCCCTGACCGCTGCATTAAGAAAAACGCTGTCATAGCCCAGCCTGTCAAAGGAGCCTTTCCTGTCTTTAGGCCTAGTGATGGTGGTAAAGTCACCCCAAAGACAACCTGCCGGGCCGTAAAAAGGAAGGGCTTAATCTTTGTAAAGAGGCATTTCCTTTCCCACTTGGACTGCGGGCCATAGATATTAATCAAATGCAGGTCCTGCCCCTTCACAGAGATGTCCAGGACCATGCACCTTCCAATCTCCACCTCAATAACCCGCCGGCACGTTACCATACCGGTAAAAAGGACCGCAACCCCACTGTAAGGCTCAGCCACAAGAGACCAGAAGGAGGGCCTACGCCTCCACTCCCTCTTTGCCAGGTGTATGTCAGCAAGGCTGTTCAGACGGGTCTCCTGCAAAAATAAAATTTCAGCATCAATTTCACTGAGCAAAAATAAGGCTAAATTACGAGCGCTCACAGACTTCAAGCTGGTAATATTAATGGTTGCCACTTTTACTGGGGCGGGAACTGCCATCAAGATGATTGAGGTGGGCATTCCTTAGCCTCAACTTCCCCTGCTGGAGACCCCTGCAACTCCTGAGGACCCTCAGAATCCATAACAACAACCTCCGCCTGATCCATGGAATCAGTACTATCCTCCCCATGGTCAGACAGAGTCCCAAACTTATTTTCTACCGCAATATCCGACAGGTCCGAAGAGCTGGAAGACCTTGCCGGAGAAAGGACCACTCTATTCTTCCTGACTCTCTTCCTCCCCCCAGCCGGGATCCACTCCTCCGCATCCCCAGTAGAAGGGGCCACCTTACTCTCCTCCTGAACCTGAGGGGATACCACCACCCTTTCAGCAGCCCTCCTCCCACTCATACTAGCCCCCCTCCACCCCACCGCCCTGGAGCCTCTACCCACAGCTGAAGGGTGCCCAGACTCCGACGCCTTAAAGGCACAGCTACCTCCACCCGCCCCACGGGCAGCCTCTGCCAACAAGGAACCCTTGATGGGCACAATGCGCACACGAGGGTTGAGTTTAGACATGGACAGGGAAGCAGGCAACACAAGTGACGAGACAGATGACACAGACAAGGGGGGCCCAGAATGATCCACAGACACAGGGGAAGTGTCAGGAATCTGGGTATGACCAGAAGTGTGTGGACTGACACAGGGAAACGCAGGCTTCAGGTATAGTATAACAATATAATTTATTAAGACTAACAATACATAAACGCAGTGCAAAGCATAACACAGTGCAACAAAACAAACCTCCAACAAACAACCATACATACTACACTAAGCGTAGTCAGGCAGGCCGGGTCGGTAGCAAACGGGCAAACAGAGTACCAGGAGCAGGCGGGAGAGTGGTCAGGACTAGCCGAGGTCAGTACAGGCAGAGTTCATGCAGAGTCAGGATAGGAGCAAGCAGGATCAGGATACCAGGACCAAGCGAACAGTACAACAAGGCACTGACTACAGGTCTGGCCATTCCTTAAATACACCTCCTGCAATCAGCCTCAGGTGATGGCTGATTGCAGGAGTGAGCCTCTGGTTGCTGAGAGCACCCGCTGGCCAGCCCTGGTACTGCAGCCCACAAGGCAGGTGAGTCCCACCACTATTGGTGAGTTCATTCCTGACAAGAAGATCTGTTGAGTGCCTTGTGTGCAGTACGGGCAGTGCCGGAACAAGGTCATCTAGCACTGAAGGTGACAAACTGCACCCCCACCTTCCACCCAACCAATAAAAAAAAATTAGCACTAATCAACATGCTCATGCCCTAAGCAGACATTCCTTCTGCAAGCCCAAATTCTACCCAACAAAAAATTCAAAAATTCCCCATCCTCACAGTCCAAATCCTCCTCCCAGCACAAATGTTTGCCCCCCATCCCACCTTCCAGCTCAAATCCCACCTAATTCCCCACAAATGTTCCATGCCCCCCCAAAAATCAAACTGTCCCCCTGAAGAGAGGGAGAGAGAGAGAGAGAGGGAGAGAAGGAGAGGGACTACAGTCCATTCAATAATAGAGATATACCTAATCCATGGTTCCCATGTGTGCTCAGATTTAGAGGTATTATTGTTAATGATACTAGTAAGTTTATCATTAATCATAATCCAATTAATTTTCTGTTAAACCAAGTCTAGCGGAATTGTTGACTGTCTCCAACGTCTAGCTATAGTAATTCTTGCCGCCAACAAAAGATAAAGAATTAATTTATTGACTTCTTAGGAATATCAATGTGTAATAGATGAAATAAGACTACTTCAGGTGATCGGCGTATATTAATTCCCGTTACCGAATATATGAAGTTAAATAAACGGTTCCAAAATCTATTCACCACAGGACATTTCCACCATATGTGGAGCATAGTACCCTCTTGTCCGCAGTGTCGAAAACAACTGGGTGACACAGATGGGTACATTTTGGCAAGACATGTAGGAACTAAATACCATTGAAGAAAAGTTTTATAGTTGGATTCAATAAGTGTAGTATTAATCAAAATTTTAGATAAAGCATTAGCTGTAGTCCGCCAAGTGTCCAAATCTAGAGAGCTATGCAAATCTCTTTCCCACTGTATCAGATAAGAAAGCTTAATATTTGGATCAACAAGGGAAGCGTAAATATTAGATAAACGACCTTTCACCATCCCAGTAGCCCCACAAGAGATTTCTAGAGGGGTAAGTATACAAGGTTCTATTAGTAATTTGAGTTTACTGGTGATAAAAGATATAATTTGATAATATCAAAACATTTCCCTGGAGGGCATCTGACATTTTGTCCGAAAATATTGGAGAGAATGAGGACACAGTTCATCCAAATAGTCCCCAATTCGCAAAAAAACCCTTCTTGATCCACCATTGAAACACAGATGGTGTTAGACCAGGAGTAAACTCAGGGTTGCAAAAGACTGGAGCTAGAGGGGTATGTGGGAAAATAGAGGCTTTCAATCCCGCCATCTATCCCAGACCGTTAAAGAATAGGACAACGTAGGGCAGAGAATAAGAGGATGCAACCGACTGGGGTGCCACATGAGGGAGCCAATAGCATATGGACGGCAAAATAGGGCCCCAATGCCAACCCACTGAGATGCATAGCTCCTAGCGGTAGTGCAAGAGGGCTGTGTTATCTGAGCCGCCTGAAAATAAGTCATAAGATTAGGAAGTCCCAAACCGCCATGCTTTTTTAAAGGAAAATGAGGTTGTTTTATTAACCTGAGGACATTTGCCTCTCCATATAAATCTTGAGACTGCTGCTTGTAAGAGTAAAAGTTCCCGTCTGGGTAAAGTCCAAAAATAATATAATAGTCTCGGTAGAAAGGTCATTTTGATGGAATTAATTCTACCAAACCAGGAAAAAGGAAGATTCTCCCAATCATGTAAGTCAGTCTTAAGTCGTTTAAAAAGAGGGGGGTGATTAGCCTTATATAACGATGAGATAGAGTTTGTGAGATGAATCCCCAAATAAGGAAGAGGATGGGGGGGTCCACTGAAAATCAAAATTGTCCCAAAGATATTTAACCTCCGAATCAGGTAAGGAAATATTGAAAGCAATTGTTTTAGAGGAAGACCCGAGGCCATAGAAAATCGATGAAATAAATGGAGGAGACTAGGTAGAGATGTTCGAGGAGTAGATATATACATAAGGGCATCATCAGCAAATACGGCACATTTATGATCTCGTTGGCCACAGTAGATACCAGAAATAGTAGAATCAGAACGGATAGCAATAGCAAGTGGTTCTATTGCCAGTGCGAATAGTAGAGGGGAAAGGGGGCAGCCCTGTCTAGCACCTCTCTCTATAGATAAAGGGGCTAAATTGTATCCACGATTGGAGACCTGAGCTGAAGGATTAGAATAGAGAGCCAGCACTAAAGTAAAAAAAGAGGGGCCAAACGCATCCAACATCTGAAATAGATAATCCCAAAATAAACTGTCGAAGGCTTTATGGAGATCTAACGATAACAGTAGGACTTTCCTCAATAAGAATTTATCCCAATTGGATTGTACAGCTGAAAGCAGAGCCAAAGTTCAACAAATCTGATCCAGTGTTTGTCGGCCATTAATAAATCCCGATTGATCATCATTAGAGATGAGCGAATCGAACTAGGCGAAGTGGAATTCGTTTCGAATATTAGAAAAATTTTGATTCGCGCCGAATCCGAAAATTAGCATACTTCGGATGCGCGAATCGAAATTTTTCCTAAAATGGCGGCGACATGTGCGGCGACGGAGCGGGGATGTCTGGGAGGCGCGCAGACAAGGTGCGCTGACCCATAATGCATTCATTCATGACATGTGATCGCATTAGCCAATCAGCAGCCAGCCAGCCAGCACTGTGTAATGGTCGAGCTATAAATGGCGGCCATTTTAGAATTCTCCATTTGCCTCCAGTCATTCAAGAGAGGCAGACCTCTCTGTATTAGGGACAGAGTTAGGGACACAGAAACGTTACTTAGGGACACAGAAACGTTACTTAAGGACACAGAAACGTTACTTAGGGCCACAGAAACGTTACTTAGGGCAACAGAACCGTTACTTAGGGCCACAGAAACGTTACTTAGGGCCACAGAAACGTTACTTAGGGCCACAGAATCGTTACTTAGGGCCACAGAAACGTTACTTAGGGCCACAGAAACGTTACTTAGGGCCACAGAAACGTTACTTAGGGCCACAGAATCGTTACTTAGGGACACAGAACCGTTACTTAGGGACACAGAATTGTTACTCAGGGACAGACACTGAATTGTTACTCAGGGACAGACACAGAATTGTTACTCAGGGACAGACACAGAATTGTTACTGAGGGACACAGAATTGTTACTCAGGGACACAGAACTGTTACTCAGGGACACAGAACTGTTACTCAGGGACAGACACAGAATTGTTACTGAGGGACACAGAATTGTTACTCAGGGACACAAAATTGTTACTCAGGGACACAGAATTGTTACTCAGGGACAGACACAGAATTGTTACTCAGGGACAGACACAGAATTGTTACTCAGGGACAGACACAGAATTGTTACTGAGGGACAGACACAGAATTGTTACTGAGGGACACAGAATTGTTACTGAGGGACACAGAATTGTTACTCAGGGACAGACACAGAATTGTTACTCAGGGACAGACACAGAATTGTTACTGAGGGACACAGAATTGTTACTGAGGGACACAGAATTGTTACTCAGGGACACAGAACTGTTACTCAGGGACAGACACAGAATTGTTACTGAGGGACACAGAATTGTTACTGAGGGACACAGAATTGTTACTGAGGGACACAGAATTGTTACTCAGGGACAGACACAGAATTGTTACTGAGGGACACAGAACTGTTACTCAGGGACACAGAACTGTTACTCAGGGACAGACACAGAATTGTTACTGAGGGACACAGAATTGTTACTGAGGGACACAGAATTGTTACTCAGGGACACAGAATTGTTACTCAGGGACAGACACAGAATTGCTACTCAGGGACAGACACAGAACTGTTACTCAGGGACAGACACAGAATTGTTACTGAGGGACACAGAATTGTTACTGAGGGACACAGAATTGTTACTCAGGGACACAGAATTGTTACTCAGGGACACAGAATGACTGAGGGACACAGAATTGTTACTCAGGGACACAGAATTGTTACTCAGGGACACAGAATTGTTACTCAGGGACAGACACAGAATTGTTGCTGAGGGACACAGAATTGTTACTGAGGGACAAAGAATTGTTACTGAGGGACACAGAATTGTTACTCAGGGACACAGAATTGTTACTCAGGGACAGACACAGAATTGTTACTGAGGGACACAGAATTGTTACTCAGGGACACAAAATTGTTACTCAGGGACACAGAATTGTTACTCAGGGACAGACACAGAATTGTTACTCAGGGACAGACACAGAATTGTTACTCAGGGACAGACACAGAATTGTTACTGAGGGACAGACACAGAATTGTTACTGAGGGACACAGAATTGTTACTGAGGGACACAGAATTGTTACTCAGGGACAGACACAGAATTGTTACTCAGGGACAGACACAGAATTGTTACTGAGGGACACAGAATTGTTACTGAGGGACACAGAATTGTTACTCAGGGACACAGAACTGTTACTCAGGGACAGACACAGAATTGTTACTGAGGGACACAGAATTGTTACTGAGGGACACAGAATTGTTACTGAGGAACACAGAATTGTTACTCAGGGACAGACACAGAATTGTTACTGAGGGACACAGAACTGTTACTCAGGGACACAGAACTGTTACTCAGGGACAGACACAGAATTGTTACTGAGGGACACAGAATTGTTACTGAGGGACACAGAATTGTTACTCAGGGACACAGAATTGTTACTCAGGGACAGACACAGAATTGCTACTCAGGGACAGACACAGAACTGTTACTCAGGGACAGACACAGAATTGTTACTGAGGGACACAGAATTGTTACTGAGGGACACAGAATTGTTACTCAGGGACACAGAATTGTTACTCAGGGACACAGAATGACTGAGGGACACAGAATTGTTACTCAGGGACACAGAATTGTTACTCAGGGACACAGAATTGTTACTCAGGGACAGACACAGAATTGTTGCTGAGGGACACAGAATTGTTACTGAGGGACAAAGAATTGTTACTGAGGGACACAGAATTGTTACTCAGGGACACAGAATTGTTACTCAGGGACAGACACAGAATTGTTACTGAGGGACACAGAATTGTTACTCAGGGACACAGAATTGTTACTGAGGGACACAGTATTGTTACTCAAGGACACAGAATTGTTACTCAGGGACACAGAATTGTTACTCAGGGACAGACACAGAATTGTTACTGAGGGACACAGAAGTGTTACTGAGGGACACAGAATTGTTACTCAGGGACACAGAATTGTTACTCAGGGACAGACACAGAATTGTTACTCAGGGACACAGAATTGTTACTCAGGGACACATAATCGTTGAATTAAAGAGTATGTAAGACAACATGCAGAGGAGTGGCAGAGGAGGCAATGTTTTAGGAGCGAGCAGACGTGGCAGCAGAGGAAAGGGTCGAGGCAGCACTAGTCGCAGCCAGAGGCCAGTGCTCCCGGTGTCATCCAGCGGTCGTGTCTCCACCGACAACCCTGCCTTCATCGATTGATTGGCTCGGTCGTCTTCCTCTTCCCAGGTCACCTCTGACACCTACAGCCAACGGTCGGTGTGTACGTCAGACACAACCGTTAGTTGGCATGGCCCGGGAGCAAGCCCACTGAAATCACGTGTCCTCTACCTGCCCCTGTCCTTTGCTGTTCCCTCACCAAGCGAAGTATCGCATGCTGTGGGCTCAGCCCCACTGTACAGTGAGGAATAGCTAACAGAGGGCGGTCAGGAACGGGGGGAGACATCCGCCTCTTCAGCAGCCAGGCGAAGAAGTACTGGTGAGGAGAGTGGCTCGGTAGCCGGTCTAGAGACAGGTCTGTCTCCTGACCCAGACGCAGCCGAGGGGGCTAGTAGTGAGGCGGAGACCCTACTTGATGATGAAGAGGTTGATCGCACTTGGCAGCCTTGTCGTCATCAGGCAATTTCTTCCGCATCATCAGGAGAAGAGGGTGCCAGCTTGGCAGCGAGCAAAACAGTCGGAGGGTTGCCCAGGAGGCAGCAGGGTCGCAGCAGTGTCAGTGGAGGCAAACGGCCACGGAGTAGAGCACCAGCTCCACTGCAGCCTACCATCACGGCCAGTAGTGGTGCCGGTGTGCACGGAGGAAGTAGCAGTCAGCCAGTGAAGAGTAGCGGGGGCAAAGTTTCCTACTCGGCGGTGTGGCAATTTTTCGTCAAGCCGCCCGAGGAAGTAAACGTAGCCGTATGTCGACTATGTGGCCAGAAAGTCAAGCGTGGCCAGGGGGCCCATGTTGGGACTACAGCGTTGCGTGAGCATATGCAGCGTCGCCATTTGGTGGCCTGGGAAAACCGTGATAAAGATACGGCGGTTCTGCCTGCCCCAGCCCCCGCTCCATCACCCGCTCCGTTACTTGCTCCGTCACCCGACGTCAATCGCCCTCTATCAGCCAGTCAAGGCTCCAACACCTCTGCTGAGGGGAGTTGTTCCGCTCGTTCAGATGCTCCTTCTCCTGCTACTCCTCTTCACGGATTCCGTCAGCAGTCTTTTTTGGAATCCGTTTCCAAGAGACAACAGTTTGCGAGCACGCACCCGACGGTGCAAAAGCTGAACGTCCTCCTGTCCAAGTTGCTGGTGCTGCAGTCCCTCCCTTTCCAAGTGGTGGACTCAGCACCTTTCCGAGAAATGATGGCTTGTGCCGCGCCGCGGTGGAGAGTGCCAAGCCGGCATTTCTTCGCCAAAAAGGCAGTGCCAGCCCTGCATTCACATGTAGAAGAGATGGTGGGCCAGTCTTTGAGCATGTCGGTCTCTGCCAAAGTGCACGGCAGCGCCGACGTGTGGAGCTGTAACTACGGTCAGGGACAGTACATGTCATTTACGGCCCACTGGGTGACCGTGGTGCCGGCACAGCCGCACCAGCAACTTGGACAGGTCACAACGCTTTTGCCTCCACGTTTGCACGTCCTTGGTCCAGCAAAGATGTCCGCCTCTACCACCTCTTCTTCTGCCGTGTCCTCAGCCGCCACCCCCGTGCCAAGTCCCATTACCCGACCGGCATATCACATGTGCAGGGTGCAACGGTGTCACACTGTGCTGCACCTGGTATGCCTTGGCGAACGTAGTCACACAGGGGAGGAACTTCTGAGTGTAATGAACAGAGAAATCGACAGATGGCTGTCTCCGCGCAAACTGAAAATCGGAACCATGTTGACCGACAACGGAAAGAACATGGTGTCTGCTCTGCGTCAAGGAAGGTTGTGCCATGCGCCATGCATGGCTCACGTGTTCAATCTGGTTGTCAAGCGGTTCCTAAAATCCACCATCCCACTGCAAGACATCCTTAAAATGTCACGTAAACTTTGCATGCATTTCAGCCATTCCTACACCGCAAAGCACACCCTCCTTGAGCTGCAGCGGCAGAACGGAATTCCACAGCATAGCCTGATCTGCGACGTTGCAACAAGGTGGAATTCAACACTACACATGTTAGACCGCCTTTACGAACAGCGAAAGGCCATCACCGATTTCCTGATGTTACAAGCGGATAAAGGTACTCCCCTGTGTAACTTAGATGTCAGCCATTGGCAGCTCATGCGTGACACCTGCCGCTTGCTCAGGCCCTTTGAGGAGGCCACGCTATTAGTGAGTCGGCAGGATTATGGGATGAACGACGTCATTCCTCTGTTGCACGTCCTGGAACAAATGCTGTTAACAATGGCTGGTCAGGGTGCGGTAGACGTGGCGCACAGATCTCAACGCCACATGACCCCTGTGGGGGCAGGACAGGAAGAAGAGGAGGAGGTAGAGGAGGACATTTGTGCTCAGGAATTATTGAGTGAAATGGGTGGTTTTTCCACTCAGCGGACAGGAGTGGAGGAGCAGGAGCATCTGGTAGAGGAGGAGGAGGAGGAGACAGAGGACCCAGACGCACCGTGGCAGTATGCTGTGGAGATGGAGGCAGGGAGTCCCTCGCATTCCTTGGCACAAATGGCCCATAGCATGCTCGGTTGCTTGCGTAGCGACAGCCGAATTATAACCATCAGACAGAGGGATGACTTTTGGCTGTCCACCTTGTTGGACCCTCGCTATCGTTCCAAAATGGTGGCCTTTTTCACACCTGCTGAGAGGGAGGCCAAAATTACGTACTATAAAAACCACCTATGTAGTCAGTTGGTCTCTGCCTTTCTGCGCCAACGTCCATCCTCAGACACTGTGGGCCCTGTGCGCTCGCGTTCCATTGCCATGGCAGCAGGGGAGGGGAGGGGTGGGGTGGTAGGAGCAGTGGCAGCTCCACCAGCAGCGGCTGCCTCAGTCTGCAGTCGATGATAAGTAGCTTTCTTCACCAGCGCAGTGAGGAAACTACTAACCAGCCGCAGCAGCAGCAGCAGCAGCATCAGGTGGACCTGGAGCAGGAGCTCAAACAACAGGCTTGGGCCTACTTGGACAGCACCCTGCCAACCGAGGTAGACAATCCCCTTGACTACTGGGCAACGAAACTTGACCTTTGGCCCCAACTAGCTGAATTTGCCCTTGAAAGGCTGTCATGCCCGGCCAGTAGCGTGGCATCGGAGCGCGTGTTTAGTGCGGCAGGAGGTATTGTAACTCCGCGGAGGACACGACTGTCCACCCAAAGTGTGGAGAGACTCACGTTTGTGAAAATGAATCAGGCGTGGATTAGTCTGGATTTCAAACCACCAGTTCCTGACACAACTGACTAAATCTGCCATGAATCATGCCCCTGCCATGTGCCACTTTCAGGTCTCCTCACACTCCTGCTGGGTTCCATTTTGTCATAGGGTGCTGGCAGATTACGGGCCTCCCATTGCTGCTGCCAGGCCCCTAATCTGCCATGGGCCCCTGTACCGCCTCATGCTGCTGCCAGGTCCACAGTGTGTCATGCCATGTGCCACTTTCAGGTCTCCTCACACTGCTGCTGTGTTCCATTTTGTCATAGAGTGCTGGCAGATTACGGGCCTCCCATTGCTACTGCCAAGCTCCTAATCTGCCATGGGACCCTGTACCGCCTACTCACGCTGCTGCCAGGTCCACAGTGTGTCATGGGTCCCTGTACCGCCTCCCATTACTGCTGTCTCCATCGCCACACTCTGCCATGTGCCACTTTCAGGTGTCCTCACACTGCTGCTGTGTTCCATTTTGTCATAGGATGCTGGCAGATTATGGGCCTCACATTGCTGCGGCCAGGCCCCTAATCTGCCATGGGCCCCTGTACCGCCTCCTCATGCTGCTGTCAGGTCCACAGTGTGTCATGCCATGTGCCACTTTCAGGTCTCCTCACACTGCTGCTGTGTTCCATTTTGTGATAGGATGCTGGCAGATTACGGGCGTCCCATTGCTGCGGCCAGGCCCCTAATCTGCCATGGGCCCCTGTACCGCCTCCTCACGCTGCTGCCAGGTCCACAGTGTCTCATGGGTCCCTGTACCGCCTCCCATTGCTGCTGTCTCCATCGCCACACTCTGCCATGTGCCACTTTCAGGTCTCCTCACACTCCTGCTGGGTTCCATTTTGTCATAGGATGCTGGCAGATTACAGGCCTCCCATAGCTGCTGCCAGGCCCCTAATCTGCCATGGGCCCCTGTACCGCCTCCTCATGCTGCTGCCAGGTCCACAGTGTCTCATGGGTCCCTGTACCGCCTCCCATTGCTGCTGTCTCCATCGCCACACTCTGCCATGTGCCACTTTCAGGTCTCCTCACACTGCTGCTGGGTTCCATTTTGTCATAGGATGCTGGCAGATTACGGGCCTCACATTGCTGAGGCCAGGCCCCTAATCTGCCATGGGCCCCTGTACCGCCTCCTCACGCTGCTGCCAGGTCCACAGTGTCTCATGGGTCCCTGTACGGCCTCCCATTGCTGCTGTCTCCATCGCCACACTCTGCCATGTGCCACTTTCAGGTCTCCTCACACTGCTGCTGGGTTCCATTTTGTTATAGGATGCTGGCAGATTACGGGCCTCACATTGCTGCGGCCAGGCCCCTAATCTGCCATGGGCCCCTGTACCGCCTCCTCATGCTGCTGCCAGGTCCCCAGTGTCTCATGGGTCCCTGTACGGCCTCCCATTGCTGCTGTCTCCATCGCCACACTCTGCCATGTGCCACTTTCAGGTCTCCTCACACTCCTGCTGGGTTCCATTTTGTCATAGGTTGCTGGCAGATTACAGGCCTCCCATAGCTGCTGCCAGGCCCCTAATCTGCCATGGGCCCCCGTACCGCCTCCTCATGCTGCTGCCAGGTCCACAGTGTCTCATGGGTCCCTGTACGGCCTCCCATTGCTGCTGTCTCCATCGCCACACTCTGCCATGTGCCACTTTCAGGTCTCCTCACACTCCTGCTGGGTTCCATTTTGTCATAGGATGCTGGCAGATTACAGGCCTCCCATAGCTGCTGCCAGGCCCCTAATCTGCCACGGGCCCCTGTACCGCCTCCTCATGCTGCTGCCAGGTCCACAGTGTCTCATGGGTCCCTGTACGGCCTCCCATTGCTGCTGTCTCCATCGCCACACTCTGCCATGTGCCACTTTCAGGTCTCCTCACACTGCTTCTGGGTTCCATTTTGTCATAGGTTGCTGGCAGATTACGGGCGTCTCCCATAGCTGCTGCCAGGCCCCTAATCTGCCATTAGCCCCTGTACCGCCTCCTCATGCTGCTGCCAGGTCCACAGTGTCTCATGGGTCCCTGTACGGCCTCCCATTGCTGCTGTCTCCATCGCCACACTCTGCCATGTGCCACTTTCAGGTCTCCTCACACTCCTGCTGGGTTCCATTTTGTCATAGGTTGCTGGCAGATTACAGGCCTCCCATAGCTGCTGCCAGGCCCCTAATCTGCCATGGGCCCCTGTACCGCCTCCTCATGCTGCTGCCAGGTCCACAGTGTCTCATGGGTCCCTGTACGGCCTCCCATTGCTGCTGTCTCCATCGCCACACTCTGCCATGTGCCACTTTCAGGTCTCCTCACACTCCTGCTGGGTTCCATTTTGTCATAGGTTGCTGGCAGATTACAGGCCTCCCATAGCTGCTGCCAGGCCCCTAATCTTCCATGGGCCCCTGTACCGCCTCCTCATGCTGCTGCCAGGTCCACAGTGTCTGTCAGGGATCCCCGCGATCCGTCCCTCGATGGTCCCGGCGCAGGCGTACTGCTCCTCCCAGTACACGGGCACTAGGTCCGGGCCGGCCGCGGCGTTCGAGTTCGCGCATGCGCAGTAGAAGCCGCGGCCGCCTGCTGGGCACCAATGGCAGCGCAGGGCGGGATATTTAAAGGTCCCTGAGCTGTCATTTCGTTGCCTTCTGGTCTTACCTGCATTCCTGATCCTGTGAACCTGTATACTGTAAGTTATTGACCCGGATTGCTCTTGACCTTGCTGATTTCTCCTGCCCAGACCCTTGCTTGCCTGACCTCTCTCCCTGGATGCCCCTCTGTAGATCTGACCTCCTGTTGCTGACCTGGCGTGTGACCCGACGATTCTCTGCCTGCTCCCTTGTACCTTACCGTCCTCTACATTACCGACTCGGCCTGTCTGACTACGCACTTGCTCAGCCATCCATCCATCCATCCCATCAGGGTCACCCGACCTCCTCACATTTGGCTCTCCCTGGTTGGAACCCCTGGCGGACACCCCTACCACTGACAGGTGTGCTCAGTAGAGGCGACCTGGTCTCAGGGTACTACAAGTCCATCCCCACCATCAGGGGCCCTGGTGAACAAGTACCCTGGGGCTTAGATTCCGCGCTCTGGGCACGCCTGACCGGTGGAGTGCTAGTGGTGCCGCTCGGCGGTCCCTCACAGTACCAGAAGGCCATGACTGAGCCTCGAGGAGGACTCACCCCGTTGGACGAGGTGTGCAGGCACCTGTCTACCCTGACGCAAGCTGTAAACACATTACAGGACAGATGTCTGCAGATCGAGAATCGGTTTCAGGCCTGCACCATATCTGTTCCTGTTTCACAGGCCCCGGCTCCTGCACCTCCAGTCGCAGCAGCCCACGAGCCGGCTCCTGGGCCTCCCACATCACTCCCTATGGCGGAACCCCGAGTACCCTTACCCGAGCGCTTCCATGGGGATCGCACACGTTTTCGGTCATTTCGTGACTCTTGTCTTCTCTTTTTTGAACTACAGCCACGGACCTTTTTGACAGAGTCAGTGAAAGTGGGGTTTGTTGTCTCCCTGCTGCAGGGTGAACCCCAAGACTGGGCCCACCGACTAAGGGGAAACAATGACCCTCACCTGGTTTCGGTCGACAGCTTCTTTAACGCTATGGCCATCTTATATGATGACCCACAACGGGCGGCCTCGGCCGAGGCCACGTTATACACACTCCGACAAGGTCGGCGGACGGCTGAGGAATACGCCTCTGACTTTAGGCGCTGGATGGGTGACACTCGTTGGAACGAGTTCGCCCTTTTACACCAGTTTCGTATGGGCCTATCTGAGGCTCTGAAAGATGAGCTCGCCCGGGTAGAGGTGCCCGAGATATTAGAGGACTTGATTGCACTCACTATTAAAATTGACCGTAGGCTACGGGAGCGCAGATTGGAGAGGTCTGGTCAGGGTCGCGGAAATCCCTGGGGGTCATTTCAGGGATCCGGTCAACATACTAGGCCAAGTATCCAGAACCTGCCGGCTGAAGATGCCCCCGAACCCATGCAGCTAGGCCTGGCTCGGCCTAAACTATCGCCTGAGGAACGCCAGCGCAGACGCTCCCAGAATCTGTGCCTGTACTGCGGCGAAGCTGGTCACATGGTGCGTTCCTGCCTGCAGAAACTGAGTAAGTTCACTTCATCTTCTTTATCTGTTGGCGATATGACCCCGTCCCAGTACTTAGTTGTTCCCCTCTCCTTTCAGCTTTCCGAAAGGACCGTGGAGGTGTCGGCCATAGTTGATTCGGGGGCATGCAGCTGTTTTGTGGATATCAATTTTGCTCACCAGCAGGGTATTCCCCTCCGCCCAAAGGAGAAGGGGTTTCATATCTTTTTAGCTGATGGTTCCCGGATAAAGTCAGGAGTAGTCAACCAGGAGACCCCTTCCATTATGACTTCCATTGCCGGTCAGCACCGGGAACTCCTCCGCCTGGATGCTATTGCATCACCCCTTTTCCCAGTCATTCTGGGGCTCCCTTGGTTGCGGGCCCATAACCCCCAAATTGACTGGGAAACTGGGGTTGTCTCGTTCCCTTCCCCATATTGTCGGGAACTGTGTCGAACTTCGGGCCCGGGGGTCCCCCAGGTTCTTTTGTGCTCTGAGGGGGATGACAGCCTGAAACAAGTGGTTCCTGCAGCCTATCACAAGTTCCTTGACGTGTTCAGTGAACGGGGAGCAGATGCTCTACCCCCCCACCGCCCATATGACTGTCCAATTGATCTGTTGCCCGGTTCTGAAATCCCGTTCGGACGAATTTTTCCCCTTTCTGAGCTGGAATTAGGGGCCCTGAAGGACTATATTGAGGATAGCCTCCGTAAGGGATTCATCCGTCCCTCCACTTCCCCAGCAGGTGCAGGGATCTTCTTTGTAGAAAAGAAGGACAAGACTTTGAGGCCATGCATTGACTATCGGGAGCTGAATAGGGTCACCATTAAAAATCGTTACCCATTACCTCTGGTACCTGAATTGTTCCAGAGCTTAAAGGCTGCGGTAGTATTTACCAAGTTGGACTTAAGGGGAGCCTACAATTTGGTTCGCATAAGGGAGGGGGATGAGTGGAAGACGGCCTTCCGCACCCGATTCGGCCATTTTGAATACCTGGTCATGCCTTTCGGGTTATGCAATGCGCCAGCCACCTTCCAGCACTTTGTAAACGACATCTTTAGGGACTTCCTGGACATCTTTGTCATCGTCTACTTAGACGACATTTTGATTTTCTCATCCTCCCTGGGGGAGCACAGGGTACATGTAACAAAGGTGTTGGGGCGGTTGCGGCAGCACGGGTTGTACGCTAAAGCAGAGAAATGCTGCTTTGAACAGGCTAGCGTTACATTCCTGGGTCTGATTATCTCCACCACGGGGGTCGCAATGGACCCTCAGAAGGTCTCAGCGATCCTAGATTGGCCTGAACCCACGGACAGGAAAAGTGTCCAACGTTTTATTGGGTTCGCAAATTTCTACCGGAAGTTCATCAAGAACTTCTCGGGTCTGGTCTCCCCTATCACTCAATTAACTAAGCTTGGGACGCGATTCAGATGGACGCCCGAGGCACAGGAAGCCTTTGAGGCACTAAAAAGGTTATTTACCTCGGCACCCATTCTGGGTCATCCCGACGCCTTCCTGCCCTACATCTTAGAAGTAGATGCATCTGAAAACGCGGTTGGCTCCATCCTTTCCCAGCGGAAGGGCGCCAAGGAATTACTTCACCCAGTAGCATTCTTTTCACGGAAACTTACCCCGGCGGAGAGGAACTACGACATTGGGGATCGCGAGCTACTGGCTATCAAAACCGCTTTAGAGGAATGGAGGTACCTGCTGGAAGGTGCCTCCCATCCCATCCTGATATTCACGGACCACAAGAACCTGGAATATCTGAGGACGGCCAAACGTCTACGCCCACGACAAGCAAGATGGGCATTGTTTTTCTCGAGGTTCCAGTTCCACATCACATACAGGCCCGGCTCGAAAAACACGAAGCCTGACGCATTATCGCGCATGTATGAGGACACCAAGGAGATCCCAGTGCCCGACACTATTCTTCCGGCAGGGAATTTCTTGGCCCTTCAGACAAACCTTCGCTCCGAGATCCTGAGGGCGTCCACAGCAATGTCTACCTCCGATGGGGCCCCCCTCCAGAACAAGGAGGGACTCCTATGGAGGGAGGACCGGATTGTGGTGCCAGAGGATGCCCGAACCTTAGTCTTGGGACATTGCCATGACCACCCACTGGCAGGACATTTTGGACCGGTCAAGACCCTGGAACTTCTCCGGCGTTCCTTCTGGTGGCCGGACATGGCCAAGGATTGTAAGATCTACGTGGGCTCCTGTGCCATCTGCCAGCGGAACAAGCCTTCAAGGAACAAGGCATGGGGCCTGCTACGTCCATTGCCCATCCCTGAACGGCCCTGGCAGAGAATCTCCATGGACTTCATAGTCGAGCTCCCTCCTTCGCTGGATCACACAGCAATCCTCGTGGTTGTGGACCGCTTATCCAAGATGGCCCATTTCATCCCTTTACGGAAGACTCCATCTGCAGCCGAGACGGCACAAGTCTTTATTCGAGAGATCGTTAGACTGCATGGGGTTCCCGAAGACATCGTCTCGGACCGAGGGGTGCAGTTTACCTCGCGGTTTTGGAGGGCGCTGTGCAAAGCCCTGGATATCAAGCTGTCTCTTTCCTCGGCATTTCACCCTCAGACCAATGGCCAGACCGAGAGGACCAATCAGACCCTGGAGCAATACCTGCGATGCTACACATCATTCTCTCAGGACGACTGGGCGCCACTCCTCCCTTTGGCAGAATTCGCGTACAACAACGCTTGCCATTCAGCAACTGGGCAGTCCCCGTTCTTCGCCAACTATGGGTTTCATCCGGTCTTCCTCCCGGACTTGGTCCCGGAATGCCCGATTCCAGCGACGCAGGATGCACTGACCTTCTTCACCTCCAACAATAAGAAATTACAGGAAGCCATTCGTCAAGCCCAAGAAGACTATAAGAAGGCTTTCAATAGGAAGCGAAGAGGGAACCTGGTGTTGCAGCCCGGAGAGAAGGTTTGGCTGGCTACGTCAAACTTGAGGATGCTTTGCCCGTCGAAGAAGTTGGGACCTAAATTCATAGGCCCTTTTTGCATCAAACGGATGGTCAATGAGGTGGCCTATGAACTTGTTCTCCCTGACACACTCAAGATCCACCCTGTCTTCCACGTGTCCCTGTTGAAACCGGTAGTCCCTGATGCCTTCCCGGAACGGGAATCCAGGCCCCCGGAGGCCGTAACGGTTGAAGAGGAAGAGGAATTTGAGGTGGAGGCAATCTTGAAGTGCCGTCGAAGGGGGGGCCAGACCCAATTTCTCATCAAGTGGAAGGGCTACGGCCCTGAGGACAATTCGTGGGAACCAGCCCATAATGTCCATGCACCTAGGCTTGTCCGGAGGTTTCTTTGTGATCACCCGTGGTGGAGAGATCGGGTGGGCATCCGGAGGTTGCCCGTAGGGGGGGGGCAATGTCAGGGATCCCCGCGATCCGTCCCTCGATGGTCCCGGCGCAGGCGCACTGCTCCTCCCAGTACACGGGCACTAGGTCCGGGCCGGCCGCGGCGTTCGAGTTCGCGCATGCGCAGTAGAAGCCGCGGCCGCCCGCTGGGCACCAATGGCAGCGCAGGGCGGGATATTTAAAGGTCCCTGAGCTGTCATTTCGTTGCCTTCTGGTCTTACCTGCATTCCTGATCCTGTGAACCTGTATACTGTAAGTTATTGACCCGGATTGCTCTTGACCTTGCTGATTTCTCCTGCCCAGACCCTTGCTTGCCTGACCTCTCTCCCTGGATGCCCCTCTGTAGATCTGACCTCCTGTTGCTGACCTGGCGTGTGACCCGACGATTCTCTGCCTGCTCCCTTGTACCTTACCGTCCTCTACATTACCGACTCGGCCTGTCTGACTACGCACTTGCTCAGCCATCCATCCATCCATCCCATTAGGGTCACCCGACCTCCTCACATTTGGCTCTCCCTGGTTGGAACCCCTGGCGGACACCCCTACCACTGACAGGTGTGCTCAGTAGAGGCGACCTGGTCTCAGGGTACTACAAGTCCATCCCCACCATCAGGGGCCCTGGTGAACAAGTACCCTGGGGCTTAGATTCCGCGCTCTGGGCACGCCTGACCGGTGGAGTGCTAGTGGTGCCGCTCGGCGGTCCCTCACAGTGTCTCATGGGTCCCTGTACCGCCTCCCATTGCTGCTGTCTCCATCGCCACACTCTGCCATGTGCTACTTTCAGGTCTCCTCACACTCCTGCTGGGTTCCATTTTGTCATAGGATGCTGGCAGATTACAGGCCTCCCATAGCTGCTGCCAGGCCCCTAATCTGCCATGGGCCCCTGTACCGCCTCCTCATGCTGCTGCCAGGTCCACAGTGTCTCATGGGTCCCTGTACGGCCTCCCATTGCTGCTGTCTCCATCGCCACACTCTGCCATGTGCCACTGTCAGGTCTCCTCACACTCCTGCTGGGTTCCATTTTGTCATAGGTTGCTGGCAGATTACGGGCGTCTCCCATAGCTGCTGCCAGGCTCCTAATCTGCCATGGGCCCCTGTACCGCCTCCTCAAGCTGCTGCCAGGTCCACAGTGTCTCATGGGTCCCTGTACGGCCTCCCATTGCTGCTGTCTCCATCGCCACACTCTGCCATGTGCCACTTTCAGGTCTCCTCACACTCCTGCTGGGTTCCATTTTGTCATAGGATGCTGGCAGATTACAGGCCTCCCATAGCTGCTGCCAGGCCCCTAATTTGCCATGGGCCCCTGTACAGCCTCCTCATGCTGCTGCCAGGTCCACAGTGTCTCATGGGTCCCTGTACCGCCTCCCATTGCTGCTGTCTCCATCGCCACACTCTGCCATGTGCCACTTTCAGGTCTCCTCACACTCCTGCTGGGTTCCATTTTGTCATAGGATGCTGGCAGATTACGGGCGTCTCCCATAGCTGCTGCCAGGCCCCTAATCTGCCATGGGCCCCTGTACCGCCTCCTCATGCAGCTGCCAGGTCCACAGTGTCTCATGGGTCCCTGTTCGGCCTCCCATTGCTGCTGTCTCCATCGCCACACTCTGCCATGTGCCACTTTCAGGTCTCCTCACACTGCTTCTGGGTTCCATTTTGTCATAGGTTGCTGGCAGATTACGGGCGTCTCCCATAGCTGCTGCCAGGCCCCTAATCTGCCATGGGCCCCTGTACCGCCTCCTCATGCTGCTGCCAGGTCCACAGTGTCTCATGGGTCCCTGTACCGCCTCCCATTGCTGCTGTCTCCATCGCCACACTCTGCCATGTGCCACTTTCAGGTCTCCTCACACTCCTGCTGGGTTGCATTTTGTCATAGGTTGCTGGCAGATTATGGGCGTCTCCAAAAGCTGCTGCCAGGCCCCTAATCTGCCATGGGCCCCTGTACCGCCTCCTCATGCTGCTGCCAGGTCCACAGTGTCTCATGGGTCCCTGTACGGCCTCCCATTGCTGCTGTCTCCATCGCCACACTCTGCCATGTGCCACTTTCAGGTCTCCTCACACTGCTGGTGTGTTCCATTTTGTCATAGGGTGCTGGCAGATTACAGGCCTCCCATAGCTGCTGCCAGGCCCCTAATCTGCCATGGGCCCCTGTACCGCCTCCTCATGCTGCTGCCAGGTCCACAGTGTGTCATGCCATGTGCCACTTTCAGGTCTTCTCACACTGCTGCTGTGTTCCATTTTGTGATAGGATGCTGGCAGATTACGGGCCTCCCATTGCTGCGGCCAGGCCCCTAATCTGCCATGGGCCCCTTTACCGCCTCCTCACGCTGCTGCCAGGTCCACAGTGTCTCATGGGTCCCTGTACGGCCTCCCATTGCTGCTGTCTCCAACGCCACACTCTGCCATGTGCCACTTTCAGGTCTCCTCACACTGCTGCTGGGTTCCATTTTGTTATAGGATGCTGGCAGATTACGGGCCTCACATTGCTGCGGCCAGGCCCCTAATCTGCCATGGGCCCCTGTACCGCCTCCTCACGCTGCTGCCAGGTCCACAGTGTCTCATGGGTCCCTGTACGGCCTCCCATTGCTGCTGTCTCCATCGCCACACTCTGCCATGTGCCACTTTCAGGTCTCCTCACACTGCTGCTGGGTTCCATTTTGTCATAGGATGCTGGCAGATTACGGGCCTCACATTGCTGAGGCCAGGCCCCTAATCTGCCATGGGCCCCTGTACCGCCTCCTCACGCTGCTGCCAGGTCCACAGTGTGTCATGGGTCCCTGTACGGCCTCCCATTGCTGCTGTCTCCATCGCCACACTCTGCCATGTGCCACTTTCAGGTCTCCTCACACTGCTGGTGGGTTCCATTTTGTCATAGGGTGCTGTATGGCCTCCCATTGCTGCTGCCAGGCCCCTAATCTGCCATGGGCCCCCGTACCGCCTCCTCATGCTGCTGCCAGGCCCGTAATCTGTCATGGGCCCCTGTACTGCCTCCTCATGCTGCTGCCAGGTCCAGAGTGTGTCATGGGTCCCTGTACGGCCTCCCATTACAGCTGTCTCCATCGCCACACTCTGCCATGTGCCACTTTCAGGTCTCCTCACACTGCTGGTGGGTTCCATTTTGTCATAGGGTGCTGTATGGCCTCCCATTACTGCTTCCAGGCCCCTAATCTGCCATGGGCCCCCGTACCGCCTCCTCATGCTGCTGCCAGGCCCGTAATCTGTCATGGGCCCCTGTACCGCCTCCTCATGCTGCTGCCAGGTCCAGAGTGTGTCATGGGTCCCTGTACGGCCTCCCATTGCTGCTGTCTCCATCGCCACACTCTGCCATGTGCCACTTTCAGGTCTCCTCACACTGCTGGTGGGTTCCATTTTGTCATAGGGTGCTGTATGGCCTCCCATTGCTGCTGCCTCCACCGCCACACTGTGGCTCCACACTCTGGTTTTGGCCCCGTGACTGCCCAAATGAGTGAAGTGTGCGGTGATTCTAAGATCGACGGCACTCATCTTCATGTCATACTGACTGACAGTATTATTTCTTTTCCCCAGCAGACTCCAAGGGCATTTAAATTAAAGGTACAGTGTTCTGCACTAATATAAAGGCTCTCTGAAGCCTAGAAACACCCTTTTATAAGTTAAATTCACAGCGAAAATATTTGACTCGAATCAAATTTTTTTCACGAATTCGCCGAATCAGTCAAATCGAATTTTTGAATACTTCGCTCATCTCTAATCATCATGAATATAAAGGGATAAAAATTTATGGAGGCGTAGTGCCAAAACTTTAGTAAGGATCTTGAGATCACAATTAATTAAGGAGATAAGATGATAATTAGAGATTACAGTAGCATCTTTATTGGGTTTAGGAATGACACTGATGAATGCTTTATTTTCATTGGGAGGCACCACTCCCCCATCTCGTAAATAATTAAAATAGTGGGCCATATGTGGAATCTGGAGGTCAGGGAAAACTTTATAATAAACATGAGGAAGGTCGTCCAGTCCTGGGGACTTGGACCATGAGGAGCGAGGGTTTTCAAGGCATTCTGAATTTCCTTACAGGTAATAGGCTGTTCCATTAGGTTTCTATGGACCTCTTGAAGAGAAAGAAGAATAACAGAGCTCAGTAAATTGTCGGAAGATGAAGAGACGTCCCCCTGAGGTGAACAGTATAGAAAGAGTGAAACTTATGAAGAATCTTACTGGGATCTTGAGACAGAGTACCGTTATTTAGTCTGATTTTGGGGAGAGCCACTTGAGAGTGTTTAGGAGATAGCTTATGCACTAATAGAGTGCCCGGCCTGTCTCTCCAGGTGAAAAATTTATGGTTGGACCATTGTAACTGCTTATCGGCGGTGGTAGTAAGGCATAGGTTCAGTTCCAACCGGGCTTTATCAAGTTTAATAAGTCCGGATCGGGATTCTGTTTGGGTTGAGTAACAAAGTCAGTGTATACTTATGTTTTAGTTAAGATTAAGTCATTGCAAGCTTTTTTAAGTCTTGAGGAAAATTGAATAATAAACCCCCTGACTGAGTCCTTAGGGGCCGCCCAATTAATAGCCGGAGTCGTATCATCTGCCTTATTGATTTCAAAATACATTTTCAAATGTGTAGAAATATCCTGACAATAAGAAGTGTTGCCCAAGATAGATTCGTTAAGATGCCAATGAGGAGCAGTCCTCCCATGAGTCCAGAACGAGTGTTAAATGAACCGGATCATGGTCGGATCAAGGTGTGGAAAGAATTTTAACTGTATGTATGCAAGTATGGAGGAATATGAGATCAATACGGGAAAAGCAATTATGAACCCTAGAGAAATAAGAATAATCTCAAGAAGTCGGGTTAGCTTCCCTCCAGGCATCGATAAGATCGTAGGGATATAGAAGCTGGGCAAACTTACGGCTCTGTCTAGAAGGGGACTGAAGCATGGCGGCTCGGGAATGATCCAATATCTAATCTAATGCTAGGTTAGAATCACCAGCCAAAATAACATCACCCTCAAACTCTGAGGCCAAGGAGCTTATTAAGGAATGAAGAAATAACAGTCCATGGGCTGGTCATTGTCTCTGGATGTATCACGTACCTGGTGATGTAGGCCAATGGAGAGAGGGCTTCCCTTGCGGCTAAGTTCCAGACTCCCCTGGATATGGGACAGCAGGAGTTGGGCCCAAAGTAGCACAGGTTGCCTGCAGGAGTGCTGGTCAGAGGTACACCCAGAAGTACAGCTGATGCACTGGAATGGAGTCTGCAGACAGCTGGTGCCTGTGAGAGGAATGCAAGCCTTTAGGGAAACAGAGGACCATAGGATAATCGGCTCAAAGCCAAGGTCAAGTGCCAGGTGAAGATTGGAGCAGATGTAGTCAGTAGAATAGCCAGGGTCATACACAGGAGAGCGGGAGAGAATATCCGTTAGCCAAGCCAGGGTCAGGTCAGGAGTCAGGCAGAGAAGACAGGTCCAAGAGCAAGCCGGGTTGGTAACGGGAAATCACTATAGCAAAGGAACACAGACAATGGTACTGGGAAGCAAGAGATCAACCAGCAACTTGAGGGAGTGATGAGCCTCCTTTATGAAGGCCGTCTGGCAAAAAACTGAGCCAATGCATGCACAACTATCCATTTGTGTTCCAATGCGCATGGATCTTCCCCACTGTGCACTTCTGCGGCCATGCAGGGTACTGGCAGGAGTGCCAAATCTCCTAGAACAGTGGTCGGCAAGCCGCGGCTCGCGAGCCACATGCGGCTCTTTACAAACTTAAATGCGGCTCTTCTGTGTGCGGGGCGCCCGCTCCCCTCCCTCCTCTCGGGCGGCCGCCCCAAAAGTCAGGACTCTGCAGCTGTCAGGATGTAGGCGGGGCAGCCAGGATGTAGGCGGGGCAGCGTGACAAACTCCTCTCCTCTCACAGTTCGCCCTGAAGACCAGAACGGCGAGAAGAACGCGCAGAGCAAAGGTAAGTGAATTGACACAGGGGGGACTTTGGGACTTAATATGGGGGATGAATTAATATGGAGAATGAATTACTATAGGAGGGATGAATTACTATAGGGGGGATGAATTAATATGGGGAATGAATTACTATAGGGGGGATGAATTACTATAGGGGGGATGAATTACTATGGGGGATGAATTACTATGGGGGATGAATTACTATAGGGGGGATGAATTACTATATGGGGGATGAATTACTATGGGGGATGAATTACTATAGGGGGGATGAATTACTATAGGGGGGATGAATTACTATTGGGGATGAATTACTATAGGGGGGATGAATTACTATATGGAGGATGAATTACTATATGGGGGATGAATTACTATGGGGGATGAATTACTATATGGGGGATGAATTACTATGGGGGATGAATTACTATATGGGGGATGAATTACTATATGGGGGATGAATTACTATGGGGGATGAATTACTATATGGGGGATGAATTACTATATGGGGGATGAATTACTATGGGGGATGGATTACTATGGGGAATGAATTACTATATGGGGATGAATTACTATGGGGGATGAATTACTATGGGGGAAGAAATACTATATGGGGGATGTATTTTCAGTTTTAAAAATGTGGCTCTCAAAATAAATTTCAATCGTGGTTTTGGCGAGGTTTGGCTCAGTTGAAAAAAAAGGTTGCCCACCACTGTCCTAGAACTTCTGCTGTGGACAGAACCCTGACAGTGCCCCCCCTAAAGGGCAGCCTCCGGATGCCCACTTGGGCCATCTTTTCTGGATATTTGGAACAGAACTCTTGGGGAAGTCTGGGGGAATGTACATTGCCCTTTGGTTCCCAGGAACTTTCTTCAGGTGGGTACCCCTTCCATTTGATCAAGTATTGGATTTGTCTCCCCCACTTCCTGCAGTCCAGGATTGATTCTACCTCATATTCTTCCTCCTCCCCAACTGTTATTGGTGGTGGAGGTGGTTCTACTCTTCCTGGAAATGGAAAAGGAACAGCCGGCTTGAGCAGGGAGATGTGGAAGACTGGATGAATCCTGTATGATTCAGGAAGAGATAGCTCATACACTACTGGATTAATTTCACGTTTGATTTGGAAAGGGCCAATGTACCTTGGTCCCAAAAGGGAGACCATTGGCTGAGACGCATCGCTCCGCACGAGGAAGCCCAAGTGGAACAGTTCCGCCACAACTGGTTGGCAGCGGTGGGATCTTTCCTCATTGCGGAGAAAGTCCAAACCACCAACTGGGACCCCATCTTTTTCATGGAGACGTCCCTGCTTGGCCAGATGGATATATGGGACCTTCGAAAGCCAGCTCTTCAAAGCCTGCTTGTCGCTCGGGGAGGTATCGCTGGCTCCAAGACCAGAGAGGAACTGTTGGATGAGATTATGGCCCTGGACCAAGCGGATGTGCACACCGCTTCACCTGAAGCACACTCTGCTACGCTTGATGCGAAAACTTCTCCACCAGAAGTGAACTCCGCTTCACGGGAGGAGTTGGAGGAACAGAGCAGCTCAACGGCCCCTGAAACGCCAGGTCCGCCTTAACACCGTATGGAGACCCCTATACCACTCAGATTTACAACAAGAGGTGGAGTGGCATTTGGCTCTGTTGGGAAGTCCTCCCACCTCCAAACAGATTTCCAAGGTCCTGGACGATGCCACCCAACTGTGGCTTAGTCACTCCCGGTCATCAACTGAGGGCTCGGTCTGGGAGGGGATTACCTCCCGCCTTCTCCAGACTGCATCTGGACCAAAGAAAATTCCCTACAACGCTTATAAAACTTTCTCGGAGGCGGATGGGGACATTGACAGTTTTTTTTCAGGACTTTGAACAGTTGTGCACCATCCATGGTGTGGCAGCCCAAGACTGGGTCCCCATTTTGAGCAGCAAGCTAACCGGTCGAGATGCAGACGCATTCAGGACTGTACCCGACAGTTACTGCTTGGATTATGATTATGTTAAGGAACACTTGCTGGCCCGCTACACTCTCACTCCAGAGGTGAACCGCTTAAAGTTCCGAGCACTCAAGAAGAAACCCCAGGACTCCTTCACTGAATGGGGACATTAGTTACAACACACTGCCCGCAGCTGGGTCCAAGGGTGTCAGATCACCAAGCGGGAGGAACTGTTTCAACTGCTGTTACTGGAGCAGTTTTACAATGGACTTCCAGGGGATATTAGACATTGGGTCCGGGACAGACACCCCCTAACCTTAGCAGACGCTAGTCGCTGGGCTGATGAGTACCTGGAAAACAGGAGGCTAACCGAGCCTGCCATTCCCCTTGCACCTCGTCCACAACCAGTGGTGCCCACTCTGGTCACCCGAGAATGCCTCAGACCACCTACACCTTCTGACCCAAAGCAGTCTAGCCCGCGCTGTTATGGCTGTAATTAAACAGGGCACATCCGCATTTATTGCCCCCGGAATCCACCAAAGCCCCAGACCAGAAAACCCCCTCGGGGCACTTCCAACCGACCCACCACTTCCTATGGCAGAGCCTTTGCCTACTCCCTACAGGAGCACCCCAGTGACACTGCCTCTTCATGGATGAATTTTACAACTGAGGATGAGGACTTTGGGGTCTTTCACGAGACTAACCCTCTCCAGGATGCCACCCCAGACAATCGCCGACATTACCAACAGGTTGTCCATGTTAACGGCCGTTGGGCCCAAGGATTATGGGACGCTGGGTCCACACTCACCCTAGTCCAACCCCAACTAGTACTAGACTGGGCCAAGACTGGGCCAAGACTGGGCAGTCTGTGGCCATACGGGTAGCATGAGGCCATGTCTAATGGATTCCTACCGCAAGGGTTCAACTGGAGTGGGGGACCAGGGCCTGGGACGTTGAAATTGGAGTAATGCACAAATTGAGGTTCTCCTTGGAAAGGATCTGGGAGTCCTGGTCTCCACTTTTGGCACTGAGACCCCTGCTGAAGCTCATCCAGTCGCCACCAAGCTAGAGAGTTGCTGCCGCTCCACCTGCCGAGGTTTTGGTAAGATTCAAATACCCACCCCCTGCTGAGCTTGTCCCTGCCCTGACCTGGGATTCCCCCGCTGATTTCGCTAAAGAAACAGCCAGTGACCGGACTTTAGAACCCTATAGACGGAGGGCTGGGAGTGATCCTGGGTGATTGGGAGATGTAGGTATGAGTGGGACCAGGGCAAGTTGTACAGGGTCTAGGGAGAGCAAGGGTGGGCGCTGCCCAAATACCTCATCGGCAGATGGTAGTACCAAGGAAGTATCGGCGTGATCTCCTCCAGATTGCGCATGATATTCCCCTTGCTGGGCATTTGGGCAAGTGACGGACCCTGCATCGCTTAACCCAGAGTTCCTTCTGGTCAGGAGTGTCGGGGGACATTCGGGACTACTGTCGGTCTTGTGAGGTCTGCCAGAAGGTAGAGAATCAGGGAGACAGGCCCAGGGCCACTCTGAGGCCCCTACCTATAGTCGGGGTACCTTTCAGTCGCTGTGGACCTAGTGGGGCCCCTGAAATGGCCTAGTCCTACGGGCAAGAAGTATATCTTGACCATTTTCGACTACACCACCCGGTATCCAGAGGCCGTAACGCTGAGAGATGTGCAGGCAGAAACAGTTGCTCAAGCCCTGCTACAGATCTTTACCGACCAAGGCACTCAGTTCACAGCAGAGCTTACCCAACAACTTTGGAAGTTGTGGGGATCAGACCGCTGTACAGCTCTCCCTACCACTCCCAGACCAATGGGCTCTGTGAATGGTTTAATGGTACGCTGAAACAGCTCCTCCATTCATTCACCATGTCCCATAAGGACTGGGAATGGCATCTCCCCCACCTCCTGTTCGCCTACCGGGAGGTACCACAGGAGTCCACTGGGTTCTCTCCCTTTGAGCTGCTGTATGGCCGGAGGGTTCGGGGACCCCTGGATCTCCTACACAAACTCTTGGAGGGAGCAGTGGCCAAGGAGGGGACCTCGGTGGTGGCCTATGTGCTGGAGCTCAGGGAGAGGCTACAACGGTTGACGACCCTAGTACGGAACAACCTTGAGGCCGCCCAGAGCCGGCAGAAACGGTGGTACAACCGGTCTGCCCGAGACCAAACATTTCACTTAGGACAGAAAGTGTTGGCCTTGAAACTAGGCAGGCATGACAAATTACAGGCTGCCTGACAGGGCCCGTACCAAGTGGTGGAGCAACTCTGTGATACCACGTACATTGTAGCTCGCTGTTCGAATGGAAGGATCCGACAAACCTTCCATGTGAATATCGAACGACCGGAGGAGAGTGTAGCAGCTATTTGCACTCCGGCTACCAATGACTCAGAAACGCTTCTTCAACCAGGGCTGTTGGGGGACGGACAGTCCCAGCTGAGTGTAGCAGATGTAGATATCAGCACACGGCTGCCTCCCAAGGCCCAGGAGCAGGCCTGCCAACTGCTCCAAGAGCGCCAAGGGCTGTTCTCGTCTCTGTCCGGTAACACCACCACAACTGTTCACCAGGTAGACACACAGGGTCAGGCCCCCTTGAAGCAGGCGGCATACCAAGAGTCTGTCAGAGAAGGGATGAGAAGAGAGATTAAGGAAATGCTGGATTTAGGTGTGATAGAACCCTCTGACAGTCCCTGGGCCTCCCCGATGGTCCTGGTACCCAAGAAGGATGGAATCATCCGGTTCTGTGTGGACTACCGCAGGCTCAACGACCGGACCGTGACTGATGCATACCCCATGCCCCGGATAGACGAGCTGCTGGACTGGATGACCAGAGGTAATTTTCTTACCACCATCGATCTCTGCAAGGGGTACTGGCAGATTCCGCTGGATGTGGACGTGGTACCAAAGTCGGCATTCATCACCCCGTTCGGCTTGTACCAGTCCAGGGTCATGCCATTTGGGATGAAGAATGCCACAGCTACCTTTCACAGAATGGTAGATAAGCTGCTGGATGGGCTGCAGGACTTCTCCTGCGCCTATCTAGATGATATAGCTATCTACAGTGATAGTTGGGAGGATCACCTCCGACACCTCAGGAAAGTGCTTGATTGAATCGGGCAAGCAGGGCTGACCATCCGACCTTACAAATGCCATGTTGGGGTGTCCGAGGTCCAATATCTAGGACATCGGGCAGGATGTGGGAAGCAACGACCTGCACAGGTGGAAGCGGTAGCAAATTGGCCCACTCCCTGAACCAAGACCCAGGTTCTTACCTTCCTAGGCACTGTGGGGTACTACCGTAAATTCACCCCCAACTACAGCGCCATTGCTAAACCCCTAATGGATCTGACCCGGAAGAATCTGTCCCGACAGGTTATGTGGTCCCCAGAGTGTGAAACGGCTTTCCAAAAGCTCAAACATGATCTGATCCATGCTCCCGTTTTGGCTGCCCTGATCCTTCCAAATGGTTTTGTGTCCACATAGATGCCTCCACCTTTGGATTGGGCGCTGTTCTAAGCCAAATCGGGGACAACGGGAACGACCATCCAGTGGCCTACCTAAGTAGAAATTTGTTACCCCGGGAGGTGGCCTACGCCGCTGTGGAGAAAGAGAGTGTCTTGCCTTGGTATGGGCCCTCAAGAAATTGCAGCCCTACCTGTACGGGCGCTCTTTCATCGTACTCACAGATCACAACCCTCTGGTATGGCTAAACCGGGTCTGCGGGGACAATGGTCGTCTGCTGCGGTGGTGCTTGGCCCTCCAACCCTATAACTTTGCCAACAAGTACCGACCGGGGAAGCAATACTCCAATGCGGATGGGTTGTCCCAGAAAGCCCAGTTGGAGAAGTAACCCTCTGAACCGACCAGCCCCAATCAGACCCGTTTAAAGGGCTCGCCGGGTCTGGCGGGTGTAATGCAACGGGGGAGCCTTGTGACGAACTATCCCTCTGTGATAACATTTTGCCCTTTCTGTTTCAGTTTTTTCCCCTTTGTAAACCTGTATACGTATAGCAGCTGTTATGTAGACAGGCATTCTACACTGTTTGTTTAGGGTCATTTGAACTTTTAGACTTTCACTTCTATAGAGTTCATACTGTATCGTTGTGTTGTAGGGTTTTGTTATGGGTGCCAGACTGTCTGGTGGGGGTGAAGCTGTATATACTGAGTTGTGTTCAATAAAGATTGATTAATTCCCCCTATACAAAGTTTCGACTCGTGGTTTGGGATATCAGGGTAGGATTGTCTTTGAGCTCTAATACCTGCCTTGGCAGAGCTCTGGAAGACTTGCCGGAAAGGGGGACCATTGGCTGAGATGCATCGCTCCGCACGAGGAAGCCCAGGTGGAACGATTCGCCACAGAAGTCATGGTAGGTAGGGGGAACAGATTGTCTGGCATCTGGTGTAGGTTGAACTGAGAGGTACACGGGAAAATTGGTGGGTGTGGAGGCGCCACAGTGCTGAAGACAATAGCTTGATGGAAAGGTGACTTGTTTGTTAGGCCAGTTGATTTGTGGGTTGTGGACTTGCAACCAGGGTATTCCTAGGATGGCTGGAAACATGGGGGATCTGATGAGGTCTAAACGGATGAACTCCCGGTGGCCGGAGTCAGTTGTTCGTAGGATGGGAATGGTTTCCCGGGTAACAGATCCTGAGCTAGGAGTAGTGTCATCCGCTAGTAATACATCAAGTCTTTGTTTCTTTGGATGAAGAGCAACAAGTAAGTCCTTGGCAAGGTTGATCTCCAAGAAACCGCTACAGGCTCCTGAATCAACGATTGCCTGCAAATTGACTTCCCTTCCAGCCACCTGCAATGATATGGGAAGGATGACATGGGTGGTTAAAGTTCCGGATAACTGGAGATACGAAGGATGGGGCTGGCTGGACTTAATTGGTCGCACTGGGCAGTTGCGCAAAAAATAGCCCATGGCCCCACAGTAAAGACATAGGTTGCCTTGCCATCTGCGTAGCCTTTCTTCTGTAGTTAGAGCAGGTCGGAGAAAGCCAATTTGCATTGGTTCTACTTCAGAAGTGCAGATGGGCTGAGGCGAAGGGGCAGGAGCCACAGGTCCTGGAATCCTCGGCAGAACCCAAGTGGGTCGAAAGGTCTGAGTACGTTCAGAATGTCTTTCCCATAGTCGTCGATTCAACTGGGAAGAGAGCTGAATAAGGTTCTCCAAGGAGGAGGGAACTTCCACCCTAGATAACTCATCCTTGAGGGACTTGGACAGGCCTAGACAGAACTGGTATTTTAACGGTGCATCGTTCAAACCAATATCAGCTGACCATTTGCGGGATTCCACAATATAGTCCTCCACAGGCCTCCGACCCTGTTGTAGAGCATGGAGGGCGGACTCAGCAGTGGAGGTCCTCTAGGGATCATCATAAAGGGCAGTTATGGCTTCAAAAAATGTGATCACTAAGTTGAGTGCTGGGTTTTTTTGTTCCAGTAGGCTGTGTGCCCATGACTGAGGTTCGTCAGACAAAAAGATGATAATGAACCCAACCTTGACCGCCTCAAGTGAAAAAGTCCTCAGCTGCAGAGCAAAATACAGCTCACAAGCATTTTTAAAGGCTCTGAATTTACATTGGTCCCCGAGGAATCGTTCAGGAGTGGGGACCCTGGGCTTCAGAGGCGGTAACACCACAGCAGGTGTAGCAACAGGAGGTGAATTAGTAGGTGCGACTATAGGGTTAGAACTGACAGAAGTATTCTGGTCTGCAGAAGTCACAGAAGTAGTGAGGGAGTGAAGAAGTCCTTCCAGCTGAAAGTATCCTTCCTTAGATCTTTAACTGCTTGTATAAGTGCAATCATCTGTTGGCACAGGGCCTCTAATGCGGAAGCGCCTCTCTTGGCCTCAGACATAGTGGCTGGTTGATACTATCACGTACCTGGTGATGGAGGCCAACGGGGAGAGGGCTTCCATTGCGGCTAAGTTCCAGACTCCCCTGGATATGGGACAGCAGGTGTTGGGCCCAAAGTAGCGCAGGTCGCCTGTAGGAGTGCTGGTCAGAGGTACACCCAGGAGCACAGCTGATGCACTGGAATGGAGTCTGCAGACAGGTGGCGCCTGTGTGAGGTATGCAAGCCTTCATGGAAACAGAGGACCACAGGATAGTCGGTTCAAAGCCAAGGTCAAGTGCCAGTTGGAGATTGGAGCAGACGTAGTCAGTAGAATAGCCGGGGTCATACACAGAGGAACAGGACAGAATATCAGTTAGCCAAGCAGAGAAGACAGGTCCATGAGCAAACCGGGTCGGTAACACGAAATTGCTATAGCAAAGGTATACAGACAATGGTACTGGGGAGCCAGAGATCAACCAGCAACTTGAGGGAGTGATGAGCCTCCTTATGAAGGCTGTCTGGCGCCAAACTGAGCCAATGCGTGCGCAGCTATGCACCATTGCGCATACGTGTTTCGGCTCGTGTCCGTGCGCCAATGCGCATGGATCTTCACCAATGTGCATTTCTGCAGCCATGCAGGGCACTGGCAGGAGTGCCAGATCTCCTAGAACTTCAGCTGTGGACAGAACCCTGACAGGATGCAAGTTGATGTGAGAAAACACTGTTGCCTGGCTATGCAGAGAGAGGCTTAGGGATGTCCACAACATAGTGACCCTCACGAGGGTAGAGCTACATGCTAAAGAAGGAAAACTAAATATATTTGTTAAGGAATTATGATCATCAATGAATACATCCATTAAAAAAACAATGCTTTGAAGGTTTCTATAGAATATACTGTACATTAAAATGTATATTTATAAATAATATAAATAAATATAAATAGGTAAAAAAAAATATTAATAAATACATACATATATTGTATCTATGGATAGATTTTAGATTTTGTGTCTATGGATAGTTAGATAAACTCTCTGCAGGGCAAGGCATATGGGAGAGTTATTGTTTAATCTAATAATAATCAAATAATTATAACCACCAAAACAACAACAACAACAACTTCAATGGCAACATTAGTTAATCATTCCTTGGAGGATTTTAATTAACTTTAGACTCATTGTTTGTGTTATGACCAGGGGTTTATATAGAAGCTAATCACAGCGTAGTTTATTTACTAGTAAGCAAAAATGAAGGAAAAGCCATGCTACACATATGTAGCCAATTACTAAACAACATTTAAACCAATCGTGCAAAATTCAGTTTGTTTCATTCATTTTTGAAGATCAAAATATTAACATTTCAATTCTTGCCAAAAGTTTTCTTTTATTATTTGTTATGGGAGCTGACCTATGGAAGGTAAGTTTGATATATTGATTATTTTGTTAAAATGTTTGTGTTTATGAAAAATATTATTTTGAACTAAAAAAAAAATGGTTTAAAAAAAAAAATGACATCTAAAATAGATTTTGTGCTAGGTAAATATAAAATCACAGTTTTTTTTATTTTCCTTTCATTTCTTTTCTTTTCTTTTATTTTCATGCAATTGAAAAAAAATAATAAAAGTCATGCAATGCAAAAACATAAAACAAAAGATAAAACAAGAAACTAGGTGAACCCAAAATAATGTTGACAGTGTAGGGCAGAAAATGTAAAGCATGAGACAATTTTGATTAAAAAAGAACAATTCTCTTCTTGTTACATATATTGCAAACTTTTTAAGAAACTGTAATAAATGGCATATTTTGTTAAATGTATTATATTATACTATACTTAACCCCTTGGTGACTGAGGATAAAACAAGTTTGGAATTTTGACACATTTATCACATCTACTTAGTGTATCCAAGTGGATTACACCTTGGTTTTTTTACAGGACAAATGGTAAAATATAAAATCAGAAATAGTGTCGCGCTCCACTACCAATTGCAAAAAATGTGAATAAATAAATATTAAATAAATAATAGTTCAGCATCAAAAGAATATATATCAATCTCACTGCAATTATATTACTGCTGCAAACATGTCCTTATTAAGTCTGTGACTTTGACACTTCTAGTGCTGTGATAGGAGATAATAACCGTGCAGTCCACCAATCATAACAAATATTATGCACCTTCCCCGGTTGTGCTCTCACCTGGTGTATATGACCAGACCATCTAGTGAAGTCAGAAAAGCTTGTGTCCCTTTAATTGTACTTAGTGGTAAATGGATAGGATTATCCCTATTTACCTGGGATGGATGGATGGATGGATGGATGGATGGAGTGTTCTCTCTTCCCAGCAGAGGGTCTCCTTGCTTCCTTATGGATTTTTCTCCATAGGTGTAATGGCCATGAAATGTAATAAAAGAGTATAGTGCCTTATCCTCTTTAAAATGTAATGTATTAAATAAAGTAGTGCACTCACATGTATGACAAGTTAAAATCACTTTAAAATGTGGAAATTTGACTCCACAGTAAAGTTTTCCAATATTGCTGAATACTTGATGTATGTTGCTTTAAGCGTCGTGACATCACACATTCAAAATTTTAAAGAGGATAAAGCACTATATTCTTTTAATACATTTCATGGCCATTACACCCATGGAGAAAAATCTCTAAGGAAGCAAGGAGACCCCCTAGTGGGAAGAGAGAACACTCCATCCATCCATCCATTGTGGGAACTCGCTTCAACGTGGTAGAGCTTTGAAACGCAAACAGCTACTCGCTTTCTTTTTCAGGGCCTTTTTAGCCCACTTTTATTTAAATGAAAGTTCAAACATAATGCTTCCCACGCAGGGGTATCCACCAACAAAACAAAGATTCAGCCTCCTGGCTTACACACAGTTCAATGTCTGTCTCCTGCAGACTCTTCCCAAATTATATGGCACTTGCACACCGCTGGCCTCTAGCACACAGCTAGTCTCTAGCAGCCCCTTGCTGCTTTTGGCTTCCACCTCTCCTAGGTGAAGCCCACCTGACTCCTAGCTGCCGGGGTGGAGCCCTGCTGACTCCTAGCTGCCGGGGTGGAGCCCAGAACCCTGGTCCTGACTCTATGAAGAGGCCTGCACACACCTGTGCCATCAGTCTCCTGGCCATTCCCAAAACCTGGTCCCAGGATTGGAGATTTCATCCCTCCCAGATCTCTTTGAAATCTCCAGGCTCCAGATCCCAACATGGACCTTACAAACAAAGGAGGAAAGTGAAAAGCCACTTTCCTCCGTATCAAACACTTATCCTGGAGCCCCTCAACCTGCCTAGTTGAGAATCCTGGGTGACAGATCGTCACACTGTCACACCATCCATCCCAGGTAAATAGGGATAATCCTATCCATTTATCACTAAGTACAATTAAAGGGACACAAGCTTTTTAGGACCTCATTAAACGGTTTGGTCATATACACCAGGTGAGAGCACAACCGGGGAAGGTGCATAATATTTTTTATGATTGGTGGACTGCACGGTTATTATCTCGTATCACAGCTAGAGATGAGCGAATCGAACATGGCGAAGTGGAATTTGTTTCGAAGATTGGGAAATATTCGATTTGCGACGAATCCGAAGATTAGAAAACTTCGGACGCGCGAATCGAAATTTCCCAAAAATGGCGGCGACATGTGTGGCGACGGAGCGGGGATCTCTGGGAAGGCGCACAGACAAGGCGCGCTGACCCATAATGCATTCATTCATGACATGTGATCACATTAGCCAATCAGCAGCCAGCCAGCCAGCACTGTGTAATGGTGGAGCTATAAATCGCGGCCATTTTAGAATTCTCCATTAGCCTCCAGTCATTCAAGAGAGACAGACCTGTCTGTATTGAGGGACAGAGTTAGGGCCACAGAGACTTTAGGGCCACAGAATCGATACTCAGGGACACAGAACCGTTACTTAGGGACACAGAACCGTTACTTAGGGACACAGAACCGTTACTTAGGGACACAGAACCGTTACTTAGGGACACACAATCGTTACTCAGGGACACACAGTCGTTACTCAGGGACAGACACAGAATTGTTACTCAGGGACACAGAATTGTTACTCAGGGACACAGAATTGTTACTGAGGGACACAGAATCGTTACTGAGGGACACAGAATTGTTACTCAGGGACAGACACCAAATTGTTACTCAGGGACACAGAATTGTTACTCAGGGACACAGAATTGTTACTCAGGGACAGACACAGAATTGTTACTCAGGGACACAGAATTGTTACTCAGGGACACAGAATTGTTACTGAGGGACACAGAATCGTTACTGAGGGACACAGAATTGTTACTCAGGGACAGACACAGAATTGTTACTCAGGGACACAGAATTGTTACTGAGGGACACAGAATCGTTACTGAGGGACACAGAATTGTTACTCAGGGACAGACACAGAATTGTTACTCAGGGACACAGAATTGTTACTCAGGGACACAGAATTGTTACTCAGGGACACAGAATTGTTACTGAGGGACAAAGAATCGTTACTGAGGGACACAGAATTGTTACTCAGGGACACAGAATTGTTACTCAGGGACACAGAATTGTTACTCAGGGACAGACACAGAATTGTTACTCAGGGACACAGAATTGTTACTCAGGGACACAGAATTGTTACTCAGGGACAGACACAGAATTGTTACTCAGGGACACAGAATTGTTACTGAGGGACACAGAATTGTTACTCATTGTTACTCAGGGACACATAATTGTTACTCAGGGACACAGAATTGTTACTCAGGGACACAGAATTGTTACTGAGGGACACAGAATCGTTACTGAGGGACACAGAATTGTTACTCAGGGACAGACACAGAATTGTTACTCAGGGACACAGAATTGTTACTCAGGGACACAGAATTGTTAATCAGGGACAGACACAGAATTGTTACTCAGGGACACAGAATTGTTACTCAGGGACACAGAATCGTTACTGAGGGACACAGAATTGTTACTCAGCGACACAGAATTGTTACTCAGGGACAGACACAGAATTGTTACTCAGGGACACAGAATTGTTACTGAGGGACACAGAATCGTTACTGAGGGACACAGAATTGTTACTCAGGGACAGACACAGAATTGTTACTCAGGGACACAGAATTGTTAATCAGGGACACAGAATTGTTACTGAGGGACACAAAATTGTTACTCATTGTTACTCAGGGACACATAATTGTTACTCAGGGACACAGAATTGTTACTCAGGGACAGACACAGAATTGTTACTCAGGGACACAGAATTGTTACTCAGGGGCACAGAATTGTTACTCAGGGACAGACACAGAATTGTTACTCAGGGACACAGAATTGTTACTGGGGGACACAGAATCGTTACTGAGGGACACAGAATTGTTACTCAGGGACAGACACAGAATTGTTACTCAGGGACACAGAATTGTTACTCAGGGACAGACACAGAATTGTTACTCAGGGACACAGAATTGTTACTGAGGGACACAGAATCGTTACTGAGGGACACAGAATTGTTACTCAGGGACAGACACAGAATTGTTACTCAGGGACACAGAATTGTTACTCAGGGACACAGAATTGTTACTGAGGGACACAGAATTGTTACTCATTGTTACTCAGGGACACATAATTGTTACTCAGGGACACAGAATTGTTACTGAGGGACACAGAATTGTTACTGAGGGACACAGAATTGTTACTCATTGTTACTCAGGGACACATAATTGTTACTCAGGGACACAGAATTGTTACTCAGGTACACAGAATTGTTACTCAGGGACAGACACAGAATTGTTACTGAGGGACACAGAATTGTTACTCAGGGACAGACACAGAATTGTTACTGAGGGACACAGAATTGTTACTGAGGGACACAGAATCATTACTGAGGGACACAGAATTGTTACTCAGGGACACAGAATTGTTACTCAGGGACACAGAATTGTTACTCAGGGACACATAATTGTTACTCAGGGACAGACACAGAATTGTTACTCAGGGACACAGAATCGTTACTGAGGGACACAGAATCGTTACTGAGGGACACAGAATTGTTACTCAGGTACACAGAATTGTTACTCAGGGACACAGAATTGTTACTCAGGGACAGACACAGAATTGTTACTCAGGGACACAGAATTGTTACTGAGGGACACAGAATCGTTACTCAGGGACACAGAATTGTTACTCAGGGACAGACACAGAATTGTTACTCAGGGACACAGAATTGTTACTCATTGACACAGAATTGTTACTGAGGGACACATAATTGTTACTCATTGTTACTCAGGGACACAGAATTGTTACTCAGTGACACAGAATTGTTACTGAGGGACACATAATTGTTACTCATTGTTACTCAGGGACACAGAATTGTTACTCGGGGACACAGAATTGTTACTCAGGGACACAGAATTGTTACTCAGGGACAGACACAGAATTGTTACTCAGGGACACAGAATTGTTACTCAGGGACAGACACAGAATTGTTACTCAGGGACACATAATTATTACTGAGGGACACAGAATCATTACTGAGGGACACAAAATTGTTACTCAGGGACACAGAATTGTTACTCAGGGACACAGAATTGTTACTCAGGGACACAGAATTGTTACTGAGGGATACAGAATTGTTACTGAGGGACACAGAATTGTTACTCAGGGACAGACACAAAATTGTTACTCAGGGACACAGAATTGTTACTCAGGGACACAGAATTGTTACTGAGGGACACAGAATTGTTACTCATTGTTACTCAGGGACACAGAATTGTTACTCAGGGACACACAATTTTTACTGAGGGACACATAATTGTTACTCATTGTTACTCAGGGACACAGAATTGTTACTCAGAAACACAGAATTGTTACTCAGGGACACAGAATTGTTACTCAGGGACACAGAATTGTTACTCAGGGACAGACACAGAATTGTTACTCAGGGACACAGAATTGTTACTGAGGGACACATAATTGTTACTCAGGGACACAGAATTGTTACTCAGGGACACAGAATTGTTACTGAGGGACACAGAATCGTTACGTTATTTTTTGGGTGCTTATAGAATTAAAGAGTATGTCAGACAACACGCAGAGGAGTGGCAGAGGAGGCAATGTTTTAGGAGCGAGCAGACGTGGCAGCAGAGGAAGGGGTCGAGGCAGCACTAGTCGCAGCCAGAGGCCAGTGCTCCCGGTGTCATCCAGCGGTCGTGTCTCCACCGACAACCCTGCCGTCATCGATTGGTTGGAACACTCGTCTTCCTCTTCCCAGGTCACCTCTGACACCTACAGCCAACGGTCGGTGTGTACGTCAGACACAACCGTTAGTTGGCATGGCCCGGGAGCAAGCCCACTGAAATCACGTGTCCTCTACCTGCCCCTGTCCTTTGGTGTTCCCTCACCAAGCGAAGTATCACATGCTGTGGGCTCAGCCCCACTGTACAGTGAGGAAGAGCTAACAGAGGGCGGTCAGGAACGGGGGGAGACATCCGCCTCTTCAGCAGCCAGGCGAAGAAGTACTGGCGAGGAGAGTGGCTCGGTAGCCGGTCTAGAGACAGGTCTGTCTCCTGACCCACACGCAGCCGAGGGGGCTAGTAGTGAGGCGGAGACCCTAATTGATGATGATGAGGCTGATCGCACTTGGCAGCCTCGTCGTCATCAGGCTATTGCTTCCGCATCATCAGGAGAAGAGGGTGGCAGCTTGGCAGCGAGCAAAACAGTCGGTGGGTTGCCCAGGAGGCAGCAGGTTCGCAGCAGTGTCAGTGGAGGCAAACGGCCACGGAGTAGAGCACCAGCTCCACTGCAGCCTACCACCACGGCCAGTAGTGGTGCCGGTGTGCACGGAGGAAGTAGCAGTCAGCCAGTGAGGAGTAGCGGGGGCAAAGTTTCCTACTCGGCGGTGTGGCAATTTTTCGTCAAGCCGCCCGAGGAAGTAAACGTAGCCGTATGTCGACTATGTGGCCAGAAAGTCAAGCGTGGCCAGGGGGCCCATGTTGGGACTACAGCGTTGCGTCAGCATATGCAGCGTCGCCATTTGGTGGCCTGGGAAAACCGTGATAAAGATACGGCGGTTCTGCCTGCCCCAGCTCCCGCTCCATCACCCGCTCCGTTACTTGCTCCGTCACCCGACGTCAATCGCCCTCTATCAGCCAGTCAAGGCTCCAACACCTCTGCTGAGGGGAGTTGTCGCTCGTTGGCATCTTCCGCTCGTTCAGATGCTCCTTCTCCTGCTACTCCTCTTCACGGATTCCGTCAGCAGTCTTTCTTGGAATCCGTTTCCAAGAGACAACAGTTTGCGAGCACGCACCCGACGGTGCAGAAGCTGAACGTCCTCCTGTCCAAGTTGCTGGTGCTGCAGTCCCTCCCTTTCCAAGTGGTGGACTCAGCACCTTTCCGAGAAATGATGGCTTGTGCCGCGCCGCGGTGGAGAGTGCCAAGCCGGCATTTCTTCACTAAAAAGGCAGTGCCAGCCCTGCATTCACATGTAGAAGAGATGGTGGGCCAGTCTTTGAGCATGTCGGTCTCTGCCAAAGTGCACGGCAGCGCCGACGTGTGGAGCTGTAACTACGGTCAGGGACAGTACATGTTATTTACGGCCCACTGGGTGAACGTGGTGCCGGCACAGCCGCACCAGCAACTTGGACAGGTCACGCCGCTTTTGCCTCCACGTTTGCACGTCCTTGGTCCAGCAAAGATGTCCGCCTCTACCACCTCTTCTTCCGCCGTGTCCTCAGCCGCCACCCCCGTGCCAAGTCCCATTACCCGACCGGCATATCACATGTGCAGGGCGCAACGGTGTCACGCTGTGCTGCACCTGGTATGCCTTGGCGAACGTAGTCACACAGGGGAGGAACTTCTGAGTGTAATGAACAGAGAAATCGACAGGTGGCTGTCTCCGCGCAAACTGAAAATCGGAACCATGTTGACCGACAACGGAAAGAACATGGTGTCTGCTCTGCGTCAAGGAAGGTTGTGCCATGCGCCATGCATGGCTCACGTGTTCAATCTGGTTGTCAAGCGGTTCCTAAAATCCACCATCCCACTGCAAGACATCCTTAAAATGTCACGTAAACTTTGCATGCATTTCAGCCATTCCTACACCGCAAAGCACACCCTCCTTGAGCTGCAGCGGCAGAACGGAATTCCACAGCATCGCCTGATCTGCGACGTTGCAACAAGGTGGAATTCAACCCTACACATGTTAGACCGCCTTTACGAACAGCGAAAGGCCATCACCGATTTCCTGATGTTACAAGCGGATAAAGGTACTCCCCTGTGTAACTTCGATGTCAGCCATTGGAAGCTCATGCGTGACACCTGCCGCTTGCTCAGGCCCTTTGAGGAGGCCACGCTATTCGTGAGTCGGCAGGACTATGGGATAAACGACGTCATTCCTCTGTTGCACGTCCTGGAACAAATACTGTTAACAATGGCTGGTCAGGGTGCGGTAGACGTGGCGCACAGATCTCAACGCCACATGACTCCTGTGGGGGCAGGACAAGAAGAAGAGGAGGAGGTAGAGGAGGACATTGGTGCTCAGGAATTATTGAGTGAAATGGGTGGTTTTTCCACTCAGCGGACAGGAGTGGAGGAGCAGGAGCATCTGGTAGAGGAGGAGGAGGAGACAGAGGACCCAAACGCACCGTGGCAGTATGCTGTGGAGATGGAGGCAGGGAGTCCCTTGCATTCCTTGGCAAAAATGGTCCATAGCATGCTCGGTTGCTTGCTTAGCGACAGCCGAATAATAACCATCAGACAGAGGGATGACTTTTGGCTGTCCACCTTGTTGGACCCTCGCTACCGTTCAAAAATGGTGGCCTTTTTCACACCTGCTGAGAGGGAGGCCAAAATAACGTACTATAAAAACCACCTATGTAGTCAGTTGGTCTCTGCCTTTCTGTGCCAACGTCCATCCTCAGACACTGTGGGCCCTGTGCGCTCGCGTTCCGCTGCCATGGCAGCAGGGGAGGGGTGGGGTGGTAGGAGCAGTGCCAGCTCCACCAGCAGCGGCTGCCTCAGTCTGCAGTCGATGATGAGTAGCTTTCTTCACCAGCGCAGTGAGGAAACTACTAACCAGCCGCAGCAGCAGCAGCATCAGGTGGACCTGGAGCAGGACCTCAAACAACAGGCTTGGGCCTACTTGGACAGCACCCTGCCAGCCGAGGTAGACAATCCCCTTGACTACTGGGCAATGAAACTTGACCTTTGGCCCCAACTAGCTGAATTTGCCCTTGAAAGGCTGTCATGCCCGGCCAGTAGCGTGGCATCGGAGCGCGTGTTTAGTGCGGCAGGAGGTATTGTAACTCCGCGGAGGACACGACTGTCCACCCAAAGTGTGGAGAGACTCACGTTTGTGAAAATGAATCAGGCGTGGATTAGTCTGGATTTCAAACCACCAGTTCCTGACACAACTGACTAAATCCGCCATGAATCATGCCCCAAACATGTGCCACTTTCAGGTCTCCTCACACTGCTGGTGGGTTCCATTTTGTCATAGGGTGCTGGCAGATTACGGGCCTCCCATTGCTGCTGCCAGGCCCGTAATCTGCCATGGGCCCCTGTACCGCCTCCTCATGCTGCTGCCAGGTCCACAGTGTGTCATGGGTCCCTGTACGGCCTCCCATTGCTGCTGTCTCCATCGCCACACTCTGCCATGTGCCACTTTCAGGTCTCCTCACACTGCTGGTGGGTTCCATTTTGTCATAGGGTGCTGGCAGATTACGGGCCTCCCATTGCTGCTGCCAGGCCCGTAATCTGCCATGGGCCCCTGTACCGCCTCCTCATGCTGCTGCCAGGTCCACAGTGTGTCATGGGTCCCTGTACGGCCTCCCATTGCTGCTGTCTCCATCGCCACACTCTGCCATGTGCCACTTTCAGGTCTCCTCACACTGCTGGTGGGTTCCATTTTGTCATAGGGTGCTGTATGGCCTCCCATTGCTGCTACCAGGCCCGTAATCTGCCATGGGCCCCCGTACCGACTCCTCATGCTGCTGCCAGGCCCGTAATCTGTCATGGGCCCCTGTACCGCCTCCTCATGCTGCTGCCAGGTCCACAGTGTGTCATGGGTCCCTGTACGGCCTCCCATTGCTGCTGTCTCCATCGCCACACTCTGCCATGTGCCACTTTCAGGTCTCCTCACACTGCTGCTGGGTTCCATTTTGTCATAGGATGCTGGCAGATTACGGGCCTCACATTGCTGAGGCCAGGCCCCTAATCTGCCATGGGCCCCTGTACCGCCTCCTCATGCTGCTGCCAGGTCCACAGTGTGTCATGGGTCCCTGTACCGCCTCCCATTGCTGCTGTCTCCATCGCCACACTCTGCCATGTGCCACTTTCAGGTCTCCTCACACTGCTGGTGGGTTCCATTTTGTCATAGGGTGCTGTATGGCCTCCCATTGCTGCTGCCAGGCCCGTAATCTGCCATGGGCCCCCGTACCGACTCCTCATGCTGCTGCCAGGCCCATAATCTGTCATGGGCCCCTGTACCGCCTCCTCATGCTGCTGCCAGGTCCACAGTGTGTCATGGGTCCCTGTACGGCCTCCCATTGCTGCTGTCTCCATCGCCACACTCTGCCATGTGCCACTTTCAGGTCTCCTCACACTGCTGGTGGGTTCCATTTTGTCATAGGGTGCTGGCAGATTACGGGCCTCCCATTGCTGCTGCCAGGCCCATAATCTGCCATGGGCCCCTGTACCGCCTCCTCATGCTGCTGCCAGGTCCACAGTGTGTCATGGGTCCCTGTACGGCCTCCCATTGCTGCTGTCTCCATCGCCACACTCTGCCATGTGCCACTTTCAGCTCTCCTCACACTGCTGGTGGGTTCCATTTTGTCATAGGGTGCTGTATGGCCTCCCATTGCTGCTGCCTCCACCGCCACACTGTGGCTCCACACTCTGGTTTTGGCCCCGTGACTGCCCAAATGAGTGAAGTGTGCGGTGATTCTAAGATCGACGGCACTCATCTGCATGTCATACTGACTGACAGTATTATTTCTCTTCCCCAGCAGACTCCAAGGGCATTTAAATTAAAGGTACAGTGTTCTGCACTAATATAAAGGCTCTCTGAAGCCTAGAAACACCCTTTTATAAGTTAAATTCGCAGTGAATATATTCGACTCGAATCGATTTTTTTCCACGAATTCGCCGAATCAGCCGAATCGAATTTTTGAATAATTCGCTCATCTCTAATCACAGCTCTAGAAGTGTCAAAGTCACAGACCTAATAAGGACATGTTTGCAGTAGTAATATAATTGCAGTTATATTGATATATATTCTTTTGAAGCTGGACTATTATTTATTTAATATTTATTTATTCACATTTTTTGCAATTGGTAGTGGAGCGCGACACTATTTCTGATTTTATTCCTTATGACACAATGGTATGAGTATGTGTAGAGTGTAAGCGAACCACATTTTTTCACAGTTTTTACACACATTTTAAATTTTATTTTCACTATTGTATTGGTTTTCCACAATTTTAGTATCATTTATAGTATTTAATCATTTAAATATTTATCAGCACTTTGTATACACCATAGTAGCTCACAAGACCCCACACTTTAGTATTACATGGTAAAATATATCCCCTGATTTTTTTTAAATTGTAACAGCAGCCCACCAAGTGGTAGGCCACAAAACAGACAGAGAGGGGTCAGCGCATGCTGAAGCGCACAGTGCACAAAAGTCACCAACTGTCTGCAGAGTCAATAGATAAAGACTTGGCTTTGGGTTTAATATGGCTTTAACAAAAGCCTGGTGTCCAAATAAACACAGCACTACAACATTGTAAAACAATATTTTCCTATAACCCCAAAAATTCTTCAAATATAGTAACCACTTGCCCTCCTGAAGATTTACCCCCCTTAGTGACCAGGCCTCTTTTTGCTACTCAGCTACTACTTCAACTGATAATTGCGCAGTCATGCAATGCTGCCCCCAAACGAAATTTACGTCCTTTTTTTTCACTAAAATAAAGCTTTCTTTCGGTGGTATTTGATCACCTGTGCGCTTTTTATTTTTCACACTGTAAACAAAAAAAGACTGAAAATTTTGAAGAAAAACTATATTTTTTACTTTCGGATATAAAAAATATATAGTAAACTCAAAGTTAGTTACAAATATAGGCCAAAATGTATTCTGCTCCATGTTTTTGGTAAAAAAATCCCAATAAGTGTATATTGATTGCTTTGTGTGAAAGTTATAGCGTCTACAAACTATGGTATAGATACACCCTTTTTTTGCTGTACTGTACAGCGCAGCACTAGTTTAACTGACAACTGCGTGGTCATGCAATACGGTATATAAATGAAATTTATGTCCTTTTTTTCTCACAAATAGAGCTCTCTTTTGGTGGTATTTGATCACTTGTGTGCTTTTTATTTTTGGCGCTATAAACAAAAATGTTTGAAAAAATTTTTTTTTTAAAAAAAAACTATTATTTCTCATATCTCTCATAAAAAATATCCAAAAAAAATAAAATTTCATCATAAATGCAGGCCAAAATGTATCTTGCTACATGTTTTTGGTAAAAAAAAATCCCAAAAGGTGTATATTTATTGCTTTGTGTGAAAGTTTTATAGCGTCTGCAGACTATAGTATAGATAATGGAATTTACACAGCTTTTACTTTCTTACTGCCTATCACATTTGTTGAGGTGCTAAAATACCAGGACAGTACAAACACCCCTAAATGACCCCTTTTCAGAAAGTAGACACCCTAAGCTATCTGCTGAGAGGCATATTGAGTCCATGGAAGATTTGTTTTTTTTTCACGAGATTCCTAGAAAATGACAAAAACTTTTTTTTTTTTTACACAAAGTTGTCATTTAAATGATATATTTCTCGCACAAGCCATGGGTATATTTGGAATTACACCCCAAAATACATTCTGCTACCTCTACTGAGTATGAGGACACCACATGTGTGAGACTTTTTGGAAGCCTAGCCACATACAGGAGCCTGAAATCCAATGACCACTTTGAAAGCCTGAAGGTGTGTAACTTCCTCATTTCACTTCCTCACTACATAACACAGTTTTGAAGACCCTGAAATGCCAGGATAGCACCAACCCCCCCCCCCCCCCCCATGACCCCTTTTTGGAAAGTAGATACCTCAAGGAATTTAAAAAGAGGCATGATGAGTATTTTGCAGATCTAATGTTTTCTCACAAGGTTTTGAAATATAAAAAAAGAAAAAATATGTTTTTGTTTTTTTCCTTCATTTTTAACAACTTGTGGCAACAAACGAGATCTGCAAAATACTAACCATGGTTCTTATCAAATTCCGTGGGGTGTCTACTTTTCAAAAAAGTGGTCATTTGGGGGGGTTTGTTGCTATCCTGGCATTTCAGGGCCTCCAAATCTGTGATAGGTAGTCAGGAAGTGTAATGAGGAAATAAAACCCTTTTAAAAGCCTGAAGGTGCTTATTGGATTTTGGGGTCCTGTACTTGGTGTCAGAGCCTGGGTCTGAACATGGGCTTTCTGCGGTGAGTGGCAATGTTTCTTCTTGCTGAGCCACCTGGAATGCTGGACAGCTCCCTTGACCATTATTTGGATGATCCTACCTTGACCTTGTTTATCATGAACCTTGAACCCCTTGCCCCTCCCATGAACTTCCTGATATAACCATGTCTCTGCACTTCCTGTTTGCCAGATTATTGTGCTCTCCAGCCAGTATTTGTGCTCCTTATCGTCTGTTATTATCCATGTTTTTTTATCACTCGTTATTCACCCTTGGCTTGTTCTTGACTACGCTTCTGCATGATCCCAACCTGCCACTGTTCATTACCGACCTTGGCTTGTTTACTGACCACGCTTCCGTTTGATCCTTACCTGTTTATACGCTACTGGACCTCCGCTTGCTCACCTCCCTTTGGGGTGATCCTGAGAACTGCGACCTGGTGCTAACACGCAGCCAAATCCATCTCCACCATTAGGAGCTCTGGTGATCACCAGTTGGTACTTAGACTCCGCACCTCGGGTGATCCCACCATTCCACCACGGTGACCTGCCTGTGTACCTATGCTGCTGGTTTCAGGTAAGCCTTTCCACTGCTATAGTAACTGGTCTTTGAGCCTGACCCCTGATCGCGACACTTGGCTAGACTGCCAAAACGTCTCTCACATGTGGTACCCTCATACTCGGGAGAAGTAGCAGAATGTATTTTGGGGAGTAATTCCACATATACCCATGGCATGTGTGAGCAATAAATCATTTAAGCGGCAATTTTGTGCAAAAAAAAATTTTTTTTTGTTTGTCATTTTCCAAAAACTTGTGGTAAAAAAATGCATTCTTCTATTGATTCAACATGCCTCTCAGCAAATAGTTTGGGGTGTCTACTTTCCAAAAAAGGGTTGTTTTGGGGGGTGGGGGCATTTTATGCCCAGCATTAGAAGTTTATGCCACACATCACTCACTCTTCAAACCACCTGAAGACCAAGCCTTTTCTGACACTTTTTGTTCGCATGGAAAAAATCTGTATTTTTTGCTAGGAAATTAATTTAAATCCCAAACATTATATATTTTTTAAACCAAACACCCTAGTGAATAAAATGGTGGGTGCTGCAATTTTGTATCTCACATAATACTTGTGCAGCGATTTTTCAAACGCAATTTAAAAATTAAAAATTTTTTTTTTTACTTTTAATGCACAAAAAACACAAAATATTGGCCAAATATTTGGTAACATATAAAAGATGATGGTATGCCGAGTAAATGGATACCAAACATGACATGTTTTAAAACTGCGCATGCCCCGTGCAATGGCGACAAACTGCATATGTTTTTAATATCCATAGGCAACATTTTAAAATCCTTTACAAGCTACAATTTTAGATTTACAGAGGAGGTCTAGTGTTAGAATTACTGCCCTTGATCTGATGTTCGTGGCGATACCTCACATGCATGGTGCAACTGCTCTTTCCATACTGGCACAGGGTCAATGCTCACTAACGCAGGTGCACGCGTGCAAGGGGGGGGCGAGGGTACTTTCTTAAGTTATTTTGATTGTTTTAAATTATTTTTACACTGTCCCTTTCAATTTTTTTTGATCACTTTTAATGCTATCACAGGGAAAGTAAATATCCCCTATACCTTCAATGGGCTTTGTCATACATTCTTTTTTGAGAAATCTGGGGTCTATCAGACTCTGGATATCTCCTCTTCCCTTACATTATCTAATCAAACCAAGATCGGTGTGATCAGATGCATTCCAATTTACAAATGGTGCTGTTTATATCCAGCGAAACTGAAGTGATGAAATGCTCGTAGCTTCCGATTTCTTAGGCTATAGAGATGATTGGCACTATTCTGGTCTCCAATCAGCTCTATGGTCAGCTGGCAGAAACACCGGCTGCATTCTCAAGTTCTTACGATGGCACGGGACTGCCCGCGAAGGCTGTGGAAAGCAGCGAGGGGAGGGGGGGCATTGTCTCCCGCTGCTTGTAATTAGCCACTAGGATTGCTTTTGCATGAAAGCCAATCGCCAGCTGAAAAAAATGATACCAGGATAAAGCCTGCAGCTGTAGGCATCATCCTGGTATAACCAAAGTCCAGTGATGTACCAGTACTTCGCTGGTCCTTGTTGGGTATATATGATATGTTCTTCTTTTTTTTTTATTTATTTTTTTTTTTAGTATGCAGCCTGTGGGCTGAATGAAAAAAGAGAAGAAATTTCTGCCAGAAAAAGTGTGTGGAATCCACCATTAGAATATACCGCCCTTCATCCACCCATTTCTAATGTTGGGCAAACATGAAATGTTCTTTTTAAAAAAAGAAATGTGGGCACACATTAGGCAACACGGTGCCACATGCGCCAGTTCCAAGATGTCTAAATATTGGCATGCTTGAATAAAAATTGTCCACGTATAAGTGGTACCCCATATGGAAAAATGATGACACCAAGTCCCAAGCTATCTTGCCACTGCTCCCCATGTAGTCTGGGCATCCGGGGGGCTCCACGTGACTATCTTTTCCCTTGTAAATCCGAAACTTATAAGTATAGCCTGTTGCCCTCTCACAGGTCTTCTACATCTTGACCCCATATCTGGCACGCTTGCAGGGGAGAAATTGTTTCAATGCAAGGCGGCCAGAAAAATTAATGAGGGACTCATCAATGCAGATGTTTTGGTGGGGAGTATAAACATCTGCAAATTTTTGGTTAAGGTGATTTGCGAGGGGCTGAATTTTGTGGAGCCGGTCAAATTTAGGGTCACCCCGAGGACGACAGAGTGTAATGAATAAAATACATTATACTCTCATATCTATGCCTGGCCATGGCAGTAGAGAACATGAGCATATGATGAATTGGGTCTGTGGACCAATACAACCGCAATTCATTTTTTTTAGTAATGCCCATGTTGAGGGTTAGGTCCAAAAAAATTTCAATTCGGAAACCGTAATGAGTTTCCATGCGAATGGTCTGGCAAGGTTTGAATTTGGGTCGGCGGTGATAAATTGTTGTGCATATAAATTGCTTTGATCCACAATCAATGTATATAGATCTCCGTGAAAAAAGGCTCTAACAAATCAAAGGGAGTAATTTGCTATTTCCACCTGAATTCCAGGTTGGGCAGTGAATGGGGGAAGTATGAGTGCTGCAGAATTTGTGGGCTGCCAATCGGGATTTGCATATCCGGAAGGATACTAGGGGCTGTACGGACCTGTATTCAAATTCTTGGTGATTGCAGGACAATAATTGTGCTCGACACCACACCAGCTTGTATTGGACTTATGGGACTCGTGACATCACCAAGTGATACTGCAGTGCTGGTATTATTATTATACAGGATTTATATAGCGCCATCAGTTTGCTCAGCACTTTACAATATAAAACGGGAGACAATACAGCAGCAATACAGTTCAATACAAGAGGGTAAGGAGGGCCCTGATCCTTGGAGCTTACAATCTAGGAGGTATGTGAAAGACCAAGATGTACTAGGCTGCTGGTACTCGCCAGTTCACCAAAAGGTAGCGCGGCAATAATACTGGCACTCTGCTGCATATGAGAGTCATCAAAATTTACCGGAAAGTGCTAACAGAGATCAGGCCTGATTCTGCGAACACTGCGGTTTTGTGTGCAATGTATAAAGTGACAGGGACCTACTGACACTGCACTTGCTGGGGGAGAAGGGGGGGGGGTAAGCGTAGGGGCTAAATACAGGTGTTGGCAGGTGCCAGGGCTGATCCCGCTAACTCTGCGTTTTTGGGGGCATTATACTAATGTGAATGCCGGTATAGTGCTGATCTGATCAAAGATATTGATCTGTTCAGACACTGTACTAGCAATGGAGGTTTATTGTGTATGAGCATCTTTCTGGCAATCAAGGGGTTAAATGTGATGACTGGTGTACTGATGAGCAATCTGACGCTATCTGGGAGGGGCGTGAAAACCACGGGAGAGCAAATCACGTATATATATATATATATATATATATATATATATATGTGTGATTTTGTGCACCTGTGCCACCTTGTAGCGGTATTTATGCTATAGGGCGGTCAGGAAGCAGTTATATAAGCGGTTTGTGTTATGGCGCTGCATCACTTTAACTGACAATTGTGCGGTCATGTAACGCTACACCCAAATGAAATTTACAACCTTTTTTCCCCACGATTTGAGCTTTCCTTAGGTGATATTTGATCGCCTGTGCATTTTTTATTTTTTGCGCTATAAAAAAAACAATTTTGAGAAAAAAAAAATATTTTGAACTTTTTGCTATAAAACATGTCCAGTAAAAAAATGTAAAAATCAAATTTTGGCATAAATTTTGGCCAAAATGTATTCTGCAACATGTCTTTGCTAAAAAAAATCCCAATACATGTAAATTTATTGGTATTCGTGAAAGTGTTATAGTGTTTACAAATGGTAGTATTGATACTGGATTTTTTTTTGTATACTAATGATAGTGGTGATCAGCAACTTTTGGCTGGACTGCGGCGGACATTCTGACATTGGGGGGACTGACTTGGGGTCACTGACATCCCTAGTGACACCAATACAGTGATAATGGCAAAAAAACCCCACTAACACTGTACTAATGGCACTGGGGAGGAAGGGATTTCCATTGGGAGGCAATGAAAGGGTTAACTGTGTGAGGGGAGTGTTTTACTAGGGGGCGGGGGGTGTGTGCTTCTCTGTTACACACTGTTCCGGAAGGCTGTGCTCAGCGATCCTGGAACAGTGTGCTGAAAACTGACAGGGAGGAGAGCTCCATTGAAAACAATGCAGCCTTCCTCCCTGTCAGTGTTTGCCAGCAATCGCCAGGCTCCGGCGGGTAATCACCGGCCGGGACCCAGTGATTGACACCCACGATAGGTGCTGCAGGTAGTGCAGGGTGTGCGTACCCTACCCTGAAATGCAGGATCACGTTTATATACATGATCCTGCGCACAGGGGCCCCTTGTAGCAGTATATGTACTGCAGGCGGTCCACCAGTGATTAAAAGTAGAAAGATTCTAGAAGCAGTGGGCAGGGAGTGAGGATGAGCTGGTCTGCACTCTCAGAGGTACCTGACCAATCCTCAAGCAGGTGGCTTGGCATGATGTCAGGAAAGCCCTTAAAAGTGGCTGAGATGTAGGACGCTGGGAGGGGGCCCAGTGGGAAAGAGCCTACCCACAGGCAGGGTGCTGGAAATGAGGATCTCTCAGTATCATCATCCCCCAGAGCAAGGACCACCTGTAGAGCCAGAAATGGAGCTAGCCCAGTAGAAGGCCTGAAGGCAGCCACCTACCTAAATCTGCATGCAGGACTGAGACTGAGTGAGTAGTCCTACACCCCCTAGGCCAAACGGGAAAAAGAGCACTCTGGTGGGAAACCCAATTAGCTCCTTACCTGGGACTGTTTCATTTAAAGTGGCAGGCACTGGATTCCCTTGCCCAGGGATTTCCTCAGGCAACTGTATAAGAAGAGGATTATCTGGGGTCTGCGGAGGTACACCTGGAGAGGCTAGAGTGCTCACCAAGCAGAACTTCTACTGTGTAAAGACTTGCACATAATTGCTAAGGAGTTTGTCCTCAGTTGCAGTTCCACTGGGCATCCCGTACACCCCTTACCCCATCCATGTTCAGCACCCCTTAATAAAACATACAAAGCCAAGCTCAAGGACTGTTTACTGTCTCTGAATGCAAGTCTGTGGAAAACTGCGTGTTGCCTGGCTGTGCAAGACTACAGGGGGACCCAAATCTCTAGCGACTCCTAAGGGGGTAGTGCTACATATACTAATTCTGGAAAGGCTATTGTTTGAGCAATCAGATCAAGGGTCTTGAATTAAAATTCACGTAGGCCCAGTAAGTAACATTTTCTTCTGGCAGAGGTCTCATGTCTGCGCTATAACACATCACAGTCCCCCTTTACATCACAGCTCCCCCTGTACATCACAGCTTCCCCTGTACATCACAGCTCCCCCTGTACATCACAGCTCCCCCTGTACATCACAGCTCAGTGTCATTACCACCTCCTGGCTTCCATATAGTACAATGACGGGCGCAAGGTAGTTCTCTCGTTCTGGGAGGACGTCATATGATGTTCTCCCATTCTAATCGCACATGTGCGGCTCCGGGAGCGCATAGCGCAGCGATTGGCGGTGCGCTGTGTCCCTCGGGCACAGCGGATCACTAATCAATGGACAGAGTTGAAGATGTCAGCTCGGTCATGTGATCAGCTGTGTCCAATCACAGCTGATCACATGTAAACAGGGAAATGACAGTTATCGGCATTTCTCTTCTCACGCTGACAGCTCGAGAGGAGAGCCGGTAATCGGCATTCCTCAGAGGGGACATGTACACTGATCATCAGTGTGCCCTGATAATCTGTGTAGCCCCAGCAGTGCCACCTGTCAGTGTCCATCAGTGCCAGCTGTCAGTGCTCATCCATGCCACCTGCCAGTGCCCATCAGTGCCACATTTCTGTGCCTACCAGTGCACATCAATGCCACATATCAGTGCCCATCTGAGCTGCCTTCAGTGTCACCCATCAGTGCCGCCTATCAGTGTGCATCATTGCCACCTATCAATGCAGGTCAGTGCCACTTATCAGTGCTGCCAGTCAGTCCCACCTATCAGTGCCAGACAGTCCCACCTATCAGTGCCAGTCAGTGGCACCTATCAGTGCCAGTCAGTGGTGCCTATCAGTGCCATATATGAGTGCTGCCTTTCAGTGCCCATCAGTGCCACCTATCAGTGTCCATCAGTGTAGCCTATCAGTGCCCAGCACTGCAGCCTCATTAGCGCACATCAGTGAAGGAAAAAATCACTTATTTACAAAACTTTATAACAAAAACTAAGAAAAAATTTTTTTTTCAAAATTTTCAGTGGTTTTTGGTTTAAGAAAAAAATAAAAAACCACGAGGTGATTAAATACCACCAAAATAAAGCTCTATCTGTCACAAAAAAATGATACAAATTTCATATGGGTACAGTGTTGCATGACCGCGCAATTGTCATTCAAAATGTGACAGCGCTGAAAGCTGGAAATTGGCCTGGGCAGGAAGGGGGTATAAGTGCCCTGTAGGTTAGTGGTTAACCTATCCTTCCCCTCATAGCCTCCTTTACATTACAACCCTCGTTAACATCACAGTCCATTCTTTACATCAGTGACCACAATCTCCCATTACTTTTACATCACAGACCCCCTTCATATCACAGCCTCACCCCCTTTACAGTAGTACTACACAGTCCTCAGCTCCCCTCCACATCACAGATCCCCTTTACATTGGAGTCCGATACATATCACAAGGCCCCTTCATATCACAGTTTACCTTTTACATTGTATTCTCCTTCACATCACAGTGCCCCATTACTTTGCCGTACCCTTTATAACACAACACCCCTTTATAACACAGCACCCCTTTATAACACAGCACCCCTTTATAACACAACACCCCTTTATAACACAGCACCCCTTTATAACACAGCACCCCTTTATAACCCAACACCCCTTTATAACAGTGCCTCTCACATCAGAGTGCCCATTTATATTACAGTGCCCCTTTCAATGCAAGCCTCTCCAGCCTCACAGTTCTACCTTCAGCAGGGCAGAGGCAGTTATGTGCTTGGGATGTCCTCTCCTGGGTCTCCCACCGATCATCCTCACAGCAGGGCTGGGGGCGAGAGGTGCTGCAGATCTGGACGGAGGACAGGAGCTACACAACTCATTATATTAGCAATCAGGTGATTACCGCTTGTTAGTTTGAAAAGACTCTCCCTCTCCGTGCAGATCTGCAGCACCTCCCACCCCCTGCCTTACTGTTAGGATTAAATCAGTGGCCATTCGGGAGACCCGGAAGAGGACACCCAGCTATTAAGTGGCCCAGAAAGGACTGTCACTTGGTCTGGATCCAGACCACGGTCCGCCATTTATTGATCCTTGAATTAGATATTTTGTACCATTTGCTAGTTTTCACTAAGAGGCGCCTGCTGCATCTGCTGGTACCCAGCCCCTGAGCCCACACATCTATATTTTAGATTAAGATATCCATCCAGGAGGATTTAGCACTGTCCATACTGTAACTCTGGCAACCAATGTTGAAGCCCTAATGAAGGAGGATGCTTTGGCTCAAAACGTGTTTGTTATTGGTTTGTTACTGGTTATAGCGCTGATGCTATTTGAGCAATAAAATAATATAATGAATTAATTGTATTTATTTATATGATCTAGGTCAATGAAGATTCCTTGCAATCTGTTTCTTCCAATACAACTTGTATCCATGTGACAGAATTCATCTTTTACGGATTCCCGGGCCTCCAGAATTACAGTTTACTTTCTTGTGTATTTCTTTGTATCTACCTCTTCACCCTCTCTGGCAATGGCTTTATCTTCTTCTTGGTTATCTTTGACTGGCATCTCCATACCCCAATGTATTTTTTTGTCGGCAATTTGTCCTTTATAGACATGACTTTTGCTTCAGTAACCATCCCGAAGATGTTGGCCAAGTTCCTGATGAACCTGGATACCATTTCCTTCACCGCCTGCTTTGTACAGATGTATATTTTTCTGTCTTTGGGAGCAACAGAGTGTATTCTCCTGGCCGTAATGGCCTACGATCGCTACATAGCTATATGCTCACCCTTACACTACCAAACCATCATGACAAGACAACTTTACATAATACTGTCAATGGCAGCCTGGTGTGGAGGCTTTGCTGCTCCAATTGTAGTCACCTTTCTTGCCTTAAATGTACCTTATTGTGGTTCCAACATACTCCACAATTACTACTGTGATTATTCTCCGCTGCTCGGTTTGGCTGGTGTCGACAACTTCTTCTATAGAGAAGTTGGGTCCTTCAGTGGTGCCGTTGTCATTTTGTCAAGCTTTTCTGTAATTCTTATATCTTACACTAATATTATTTTAACAATTCTCAGGATCAGTTCCAAAGGAGGCCGGAAGAAAACCTTTTCTACCTGTGCCTCTCACTTTACAGTTGTCAGTATATATTTCTTGCCACTTATGTTTGTGTACATTCGTCCAACAGGCAAATCCTCATCTGAAGTGGATTCTTTGGTGTCCCTGGTATATTCAGTATTAACTCCTCTAATGAATCCCATAATATACAGCATGAGAAACAAAGACGTTAAAATTGCTTTCCAGAGGAAAATAGGCTTCATCTGTACCAGAAGTAGTTTGGCCACAGAATAGAACGCATGTGATTAATGAATAAAGCCATTTATTAACTTGGATGAATTAAATGGACATTCTATAACAGTTTTGGCTCAATTTGTTCTTAATTTTATACAGTTTTAGACTGATGAATTTTTACTATATATGTATTATTTATAACGTTTTAAGAGCTCCTGCTTCTGCTCAAGGCCATGAATTATATTCACCCTGCTGGCAGAAAAGAAAGAAGGGAGCAGAGTCCAAAGTTACTCCAGAGACTTGGTCATGTGTGAGGGGATGAACGCCGCTCAAACCAATCCCCAGAAGTCAGGCAACAACACTGTGTGATGGATGGCCTCAGCTGCCGCTCCAGCCATGCCCACTGACGCGTTCCGACCCACCCATGGGTGGCTTGGTCACAGAGCTTCTGTGACCAAGCCTCCTATGGGCGGTGTGAAACGCAACAAAGGGCATGGCTGGAGCTGTGGCTGAGCCCATCCATCACACGGTGTCATTGCCTAACTCCTGGGGATTGGTATATATACATTATTATTGTGAAATGGGGGATGTTTAGCTTTCATGGTAGATGCGTTTTTGAAGTTCACATCAGTCTGAACTATGTTTAACTACTTGCCCTCCTGAGGATTTACCCCCCTTCCTGACCAGGCCTTTTTTTTGCTATTCTGCGCTGCACTATTTCAGCTAATTGAGCGGTCATGCAATGCTGTACCTTTTTTTCACACAAGTAGAGCTTTCTTTCAGTGGTATTTGATCATCTGTGTGCTTTTTATTTTTTGCGCTATTAATAAAAAAAAAGACCAAAATTTTGAAAAAGAAAACCTCAATATTTTCTCATGTCTGTCATAAAAAAAAATCCAAAAAACTGCCAAACTGTATTCTGCATCATGTCTTTGGTAAAAAAAAATAAGTGTATATTGATTACTTTGTGTGAAAGTTATAGCGTCTACAAACTATGGTATAGATAATGGAATTTACACAGCTTTTACTTTCTTACTACCTATCACATTTCTTGAGGTGCTAAAATACCAGGACAGTACAAACACCCCCAAATGACCCCTTTTTGGAAAGCAGACACCCTAAGATGTCTGCTGAGAGGCATATTGAGTCCATGGAAGATTAATGTTTTTTCCACAAGTTTCTGGAAAATGATAAAAACATTTTTTTTTTTTTTTACACAAAGTTGTCATTTAAATGATATATTTCTTGCACAAGCCATGGGTATATGTGGAATTACACCCCAAAATACATTCTGCTACTTCTACCTAGTATGGGGATACCACACGTGTGAGACTTTTTGGGAGCCTATCCACATACAGGAGCCTGAAATCCAATGACCACTTTGAAATCCAGAAGGTGCGTAACTTCCTCACTTCACTTCCTTACTACCTATCACAGTTTCGGGGAGGCCCTGCAATGCCAGGAGAGCAACCCCCCCCCCCCTCCCAAATGAGCCCTTTTTGGAAAGTAGACACTCCAAGGAATTTGATAAGAAGCATGGTGAGGATTTTGCAGATCCCGTTTGTTGCCACAAGTTTTTGGAAAATGAAGGCATTATTTGGGTGGGGGGGTTGGTGCTATCCTGGCATTTAAGGCCTCTAAAACTGTGATAGGTAGTCAGGAAGTGCAATGAGGAAATAAAGCCCTTTAAAAGCCTGAAGGTGCTTATTGGATTTTGGGGTCCTGTACTTGGCTAGACTGCCAAAACGTTTCTCACATGTGGTACCCCCATAATCGGGAAAAGTAGCAGAATGTATTTTGGTGAGTAATTCCACATATACCCATAGCATGTGAGCAATATATCATTTAAGTGATAATTTTGTCTACTTAAAACATATTTTTTTCATTTTCCAAAAACTTGTGGTAAAAAAATAATTTCTTCTATTGACTCAACATGCCTCTCAGCAACTAGTTTGGGTGCCTACTTTTCAAAAAGGGGTCATTTTGGGGGGTGGGGGCATTTTATGCCCAGCATTAGAAGTTTATGCCACACATCACTCAGTCTTCTAACCACCTGAGTCTAAGCCTTTTCTGACACTTTTTGTTCACATGAAAAAAAAAATCTGTATTTTTTGCTAGGAAATTACTTTGAACCCCCAAACATTATGTATTTTTTAAAGCAGACACCCTAGTGAATAAAATGGTGGGTGCTGCAATTTTTTATGTCACATAGTACTCATGCTGCAATTTTTCAAATGCAATTTTTTTGAAAAAAAATTACACTTTTTTTTACTTTTAATGCACAAAAACACAATATATCGACCACTTACTTAGCAACGTATAAAAGATGCTAAGTAAATAGATACCAAACATGACATGCTTTAAAACTGCTCATGCCCCCTGCAATGGCGACAAACTGCATTTTGAATATCCATAGGCAACACTTTAAAAGCCTTTACAAGCTACCATTTTATATTTACAGAGGAGGTCTAGTGCTAGAATTACTGCCCTTGATCTGATGTTTGCAGCGATACCTCACATGCATTGTGCAATCGCTGTTTACATGCTGGCACGGGGTCAACACTAGTGCACGCAGGTGTGCATGTGGGGGGGGGGGGGGGGGCAAGGGTGCTTTTTTTTAAAGTTAATTTGAATTTTTACATTATTTTTACACTGCCCTTCATTTTTTTTTAGTTTTATCACTCTTAATGCTATCACAGGGAATGAAAATATCCCCTATAACTTCAATGGGGATTGTCATATACAGTCAGGTCCATAAATATTGGGACATCAACACAATTCTAACATTTTTGGCTCTATACACCACCACAATGGATTTGAACTGAAACAAACAAGATGTGCTTTAACTGCAGACTGTCAGCTTTAATTTGAGGGTATTTACATCCAAATCAGGTGAACGGTGTAGGAATTACAACAGTTTGCATATGTGCCTCCCACTTGTTAAGGGACCAAAAGTAATGGGACAATTGGCTTCTCAGCTGTTCCATGGCCAGCTGTGTGTTATTCCCTCATTATCCCAATTACAATGAGCAGATAAAAGTTCCAGAGTTCATTTCAAGTGTGCTATTTGCATTTGGAATCTGTTGCTGTCAACTCTCAAGATGAGATCCAAAGAGCTGTCACTATCAGTGAAGCAAGCCATCATTAGGCTGAAAAAAACAAAACAAACCCAACAGAGAGATAGCAAAAACATTAGGCGTGGCCAAAACTACTGTTCGGAACATTCTTAAAAAGAAGGAACGCACCGGTGAGCTCAGCAACACCAAAAGACCTGGAAGACCACAGAAAAAAACTGTGGTGGATGACCGAAGAATTCTTTCCCCGGTGAAGAAAACACCCTTCACAGCAGTTGGCCAGATCAAGAACACTCTCCAGGAGGTAGGTGTATGTGTGTCAAAGTCAACAATCAAGAGAAGACTTCACCAGAGTGAATACAGAGGGTTCACCACAAGATGGAAACCATTGGTGAGCCTCAAAAACAGGAAGGCCAGATTAGAGTTTGCCAAACGACATCTAAAAAAGCCTTCACAGTTCTGGAACAACATCCTATGGACAGATGAGACCAAGATCAACTTGTACCAGAGTGATGGGAAGAGAAGAATATGGAGAAGGAAAGGAACTGCTCATGATCCTAAGCATACCACCTCATCAGTGATCATGGTGGTGGTAGTGTCATGGCGTGGGCATGTATGGCTGCCAATGGAACTGGTTGTCTTGTATTTATTGATGATGTGACTGCTGACAAAAGCAGCAGGATGAATTCTGAAGTGTTTCGGGCAATATTATCTGCTCATATTCAGCCAAATGCTTCACAACTCATTGGATGCTTTACAGTGCAGATGGACAATGACCCAAAGCATACTGCAAAAGCAACCAAAGAGTTTTTTAAGGGAAAGAAGTGGAATGTTATGCAATGGCCAAGTCAATCACCTGACCTGTATCCGATTGAGCATGCATTTCACTTGCTGAAGACAAAACTGAAGGGAAAATGCCCCAAGAACAAGCAGGAACTGAAGACAGTTGCAGTAAAGACCTGGCAGAGCATCATCAGGGATGAAACCCAGCGTCTGGTGATGTCTATGCGTTCCAGACTTCGGGCTGTAATTGACTGCAAAAGATTTGCAACCAAGTATTAAAACGTGAAAGTTTGATTTATGATTATTCTGTCCCATTACTTTTGGTCCCTTAACAAGTGGGAGGCACATATGCAAACTGTTGTAATTCCTACACCGTTCACCTGATTTGGATGTAAATACCCTCAAATTAAAGCTGACAGTCTGCAGTTAAAGCACATCTTCATTTCATTTCAAATCCATTGTGGTGGTGTATAGAGCAAAAAATGTTAGAATTGTGTCGATGTCCCACTGTTTATGGACCTGACTGTATTCTTTTTTGAGAAATCTGGGATCTATCAGACTCTAGATATCTCCTCTGCGCTTACATTATTTAATCTTATCAAGATCGGTGTGATCAGATGCTTTCCAATTTACAAATGGTGCTGTATATATACACTGCGAAATTGAAGTGATGAAATGCTCACAGCTTCCGATTTCTTAGACTATAGAGTTGATTGGCACCATTCTGGTCTCCAGCATCATCCTGGTATAACCATTCAGAGTCCAGTGATGTACCAGTATGTCGCTGGTCCTTGTTGGGTGTATATGCTATGTTCTTTTTTTTTATGCAGCCTGTGGGCTGAATGAAAAAAAGAGAAGAAATCTCTGCCAGAAATAGTGCGTGGTATGTCCACCATTAGAATATTCCGCCCTGCATCCATCCACTTCTAATGGTGGGCACACATGAAATGTACCAAAAAATATTTTAAAATATGTATGCCGAAGCATAGGGGCCATCCACCCACTGGCCACCCCAGACTCCCATGTTTCAGCATATATGCTATTTTTTTAACTGTGGATGAAAAATATCATCCAACAGCACTGCACTCACCTATTTATGTATATTCTGAAAGCAAGACCATGTTGCTGTCAGCATAAATAAGTCGGTTCTGCAGCTGAATGACATTCCTGCAAAGAAAACAGCAATGGTTAACAATAAAACAGTAACTCAATAAAACAGTAAAATCGTAACAGTAGAATAGTAACAGTGACAAGAAAAAAAAAATCTATAACTATTTTTGTTTTTTAACATTTTTTAGTTGTTGTTGGACTTGAACTTTTTATTTATTTTTAAACTTTAACTTTTTAAAACAGATTGTAGGGTCTCTCAAAATGCGATAGCCAATTTCCTGACTACCTAACATCTTTTGAGACCCTGTGTATATATGTGCCCTAGACTGTGCCGTGCTGTACCCTATACTAATACTCCACTAGTGTATGGTTAGCAACAGAAGCAGTCCTTGAGGCAGAGACCAGGTTGACCAGGACATGAGAGAAAAAAAAATAAAAGCAGGTGTCGCACCTAATTCCATGTCTGCTACAGACGACATCTTTTTTCGGGTGTCCTTTGGGTTGGAGTACCAGGAATGGCATCGGGAAAGGGCCGTGATGATCTCTTCCTGGAATTTTAGGAAGGATCCACTTCGTCCAGTTGCTTTGTAAAGCACAAAAGCGTTATATAGAGCCAACTGAAATAAACAGACACTTTTTTGTACCAGCATCTGGCTTTTCAGGAAACTAAGTACGGCTCCATCATCTGGTCATGAAGTCCACCCCTCCCATGTTAAGGTTATAGTTGTGGACACAGAGGGACTTCTCAACAACACCAGCTGCCGTAGCAATTTGGATGGTCGTGTCTGCGTGAATGGAAGACAGGACTAAAACATCCCGTTTGTCCTTCCACTTCACTGCAAGCAATTCATCATTCCTCAAGCAGGCTTTCTCCCCCTAAGTCGGGCATTTACAAGCCATTGAGGGAACCCCGGCGATTAGGTCACACGGTGCCACATGCTCCAAATACAAGATTGTACAAATATCTAAATAGTGGCATGCTTGCGTAAAAATTGTCCATGTATAAGTGGTACCCCATATGGAAAAAGGAGGACACTAAGTCCCAAACTATCTTGCCACTGCTCCCCATGTAGTCTGGGCATCTGGGGGGGGGGGGCTCCACATGACTATCTTTTTCTTTGTAAATCCAAAACTTGTATGTATAGCCTGTTGCCCTCTCACAGGTCTTATACATCTTGACCCCATATCTGGCACGCTTGCTGGAGAGAAATTGTTTGAATGCAAGACGGCCAGAAAAATTAATGAGGGACTGATCAACGCAGTTGTTTTACTGGGGAGTATAGACATCTGCAAATTTTTCGGTGAAGGTGATTTACGAGGGGCAAATTTTGTGGAGCCGTGTCAAATTTAGGGTCACCTCAAGGACGATAGAGTGTGTTGTCATTGAAATGCTTTAAACGCATTATACTCTCGTATCTATGCCTGGCCATGGCAGCAGAGAACACGGGCATATGGTGAATCGGGTCTGTGGACCAATACAAGCGCAATTCATTTTTTTTAGTAATGCCCATGTTGAGGGTTAGGCCCACAAAAATATTTAAATTCAGAAACTGTAATGGGTTTCCATGCGAATGGTCTGGCAAAGTTTGAATTTGGGTGGGTGGCAATAAACTGTTGTACATATAAATTGCTTTGATCCACAATCAATGCATACAGATCGTCCGTGAAAAACAGTTTAAAAAAAATGAAGGGGAGTATTTAAATTTGCTGTTTCCACCTAACTTCCAGGTTGGTCAGTGAATGGGGGAAGTATGGTTGCTGCAGAATTTGTGGGCTGCCAATCGAGGTTTGCAAGCACATTCGGAAGGATAGTAGGGGCTCTACGGACCTGTGTGCGAATTCTTGGTGGCTGTGGGACACTACTTGTGCTCGCCACCACACCAGCTTTTACTGCACTTATTGGACTCTCCACATCGCCAAGTCTTACTTTAGTGCTGGTATGTGAAAAACCAGATGCACTAGGCCGATGGTGCTCGCCAGTTCACCAAAAAGTAGAGCAGCACTGTATGGGAGACAGTGTGGCTTGCTACAACCAATCTCAAGCTTGCTTGCCCTTCAAGAAAACTAGGTCGCAGGTTCATTGGACCCTTTAAAATTAAAACCAGCTGTAATGTGCCCTATCCCTGGAAGAGAGGAACCACCCCCACCACCAGTCACGGTAGGGGAAGACATTGAGTTTGAAGTTGAAACCATCTTGGATGGACGGAAAAGGGGGAAACAGGTTCAATATCTAGTTAAATGCAAAGGATATCCACCGGAGGATAGTTCCTGGGAACCAGCAAGAAATGTGCATGCTCCTAAGCTGCTTCAATAATTTTTAAACAGATTCCCTTAAAACAAGCCCACTTGGGCATCTGGAGGCTGCCGCTTGGGGGAGGTCACTGTCAGGAAAAAAGACGAGGAAGCACGGGCAAATGCACCAATGCTCAATATGGCCACTCCAATTCACGCAAAAATGTGTGCATGCGCATAGGCAAGCAGAACATACTGTATTTTTTGCTCCATAAGACGCACCTGACCATAAGACGCACCTAAGTGTTAGAGGCGGAAAACAAGAAAAAAAATGTTCTGAACCAATGGACTGCAGACATAGTACAGGAGATGACCAGAGACTGCAGACACAGTACAGGAGATGACCAGAGACTGCGGACATAGTACAGGAGATAACCAGAGACTGCGGACAGAGTACAGGAGATGACCAGAGACTGCGTACAGTATAAGGGATGGCCAAGAGACTACGGACAGTATAGGGGATGACCAAGAGACTGTGGACAGTGCAGGGGATGACCAGAGACTGCTGACATAGTACAGGGGAAGACCAAGAGACTGCGGACAAGGTGCAGGGGATGACCAGAGACTGCAGACAGGGTGCAGGAAATGACCAAGAGACTGCGAACAGTGCAGGGGATGAGCAGAGACTGCAGACAGGGTGCAGGAAATGACCAGAGACTGCGGACAGTGCAGGGGATGACCAGAGATTGCAGACAGTACAGGAGATGACTAAGACTGCTGACCTTTGGGGAGGGAGGGGGAGTGGGTACCTGAATTTGACAGGTACCCGCTCCCACTTCCGTGGAGGTTTCCTCCCGTTAGTGTGGGCATCCGGCAGTCAGCCGGGTGCCCAGTGCGCATGTGCGAGAAGCGCTGCACTTTGTGATTGGTTCGACATCTTCTGGGACCTGTCATGTGTCCCAGAAGATGCCGTATCATTCAGAAAGCGCAGCGCTTCTCGGCATGTGCACTGGACACCCGGCTGTCACAGCCGAGAGACAACACTAATGAAGTTGGCGCGGGAAGACTGTACAGCGCTGGACCGAGGAACAGGTAAGGTCCTGCTGCATAGAAGAGCTGAGCGGCTGGCCCGGTATTCTGACACGGCAGAGGTGGAAATACCAGACTGGTCGCTCCATACTCGCTTCTGTCAGGAATGAAAATTTTGTTTATTGATGGTCTATCAACCAGCCAACACAAAAATGATCTTATAAAAATACAAAAGTAGAAAAACAATAAATATATGCATAGTTACATTACTTGCATGTAACCACAGAAATCAAAACTGAAAGTCCAACAGAAAGTCCATAAGGTAAATGTATACTTGGACCTATACGGCTAATAAAGGACATGCATACCTTAACTAATAGCCAAGAAAAGGGCCTTTATGGCCATATCAGAAAAAACAGTAATACGTAGCATATACACAAACACATTACATAACCAAGACTAAGGAACGTAGACCTTCAGGTCCACATGAACTCTCTTCAAAAACGCAGCTTCCAACAAAACCTAGGGAGTGTCAGAGGAGAAACAAAGGATAGCCCCGGCACCCAGAGGTCAACAAGCAGCGACAACAGGCCTGATACCCCTCCACGCCTCTATCCAGGCCTCCTGCCGCCACCAGTCTCTCTCAAGACCCCGAATTTTGCCCACCTCACCAAGGATGTCATGCACTACCATCAGGACAGGAAGGACTTTCTGCCGCAGGGACACCTGGCACCATGCATTCCATGTGAAGTAAGGGACAATTAGGCTAACTAAGAACAAAGTGCTCAAATCAAAACCCTTGTGGTCTTGCAATGCTCCATATACCCACTCTGCATAACACATGCAGTGCAGGAAAGGAACGCCAAGGGCCCTCCCCACCTCTTTATAGACTGCCACATTGAAGGGGCACTGAAGCAGGAAGTGGTCCATGGATTCCACCTCACCCGGCACTCCGCTCTCGGACAACCGTGGTCATCCAGAGAGCGGTACTTCAAGTTCCCCCTCACGTACAGTCTTCCATAGAAGCCGAGCCAGGCCTGGTCCCTAAACTTGAAGGGAATCTGCTCAGAATTTATTAAACGCAAACCCTCCCGCAAGATATGGCCTGGGCAATCCCTCAAGGCCAGCGGTGCATGAAAGACAGTAGACACAATCCTCTCACCCAAGAGCCTCCTGCGAAGGGACTTGATGTCCTCCGCCGAAACACACCACCGCCTGAGTGTTTTCAAGCTTGGGGCAACGTAAGTTGGGAGCTTACCATGCTTAACCATCAAGCTTTTCATTGGCCCACCATCTTCCCAAAAGCACAGAAAATCCCTTAACCAGTTCCGGAAGAGACTTACCCATGCAGGCGGACTCTCTGCCAGCTTGTTACCAAAGTTGTGCTTCAAGAACACCAGAGAGAAGAAGACCACTGGGTTGACCATACCTAGGCCACCCTTCCACCTGGATAGATATGTCACATCCCGCTTCACAAGGTTCAGCCTGTTTTCCCATAATAGCTGGAAAAACAGCTGTAAATCCTCGTATAGAGAGATTCCGGCAAGATACAGACAGTACTGACATACAGAAATATGGGGATCAGGTAAGTTCTGATCAGATCTACCCTTTCCCTCAAGGAGAGCCGCCACCCCTTCCAGCACTTCACCTTGATCTCGGCATCAGACAGCCTGGCCTCCCAATTTGATTTGCCATAATCGGCACAGCCAAAATCGATGCCTAACACTTTAACTGTCTGCTGGGGCTCTGGGAAGGTATCCAGAAGTGAGAAGCGATCACTCTCCTCACCCATCCAGAGAACTTCAGACTTGTCCTGATTAATCTTGGACCCCGACGCCTCGGAATACTGCTCTATCTCCGAGACTACAACCTGCGCCTCTTCAGCCCCGGAGACAAAGACAGAAACGTCATCGGCGTAGGCAATGACCCTCAAAGGCGGCTCCCCAGGAATGCCCACCGGCACCCCACCCACCTCCGCCGTCTAACCTCCTTATGAAAGGGTCAACCGTGAAAACAGAGTAAAGGGCTCAGAGGACACCCCTGGTGCACCCCGAACCAGCCTCAAAGGGCTGCCCAATCCAACCATTCACCAGCATGAAGCTCTCCGCCCCGTTATACAAGGTCTTAAGCCAGCCAATGAACCTCCCCTCCAGGCCATATCTATCAAGGAGAAGCCAGAGATACTCATGGTCCAACCGATCAAAAGCCTTAGCCTGATCCGATGTCAGCAAGTACTTTCCCAAGCCTTCAGCCCTGCACCGCTCCAAGACCTCCCGGACAGCTGACACCGCTGAGAATGTGCCTCTGCCCTGAACCGAGCAGTGCTACTGATGGGAAAGCAAGGTGTCTGCGACTGACGCCAGGCACCAAAAAAGGATCTTAGCCAGGATCTTCCTATCGACATTGAAAAGGCTGATGGGGCGCCAGTTCCCAATCATTGAAGGATCCTTACCTTTGACAGCAAGATTATAGCAGATTTTCTCATGGAGGGGGGAAGCAAACCTTCCTCCAGACAGCAATTAAAGACCTCCACCAGATAAGACGCCAAGCTGGACTTGAAACATTTATAAAATTCTGCTGTCAACCCATCTGGCCCAGGAGTCTTTTTAGGGGCCAGACTTTCTATGGCTTTAAACACCTCTGCCACCGTAATCTCGGCTGTCAAACTTGGAAGCGGGACGTCACTCCCAAGACCTGGTGTAGAACCCAAGAAGCCCAACATCCTCGCTCGGTCGAGATGCTTCTTCCCAAGAAGATCCTTGTAAAAGGACCTTGAGACCTCCAGGATCCCTGATCTGGATTTCATCAGAGACCCCGTACTATCTCTCAGGCCTAGGACCGTCTTAATCGCTACACCATGCTTGCAGTTCTGGTAAGGGTAGGGTGAGTGGTACTTCCCGTAGTCCCTCTCGAGAACTAAAGAGGCATGGCGGTCATATTGATACTTCCTGAGAAGGAGTTTCACCTCAGAGGTTGCCCCAGGATCTCCACCACACGAGACAAGGCGATCGAGCCTCCTCCGCAAACGCTGGTAGGCGACATATCTATCAAGTTGTTTCTTTCTCCCTAGGGCCTTGAAAAACTCCCTGGTTTGCCGCTTAGTAGGCTCCCACCACTCTGACTTACTGTTGGAGAAATCCAGAAGAGTCACCTAAGCCTGGAAAAAGTCCTCGAAGGATTGTCTCACATCTTCCTCTTCCAGCAAGGTCGAATTAATCTTCCAGACGCCCCTCCCCTTCAGCCGTGCATCTGAAACATTCAAGACCACAGATAGCATAAGGTGATCAGAAAACTCCGCCGCCCGACACTCAGGTGCCGAAAAGGCAGAGCCCCCCTTCAAAAAAAATCTATCTATTCTGCTCTTACTGTTGCCACGCCTATATGTGTACCCTGTGCTGTCCAGGCTGCACTTAATCAGTGCATCCACCAGACCTGCATCCCTGACCGCTGCATTAAGAAAAACGCTATCATAGCCCAGCCTGTCAGAGGAGCCTTTCCTGTCTTTAGGCCTAGTGATGGTGGTAAAGTCACCCCCAAAGACAACCTGCAGTGTCGTAAAAAGGAAAGGCTTAATCTTTGCAAAGAGGCATTTCTTTTCCCACTTGGACTGCGGGCCATAGATATTAATCAAATGCAGGTCCTGCCCCTTCACAGAGACATCCAGGACCATGCACCTTCCAATCTCCACCTCAATAACCCGCCGGCACATTACCATACCGGTAAAAAGGACCGCAACCCCACTGTAAGGCTCAGCCGCAAGAGACCAGAAGGAGGGCCCACGCCTCCACTCCCTCTTTGCCAGGTGTATGTCAGCAAGGCTGTTCAGACGGGTCTCCTGCAAAAATAAAATTTCAGCATCAATTTCACTGAGCAAAAATAAGGCTAAATTACGAGTGCTCACAGACTTCAAGCTGGCAACATTAATGGTTGCCACTTTTACTGGGGCGGGAACTGCCATCAAGATGATTGAGGTGAGCATTCCTTAGCCTCAACTTCCCCTGCTGGGGACCCCTGCAATTCCTGAGGACCCTCAGAACCAATAACAACAACCTCCGCCTGATCCATGGAATCAGTACTATCCTCCCCATGGTCAGACAGAGTCCCAGACTTATTTTCTACCGCAATATCCGACAGGTCTGAAGAGCTGGAAGACCTTGCCACTCTATTCTTCCTGACTCTCTTCCTCCCCCCAGCCGGGATCCACTCCTCTGCATCCCCAGTAGAAGGGGCCACCTTACTCTCCTCCTGAACCTGAGGGGATACCACCACCATTTCAGCAGCCCTCCTCCCACTCATACTAGCCCCCCTCCACCCCACCGCCCTGGAGCCTCTACCCACAGCTGAGGGGAGCCCAGACTCCGACGCCTTAAAGGCACAGCTACCTCCACCCACTCCACGGGCAGCCTTCGCCAACAAGGAACCCTTGATGGGCACAATGCACACACAAGGGTTGAGGTTAGACATGGACAGGGAAGCAGGCAACACAAGTGACGAGACAGATGACACAGACAAGGGGGGCCCAGAAGGACCCACAGACACAGGGGAAGACTCACTAGAAGAAGCTGGTACAACAGGAACAGACACAATGGGGGACTCAGCCACAAAAGCAGACCTTGTATCCTGACAGGGGGAGCTTACTAGGGGTAAAGCCGGGGCAGCCACCTGGACCGCAGAAGAAGCCTCCTGAAGGGGGATAGAGTCCTCCGCGTCCATCCTCAGAAGCTCCTCTGCCAGGTCACCCTGGTTGTGAAGGGCTTCCGGGCACAGGCTATAGGGATGCCCTAACACATTGCATAGGTTGCAGCGGATGATGCTGCAGCTCTTGGCTTGGTGGCCAAGCCCCTGGCACAGAGAACACCTCTGGGTAGGGCACGAGGATGAAAAATGGCCCTTGTCACCGCATCAATGGCACAACTTGGGTTGACCCTGGTAGAAAACAATTATACGATCTCTGCCAATAAAAAGCAGAGGATGGGATGTGCTGTACCACATTCTCGTACACCGTAAGTCTAACATGAGTCGTCCACCCACCTGTCCAGATGCCTTTCTCGTCAAGGACCTTACTCAAGGGGCCTAACACCTCCCCATACCTCTTCAGGAGGAATGGACTCATTTCTGACTAGAATTGTCACCTTCTTAGTCAGAGGCTGCCTGGATATTACTTTAGGTGACAAAACCTCCCATTCCTTATCCCACTTATAAATGTGGTCGTACCTGTCCCAAAACAAATCGAGGTTCTCTGGTCTGACAAAGGATAAATCGAATTCGCCAGACCCTACGGGATTAATCAGGGCAAATATCTCCTCCACTTCAAAGCCCATCCCCAAGATTTTATCCGCCACAGAACTCCTAGAGGGGGGACTACCACTCCCAGTCCACCTCATCTCGACCACATTCCTCCTAGCACAGGAACTCCCAAAACGTAACCGCGCACCAAAGGGGGGGACCTGCAGGGGAACCCCCACCCCTCCACCACCCAGAGTGGCCGCATAACTGACCTTAGGCTGTGCACCCCCCGACACCGCACCAGCATAAGAAACTCCAGCAACCAGGGAAGTCCCGTGTCACGATCCCCCTGGCGGCGTCTCAATCGGTCCACAGCACAGATTTCCTCAGGGATCGGGGTCTAAGTCCCAATCTGCTTGTTCACCAGGGCCCCTGATGGTGGGGATGGACTTGGAGCAGACATAAAGACCAGGTCGCGACCCCTGAGTACGTCCGACAATGGTAGAGAGCACCGTCAGAGGAGTGCGGGGTAAGCAGTCTGATGTGAAGAGGCTGGCGGACCTGGTGACCAGGAATGATCCCTGTGGGATGGATGGATGGATCGTCTGGGTGGCTGGAAGCGTAGTCAGGCAGGCCAGGTCAGCAACGTGCGGGCAGCGAGGCACTGGAGGAGTAGGCGGAGAATGGTCGGGGTCACAAGCCGGGTTCAGTAACTAGCAGACAGCGCGGTACAGAGGGTCAGGCAGAAGGATGGTCAGGCAAACAGAGGGTTAAGCAGGATACAATCAGCAGGGTCAGGTACAAGCAGAGGTCGGCAACAGGGTAACACAGGATCAGGTATCAGGAACAGAGCACAAAAGACCAAACGGCAACTTGACATACCTCTAGTCCTGTTTAAATAGCCCGCCCTGCGCTGTCATTGGTGCCAGGTGCGCGTCCCCAAACACGAGTGCACATGCACGGCCATCGCGATCGCCCAGGTCCTGCTGCTCACTGGTTAGGGCGCATCGGTGCCCGGCGCATCGCGGCAGGGACACCGATCCCTAACACCCCGGGAGCCACATTCACCCCACCACCACCAACCACTAATGCAGCTATTCCTGGCTTAGCAGGGGCTTTAGCATGCACAGGCTGAACACCGCCCAAAGAGTCAGCTTGGCCGACAGCCAACACACCAGCGGCCGCTGACCCTCCTACATCCCCTCCTGCAGGCTTAGGGGGAACGGACACTGAAGTAGGGACTCCCTCCACCTCACCAGAAACATCAGCCTTTGTTAAGCAAACAATAGATGCAGATACAGTAGATACAATACCGTCCCCGGCAGTCTTTGAAACCTGGCTCTCTGCCCTTGCTGTAGATAGACAGGGAGCAGATTCACCCTGCCCCTCACATACCTGTGGGGAGACACCGCCCTCTGCAGCCGGCCTGAGCTCAAAGACAGTTTTCTCCTTAACCCTTTCCTAGGGCTTCCGCAGGGCCACATCCATCCCTTCATCATCTGAAGAATCTTCACTGAACTTGAATTTCCTTCCACCCAACGGGGACTCCAGCTCACGAATAACTTGCAAGGTACCCACATACTCTTCAGAATCTTTAGCACCCGATTCCTGGGCCACTTGACCAGGCGTGAGCAGACCACTCACCTCCAAAGCAGATGAAGCAGGCATTTCCTCCTGCAGCAAAGATTTCCCAGCAAGCTGGCCATCCTCCTCCACAGCCACATCCATAGACTCCCTCGAGCTTACTTCAGCATCCGGAGCCTTCACACCTTTCCTCATGGACATAAACCTGGCTTCGTTCGCAAACTTTTCTTTAAAGCTGTCTCCTTTAACGCAGCAACCAGCAGCACTTGGTTCTTAACTTTGTCTTCCAAAGCACGGACCTCGGGCTTCTGCACAGATCTTTTGTTCCTCCAAGCCTTATCACAAACGGCCTTCTTCTTCCTGAGGTCCATACGCAGCTTGGCCATCTTCTTCTCCTCCTTTGCGATACGCAGCAGCCTTGCCGCGATCTTGCTACGGTAAACCGCTGACGGCTCACCTTTCTTGGGGCCACCACCACACTCACAGTGCAGCCACACCCTCCGCTGGTGGTGCTGGGGCTCACCTGCCTTGTGGGCTGCAGTACTGCTTTCAGCAGCCAGAATCTCACTCCTGCAGTCAAGCCATCACCTGAAGCTGATTGCAGGAGTTGTATTTAAGCAGGACCACGCCTGCAATCAGTGCCTTGGTGTTGGTTTCCCATGAGCCTCTGTACCTGCATCCTGTCTACTACCTACCTGATATTCCTGCCTGATCCTGACTCTGCTCGAACTCCAACTGCACCGACCCCGGCTATTCCTGGCCTTTCTCATGCCTGCTCCTTTGTACCTTGTCTGCCTGATAGTTACCGACCCGACCTGCCCGACTACGCTTGTGTTACCGCACATATTGAGACTAGTTTAAGGTTTGGTTTTGCACTGTATGTTTGTTTTTGTATATTGTGTAGCCTTAAATAAATTATATTATTTTTACACCATACTTGGAGCCTGCTATTCCCTGTGTCAGTCCACACATCTCTGGTCATACATGGATCCTTGACAGCTCCATAAGACGCACTGACATTTTCCCCCTTTTTTGGGGGGAAAACAGTGCCTTATGAAGTGAAAAATACAGCAATCACATGTTCATGTGCGCGAAAGCGCACTGGCACACCCAGGGCATGATAATTGCTGACACTCAGTGGCCTTTATAAGGACTGCAGCTCTGCTCAATAATTGCTGGATTATCGTCATTCCCCTGTTCCTGTGTATACTGCCGATTACCCCCTACCAACCCGCTTGTGACCTTGCTTAGACTCCCTTCCTGGCTCTCTACCCCAGCTTGATCTTGACCTTTCTCCTGTCTGCTGCTCTGTGTATGACCCCGGCTTGTTCCTGACCTTGCTCCTGTCTGCTCTGTGTATGACTCTGGCTTGATCCTGACCTTGCTCCTGTCTGCTGCTCTGTGAATGATCCCAGCTTGATTCTAACCTTGCTCCTATCTGATGCTCTGTGAATGATCCCAGCTTGATCCTGACCTTGCTCCTGTCTGCTGTTCCGTATTGACCCTGGCTCTGGCTACTGACTACTCTACTCATCCTCCGGGATCCACGTGTCCTCTGGAGAAACTCCCCCTGCATCTTGAGCACCCACAGGTTCTGTCTCATCAGGCATCACCAAGAAGCAACACCACTGGCAACCCATGCTTCTTTGGGCACTGCACCTCCTGTTACCACCTCCAGGGGCACACTGCACTTAACTGTAAGGGGAGGCCTCTCTCTATTCCAGCCTCCGGTCAAGTACATGACACTTGTTCTAGGAAGAAGAGAAATAGTAATTCGATTGTGTGGATTGCGGCTGCTTTTGGAGGATAGGGGGTGCCAGGTGTGTTGACCAAAGGAAAAAGATGGTGGCTCAGGATTTGGGGATATGTCTCCAGATGTTAGAAGAAACAGAAGGGTGAGGGAGGTAATATGGGCGTACGATAGGGACAGGTTCCAGTGTCCTGGAGGTATTATTAGTATGTGGGTTCAAAATTAGCAGGAGTTGATGAGTACAGTGGTAAGGTGAAGACAGGAGTGAGGGTCATATATACAAGCTGCGGAGTGGAGAAGAAGGGTGAAGGAGATAGAGTTTGAAGAGAGAAAACAGAACTGTGAGAAGGAGCAGTAGGGAGAGTATGTTACAGAGTGATGAGATGAAGAAGCAGACTGAATAAGAGCTGGATGGGGAAATAGGTCACCTGTAGTCTGATTAGTATTTGAAGATGTCAGCTGTGGTTTCTGGCTTTGTGCATTCGATAAAGTGAAGAGCTGAAGTACAATGCTCAATACTTAATCCAAGATTGTGCCTCCCCAAAGGAAGGCCTAAATTTATACTGAGTTGAGTGGGATATTGCCAATTAGTCAATTAGGAATGCTTAGCAGAGACACATGTCTGGCAGGGCAAACTTCTCACACCAAAGGAGGACTACAAGAGACAACAAGAGAGCAGGAGGGTAGAGATGTAAAGATTAGAATCAGTTCATAAATGTGGGTTAGACAATAAGAGCAAAATAAACACCACAGTCATATGGACCAGAGTTAAAGACTTTTGAAGCAGTAAGAATGACCAATAGGAACATTGATAGTTATGAATCAGAGGTGGATTTAAAAAGCAGTATAAATTACTATATACATAGCAGTGCAGGGTGAATTAATATTCATACATGGCATTGGCAATATTACAGATGGATATTGCTAGCAGACATTTACCTGTGATGGGATAGAGATGAGTTGTTCAGATGATTCAGAGCCAAAGTGCAATGCTCAATACTTAATCCAAGATCAATACTTTATCCATGATGATCATTGCCAAAGCTCCCCCTGGCTGTGCTGCCCCTGGCTGTATTACGTGGCTCATCCTGACTACATCTTCGACCCTGGCAGTTACCTGCTGCCAAGCTGCGGGCACAAATGCTTCTTTGAGCCTTGTACCTCTGTCACCACCTTCAGGGGTTCTCAGACCAGAGCCACAAGGTAAGACCTCTTGTCCCCCAACCAAGGTACATCACAATAGCACAGTAAAGCACCATAGAGACATCAACTTTCCCTACACAGTGGCCCTGATTTACTATTGTGCCTGGCCGCATTTCCGTTGGTGAATGTCTACTTTTTATGAGCGACCGTCTACTTTTACCCCGCAATGAGATTTACTATTGAGCAGCGTCCATAAGTAGATGCCCAATCGAATTTACTAACGAGACACGCCCGGAATCAGACTCACAAAGCAGACTTGCTAAGAGGCATGTCTAACACCATGAAAAATCACTGCAGAGACATGTTCACTTTAAAATTTGCTTTGCCAAATATCAGGACTTCACTTTAAACAATATCTGCCATTTCAAAAAAAATTAAGAATGTGTTAAAAATATTTTTTTTAAAGCAAATCAACACAGTAAAAAACTAGACGCCTGTGCAGTCTTTGGTCGATATAAATGCGCATGTGCAGAACACATTTTAGACGTCCTCTGCAGGCGCTTGCTTTTTAGCCACTGCTCAATAGTAAATCTCAGTGTGGATTCCTCTGACAGCCGCCACTCGGTCGCGCCTACCGTGTTTAACAAACAGCACTCTGCATATCTTTATGTATTCTAATTTGATTTCCTTAGTTCTAGTGATTCTATTTTTGTTTCTTATCCTTTATAATTATTTCTGTAATGATTTTACTTATTTCGAAGGTCTAGATAATATTTATTTTGACAGCTGAATGTAAAAATAAAGGTCCGCAATAAAAAAAAAAAAAAAAAACAGCGTAGGTCCCCCCTCTCATCCATACCAAGCCCTTCAGGCCTGGTATGGATATTAAGGGGGAACTCCACGCTGAAATTTAAAAAAAAAAACAGTGTGGAGTACCCCCCAATATCCTTACCAGACCCTTATCCGAGCATGCAGCCTGGCAGGTCAGGAAAGGGGGGGGACGAGCGAGCGCCCCCCCCTCCTGAACCATACCAGGCCACATGCCCTCAACATGGGGGGTGCTTTGGGGCAGGGGGGCTCCTGCCCCCCCAAAGCACCTTGTCCCCATGTCGGTGGGGACAAGGGCCTTTTCCCCACAACCCTGGCCGTTGGTTGTGGGGGTCTGCGGGCGGGGGGCTTATCAGAATCTTGAAGCCCCCTTTAACAAGGGGGTGCCCATATCCCGACCCCCCCCCCCCACGTGAATGAGTCTGCGATACATGGTCCCGCGACTCATTCACAAAAAAACAAAGTGTGGTGTAGAAAAAACACAGTACAGGGTCTTTGACAAGTCCTTTATTAAAACAATTTCCCCTGAAGTAGATCCAACGTCAATCACGGCGGTGGTGACCCAAAAAAAGAAAAAAAAAATGTTCCGCTCCCGTCAGAGCCAGCCGGGGACATCATCCGAGTGACCCCGCCCCATGTCACATGCTTGCTGTTCCCGGCTGGCCCCGCCCCTTACCTATATAAGAACTGTCAGACTGTCTCCTGCATTCAGCTAGTTAGCCTCAGTGGAGAGACAGGGTGAGAGTTCTGAAATAGGTAAGGGGCGGGGATGATGTCCCCGGCTGGCCCTGCCCCTAACCTATTTAAGAACTGTCAGCTAGCCTTTTTTTCACAAGGCTGGAAGCCTCCGACGGGAGCGGAACTTTTTTTTTTTTTTGGGTCGCCGCCGCCGTGATTGACGTTGGATCTACTTCGGGGTACATTGTTTTAATAAAGGACTTGTCAAAGACCCTGTACTGTGTTTGTTTAACACCACACTTTGTTTTTTTGTGAATGAGTCGCGGGACCATGTACCGCAGACTCATTCACGTGGGGGGGTCAGGATTTGGGGGCCCCCTTGTTAAAGGGGGCTTCCAGATTATGATAAGCCCCCCGCCCGCAGACCCCCACAACCACCGGCCAGGGTTGTGGGGAAGAGGCCCTTGTCCCCACTGACATGGGGACAAGGTGCTTTGGGGGGGAGCCCCCCTGCCCCAAAGCACCCCCCAATGTTGAGGGCATGTGGCCTGGTATGGTTCAGGAGGGGGGGGGGGCGCTCGCTCGTCCCCCCCCTTTCCTGACCTGCCAGGCTGCATGCTCGGATAAGGGTCTGGTATGGATATTGGGGGGTACTCCACGCTGTTTTTTTTTAAATTTTCGGGGTGGAGTTACCCCTTAACATCCATACCAGACCCGAGGGCTTGGTGTGGATGGGAGGGGGGACCCCATGCCGTTTTTTGTTTATTATGGTGCTGGTTTTTAAATGTAATTTTCCCTTTTTTTTTCTTCACTATAGCTCAGAAATTCACCTGTCACTTCCCCCAGCTAAAAGAGAAAGTTTTCTTGGAATTTATATCCCTAAAGGAAACAATGTTTACTTTGAGTTTATTAAAAGATACAAAGTTTTCTGTAACTTCGGGGAAAGTGACTTCGAACATGGCGAAGTGGAATTCGTTTCGAATATTAGGAAAAATTTGATTCGCGCCGAATCCGAAAATTAGCAAACTTCGGATGCACGAATCGAATTTTCCCCGATCGGCCCATTTTCATCCCTTCTACAGCCGGCAAAAAGTGTCCCTGCAGAGAGCTCCGCTATTTCTGACAGTTCTCTGACAGTTCCTTCACATTTACAGCGGTTGAAACATTGTATCTATTTGTTTCCATTTAGGATACAGATGTTTTTATTCGGAAACAAATAGATACAATGTTTCAACCGCTGTAAATGTGAAGGAACTGTCAGAGAACTGTCAGAAATAGCGGAGCTCTCTGCAGATACACTTTTTGCTGGACTGGAATTCTTCTTATTTTCATCCTACTTCTTCTTCTTCTTCTTCTTCTTCTTCTTCTTCTTCTTCTTCTTCTTCTTCTTCTTCTTCATCCTCATCCTCATCCTCATCCTCTTCTTCTTCTTCTTCTTCTTCTTCATCCTCATCCTCTTCTTCTTCTTCATCCTCATCCTCTTCCTCTTCTTCTTCTTCTTCTTCTTCATCCTCATCCTCTTCTTCATCCTCATTCTCTTCTTCTTCATCCTCATCCTCTTCTTCTTCATCCTCATCCTCTTCTTCTTCATCATCCTCATCCTCTTCTTCTTCTTCTTCTTCTTCTTCTTCTTCATCCTCATCCTCCTCTTCTTCTTCTTCTTCTTCTTCTTCTTCTTCTTCTTCTTAATCATCCTCATCCTCTTCTTCTTCTTCTTCTTCTTCTTCTTCTTCCTCACCATCATCCTCTTCTTCTTCTTCTTCATCCTCATCCTCTTCTTCATCCTCATCCTCTTCTTCTTCTTCTTCTTTTTCTTCTTCTTCTTCCTCATCCTCATCCTCTTCTTCTTTTTCATCCTCATCTTCTTCTTCTTCTTCATCCTCATCTTCTTCTTCTTCTTCTTCTTCTTCATCCTCATCCTCTTCTTCTTCTTCCTAATCCTCATCCTCTTCTTCTTCTTCTTCTTCATCCTCATCCTCATCCTCTTCTTCTTCTTCATCCTCATCTTCTTCTTCTTCATCCTCATCCTCTTCTTCTTCTTCTTCTTCATCATCATCCTCATCCTCTTCTTCTTCTTCATCCTCATCTTCTTCTTCTTCCTCATCCTCTTCTTCTTCTTCTTCATCCTCATCCTCTTCTTCCTCATCCTCATCCTCTTCTTCTTCTTCTTCATCCTCATCATGTTCTTCTTCTTCTTCTTCTTCATCCTCATCTTCTCTTCTTCATCCTCATCCTCTTCTTCTTCATCCTCATCCTCTTCTTCTTCTTCTTCTTCATCCTCTTCGTCTTCTTCTTCTTCATCCTCTTCTTCTTCTTCTTCTTCTTCTTCTTCTTCATCCTCATCCTCTTCTTCTTCTTCTTCTTCTTCTTCTTTCTCATCCTCATCCTCATCCTCTTCTTCTACTTCTTTTTCATCCTCAACTTCTTCTTCTTCTTCATCCTCATCCTCTTCTTCTTCTTCTTCATCCTCATCCTCTTCTTCTTCATCATCCTCATCCTCTTCTTCTTCTTCTTCTTCTTCTTCTTCTTCTTCTTCTTCTTCTTCTTCCTTATCCTCATCCTCTTCTTCTTCTTCTTCTTCATCCTCATCCTCATCCTCATCCTCTTCTTCTTCTTCTTCTTCTTCTTCTTCATCCTCATCTTCTTCTTCTTCTTCTTCTTCTTCTTCATCCTCATCTTCTTCTTCTTCTTCTTCTTCATCCTCATCCTCTTCTTCTTCTTCATCCTCTTCATCCTCTTCTTCATCCTCTTCATCCTCTTCTTCTTCTTCATCCTCATCCTCTTCTTCTTCTTCTTCTTCATCCTCATCCTCTTCTTCTTCTTCCTCTTCCTCATCCTCTTCTTTTTCATCCTCTTCTTCCTCTTCTTCTTCTTCATCCTCTTCTTCATCCTCTTCCTCTTCTTCTTTTTCTTCTTTTTGTCTTCCTCTTGCAGGTCACTGCTCATGCGCAGATTTTTTATCGGCAAAAAATCGTCCAATTTGCCCACTATTGCCGCGGGTGCTGTATGGCCTCCCATTGCTGCTGCCTCTACCGCCACACTGTGGCTCCACACTCTGGTTTTGGCCCCGTGACTGCCCAAATGAGTGAAGTGTGCGGTGATTCTAAGATCGACGGCACTCATCTGCATGTCATACTGACTGACAGTATTATTTCTCTTCCCCAGCAGACTCCAAGGGCATTTAAATTAAAGGTACAGTGTTCTGCACTAATATAAAGGCTCTCTGAAGCCTAGAAACCCTTTTTATAAGTTAAATTCGCAGCGAATAAATTCGCCTCGAATCAAATTTATTCCGCAAATTCGGCGAATCAGCCGAATCAAATTTTTGAATAATTCGCTCATCTCTACTTGTGAACTATAGTGAAGAAAAAAAAAAGGCTGGCATTTGCATTTGAAAATCAGCGCCGACCTACACTTTGTATTGCAAAAAAAATTATTAACAATTGTGTAAACCGAGGCATTATTTTCAATGGATTTTCATTTGTAAACCAAAAATTACGTTAACCGAGGCGTTGGTAAACCGAGGTACACCTGTATTAGTATTGCAGTCCTCTGTATTGGGATACATAGAACCAACATACATCTGAATTGGCAACATAGCACAACATTTGTGTCACATTTAAGATATCTGGCTAGTTACACTGACCTTGCCCAGGGATTTAGGATTGATTCACACCACAGAAATACAGGCAGGATTAGTGTTCAACAGCTGGGGCAGACTGACCATTTGGAAACTCGGGCACTGCCCGAGGGCCCGGGGTCAGTAGGGGGCCCCATGAGATGCCCCTGGTACCTTTTTCATAGGCTTTTTTGAGTTTGGGCAAGGACACAGGGGCCCCATGATCCCCTATTGCCCAGGGGCCCCATGAGTTGTCAGTCCACCTCTGCTCCGTGGATTAGTGGTTAGCACTACTGTCTCACAACGCTAGGGTTGTTGGTTTGAATCCCAACCACAGCAATGAATTTGCATGATCTCTGTGTGATTACCCTAACATACATGTGCTGGTGGCAGCATCTTTGCTTTCTGTTTAAATGATCCCTAGAATGTGAATTAGAATGAGGCCTTGTCTGTTCAAACACCTTTAAAGTAGCACCTTATGTGAATGTCAAATGATGGGATGAGATAAGGGCCGGGACTAATGATTGATTGGATAATGCTGGTTTGCACTCCACCTCCTTTTGGGAAAGTTTGTTAAACCATGAGAAGAGTGAGTGAAAGAAATGGATTAAAAAAAAAAAATTAAATAATGGCATGGAGCCCCCCCCCCCCAAATCCATAACAGACCCTTATCTGAGCATGCAGATACCGCATGACTTCAAAGATTTATTTCCTTTGTTGAATTGCCTGCTTGGTTCACACTAGATGTGATTTTAAATTATGCTTTTGTTGGCAATTTCACTGTTTTCTGTAGATTTACCAATGAGTTATTGCGTTTTCAATTGTGTTTTGCATTGCGATTTCTATTGTAGTCTATATGTGAAATCACTACAAAATGCTGAAAAAGTTAGACGAGAACTACTTTTGAAATTGTGCTGCAGCAAATCGCTTACGTTAAGACACTCACATCCACATTCATTAGATCGGATATTAGGTACAATTTCAATTCCCAAATTGCACCTGAAATCGCGCACCCTGGATGCGACTTGGCATGCAATTTGCATGGCATGCGACTTGCAAATCATATGCCAAGTCGCACCCTATTGTCTGCTATTAGAGCAGTCACATGGGTGCGTTTCCCACACTGATTTCTAAAGTAGTACATGTACTACTTTTCTGACGATTTGCATAGATATCTGTGTCAGATGTCTTGCAAATCGTAAGGAAATCAGCATCTTCACTGTACGTCACACAATTTCTAAATCGGCTTTGATGTGACGGAAGTGTAAGGCCTTTTTATGTTTGATTTCCTGAGTGTTTTTCCGATTTATGGGAAATGCCGCATACTAGCAAAAGTGAATTGACATTTTCAGTATTGCATGCGAGATGTGGTCATGTGACTGCCTTAACTCATGCGATAATCTGGAGTGAATTGTGCCCATAGGGCCAAGAAATATTGCCAATAGGGTTCTCTTTCACATCCCTGCTCAATGTTCTGTTGTATGCTGTATAGGTACACGTCACTGTGGCTTTCTTTCTGACTCTGATTTGTGGGGCCTGTATACCAAGGGCTAACGCAGGTGGGAAGAGGATTCATCAGGTGCAAACACTTTCTCTGACCAAATGAATGACAGTGGTGGGTGTGGCCTACCTTATATAAGGAGATGCAGTTGTGGCTGATTTTTGCCTTATACAGGCACATTATTTCCTTGTCTGTGGTGGTTTGGGGAGGAAGAGATATTGTGGTGAATTGCCCCAGGCCACACTCACACTGTGTTTTGATGTTGGATGTAAATGTTTTGCATGTTCTTCCTTCTAAGGTGTGTTTGTGTGTTATTGTACAATGATTGTGTTTATTATCTTTGCATTGTAATCCTAACATATATCCATTGCTCTGCTCTTCCAAATTTGCTTTATTTAGAATGAAATGCAGTTTTCAGACAAACATGGTGAGAAATGTATGTGTGGGGGATTTGGGGAGGTGGGAGGTGTTATTTTGGCACGTATGTATTTTTATATTGATATTTCGATCTGCAGCTTGTCTTGTGAATAAGCCCAAGTGATTCATAATAACTGTTTGTTTCCTGCTGTCTGTAACCTGTGAAAGCACAGTTCATTAGAAGTATAATCTTTTAGATTGTAAGCTCTTATGAGCAGGACCGTTCTATTTTAGCAACATCAATCCTGCTTTTTTTTTTTTTTTTTTTACCAAGATATTGAATGTAGCTTTTTGTTGCTGTCCAAATAAATGTGGAATGTGTATTTGATCAATAAACATTTGGACTGTGTATTTTTTGGGGGGGATTATTTCATGTTCTAGTTGAATGTTGCATAGTGGCTAAATGGTTAGCACTTCCACCTTGGCAGTACTAGGGTCGTTGGTTTGAATCCCAGCCACGGCACCACCTGCCTGGAGTTTGCATGTTCTCCCTGTGCCTGTTTCCTCCAGGTACTCCGGTTTCCTCCCACACTCTAAAGACATGCTGGTAGGTTAATTGGATCCTGTCAAAATTGGCCCTAGTATATGTATGAATGTAAGTTAGGGCCCTTAGTACGCCCCTTGAGGGTTAGGGACTGATGTGAATTTACCACATCTATATGTAAAGCGCTATATAAGTATCTGAAATGTACTAGCACCCTTAACACTTATTTTTGCTAGCTATATAATATGCCCAAATCTTCCTTGTTAGAGCGCACATATGCAAGTATGTCCAAAATAAACCAAAAGCCCCCTATTGCACCACAAGACCATGTTATGTACCAATGAATAGGTCGTGTTCAATGTGCAGCTAGCTATTTTTCTACAATCCTCTTAACAGTAATAAATTGGGCCCCCAATTTATGTTGACTTTGGGCCTTTACTGGCAAATATATATTCGCAAATGTCATATACACAGTATAGCTGCAAGCATACATTCACCAATGCCAAATCCACAATAGAGCTGCAAACATACATTTGCAAATGTCATATACACAATGGAGCCGCATGTAAAATTGCTATGATACACAAATAAACACAAGATGGCTGTTGGAGGAGGCGCTAGAGCAGCTGTCAAACCGGAAATACGCCATGACGTTGGCGGAAGGATGTTTGCACACACCCGGAAGTAGTAGTGGGGAGTGTTAGTGGATGGTAGTGTAGTTAGGAGAGTTTAGTGGTAATTTGCAAGTCTATTTTTTAGTTTTGTGAATTGTTCTTTTGTGGAATTCCAGACCACATCTGGACATGGCGAGATCGCTGTTCTCCACTGAGGAGCTGATCCTCATTTGCCGGGGAAACATTACTAATAATTGTATTTTCAGTTGAAAACATTCAACTAGCTTAGGGTGTCTACTTTCTGAAAAGGGGTCATTTGGGGGTGTTTGTACTGTCCTGGTATTTTAGCACCTCAAGAAATGTGATGGGCAGTCAGAAAGTAAAAGCTGTGTAAATTCCATTATCTATACCATAGTTTGTAGACGCTATAACTTTCACACAAAGCAATCAATATACACTTATTGGGATTTTTTTTTACAAAAGACATGTTGCAGAATACAGTTTGGCAGATTTTTGGATTTTTTTATGACAGAAATGAGAAAATATCGAGGGTTTTTTTTTCAAATTTTCGGTCTTTTTTTATTAACCACTTGAGCTCCAGAAGATTTACCCCCCTTAATGACCAGGCCTCTTTTTGCTACTCGGCACTGCACTAATTCAACTGATAATTGCGCGGTCATGCAATGCTGCACCCAAACGAAATTTACGTCCTTTTTTCACACAAATAGAGCTTTCTTTCGGTGGTATTTGATCATCTGTGCACTTTTTATTTTTCACACTATAAACAAAAAAAGGCCAAAAATTTTGAAGAAAAACAATATTTTTTACTTTCAGCTATAAAAAATATATAGTAAACTCAAAGTTAGTTATAAATTTAGGCCAAAATGTATTCTGCTCCATGTTTTTGGTAAACAAAATCCCAATGAGTGTATATTGATTGCTTTGTGTGGAAGTTATAGCGTCTACAAACTATGGTATAAATACTGCAACTTACGCCATTTTTCTGCTATACAGCGCTGCGCTAGTTTAACGGACAATTGCGCGGTCATGCAATACGGTACATAAATGAAATTTACATCCTTTTTTTCCCCACAAATTGAGCTTTCTTTTGATGGTATTTGATCTAAAAAAAAAAGGCTGACAATTTTGAAAAAAAAAACCCAATATTTTGGACTTTTTGCTATAAAACATGTCCAGTAAAAAAAAATGCAAAAATCAAATTTAGTCATAAATTTCTGCCAAAATGCATTCTGCGACATGTCTTTGCTAAAAAAAAAACCAATACGTGCAAATTAATTGGTTTACGTGAAAGTTATAGCGTTTACAAATGGCGGGAAAGATACTGGGATTTTTAGGGTTTTATTTATACTAATAATGGCGGCGATCAGTGACTTATGGCGGCGATCAGCGACTTATGGCAGCGACCAGCGACTTATGGCAGGACTGTGGGACTGCGGCGGACATTCTGACATTGGGGGGTACTGACTTGGGGTCACTGACATCCCCAAAAACACTAATACAGTGATCAGTGCAAAAAGAAAAACACTGACACTGTACTAATGGCACTGGGGAGGAAGGGGTTAACTTTATTTTGCAGGGAAGGGTTATCTGAGTGAGGGGGAGTGTTTTACTAGGGGACGGGGGTGTACTGGACGGGACAAGGCTGATCGAGAAACTGTTCTGTCTCGATCAGCTCATCCTCGAGCTAACAAGGAAGTGACAGACAGCACAGCTACTGCACCTGTGCTCTCTGTCACTGTTTACCGCCGATCGCAGGGAAACAGCCACTAAGGACCGGCTGTGACCCGGCGACTGACATCCGCAGCGGTGATCGGCGGGACAGATAGGGCGGCGGCGCGCCTCACGCGCGCCCCCTATTTGTTTACAAAACGCACGTTTTAAATTGTGGTTTTGCCTGCCAGTGCCGCCCTGCCGAGTATATCTACAGTGGCTGGGCGGCAAGTGGTTAATAGCGCAAAAAATATAAAGCACACAGGTGATCAAATACCACTGAAAGAAAGCTCTACTTGTGTGAAAAAAAGGTACAGCATTGCATGACCACTCAATTACCAGCTGAAATAGTGCAGCGCAGAATAGCAAAAAAAAGGCCTGGTCAGGAAGGGGAGTAAATCCTCAGGAGGACAAGTAGTTAAACATAGTTCAGACTGATGTGAACTTCAAAAACGCATCTACCATGAAAGCTAAATATCCCCCATTTCACAATAATAATGTATATATACACAAATCCCCAGGAGTCAGGCAATGACACCGTGTGATGGATGGGCTCAGCCACAGCTCCGGCCATGCCCTCTGATGCGTTTCACACCAAGCCCCCTATGGGTGGGACGGAACGCGTCCGTGGGCATGGCTGGAGCGGCAGCTGAGGCCATCCATCACACAATGTTGTTGTGACTTCTGGGGATTGGTTTGAGCGGTGTTCACCCCCTCACACACAACCAAGTCTCTGGAGTAACTTGGGACGCTGCTCCCTTCTCTCTTTCTGCCAGCAGGATGAATATAATTCATAGCCTTGAGCAGAAGCAGGAGCTCTTAAAACATTATAAATAATGCATATATATTAAAAAAAACATCAGTCTAAATCTGTATAAAATTAAGAACAAATTGAGCCAAAACTGTTATAGAATGTCCATTGAATTCATCCAAGTTAATAAATGGCTTCATTCATTAATCACATGCGTTCTATTCTGTGGCCAAACTACTTCTGGTACAGATGAAGCCTATTTTCCTCTGAAAAGCAATTTTAACGTCTTTGTTTCTCATGCTGTATATTATGGGATTCATTATAGGAGTTAATACTGAATATACCAAGGACACCAAAGAATCCACTACAGATGAGTATTTCCCTGTTGGACGAATGTACACAAACATAAGTGGCAAGAAATATACACTGACAACTGTAAAGTGAGAGGCGCAGGTAGAAAAGGTTTTCTTCCGGCCTCCTTTGGAACTGATCCTGAGGATTGTTAAAATAATATTAGTGTAAGATATAAGAATTACAGAAAAGCTTGACAAAATGACAAAGGCACCACTGAAAGACCCAAGTACTGTATGGAGGTATTGGTCGCCACCAACCAAATTGAGCAGCGGAGTAAAATCACAGTAGTAATTGTGGAGTATGTTGGAACCACAGTAAGGTACATTTAAGGCAAGAATGGTGACTACAATTGGAGCAGCAAAGCCTCCACACCAGGCTGCCGTTGACAGTATTATGTAAAGTTGTCTTGTCATGATGGTTTGGTAGTGTAAGGGTGAGCATATAGCTACGTAGCGATCGTAGGCCATTACGGCCAGGAGATAACACTCTGTCACTCCCAAAGACAGAAAAATATACATCTGTACAAAGCAGGCAGTGTAGGAAATGGTATCCAGGTTCATCAGGAACTTGGCCAACATCTTCGGGATGGTTACTGAAGCGAAAGTCATGTCTATAAAGGACAAATTGCCGACAAAAAAATACATTGGGGTATGGAGATGCCGGTCAAAGATGACCAAGAAGAAGATAAAGCCATTGCCAGAGAGGGCGAAAAGGTAGATACAAAGAAATACACAAAAAAGTAAATTGTTGTAATTCTGGAGGCTCGGAATTCCGAAAAAGATGAATTCTGTCACATGGATACAAGTTGTATTGGAAGAAACAGACTGCAAGGAATCTTCATTGACCTAGATCATATAAATAAATACAATTAATTCATTATATTATTTTATTGCTCAAATAACTTCAGCGCTATAACCAGTAACAAACACGTTTTGAGCCAAAGCATCCTCCTTCATTAGGGCTTCAACATTGGTTGGCAGAGTTACAGTATGGACAGTGCTAAATCCTCCTGGATGATATCTTAATCTAAAATATGTGTGGGCTCAGTGGCTGGGTACCAGCAGATGCAGCAGGCGCCTGTTAGTGAAAACTAGCAAACGGTACAAAATATCTAATTCAGGGATCAATAGATGGCGGACCGTGGTCTGGACCCAGACCAAGTGACGGTCCTGTCCAGGTCACTTAGCAGCTGGGTGTCTTCTCCTGGGTCCCCCGAATGGCCACTGATTTAATCCTTAGAGTAGGGCAGGGGGTGGGAGGTGCTGCAGATCTGCACAGAGAGGGAGAGTCTTTTCAAACTAACAAGCTGTAATCACCTGATTGGTAACATAATGAGTTGTGTAGCTCCTGTCCTCCATCCAGATCTGCAGCACCTCTCGCCCCCTGCCCTGCTGTGAGGATGATAGGTGGGAGACCCAGGAGAGGATATCCCAAGCAGATAACTGTCTCTGCCCTGCTGAAGGTAGAACTGTGAGGCTGGGGATGCTTGCATTGAAAGGGGCACTATAATATAAATGGGCACTCTGATGTGAGAGGCACTGTGTTATAGAGGGGTGCTGTGTTATAAAGGGGTGCTGTGTTATAAAGGGGTGTTGTGTTATAAAGAAGTGCTGTGTTATAAAGGGGTGTTGTGTTATAAAGGGGTGCTGTGTTATAAAGGGGTGTTGTGTTATAAAGGGGTGCTGTGTTATAAAGGGGTGCTGTGTTATAAAGGGTACGGCAAAGTAATGGGGCACTGTGATGTGAAGGAGAATACAATGTAAAAGGTAAACTGTGATATGAAGGGGCACAGTGATATGTAGGGGACTCCAATGTAAAGGGGATCTGTGATGTGAAAGGGAGCTGAGGACTGTGTAGTACTACTGTAAAGGGGGTGAGGCTGTGATATGAAGGGGGTCTGTGATGTAAAAGTAATGGGAGATTGTGGTCACTGATGTAAAGAAGGGACTGTGATGTTAACGAGGGTTGTGATGTAAAGGGGGCTATGAGGGGAAGGAGAGGTTATCCACTAACCTACAGGGCACTTATACCCCCTTCCTGCCCAGGCCAATTTCAGCACTGTCACACTTTGAATGACAATTGCGCGGTCATGCAACACTGTACCCATATGAAATTTGTATCATTTTTATTTTGGTGGTATTTAATCACCTCTTGGTTTTTATTTTTTCTTAGACAAACCAAAAACCTCAGAAAATTTTGAAAAAAAAAATTCTTAGTTTTTGTTATAAAATTTTGTAAATAATTGATTTTCTCCTTCACTGATGTGCGCTAATGAGGCTGCAGTGATGGGCACTGATAGGCTGCACTGATGGACACTGATAGGTGGCACTGATGGGCACTGATGAGGAGGCACTGGTAGGTGGCACTGATGGGCATTGACAGGCATCACTGATGGGCACTGAAATGCAGCACTCATATATGGCACTGATAGGCAGCACTGATAGGCAGCACAGATGCACACTGATAGGCAGCACTGATAGGTGGCACTGACTGGCAGCACTGATAAGCGACACTGAAAGGCAGCTCAGATGGGCACTGATATTTGGCATTGATGTGCACTGGCAGGTGGCATGGATGAGCACTGACAGCTGGCACTGCTGGGGCTACACAGATCATCAGGGCACACTGATGATCAGTGTACATGTCCCCTCTGAGGAATGCCGATTACTGGCTCTCCTCTCGAGCTGTCAGTGTGAGGAGAGAAATGCCGATAACCGGCATTTCCCTGTTTACATGTGATCAGCTGTGATTGAACACAGCTGATCACATGACCGAGCCGACATCTTCGACTCTTTCCATTGATCGGTGATCCGCTGTGTCCGAGGTACACAGCGCACCGCCGATCGCCGTGCTGTGTGCTCCCGGAGCCACGCATGCGCGCTTAGAATCGGAGGACGTCATATGACGTCCTTCCAGAACAAGAGAACCACCTTGCGCCCGTCATATTACTATATGGCGGGCGGGAGGTGGTTAAAGACACTGAGCTGTGATGTACAGGGGGAGCTGTGATGTACAGGGGGAGCTGTGATGTACAGGGGGAGCTGTGATGTACAGGGGGACTGTGATGTGTTATAGAGCAACATGAGACCTCTGCCAGAAGAAAATGTTACTGACTGGGCCTACATGAATTTTAATTCAAGACCCTTGATCTAATTGCTCAAACAATAGCCTTTCCAGCATTAGTATATGTAGCACTACCCCCTTAGGAGTCGCTAGAGATTTGGGTCCCCCTGTAGTCCTGCACAGCCAGGCAACACGCAGTTTTCCACAGACTTGCATTCAGAGACAGTAAACAGTCCTTGAGCTTGGCTTTTTATGTTTTATTAAGGGGTGTTGAACTTGGATGGGGTAAGGGGTGTACAGGATGCCCAGTGGAACTGCAACTGAGGACAAACTCCTTAGCAACTACAGTATGTACAAGTCTTTACACAGTAGAACTTCTGCTTGGAGAGCACTCTAGCCTCTCCAGGTGTACCTCCGCAGACAACAGATAATCCTCTTCTTACACAGTTGCCTGAGGGAATCCCTGGGCAAGGGAATCCAGTGCCTGCCACTTTAAATGAAACAGTCCCAGGTAAGGAGCTAATTGGGTTTGCCACCAGAATGCTTTTTTTCCCTTGTTTGGCCTAGGGGGTGTAGGGCTACTGCCTCAGTCTCAGTCCTGAGTGCAGATTTAGGTAGGTGGCTGCCTTCAGGCCTTCTACTGGGCTAGCTCCTTTTCTGGCTCTACAGGTGGTCCTTGCTCTGGGGGATGATGATGCTGAGAGATCCTCCTTTCCAGCACCCTGCCTGTAGCTAGACCCTTCCCCACTGGGCCCCCTCCCAGGGTCCTGCATCTAAGCCACTTTTAAGGGCTTTCCTGGCATCATGCCAAGCCACATGCTTGAGGATTGGTCAGGATCCCGAGAGTGCAGACCAGCTCATCCTCACTCCCCACCTACTGCTTCTAGAATCTTTCTACTATTAACCACTAGGGGACCTCCTGCAGTACATATACTGCTACAAGGGGCCCCTGTGCGCAGGATCACAAATATAAACGTGATCCTGCATTTCAGGGTAGGGGACGCATGCTCCAGTGATTGCTGGCAAACACTGATACTGAGGAAGGCTGCATTGTTTTCAATGGAGCTCTCCTCCCTGTCAGTTTTCAGCACAGCCTTCTGGAGCAGTGTGCAACAGAGAAGTACACCCCCCACCCCCTAGTAAAACACTCCCCTCACACAGTTAACCCTTTCATTGCCTCCCAATGTTAATCCCTTCCTCCCCAGTGCCATTAGTACAGTGCCAGTGGGTTTTTTTTGCACTGATCACTGTATTGGTGTCACTAGGGATGCCAGTGACCCCAAGTCAGTCCCCTCAGTGTCAGAATGTCCGCCGCAGTCCCGCCATAAGTTGCTAATCGCCGCCATAAATCGCTGATTGCTGCCATAAGTCGCTAATCGCCACTATTATTAGTATACAAAAAAAAATCCAGTATCTATATCGCCATTTGTAAACACTATAACTTTCACGTATACCAATTAATTTACATGTATTAGGATTTTTTTAGCAAAGACAAGTCGCAGAATACATTTTGGCCAAAATTTATGCCGAAATTTGATTTTTAAATTTTTTTACTGGACATGTTTTATAGCAAAAAGTTCAAAATATTGTTTTTTTTTCTAGCTCAAAAAATAAAAAAAACTCACAGGCGATCAAATATCACCTAAAGAAAGCTCAATTCATGTGGAAAAAAGGTTGTAAATTTAATTTGGGTGTAGCATTGCATGACCATGCAATTGTCAGTTAAAGTGATGCAGCGCCATAACACAAACCGCTTATGTAACCGCTCCCTGACCGCCCTATAGCATAAACACTGCTACAGGGAGGCACAGGTGCACAAAATCACATATATATATGCAATTTGCGCTCCCGTGGTTTTCACGCCCCTCCCAGATAGCGTCAGATTGCTCATCAGTACACCAGTCATCACATTTAACCCCTTGATTGCCAGAAAGATGCGCATACACAATAAACCTCCATTGCTAGTATAGTGTCTGAACGGATCAATATCTTTTGATCAGATCAGCACTATACCAGCGTTCACATTAGTATAGCATTCCCAAAAATGCAGCGTTAGCAAGATCAGCCCTGGCACCTGCCAACACCTGCGTTTAGCCCCTACGCTTACCCCCCCTTCTCCCCCAGCAAGTGCAGTGTCAGTAGGTCACTGTCACTTGATACATTGCACACAAAACCGCAGTGTTTGCAGAATCAGCCCTGATTTGTTAACACTTGCCGGTAAATTTTGATGACTCTCATATGCAGCAGAGTGCCAGTACTATTGCCGCGCTACCTTTTGGTGAACTGGCAAGCACCAGTGGCCTAGTATATCCTGGTTTTTCACATACCTCCTAGATTGTAAGCTCCAAGGATCAGGGCCCTCCTTACCCTCTTGTATTGAACTGTATTGTTGCTGTATTGTCTCCCGTTATATTGTAAAGCGCTGAGCAAACTATTGGTGCTTTATAAATCCTGTATAATAATAATAATAATACCAGCACTGCAGTATCACTTGGTGACGTGGCGAGTCCCATAAGTGCAGTACAAGCTGGTGCAGTGGCGAGCACAAGTATTGTCCCGCAACCACCAAGAATTCACACACAGGCCCATAGAGCCCCTAGTATCCTTCCAGATGTGCTTGCAAATCCCGATTGGCAGCCCACAAATTCTGCAGCACTCATACTTCCCCCATTCACTGCGCAACTTGGAATTCACGTGGAAATAGCAAATTTAACTACTCCCCTTGATTTTTTGGAGCTGTTTTTCATGAAAGATCTGTATGCATTGATTGTGGATCAAAGCAATTTATATGCACAACAATTTATCACCGGCAACCCAAATTCAAACCTTGCCAGACCATTCACATGGAAACTCATTATGGTTTCCAAATTGAAATTTTTTTTGGACCTAAACCTCAACATGGGCATTACTAAAAAAAATTAATTGTGTTTGTATTGGTCCACAGACCCGATTCATCATATGCCCGTGTTCTCTGCTGCCATGGCTAGGCATTGATATGAGAGTATAATGTGTTTTATGTATTTCAACGACAACACACTTTGTCATCCTCGGGGTGACTCTAAATTTGACCGGCTCCACAAAATTAAGCCCCTCTTAAATCCTCTTAACCAAAAATTTGCAGATGTCTATACTCCCCAGCAAAACATCTGCGTTGATGAGTCCCTCATTAATTTTTCTGGCTGCCTTGCATTCAAACAATTTCTCCCCTGCAAGCGTGCCAGATATGGGGTCAAGATGTAGAAGACTTGTGAGAGGGCAACAGGCTATACTTATAAGTTTCGGATTTACGAGGGAAAAGATAGTCACATGCAGCCCCCCGGATGCCCAGACTACATGGGGAGCAGTGGCAAGATAGTTTGGGACTTGATGTCATCCTTTTTCCATATGGGGTACCACTTATACGTGGACAATTTTTATTCAAGCGTGCCACTATTTAGACATCTTGGAACTGGCGCATGTGGCACCGTGTTGCCTAATGTGTGCCCACATTTCTTTTTTTAAAAATAACATTTCGTGTTTGCCCAACATTAGAAATGGGTGGATGAAGGGCGGTATATTCTAATGGTGGGCATACCACACACTTTTTATGGCAGAAATTTCTTCTGTTTTTTCATTCAGCCCACAGGCTGCATACTAAAAAAAAAAAAAAAAGAACATATCATATATACCCAACAAGGACCAGCGAAGTACTGGTACATCACTGGACTTTGAATGGTTATACCAGGATGATGCCTACAGCTGCAGGCTTTATCCTGGTATAATTTTTTTCAGCTGGCAATCGGCTTTCATGTAAAAGCAATCCTACTGGCTAATTACAAGCAGCGGGAGACAATGCCCCCCCTCCCCCCGCTGCCTTCCACGGCCTTCTCGGGCAGTCCCGTGCAATCGTAAGAACTTGAGAATGCAGCCGGTGTTTCTGCCCGCTGACCATAGAGCTGATTGGAGACCAGAATAGTGCCAATCATCTCTATAGCCTAAGAAATCGGAAGCTACGAGCATTTCATCACTTCAGTTTTGCACGATATAAACAGCACCATTTGTACATTGGGAAAGCATCTGATCACATCGATTTTGGTTTGATTAGATAAGGTAAGGGCAGAGGAGATATTTAAAGTCTGATAGACCCCAAATTTCTCAAAAAACAATATATGAAAAGGCCCATTGAAGTTATAGAGGATATTTACTTTCCCTGTGATAGCATTAAAAGGGATAAAAAGAAAATGAAGGGGACAGTGTAAAAATAATAAAAAAAAAATCAAAATAACTTAAAAAGAAAGTACCCTCGCCCCCCCTTGCACGCGTGCACCTGCGTTCGTGAGCGTTGACCCTGTGCCAGTATGGAAACAGCGGTTGCACCATGCATGTGAGGTATCGTCACGAACGTCAGATCAAGGGCAGTAATTCTAACACTAGACCACCTCTGTAAATCTAAAATGGTAGCTTGTAAAGGCTTTTAAAATGTTGCCTATGGATATTAAAAACATATGCAGTTTGTCGCCATTGCACGGGGCATGTGCAGTTTTATGTCATGTTTGGTATTTATTTACTCGGCATACCATCATCTTTTATATTTTACCAAATAATTGGCCAATATTTTGTGTTTTTTGTGCATTAAAAGTAAAAAGTTTGTTTTTAATTTTCAAATTGCTTTGAAAAATCGCTGCGCGAGTACTATTTGAGATAAAAAATTGCAACACCCACCATTTTATTCACTAGGGTGTTTGGTTTAAAAAATATATAATGTTTGGGATTTAAATTAATTTCCTAGCAAAAAATACTGATTTTTTTTCATTCGAACAAAAAGTGTCAGAAAAGGCTTGGTCTTCAGGTAGTTTGAAGAGTGAGTGATGTGTGGCATAAACTTCTAATGCTGGGCATAAAATGCCCCCGCCCCCAAAAATAACCCCTTTTTGGAAAATAGACACCCCAAACTATTTGCTGAGAGGCATGTTGAATCAATAGAAGAATGTATTTTTTTACCACAAGTTTTTGGAAGATGACAAACAAAAAATTTTTTTTTCTTTTACACAAAATGGTCACTTAAATGATTTATTGCTCACACATGCCATGGGTATATGTGGAATTACTCCCCAAAATACATTCTGCTACTTTTCCCGATTATGGGGATACCACATGTGAGAGACGTTTTGGCAGTCTAGTCAAGTGTCGCGATCAGGGGTCAGGCTCAAAGACCAGTTGCTATAGCAGTGGAAAGGCTTACCTGAAACCAGCAGGATAGGTACACAGGCAGGTCATCGTGGTGGAATGGTGGGATCACCCGAGGTGTGGAGTCTAAGTACCTACCAGTGTTCACCAGAGCTCCTAATGGTGGAGATGGATTTGGCTGCGTGTAAGCACCAGGTCGCGGTCCTCAGGATCACCCCACCGGGAGGTGAGCAAGCGAGGTCCAGTAGCGTATAAACAGGTAAGGATCAAACGGAAGCGTGGTCAGTAAACAAGCCAAGGTCGGTAATGAGCAGTGGCAGGTTGGGATCATGCAGAAGTGTAGTCGACAACAAGCCAAGGGTCAATAACGAGTGATAGCAAAACATGGATAATAACAGACGATAAGGAGCACGATACTGGCTGGAGAGCACAATAATCTGGCAAACAGAAAGTGCATAGACATGGTTTATATCAGGAAGTTCATGGGAGGAACAAGGGGTTCAAGGTTCATGATAAACAAGGTCAAGGTAGGATCATCCAAATAATTGTCAAGGGAGCTCCAGGTGGCTCAGCAGGAAGAAACATTGCCACTCCCAACAGAAAGCCCAGGTTTGGACCCAGGCTCTGATACCAAGTATAGGACCCCAAAATCCAATAAGCACCTTCAGGCTTTTAAAAGGGCTTTATTTCCTCATTACACTTCCTGACTACCTATCACAGATTCGGAGGTTCTGAAATGCCAGGATAGCACCAAACCCTCCCCAAATGACCACTTTTTGGAAAATAGACACCCCACGAAATTTAATAAGAACCATGGTTAGTATTTTGCAGATCTCGTTTGTTGCCACAAGTTTTTGTAAAATGAAGGAAAAAAAACAAAAACATATTTTTTCTTTTCTTTATTTATATTTCAAAACCTTGTGAGAAAAAATGAGATCTGTAAAATACTCACCATGCCTCTTTTTAAATTCCTTGAGGTATCTACTTTCCAAAAAGGGGTCATGAGGGGGGGGGGGGGTTGGTGCTCTCCTGGCATTTCAGGGCCTTCAAAACTGTGATAGGTAGTGAGGAAGTGAACCTTTAGGCTTTCAACGTTGTCATTGGATTTCAGGCTCCTGTATGTGGCTTCCATGACCTCAATATGCCTCTCAGCAGATAGCTTAGGGTGTCTACTTTCTGAAAAGGAGTCATTTGGGGGAGTTTGTACTATCCTGGTATTTTAGCACCTCAAGAAATGTGATGGGCAGTCAGAAAGTAAAAGCTGTGTAAATTTCAAATTATCTATACCATAGTTTGTAGACACTATAACTTTCACAAAAAGCAATAAATATACACTTTTTGGGATTTTTTTAACCAAAAACACATAGCAGAATACATTTTGGCCTACATTTATGATGACATTTTAGTTTTTTTTGGATATTTTTTATGAGAGAAACGAGAAAATATAGTTTTTTTCAAAACTATTTTATTCTCAAAAATTTTTGTTTATAGCGCCAAAAATAAAAAGTGCACAGGTGATCAAATACCACCAAAAGAAAGCTCTATAAGAAAAAAAGGACATAAATTTAATTTATGTACCATATTGAATGACCGCGCAATTGTCAGTTAAACTAATGCAACGCTATATAGCAAAAAGGCGTAAATTGCAGTATCTAAAGTATAGTTTGTAGACGCTTATTGGGATTTTTTTTACCAAAAACATGGAGCAGAATACATTTTGGCCTAAATTTATAACTAACTTTGAGTTTACTATATATTTATTATAGCTGAAAGTAAAAAATATAGTTTTTCTTCAAAATTTTTGGTAATTTTTTGTTTATAGCATGAAAAATAAAAAACGCACAGGTGATCAAATACCACTGAAAGAAAGCTCTATTTGCGTGAAAAGAAGGACATAAATTTTGTTCGGGTGCAGCATTGCATGACCGCGCAATTATCAGTTGAATTAGTCCAGCGCTGAGTAGCAAAATGAGGCCTGGTCATTAAGGGGGGTAAATCCTCAGGAGGGCAAGTGGTTAATATATTTGAAGAATTTTTTGGGGTTATAGGAAAAGATTGTTATACAATGTTGTAGTGCTGTGTTTATTTGGACACCAGGCTTTTGTTAAAGCCGTATTAAACCCAAAGCCAAGTCTTCATCTATTGACTCTGCAGACAGTTGGTGACTTTTGTGCACTGTGCGCTTCAGCATGCGCTGACCCCGCTCTCTCTTTTTTGTGGCCTACCACTTGGTGGGCTGCTGTTACAATTTGGGGCCAGTTTTCCTTTAATAATAAAAAAAATCAGGGGATATATTTTTACCATGTAATACTAAAGTGTGAGGTCTTGTGAGCTGCTATGGTGTATATAAAGTGCTAATAAATATGTAAATGATTAAATACTATAAATGATACTAAAATTGTGGTAAACCAATACAATAGTGAAAATAAAATTTAAAATGTGTGTAAAAACTGTGAAAGAATGTGGTTCGCTTACACTCTACACATACTCATACCATTGTGTCATAAGGAATAAAATCAGAAATAGTGTCGCGCTCCACTACCAAGTGCAAAAAATGTGAATAAATAAATATTAAATAAATAATAGTCCAGCATCAAAACAATATATATCAATATAACTGCAATTATATTACTGCTGCAAACATGTCCTTATTAAGTCTGTGACTTTGACACTTCTTCTAGTGCTGTGATAGGAGATAATAACCGTGCAGTCCACCAATCGTGAAAAATATTATGCACCTTCCCCGGTTGTGCTCTCACCTGGTGTATATGACCAAACCGTTTAGTGAGGTCATAAAAGCTTGTGACCCTTTAATTAGACTTAGTGATAATCCTATCCATTTACCACTATTTCCCTGGGATGGATGGCTAGATAGATGGATGGATGGAGAGTTCCCTCTTCCTACTAGGGGGTCTCCTTGCTTCCTTCTGGATTTTTCTCTTCACAGGTGTAATGGCCATGAAATGTAATAAAAGAATATAGTGCCTTATCCTCTTTACAATTGTGAATGTGTGACGTCACGATGCTTAAAGCAACATACAGCAAGTATTCAGCAATATTGGAAAACTTTACTGTGGATTCAAATTTCAACATTTTAAAGCATTTTTAACTTGTCATACATGTGAGTGCAATACTTTATTTAATAAATTACATTTTGAAGAGGATAAGGCACTATATTCTTTTCTTACATTTCATGGCCATTACACCTATGGAGAAAAATCCCTAAGGAAGGGAGGAGACCCCCTGCTGGGAAGAGGGAACACTACATTCATCCATCCATCCCAGGGAAAGAGGGATAATCCTATCCATTTACCACTAAGTCCAATTAAAGGGACACAAGCTTTTTATGACCTCACTAAACGGTTTGGTCATATACACCAGGTGAGAGCACAACCAGGGAAGGTGCATAATATTTTTTATGATTGGTGGACTGCACGGTTATTATCTCCTATCACAGCACTAGAAGTGTCAAAGTCACAGACTTAATAAAGAAATATTTGCAGCAGTAATATAATTGCAGTGATATTGATATATATTCTTTTGATGCTGGACTATTATTTATTTAACCACTTGATCTCCTGAGGATTTACCCCCCTTAATGACCAGGCCTTTTTTTGCTGTTTGGCGCTGTACTAATTCAAATGATAATTGCGCGGTCATGCAATGCTGCACCCAAACAAAATTTACGTCCTTTTTTTCACACAAATAGAGATTTCTTTTGGTGGTATTTTATCACCTGTGTGCTTTTTATTTTTTGCGCTATAAACAAAAAAAACACGAAAATTTTGAAAAAAAAAACCCAATATTTTCTACTTTCAGCTATAAAAAATATATCGTAAACTCAAAGTTAGTCATAAATTTAAGCCAAAATGTATTCTGCTACATGTTTTTGGTAAAAAAAAATCCCAGTAATTGTACATTGATTGCTTTGTGTGCATGTTATAGCGTCTACAAACTATGGTATAGATACTGTAATGTATGCCTTTTTTTGCTATACAGCGCTGCACTAATTCAAATGATAATTGCGCGGTCATGCAATGCTGTACTCAAAAAAATGTATGTCCTTTTTTTCTCACAAATAGAGCTTTCTTTTGGTGGTATTTTATCACCTGTGCGCTTTTTATTTTTTGCACTATAAACAAAAAAACCCACAAAATTTTGAAATAAAAACAATATTTTCAGCTATAAAAAATATATCGTAAACTCAAAGTTAGGGGGGGCGATCAAGGGGTTAAACAGGATTACTGGTGTACTAGCGGGCAAACTGGCGCTATCTGGGCGCTATCTGGGAGGGGCGCTAACACTATTGGAAGTCGCCAGCGACACTGATACAGTGATCAGTAAAAATCTGTTCACTGATCAATGACACTGGTGACAGGGTAGTGAAGGTGTTAACTGGGGGGGCGATCAGGGGGTTAAATGTGTCCTGGGTGTGTTCTAACTGAATGTGTAGTGCTTTTGTACTCACATTTCTTCTGTCTTCTTCTCTGTCTGGGACCGAATGTGCCCAGGCAGAGAAGAATGACATCATATCCTGTCCTGTGTAAATGTCAACACAGGACAGGATAGGACAGGGACCAATCATCTGATTTCAGCCGGACATCACTGGCTGAAACCGGAGGATTGATCCCTCCGGGATCAAATCTTGACACCCGTGGGTTGGCGGTAGCACGGGCGCGCGCCCCTGCCCGCGAAAACCTCGGGAGCGCGGTGCACGTTTTAAAATGTGCTTTTGCGCAGCCGTGCCGCCCTGCCACCGTTTTAATGCAGTGGCTGGGCGGCAAGAGGTTAATATCTATTTATTCACATTTTTTGCAATTGGTAGTGGAGCACAACACTATTTCTGATTTTATATTTTACCATTTGTCCTGAAAAAAAAACAAGGTATAATCCACTTGGATACACTAAGTAGTTGTGATAAATGTGTCAAAATTCCAAATTTGCGTTCAGGCATTAAAATTTGTTTTATCCTCAGTCCCCAGGGGGTTAAAGTATAATATAATACATTTAACAAAATATGCCATTTATTATAGTTTCTTAACATGTTTTCAATATATTGTATGTAACGAGAAGAGAATTGTTCTTTTTTAATCAAATTTGCCTCATGCTTTAAATTTTCTGCCCTAAACTTTCAACATTATTTTAGGTTCATTATGTTTCTTAATTAAAAAGGTATGCGCTAATAACAAAATTATACAAAGGTGTATATCATCATCCAAAAAAAAAAAACATTTAGTGTTTTAAATAAATAATTATAGTGTCCAAACATAAATTAGTGTCCAAAAAAAAAAAAAAAATATATATATATATATATTAGTGTCCAAAAAAAAAATATATATAGATCTTCAGTGACTTGAACCAATTGTGAAAAATCCACCACCAAAGGAGATTAAATGAACTCACCAGAGCTAATGGCTGGTCAGATTATAAACCAGCAACAGCGCTTGTGCTCTGGGAGCAATGACCCCGATGTCCAATTAGATATGGTGATGTTTCAGATACTTCCAGATAATAATAATCACAGACAAACAACTTTGCAGCCCAAGCTCTTATGATGAACTTCTCCACTCTCTCATACCTCCATGAGAGCATGCAGTACACTCAGGGACAAAAAATAGAACATAATGGTGCAATACGTTTTTTTCATTTATCTCTTTAATAAAAAAGGTATAAGGAAACTCACAAACAAGGTGTCCAACAGACACCAGCTTCAATCACAAAAAAGGGTTGAGATACAGTTAACGGTCACCGCGGATCTCTCCCATACAGCACAGAACAGCAAGGCTCTCTAACGTCCACATCGAGTAGGCCACTCCCAACCGGTTTCGTCACACCGACGTCATCAAGGGGCGGTACCTTTGGTGGTGGATTTTTCACAATTGGTTCAAGTCATTGAAGATTTTTTGGACACTAATATATATATATATATATTTTTTTTTTGGACACTAATTTATGTTTGGACACTATAATTATTTATTTAAAACACTAAATGTTTTTTTTTGGATGATGATATACACCTTTGTATAATTTTGTTATTAGCGCATACCTTTTTAATTAGGATTATTGTTGCCAAAATTTATTTTGGGTGGGATATGCTGCTGACACTTTGGTGTTTTTTTGTAAATGGTGCTTTTTCCTTTTTTAATTTGGTATTCATTATGTTTCTTGTTTTATCTTTTGTTTTATGTTTTTGCACTGCATGACTTTTATTATTATTTTTTTAATTGCATTTAAAAAGAAAAGAAAGTAAAAACAAAAACTATAATTTCATATTTACCTAGCACAAAATCTATTTAAAATGTCAATTTTTTTTACCGTTTTTTTTTTTTAGTTCAAAATAATATTTTTCATAAACACAAAGATTTTAACAAAATAATCAATATATCAAACTTACCTTCCATAGGTCAGCTCCCATGACAAATAATAAAAGAAAACTTTTGGCAAGAATTGAAATGTTAATATTTTGATCTTCTATAAAAATGAATGAAACAAACTGAATTTTGCACGCTTGGTTTAAATGTTGTTTAGTAATTGGCTACATATGTGTAGCATGGCTTTTCCTTCATTTTTGCTTACTAGTAATTAAACTACGCTGTGATTAGCTTTTATATAAACCCCTGGTCATAACACAAACAGGGAGTCTAAAGCCAATTAGAATCCTCCAAGGAATGATTAACTACTGTTGCCATTAAAGTTGTTGTTGTTTTGGTGGTTATAATTATTTATTATTTGATTAAACAATAACTCTCCCATATGCCTTGCCCTGCAGAGAGTTAATCTAACTATCCATAGACACAAAATATGTATGTATTTATTAATTTTTTTACCTATTTATATTTATTTATTTATATTTTTTATAAATATACATTTTAATGTACAGTATATTCTTTAGAAACCTTCAAAGCATTCTTTTTTTAAAGGATGTATTCATTGATGATCATAATTCCTTAACAAATATATTTAGTTTTCTTTCTTTAGCATGCAGCCCTACCCTTGTGAGGGCCACTATGTTGTGGACATCCCTAAGCCTCTCTCTGCACAGCCAGGCAACAGTGTTTTCTCAAACCAACTTGCACCCTGTCAGGGTTCTGTCCACAGCTGAAGTTCTAGGAGATCTCGCACTCCTGCCAGTACCCTGCATGGCCGCAGAAGTGCATGTTGGTGAAGATCCATGCGCATTGACGCACGGACGCGAGCCGGAACACGCATGCGCAATGGTGCATAGCTGCGCACGCATTGGCTCAGTTTGGCGCCAGACGGCCTTCATAAGGAGGCTCATCACTCCCTCAAGTTGCTGGTTGATCTCTGCCTCCCCAGTACCATTGTCTGTGTTCCTTTGCTATAGCAATTTCCGGTTACCAACCCGGTTTGCTCATGGACCTGTCTTCTCTGCTTGGCTAACGGATATTCTCTCCCGTTCCTCTGTGTATGACCCCGGCTATTCTACTGACTACGTCTGCTCCAATCTCCAACTGGCACTTGACCTTGGCTTTGAATCGACTATCCTGTGGTCCTCTGTTTCCCTGAAGGCTTGCATACCTCACACAGGCGCAACCTGTCTGCAGACTCCATTCCAGTGCATCAGCTGTGCTCCTGGGTGTACCTTTGACCAGCACTCCTACAGGTGACCTGTGCTACTTTGGGCCCAACTCCTGCTGTCCCATATCCAGAGGAGTCTGGAACTTAGCCGCAATGGAAGCCCTCTCCCTATTGGCCTCCATCACCAGGTACGTGATAGTATCAACCAGCCACTATGTATGAGGCCGAGAGAGGCGCTTCCGCATTAGAGGCCCTGTGCCAACAGATGATGGCACTTATACAAGCAGTTAAAGATCTGCTGGAAGGATACTTTCAGCTGGAAGGACGTCTTCACTCCCTCACTACTTCTGTGACTTCTGCAGACCAGAATACTTCTGTCAGTTCTAACCCTATAGTCACACCTGCCAGTTCGCCTCCTGCTGCTACACCTGCTGTGGTGTTACCGCCTCCGGAGCCCAGGGTCCCCACTCCTGAACGATTCCTCAAGGACCAAAGTAAATTCAGAGCCTTTAAAAATGCTTGTGAGCTGTATTTTGCTCTGCAACCAAGGACTTTTTCATTTGAGATGGTCAAGGTTGGGTTCATTATCTTCTTTTTGTCTGATGAACCTCAGTCATGGGCACACAGCCTACTAGGACAAAAGAACCCAGCACTCAACTCAGTGATCACATTTTGTGAAGCCATGGCTGCCCTTTATGATGATCCCTAGAGGACCTCCACTGCTGAGTCCACCCTCCATGCTCTACAACAGGGTCGGCAGCCTGTGGAGGACTATATTGTGCAATTCCGCAAATGGTCAGCTGATACCGGCTGGAACGACGCAGAGTTAAAATACTAGTTCCGTCTAGGCCTGTCCGAATCCCTCAAGGATGAGTTAGCTAGGGTGGAAGTTCCCTCCTCCTTGGAAAACCTTATTCAGCTCTCTACCCAGTTGGATCGATGACTACAGGAAAGACCTTCTGAACGTAATCAGACCTTTCGACCCACATGGGTTCTGCAGAGGATTCCAGGACCAGCGGCTCCTGCCCCTGCTCCTCAGCCCATCTGCACTTCTGAAGCAGAACCAATGCAAATTGGCCTTCTCCGACCTGCTCTAACTCCAGAAGAAAGGCTACGAAGACGGCAAGGCAACCTATGTCTTTACTGTGAGGCCATGGGCCATTTCTTGCGCAACTACCCAGTGCGAACAAGTAAGTCCAGCCAGCCCCATCCTTCGTATCTGCAGTTATCCGGAACTTTAACCACCCATGTCATTCTCCCCATATCATTGCAGGTGGCTGAAAGGGAAGTCAAGCTGCGGGCAATCGTTGATTCAGGAGCCTGCAGCTGTTTCTTGGACATCAACCTTGCTAAGGACTTACGTATTCCTCTTCATCCAAAGAAACAAAGACTTGATATATTACTAACGGATGGCACTACTCCTAGCTCAGGACCTGTTACCCAGGAAACCATTCCCATCCTAGCAACTGACTCCGGCCACCGGCAGTTCATCCGTTTTGATGTCATCAGATCCCCCATTTTTCCAGCCATCCTAGGAATACCCTGTTTGCAAGCCCACAACCCACAAATCAACTGGCCCAAGAAAGAAGCCATCTTTCCATCAAGCTATTGTCTTCAACACTGTGGTGCCTCCGCACCCACCAATTTTCCCTGTGTGCCTCTCAGTTCAACCTACACCAGATGCTAGTCAATCTGTTCCCCCTACCTAACATGACTTCTGTGGCAGAACCGTTCCGCCTTGGCTTCCTCGTGCGAAGTGATGCGTCTCAGCCAATGGTCCCCCTTTCTGGCAAGTCTTCCAGCTCTCTGCCAAGACAGGTATTAGAGCTCAAAAACAATCCTTCCCTGATATCCCAAACCACGAGTCGAAACATACCAGGGGGTTGTGATCGGTGAGTACGCTGAAGAAGTGCCCGTACAGGTAGGGCTGCAATTTCTTGAGGGCCCATACCAAGGCAAGACACTCTCTTTCTCCACAGCAGCATAGGCCACCTCCCGAAGTAACAACTTTCTACTTAGGTAGGCCACTGGATGGTCGTTCCCGTCATCCCCGATTTGGCTCAGAACAGCGCCCAATCCAAAGATGGAGGCAACTGTGTGGACACAAACCCTTCTGAAAGGATTAGGGGCAGCCAAAACGGGAGCATGGATCAGATCATGTTTGAGCTTTTGGAAAGTCGTTTCACACTCTGGGGACCACACAACCTGTCGGGGCAGATTCTTCTGGGTCAGATCCCTTAGGGGTTTAGCAATGGCGCTGTAGTTGGGGATGAATTTATGGTAGTACCCCACAATGCCTAGAAAGGCAAGGACCTAGGTCTTGGTTTAGGCAGTGGGCCAATTTGCTACTGCTTCCACCTTTGCCGGTGCCGGTCATTGCTTCCCACATCCTACCTGATGTCCTAGATATTGGACCTCGGACACCCCAACATGGCATTTGTCAGGTCGGATGGTCAGCCCTGCTTTCCCGATGCGATCAAACACTTCCCTGAGGTGTCGGAAGGTGATCCTTCCAACTTTCACTGTAGATAGCTATATCATCTAGATAGGTGCAGGAGAAGTCCTGCAGCCCATCCAGCAGCTTATCTACCATTCTGTGAAAGGTAACCGGGGCATTCTTCATCCCAAACGGCATGACCATGGACTGATACAAGCCGAAAGGGATGATGAATGCCGACTTTGGTACCGCATCCAGCGGAATCTGCCAGTACCCCTTGCAGAGATCGATAGTGGTAAAAAAATTACCTCTGGCCATCCGATCCAGCAGCTCACCTATCCGGGTCATGAGGTATGCATCAGTCACGGTCCGGTCATTGAGCCTGCGGTAGTCCACACAGAACCAGACGGTTCCATCCTTTTTGGGTACCAGGACACAGGGGTGGACTGACAACTCATGGGGCCCCCGGGCAATAGGGGATCATGGGGCCCCTGTGTCCTTGCCCATAATCAAAAAAGCCTATGAAAAAAGGTACCGGGGCACCTCATGGGGCCCCTACTGACCCCAGGCCATCGGGCAGTGCCCGAGTTTCCAAATGGTCAGTCCGCCCCTGCCAGGACCACTGGGGAGGCCCAGGGACTGTCAGAGGGTTCTATCACACCTAAATCCAGCATTTCCTTAATCTCTCTTCTCATCCCTTCTCTGACAGACTCGGGCACTCAGTCAGCCGCCTGCTTCAGGGGGGCCTGACCCTGTGTGTCTACCCGGTGGGCAGTTGTGGTGGTGTAACCAGGCAGAGACGAGAACAGCCTTCGGCGCTCTTGGAGCAGTTGTCCCTGTTCCTGGGCCGTGGGAGGCAGCCATTTGCTGATATCTGCATCTGCTACACTCAGCTGGGACTGTCCATCCCCCGGCAGCCCTGGCGAAGAAGCGTTTCTGAGTCATCGGTAGCCAGAGCGCAAATAGCAGCTACACTCTCCTGCTGTCGTTCAATGAATGGTTTCAGGATTTTCACATGGAAGGTTTGCCGGATCCTTCCATCTGAACAGCGAGCTACAATGTACGTGGTATCACAGAGTTGCTCCACCACTTGGTACGGGCCCTGCCAGGCAGCCTGTAATTTGTCATGCCTGACTGGTTTCAAGGCCAACACTTTCTGTCCTAAGTGAAACGTTCGGTCTCGGGCAGATCGGTCGTACCACCGTTTCTGTCATCTCTGGGTGGCGTCAAGGTGTTCCGTACTAGAGTCGTCAACCGTTGTAGTCTCTCCCTGAGCTCCAGCACATAAGCCACCACCGAGGTCCCCTCCTTGGCCACTGCTCCCTCACAGTGTTCTCGTAGGAGATCCAAGGGTCCCGAACCCTCCGGCCATACAGCAGCTTGAAGGGAGAGAACCCAGTGGACTCCTGTGGTACCTCTCGGTAGGTGGGGGAGATGCCGTTCCCAGTCCTGATGGGACATGGTGAACGTTCGGAGGAGCTGTTTCAGCATACTGTTAAACCTTTCACAGAGCCCATTGGTCTGGAGGTGGTAGGGAGAGCTGTACAGTGGTCTGATCCCACACAACTTCCAAAGTTGTTGGGTAAGCTCGGCCGTGAACTGCGTGCCTTGGTCGGTCAGGATCTCCCAAGGAATTCCTACCCGAGTAAAGATCTGCAGAAGGGCTTGAGCAACTGTTTCTGCCTGCACATCTCTCAGCGCTATGGCCTTTGGATACCGGGTGGTCAAGATATACTTCTTGCCTGTGGGACTAGGCCCTTTCAGGGGCCCCACTAGGTCCATGGCGATACGACTGAAAGGTTCCCCGACTATAGGTAGGGGCCTCAGAGTGGCCCTAGGCCTGTCTCCCTGCTTCCCTACCTTCTGGCAGACCTCACAAGACCGACAGTAGTCCCGAACATTCCCCGATACTCCTGGCCAGAAGAAACTCTGGGTTAAGCGATGCAGGGTCCATCGCTTGCCGAAAGGCCCAGCAAGGGGAATATGATGCGCAATCTGGAGGAGATCATGCTGATACTTCCTCGGTACTACCATCTGCCGATGAGGTATTTGGGCAGTGCCCACCCCTGCTCCCCCGTGGACCCTGTACAACTTGCTCTGGTCCCACTCATACCTCACATCTCCCAATCCCCCAGGATCACTCCCAGCCCTCCGTCTATAGGGGTCTAAGGTCCGGTCACTGGCAGTTTATTTAGCGAAATCAGCAGAGGAATCCCAGAACAGGGCACGGACAAGCTCAGCAGGAGGTGGGTATTCGACTCTTACCGGAACCTCGGCAGGTAGAGCGGCAGCATGCTCTCTAGCTTGGTGGCGAGTGGTGACTGGATGAACTTCAGCAGGGGTCTTGGTGCCAAAAGTGGAGACCAGGACTCCCAGATCATTTCCAAGGAGAACCTCAGCCAAAGTTCTGCATTACTCCAATTTCATCGTCCCTGGCCCCCCAGTCTAGATGAACCCTTGCGGTAGGAATCGGTAGCCTCCAGCTACCTGTATGGCCACAGATCGCCCGGTCTGGTACCAGTTGGGGTTGGACTAGGTTGAGTGTGGCCCCAGTGTCTTGTAATCCTTGGGACCGATGGCCGTTAACATGGACAACCTGTTGGTGATGTCGGCGATTGTCTGGGGTGGCAGCCTGGAGAGGGTTAGCCTCGTGAAAACCCTGATGTCCTCATCCTCCATTGTAAAATTCCTCCATGAAGAGGCGGAGTCACTGGGGTGGTTCTTTAGGGAGTAGGCAGAGGCTTGGCCATAGGGAGTGGTTGGTCAGTTGAAAGTGCCCCGAGGGGGTTGGCTGGCCCGGGGCCTTGGTGGATTCCAGGGGCAATGAATGCAGATGTGCCCTGTTTGGTTGCATCCATAACAGCGTGGGCCAGACCGCTTTGGGTCAGAAGGTGTGGGTGGTCTGAGGCATTCTTGGGTGACCGGAGTGGGCACCACTGGTTGTGGACGAGGTGCAGGGGGAATGGCGGGCTCGGTTAGCCTCCTGTTGTACAGGTACTCATCAGCCCAGCGACTAGTGTTGGCTAAGGTTAGGGGGTGTCTGTCCCAGACCCAATGTCTAACATCCCCTGGAAGTCCATTGTAAAACTGCTCCAGTAACAGCAGTTGCAACAGTTCCTCCAGCTTGGTGATCTGACATCCTCGGACCCAGCTGCAGGCAGCGTGTTGTAACTGATGTCCCCATTCAGTGAAGGTGTCCTGGGGTTTCTTCTTGAGTGACTGGAACTTTAAGCGGTACGCCTCTTGGGTGAGAGCGTAGCGGGCCAGCGTAGCGGGCCAGCAAGTGTTCCTTAACATAATCATAATCCAAGCAGTAGCTGTCGGGTACAGTCCTGAATGCGTTTGCAGCCCGACCTGTTAGCTTGCTGCTCAAAATGGGGACCTGGTCTTGGGCTGCCACACCATGGATGGTGCACAACAGTTCAAAGTCCTGAAAAAAACTGTCAATGTCCCCATCCGCCTCCAGGAAAGTTTTAAAAGCAGCGTAGGGAATTTTCTTTAATTCAGATGCATGTCTGGAGAAGGCGGGAGGTAATCCCCTCCCAGACCGAGCCATCGGTTAATGACCGGGAGTGACTAAGCCGCAGTTGGGTGGCATTGTCCAGGGCCTTGGAAATCTGTTTGGCGGTGGGAGCGCTTCCGAACAGAGCCAAATGCCACTCCACCTCTTGTTGTAAATCTGAGTGGTATAGGGGTCTCCGTATGGTGTTGAGCGGACCTGGTGTTTCAGGGGCCGATAAGCTGCTCTGTTCCTCCAACTCCTCCCATGAAGCGGAGTTCACTTCTGGTGGAGCAGTGTTCGCTTCAAGCGTAGCGGAGTGTGCATCAGGTAAAGCGTTGTGCTCATCCGCTTGGTCTAGGGCCATAATCTCATCCAACAGTTCCTCTCTGGTCTTGGAGCCAGCAATACCTCCCCAAGCGACAAGCAGGCTTTGGAGAGCTGGCTTCCTGAGGTCCCGTATATCCATCTGGCCAAGCAGGGATGTCTCCATGAAAAAGATGGGGTCCCGGTTGGTGGTTTGGACTTTCTCCGCAATGAGGAAAGATCCCACTGCTGCCAACCAGTTGTGGCGGAACTGTTACGCCTGGGCTTCCTCGTGCGGAGCGATGCGTCTCAGCCAATGGTCCCCCTTTCCGGCAAGTCTTCCAGCGCTCTGCCAAGGCAGGTATTGGAGCTCAAAAACAATCCTTCCCTGGTATCCCAAACCACGAGTTGAAACTTTGTGTAGGGTGAATGAATCAATTTTTATTGAACACAACTCCGTATATACGGCTTCATCCCCACCCGACAGTCTGGCACCGGGTTTTCCCTACCCACAACAAAATCCTACAACACAACAATACAATATGAACTCTATAGAAGTGAAAGACTACAAGTACAAATTACCCTAAATGAACAGTGTAGAATGTCTGTCTACATAACAGCATCAACTTCCTTGATGTGTTCAATAAAAAAAAGGCCGACACATTGCCATCTCATCAATCTTATGACTGCCCAATTGAACTGCTTCCAGGGGCAGAAATACTGTTTGGGCGAATTTTCCCGTTGTCCGAACTTGAACTGGAAGCCATCTGGCAATACTTAGATGAGAACCTCGCCAAAGGATTCATCCGCCCCTCCTCCTCACTTGCTGGGGCAAGTATTTTCTTTGTTGAAAAGAAAGATCAGTCTCTCAGACCTTTCATCGATTACAGAGAACTCAACAGAATTACCATCAAGAATCGGTATCCTCTTCCTCTTGTGCCCGAGTTATTTCAAAAGTTTCGGACAGCCCGAGTGTTCACTAAATTAGACTTACGGGGGGTCCTACAATTTAGTCCACATAAGGGAAGGCGATGAATGGAAAACCACCTTCAGAACACGCTTTGGACATTTCGAGTACCTTGTGATGCCGTTTGGACTATGCAATGCCCCTGTAACATTTCAACACTTCGTAAACGACATTGTTAGGGAATACCTTGATCTCTTCTTAGTTGTCTACTTGGATGATATCCTGATTTTCTCTACCTCACTGGAACTCCACTGAGACCATATTAAGAAAGTACTGACTACTCTGAGGATGCATGGCCTGTACACAAAGGCAGAGAAGTGTGAGTTTGAGAAGCAGTCTATCCAGTTCCTGGGGCTTGTAATTTCCACTGAAGGAATCTCCTTGGAAATTCAGAAAGTCTCTGCCATTTTGGATTGGCCTGCACCTTTTGACAGGAAAGGGGTCCAAAGATTTGTAGGCTTTGCCAATTTGTACCGAAAATTTGTCAAAGGCTTTTCAACAATCATTGCCCCTATTACCCAACTCACTCTCCAGCATACACGTTTCTGCTGGAGCCAGGAAGCACAAATAACATTTGAGCAATTAAAGAATCAATTCAACTCTGCTTCTGTGTTACAACATCTGGAACCAACACTTCCCTTCATCCTGGAGGTGGATGCATCTGAGGTTGCTACAGGAGCCGTGCTCTCTCAATGCCAGGGCCCAAAGGCTCTGCTTCATTCGGTAGCCTTTTGTTCTAAGAAACTGAGCCAAGCTGAAATACACTATGATGTGGCTGATAGGGAACTTCTGGCGATCAAAATAGCCTTCAAAGAATGGAGATACCTTTTGGAAGGAGCTAGCCACCCAATTATGATCTTCACGAATCATAAAAATCTGGAATATTTAAGATCTGCAAAGCGCCTAAGACCTCTCCAGATTCAATTTCCACATAACCTGCCACCCAGGATCCAAGAATGGGAAGGCAGATGCTCTATCCCATATGTTCCCAGACCCAGTTGAGCCTTCTCCCCCCAATACCATCTTGCCTGCCCAAAATGTTTTGCTGATTCAACCCAGTCTAAAGTCTTCGATCGAACAGGCCTCTGCACTATGGCTCCGAACAAGATTTGTTAAGGAGGCAGGATGGTCTTCTTTGGCACCAGGATAAGATCTTTGTACCCCAGGAGGTAAGATCTCAAGTTTTCAGGACATTCCATGACCATCAACTTGCTGGACACTTTGGAGTCCGTAAAACAATGGAACTGATCCAGCGATCCTTTTGGTGGCCCAACTTGAATCAAGACTGCAGAGCCTATGTAAAATCTTGCACAGTGTGTCTACGTAGCAAGAGAGACAAAACAAAGGCATGGGGGTTACTGAGGCTCTTGCCCATCCCTAATCGACAATGAGAAATTATCGCAATGGACTTCATTGTGGACTTGCCGCCCTCTGAGGGGTTTACTACCATCCTAGTAGTGATAGATCGGCTATCCAAAATGTCCCACTTTTTGCCAATGATGGGTACCCCATCTACGCCTGAGACTGCACTTGCCTTCATCAAGGAGATCATTAGGTTAAGGGGTTGCCCAGTAATATTGTCTCAGACCGAGGGGTGCAGTTTACCTCCAGGTTCTGGAAAGCCCTCTGCAAAGCCCTGAAAGTGGAACTCTGCCTATCATCTGCTTACCACCCTCAAAGTAATGGACAAACGGAATGAACGAACCAGAATTTAGAGCAATACTTAAGGTGCTTCTCAGCTTTTTCCCAAGATGATTGGGCATCCCTGCTCCCATTGGGGGAATTTGCCTACAACAACTCAATCCATTCAGCTATGAATCAATCACCATTTTGGGCCAATTATGGATTCCACCCTTCCTGCCTACCAGATACCATACCTGAAGCTTCAGTACCCGCAGTACAGGACAGACTCTCCATGATACATAACAACTATCGAGCTCTCCAAGAGTCTATACAAGGATCTCAGGCAGACTATAAGAAGTACTTTGTCTCCGACCTTCAGAGAGGGGTTTCCCTTCCATTTCCTGTCAACGTTTGGCTGTCAACAGCCAACCTGAAACTTCCTTGCCCATGCTGTTACTGGAGCAGTTTTACAATGGACTTCCAGGGGATGTTAGACATTGGGTCCAGGACAAACACCCCCTAGCTTTAGCCGATGCTAGTCGCTGGGCTGATGAGTACCTGGACGACAGAAGGCTAACCAAGCCTGCCATTCCCCCTGCACCTCGTCCACAACCAGTGGTGCCCACTCCGGTCACCCGAGAATGCCTCAGACCACCTACACCTTCTGAACCAAAGCAGTCTGGCCCACGCTGTTATGGCTGCAACCAAACAGGACATATCCACATTCATTGCCCTCGGAATCTACCAAGGCCCCAGAGCAGCCAACCCCCTCGGGGAACTTCCAACCGACTCACCACTCCCTATGGCCGAGCCTCTGCCTACTCCCTACAGGACCACCCCAGTGACACCGCCTCTTCATGGAGGAATTTTACCATGAGGAGATCGGGGTCTTTCATGAGGCTAACCCTCTCCAGGCTGCCATCCCCGGACAATCGCCGACATCACCAACAGGTTGTCCATGTTAACAGCCATTGGGCCCAAGGATTACAGGACACTGGGGCCACACTCACCCTAGTCCAATCCCAACTGGTACCAGACTGGGCCAAGACCAGGCGGTCTGTGGCTGTACAGGTAGCGGGAGGCCATGTCTACCAGATTCCTACTGCAAAAGTTCATCTTTACTGGGGGGACGGGGCCAGGGACGTTGAAATTGGAGTAATGCACAACTTGCCAGCTGAGGTTCTCCTTAGAAATGATCTGGGAGTCCTGGTCTCCACTTTTGGCACCGAGACCTCTGCTGAAGCTCATCCAGTCACCACTCGCCACCAAGCTAGAGAGCATGCTGCCGCTCCACCTGCCGAGGTACCGGTAAGAGTCGAATACTTCCCCCCCTGCTGAGCTTGTCCCTGCCCTGACCTGGGATTCCCCCGCTGATTTTGCTAAAGAATCAGCCAGTGACCGGACATTGGACCCCTATAGATGGAGGGTTGGAAGTGATCCTAGCGGACTGAGAGATGTGAGGTATGAGTGGGACCAGGGCAAGTTGTACAGGGTCCACGGGGGAGCAAGGCTGGATGCTGCCCAAATACCTCACCGGCAGATGGTAGTACCGAGGAAGTATTGGCGTGACCTCCTCCAGATTGCGCACGATATTCCCCTTGCTGGGCATTGGGCAAGCGACGGACCCTGCATCGCTTAACCCAGAGTTTCTTCTGGCCAGGAGTATCAGGGAATGTTCGGGACTACTGTCGGTCTTGTGAGGTCTGCCAGAAGGTAGGGAAGCAGGGAAACAGGCCCAGGGCCACTCTGAGGCCCCTACCCATAGTCAGGGAACCTTTCAGTCGTATCACCGTGGACCTAGGGGAGCCCCTGAAATGGCCTAGTCCCACGGGCAAGAAGTATATCTTGACCAATGTCGACTACGCCACCCGGTATCCAGAGGCGATAGCGCTGAGAGATGTGCAGGCAGAAACAGTTGCTCAAGCCCTGCTGCAGATCTTTACTTGGGTAGGATTTCCTGACCGTCCAAGGCACACAGTTCACAGCCGAGCTTACCCAACAACTTTGGAAGTTGTGTGGGATCAGACCGCTGTACAGCTCTCCTTACCACCCCCAGGCCAATGGGCTCTGCGAACGGTTTAACGGTATGCTGAAACAGTTCCTCCAAATGTTCACCATGTCCCATAAGCATCTTCCCCACCTCCTGTTTGCCTACGGAGAGGTACCGCAAGAGTCCACTGGGTTCTCTCCCTTCGAGCTGCTGTACGGCCAGAGGGTTTGGGGACCCCTGGATCTCCTACGCGAACACTGGGAGGGAGCAGTGCCCAAGGAGGGGACCTCGGTGGTGGTCTATGTGCTGGAGCTCAGGGAGAGGCTACAACGGTTGATGACCTTAGTACGGGACAACCTTAAGGCCGCTCAGAGCCGACAAACGGTGGTACGACCAGTCTGCCTGAGACCAAACGTTTCACTTAGGACAGAAAGTGTTGGCCTTGAAACCAGTCAGGCATGACAAATTACAGGCTGCCTGGCAGGGCCCGTACCAAGTGGTGGAGCAACTCTGTGATACCACATACATTGCAGCTCGCTGTTCGGATGGAAGGATCCGGCGAACCTTCCATGTGAATATGCTGAAACCGTTCATCGAACGACAGGAGGAGAGTGTAGCTGCTATTTGCGCTCTGGCTACAGCTGACTCAGAAACTCTTCTTCTGCCGGGGCTGCCGAGGGACGGACAGTCCCAGCTGACTGTAGCAGATGTAGATATCAGCACATGGCTGCCTCCCAAGGCCCAGGAACAGGCCCACCAACTGCTCCAAGAGCGCTGAGGGCTGTTCTCGTCTCTGCCCGGTTACACCACCACAACTGCCCACCGGGTAGACACGCAGGGTCAGGCCCCCCTTAGGCAGGCAGCCTACCGAGTGCCTGAGTCCATCAGAGAAGGGATGAGAAGAGAGATTAAGGAAATGTTGGATTTAGGTGTGATAGAACCCTCTGACAGTCCCTGGGCTTCCACAGTAGTTCTGGTACCCAAGGACGGAACCGTCCGCTTCTGTGTGGACTACCGCAGGCTCAATGACTGGACCGTGACCGATGCATACCCCATGCCCCGGATAGACGAGCTGCTGGACCGGATGGCCAGAGGTAATTTTCTAACTACTATCGATCTCTGAAAGGGGTACTGGCTGATTCCGCTGGATGCAGACGCGGTACCAAAGTCAGCATTCATCACCCCTTTCGGCTTGTACCAGTCCAGGGTCATACCGTTTGGGATGAAGAATGCCCTGGCTACCTTTCAGAGAATGGTAGATAAGCTGCTGGATGGGCTGCAGGACTTCTCCTGTGCCTATCTAGATGATATAGCTATCTACAGTGATAGTTGGGAGGATCACCTCTGATACATCAGGGAAGTGCTTGATCGCATTGGGCAAGCAGGACTGACCATCCAACCTGACAAATGCCATGTTGGGGTGTCCGAGGTCCAAAAACTAGGACATCAGGTAGGATGTGGGAAGCAACGACCGGCAAAGGTGGAAGTGGTAGCAAATTGGCCCGCCCCCCGAACCAAGACCCAGGTCCTTGACTACCTAGGCACTGCGGGGTACTACCATAAATTCATCCCCAACTACAGCGCCATAACTAACCCCTAACAGATCTGACTCTGAAGAATCTGCCCCGACAGGTTGTGTGGTCCCCAGAATGTGAAACGGCTTTCCAAAATCTCAAACATGACCTGATCCATGCTCCCGTTTTGGCTGCTCCTGACCCTTCCAAACTGTTTGGTGTTCACACAGATACCTCCACCTTTGGATTGGGCGCTGTTCTGAGCCAAATCAAGGATGACGGGAACGACCATCCAGTGATCTACCTAAGTAGAAAGTTGTTACCCCAGAAGGGGTAACGCGGCCTACGCGGCTGTGGAGAAAAAGTGTTTTACCTTGGTATGGGCCCTCAAGAAATTTCAGCCCTACCTGTACGGGCACTCCTTTACCGTACTCCCGTACTCACTGATCACAACCCCCTGGTGTGGCTAAACCGGGTCTCTGGGGACAATGGTCGTCTGCTGCGGTGGAGCTTGGCCCTCAACCCTATAACTGTACCATCCAGTAACGACCGGGGAAGCAAAACGCCAACGCGGATGGGTTGTCCCAGCAAGCCGAGTTGGAGAAGTGACCCTCTGAACTGACCAGCCCCAAGAGGACCCATTTGAAGGTCTCGCCGGGTCTGGTGGGTGTTACGCAACGGGGGAGCCTTGTGACGAACCTTCCCTTTGTGATAACATTTTGCCCTTTCTGTTTTCTCCCCTTTGTAAAGCTGTATAGGTATAGCAGCTGTTATGTAGACAGGCATTCTACACTGTTTGTTTAGGGTAATGTGACCTTGTAGTCTTTCCCTTCTATAGAGTTCATACTGTATTGTTGGGTTTTGTTGTGGGTGGGGAAAAATTGGTGCCAGGCTGTCTGGTGGGGGTGGGGGTGAAGCTGTATATACTGAGCTGTGTTTAATAAAGATTGAGTCATTTTCACCCTACACGCAGTTCCGACTCGTGGTTTGGGATATCAGGGAAGGATTGGTGTGACAGAAGCGTAGGCAGGAGAGAACACACAAAGAAGATGGGGAACACAAAGCTTTATTGAACTCTGAAAGACACTCAATCAGGACAGTTCATGGCAATTCGTGACACGCGGCTTGTAGGGACACCCACGGTAAGTGGGCTCACGGGAACTCAACGGGACCTTGGTTGTGGCATCTGGCCTCAACACAGCTCCCAAAGAGTGTACTAGGGACAAAAGGCTCATGGGGATGCAACGGGACTCCAGCTGTGGAGTCTGGCCTAACACAGCTCCCACCCTGCTTTCTAGGGACATCGGGCTCACGGGGACTCAATGGGACTCCAGCTGCGGAATCTGGCCTAACACAGCTCCCACCCAGCTTTCTAGGGACATAGGGTGGTCAGTGCGCACAACAGGAAAAGTTCAGGACACGGGTGGTCGGTGCGCACAACAGGGACAGTTCAGGACACGGGTGGTCGGTGCGCACACCAAGGACAGTTCAGGACACGGGTGGTCTGTGTGCCCAACAGGGACAGTACAGGACACGGGTGGTCTGTGTGCCCAACAGGGACAGTGCATGTCTTCTAGGGACAATTACGATAGGCGTCTTGCAGGTGCTCAACAGCAGGTGGCTTCCAGAGGGATAGCTGACTTGTGGACGCTCAGCAGCAGACAGCTTCCAGGGACAAAGTGGTCAGCAGGCAGGACGGCCTTCCAGAGGCCCAACGATCAGCAGACGGGACGGCTTCCCAGGGGCCCAACGATTAGCAGACGGGACGGCTTCCCAGGGGCCCAGCGATGCGCAGACAGGATGGCTTCCCAGGGACCCTCAGCAATGGACGGTTGTGCTCACAGCGGCCAGCTTCTCCAGGGCCCAGCGATCAGCAACAGGGGCCCTCGCAGTGACCAGGAACAGCAGCAGGAGTCATGGGGTCTGACCTTTGAGGAGGGGGCTCATGCAGAGTGCTCAGCAGGGATGCCTGCAGAGGCCCGGGCATCACCCAGACCTCCTAAGCAATATGGTAGTGTGACAAGAACACCCCTACCTGAAGAAAGAAGGTTACTAGATGATCCACGCGGAGTAATATGAATTCAAAGGAATTTCAAACAGTACTTTATTTGATCACATAGATCATAAGGAGGTTAAACATGAACACGGTGTACATGTGAAAAAAGTAAAATCATGTTAAAAAGCACTTGGCGTCTTCAATTTAGGGTCATCTTAGCAAATAGAGTACCATACAAGGCAGAGTTGTATAATGGTGAGATAGTTATCCTGGGTTTCCATGGGTTTCCAGCTTGTATAAAGTGAACCATGTATTCAGCAGATGTGTTCCCAATATATGTCAGGGACCTCCTGGTATGTAAAAGCTGGAACACAAAAATACATGGTGTATGTATAGAAATATGAAAACCAAATCACATCCAAAGTTCACCAGGCCTCCCTCTACAGTAGTCAATGGATACTACTATTACCTTCTCAATAGTGAGACTATCAGACCCGCTTCTCAAGTGTAGGGACTTCCTGGATAGCCACCCCAAGTGAAACAAGGTCCACAGTACCAAATGATTCTGAGGATATATATAGAAAAATAATAATAAATATATAGATCATAGGCATCAGGTAACCCTGAAAACAGAACACACACAGAATGTGGGTATATTACCATCAATAAAGATCAAGAAGACTCCTGTCGACTTGAAATAGGATCAGGTCCTTGATGCTTTTTCAAAGGTGCATATGAGGGTGAGGAGTCAGGTAGTCACAATACGTGGATTCCAAACACATATAATGTGTATGTAGCATATAGCAGGCCGTAGATACCTGAGTCTATATACCCAATGAAGGGTTTCCAAAAATTACTCAATTTGAGAAAGTTATTGCGGTTTCATGAGGATATGGCTATGTCACAGTATACAATGCCTGAATAGGATAGCGTATATATATGTATATATGTAAATTGTCCTCCAAAGAGGATTTCCAAAAAATTCCGAGTATACAGGGTAAATTAGGCCCATATAGCATGCCCTTTTAACACCATATAAGCTCTATAAATCTCAACAGCCGTAAGCTTAAATAACTTTCCACCGGTGGAAGGTATGTTTCCCTGGGGGATTGCCGTTTGTGAACCGCTGTGATAGTAGCCTTATGGTAGTACTCAGAGGGTCTAGGGCCTTCCTAGCAGGGAGCTGTGACACCGCCGTTCCTTCCCGCCTCGTGGGCGCCGCACCCAGTGAAGACGCCGAGCGTAGTGACGTCAATACGTTGACGCGTTTCGTCCGCCAATCACCGCAGACTTCGTCAGAACTGGGAGGGGACTTCCATCCTTCGCCTTATATGGTGCACTAATTGCATACCAAAGAGTCTCCACCTCGCCATCTTGTGTTGAAAGAGTATCACTACATTGGAAATATCCAAAGTGAATTAAAACACATATATTAAATTTAAAATGATTGCTGGATATGGGAAGGAGGAGCCTAATTGCTATAAATCAGATCATCTTCAAAGAGAATAATGAAGAAGAGATTATTATTAGCATATTTCTTGTTCACATGGGGAAACATCAAGACCAGGTCCAGCCACCAGAATTTCAATATCAGTCCAATTATTGTACAGATTTACTATCTAGTGAGAATAGGAAAAATTGCAGAGTTAAATTCATGGTTTGTCCAAATATGTCCATATTTAATTCATATATAAGGTACCCCAATATAGATTATAACTCAAGATATATGAAGGGTTCCAGGGAATTCATTTCAAAAAAGCCCCAAAGTTAAGTTCTGTATTTAGTCCATATGGGACAAGTGCTCCCAGGGTATAGATCCAGAATTTTTCTTTTTGTAGGAGGACTTTATCAAAGTCCCCCCGACGAGCTGAAATATTCAGCAGAAAAATCCCTTTTACTTTTAGACCTTCTGTTTTGCCCCCATGTACTTCTTTAAAGTGTTGTGCCAATGGGTTCTCTTTTTCTCCCTTTCTTACATTCCTATTTTCATTTCTGATGTCTCTCAGATGTTCACCAATCCTAGTCCTGAGGTTTCTTTTTGTTTTACCTATATACATCTTCTTGCATGGACATTCTATCATGTATATTATTTTACTACTAGAGCAATTAATAAAACTTCGTATTTGAAATATCTTAGAGTTGTCATTGTTGAAGAACTGATTGGACTTATGTACAAATGGACATATCTGACAGTGGCCACATGGGAACATACCATATACGCCGGTCCTCCTAGTTAGCCAATTTCTTTGTGGTGCCCTCTGAAATTCTGATTGTACTAGTATATCATTTAGATTCCGAGTTCGTTTTGCTACCATTTGGGGGCTCTCCCCTACCACTCTCGCTATCTGCGGATTTTGAGTTAGTAAGTGCCAGTGGGAGTCCAGGGCCTTCTTAACTTCACCCCATTGTTGTCCAAATTTAGTTATGAATCTTACCGGTTGATTTACAGGGTTCGCAGCTGCCTTTGGTTTTGATTTATCTATAAGTTCCTCTCTTGTTTTACCGAGGGCTCTTCTTTTTGCTCTTCTTAGGGTTCTGTGTAAAAAGCCTCTCTCTCTAAACCTCTTATAGAGCTGAATGGATTCATATCTATACTCCAATTCTTCTGTACAGTTTCTTTTTATTCTCTGAAACTGACCAATAGGAATTCCCTGTTTTAAACTCCTTGGGTGATAGCTATTAGCATGTAGAAGTGTATTAGCCGCTGTTTCCTTTCTAAATGTTTTAGTGACTAATTCATTTCCGTAGACAGAGATTGATAAATCCAAAAATGTTATCACCTCTCTATCTACTGTGTAAGTAAGTTTGATATTCCTATCATTCTCATTCAAAAATTCCATAAACCTTTTGAGCTCATCAATACCTCCATCCCAGACCATCAGGACATCATCAATATATCACAACCAAGTTATTGCGTATTGCTTATAGGGAGTGGAGGGATATACTAACTCCTCTTCCCATAAGCCTAGATGTAGACATGCGAATGCCGGGGCCCAGGGTGCTCCCATGGAGGTACCACATATTTGCTGATAGAAGGAACCCAGAAACTGAAAACAGTTATGGGTCAGCATAAACTCCAGCAAATCCAATATAAATTCATTTTGAGCCTCCATTTCAGGAAAATATGTCTCCAAAAAATGGGCCACAGCTTTCTGTCCCCAGATGTGTGGGATGGAGGTATATAATGATTCCACATCAATGCCCACCAGGAGTGCACCGTTAGGTACTTTTACATTTAAGATCTTTTTAAGTACATCTCCCGTGTCCCTTACATAAGATCTGAGTTCCAAGACCAGATCCTTGATTAAGTCGTCTACAAATTTACCTATTGGTTCCAAGGGGCCACCAATAGCAGATACTATAGGGTGTCCCGGTGGTTGAGAGGGATTTTTATGTATTTTTGGGATTACATAGAAAGTGGGAATATTATATGTATCAACTGTCAACATGTCACATTCCCGTTTGGTTAATAAGTTTGCTTCACGTGCCAGTCCCACTTTTTTATTTAGATCAACCACGAGTTTTGGGAACGGATTGTTATGTAGTTTACGATATGTATCCTGACTCTTCAGCTGTCGAAGTACCTCCTTCTCATATTCCACACTCTCCAGTAATACTACATTCCCCCCTTTATCACTCTTTTTAATCACAATGTTTTTAGCATTCTTAAGTACACTTGAGAAGCGGGTCTGATAGTCTCACTATTGAGAAGGTAATAGTAGTACCCATTGACTACTGTAGAGGGAGGCCTGGTGAACTTTGGATGTGATTTGGTTTTCATATTTCTATACATACACCATGTATTTTTGTGTTCCAGCTTTTACATACCAGGAGGTCCCTGACATATATTGGGAACACATCTGCTGAATACATGGTTCACTTTATACAAGCTGGAAACCCATGGAAACCCAGGATAACTATCTCACCATTATACAACTCTGCCTTGTATGGTACTCTATTTGCTAAGATGACCCTAAATTGAAGACGCCAAGTGCTTTTTAACATGATTTTACTTTTTTCACATGTACACCGTGTTCATGTTTAACCTCCTTATGATCTATGTGATCAAATAAAGTACTGTTTGAAATTCCTTTGAATTCATATTACTCCGCGTGGATCATCTAGTAACCTTCTTTCTTCAGGTAGGGGTGTTCTTGTCACACTACCATATTGCTTAGTATGTACTTTTTGGGTTTATGGATCCACACTTATATAAGTGAGTCGGAGATATGTTAATGACACCAGTTATTCGTGTCATTTTTGGTGGCCTGTTTTTGCTTTATTGTTGTGACATACTTTCTTAAAGGTTCTTATAACCTGTTCTGCCACCCTGGAGGTTTGGATTTAGTTTAAACATCTGCATGGTGTACATTGACTGCTGGATTATTGATATCCTTTGGTTAAATCTATACGATAGGCTGTAATTTCCCTCCCCTTTGCGGAAGGGAAAATACCTAAGGAGGGAATGGCCTATCAGATCAATGAGGAGATGGATGCGGAAATTAGATCTGCGTTTACAAAGAACCTAGACCCTCATGTAGAGGGAAATGAGGGAGACATCAAGACCAAGTTTAAGTTACATAAGAAACTAACTACTAAATATCTGAATAGAAAGTGGGATATTACATCCCTTGAATCGTATATAGAGAGAGGGATTGTTCCCAGGAGATTAAGAGAAAGGGTAATTCCAGCAGAACATCTTCACACCCCCAGATTTCTGGAAAGGTGGAAAGAGGTCTGTATAAAGCATGGCATAGAGATTATGCGACTAATTGTGGAAGAAGAGAAGGTTCAATTGAATGAACTCTCTAATGAAATCAATGAGAGCGCAAAATCTCTTGATCCCCTGAAGAATGATCCTGAGTTTGATAAACATAATGACTTCCTTAGAAAAGAGATAGAAAAAATACAAAAAAATTTGAAATTTACGAAACAACAAAAATTTAGAAGAGATCTAGAGGACTGGGAGAAAGGTGAGATATTCGATCTAACAAATAGTAGAGGAAGGAGTCGATCAAAACGTAAAAAACATTTTTCTAGGATTAATAGAGGATACTTGTCAATGAGTGAAGATGATGATGAAAGTAATAAGAGATCTGTCAGTTTTTTAGAGGAAAAAACAGATGGCGAGAACCAGGGGATACTAAAACAAACAAACAAGCAAATGAATGGGACAAAGGAAGAAAGAAGCACCCTAGCTGCCCTAAAACCACCCAATCAAAACCGAACCAGAAGCCACAAGAGATAAAGACCAACCTAGAGGGGGGAACTAATGATCTTAAGGTAATAAATCTTTCCAATTTTGTATTGAAAAAAAGACATTATGATCTATTACGGAAAGGCCTAACCTTTTCCCCTACGGATAAAATGAACCTGTTTGAGGTCTATAAAGACCTAAATTTGTTTCTGAGAAAGATCCTTTTAAGAATTCCATATCTATCTAGAGAAGAACAAAATCCCTGTGACCTCAATTCAGAGAGGGAACAACAGGCATTAAGAGATCTCATTAGTCTTCTTGAGGAGACTCCTATAGACAGTGAGATTGGGGAGGTGGATGTTTCTAATAAGTGGAAAAGACACACTAGACTTAAAACCCCTTCTAGAAGAATGCCTAATATCAGGGAAAACAAATGGTTAAGTACTGTTTTAGATCTAGTACATGATGATCTTGGAAAAATAGACTGGACAATGAGGAACGCTGATAATCTCACTAGGGGTGAAAGAATAGCCCTTAGGGAACTTAAGAATGCTAAAAACATTGTGATTAAAAAGAGTGATAAAGGGGGGAATGTAGTATTACTGGAGAGTGTGGAATATGAGAAGGAGGTACTTCGACAGCTGAAGAGTCAGGATACATATCGTAAACTACAAAACAATCCGTTCCCAAAACTCGTGGTTGATCTAAATAAAAAAGTGGGACTGGCACGTGAAGCAAACTTATTAACCAAACGGGAATGTGACATGTTGACAGTTGATACATATAATATTCCCACTTTCTATGTAATCCCAAAAATACATAAAAATCCCTCTCAACCACCGGGACGCCCTATAGTATCTGCTATTGGTGGCCCCTTGGAACCAATAGGTAAATTTGTAGACGACTTAATCAAGGATCTGGTCTTGGAACTCAGATCTTATGTAAGGGACACGGGAGATGTACTTAAAAAGATCTTAAATGTAAAAGTACCTAACGGTGCACTCCTGGTGGGCATTGATGTGGAATCATTATATACCTCCATCCCACACATCTGGGGACAGAAAGCTGTGGCCCATTTTTTGGAGACATATTTTCCTGAAATGGAGGCTCAAAATGAATTTATATTGGATTTGCTGGAGTTTATGCTGACCCATAACTGTTTTCAGTTTCTGGGTTCCTTCTATCAGCAAATATGTGGTACCTCCATGGGAGCACCCTGGGCCCCGGCATTCGCATGTCTACATCTAGGCTTATGGGAAGAGGAGTTAGTATATCCCTCCACTCCCTATAAGCAATACGCAATAACTTGGTTGCGATATATTGATGATGTCCTGATGGTCTGGGATGGAGGTATTGATGAGCTCAAAAGGTTTATGGAATTTTTGAATGAGAATGATAGGAATATCAAACTTACTTACACAGTAGATAGAGAGGTGATAACATTTTTGGATTTATCAATCTCTGTCTACGGAAATGAATTAGTCACTAAAACATTTAGAAAGGAAACAGCGGCTAATACACTTCTACATGCTAATAGCTATCACCCAAGGAGTTTAAAACAGGGAATTCCTATTGGTCAGTTTCAGAGAATAAAAAGAAACTGTACAGAAGAATTGGAGTATAGATATGAATCCATTCAGCTCTATAAGAGGTTTAGAGAGAGAGGCTATTCACACAGAACCCTAAGAAGAGCAAAAAGAAGAGCCCTCGGTAAAACAAGAGAGGAACTTATAGATAAATCAAAACCAAAGGCAGCTGCGAACCCTGTAAATCAACCGGTAAGATTCATAACTAAATTTGGACAACAATGGGGTGAAGTTAAGAAGGCCCTGGACTCCCACTGGCACTTACTAACTCAAAATCCGCAGATAGCGAGAGTGGTAGGGGAGAGCCCCCAAATGGTAGCAAAACGAACTCGGAATCTAAATGATATACTAGTACAATCAGAATTTCAGAGGGCACCACAAAGAAATTGGCTAACTAGGAGGACCGGCGTATATGGTATGTTCCCATGTGGCCACTGTCAGATATGTCCATTTGTACATAAGTCCAATCAGTTCTTCAACAATGACAACTCTAAGATATTTCAAATACGAAGTTTTATTAATTGCTCTAGTAGTAAAATAATATACATGATAGAATGTCCATGCAAGAAGATGTATATAGGTAAAACAAAAAGAAACCTCAGGACTAGGATTGGTGAACATCTGAGAGACATCAGAAATGAAAATAGGAATGTAAGAAAGGGAGAAAAAGAGAACCCATTGGCACAACACTTTAAAGAAGTACATGGGGGCAAAACAGAAGGTCTAAAAGTAAAAGGGATTTTTCTGCTGAATATTTCAGCTCGTCGGGGGGACTTTGATAAAGTCCTCCTACAAAAAGAAAAATTCTGGATCTATACCCTGGGAGCACTTGTCCCATATGGACTAAATACAGAACTTAACTTTGGGGCTTTTTTGAAATGAATTCCCTGGAACCCTTCATATATCTTGAGTTATAATCTATATTGGGGTACCTTATATATGAATTAAATATGGACATATTTGGACAAACCATGAATTTAACTCTGCAATTTTTCCTATTCTCACTAGATAGTAAATCTGTACAATAATTGGACTGATATTGAAATTCTGGTGGCTGGACCTGGTCTTGATGTTTCCCCATGTGAACAAGAAATATGCTAATAATAATCTCTTCTTCATTATTCTCTTTGAAGATGATCTGATTTATAGCAATTAGGCTCCTCCTTCCCATATCCAGCAATCATTTTAAATTTAATATATGTGTTTTAATTCACTTTGGATATTTCCAATGTAGTGATACTCTTTCAACACAAGATGGCGAGGTGGAGACTCTTTGGTATGCAATTAGTGCACCATATAAGGCGAAGGATGGAAGTCCCCTCCCAGTTCTGACAAAGTCTGCGGTGATTGGCGGACGAAACGCGTCAACGTATTGACGTCACTACGCTCGGCGTCTTCACTGGGTGCGGCGCCCACGAGGCGGGAAGGAACGGAGGTGTCACAGCTCCCTGCTAGGAAGGCCCTAGACCCTCTGAGTACTACCATAAGGCTACTATCACAGCGGTTCACAAACGGCAATCCCCCAGGGAAACATACCTTCCACCGGTGGCAAGTTATTTAAGCTTACGGCTGTTGAGATTTATAGAGCTTATATGGTGTTAAAAGGGCATGCTATATGGGCCTAATTTACCCTGTATACTCGGGGAATTTTTTGGAAATCCTCTTTGGAGGACAATTTACATATATACATATATATACGCTATCCTATTCAGGCATTGTATACTGTGACATAGCCATATCCTCATGAAACCGCAATAACTTTCTCAAATTGAGTAATTTTTGGAAACCCTTCATTGGGTATATAGACTCAGGTATCTACGGCCTGCTATATGCTACATACACATTATATGTGTTTGGAATCCACGTATTGTGACTACCTGACTCCTCACCCCCATATGCACCTTTGAAAAAGCATCAAGGACCTGATCCTATTTCAAGTCGACAGGAGTCTTCTTGATCTTTATTGATGGTAATATACCCACATTCTGTGTGTGTTCTGTTTTCAGGGTTACCTGATGCCTATGATCTATATATTTATTATTATTTTTCTATATATATCCTCAGAATCATTTGGTACTGTGGACCTTGTTTCACTTGGGGTGGCTATCCAGGAAGTCCCTACACTTGAGAAGCGGGTCTGATAGTCTCACTATTGAGAAGGTAATAGTAGTATCCATTGACTACTGTAGAGGGAGGCCTGGTGAACTTTGGATGTGATTTGGTTTTCATATTTCTATACATACACCATGTATTTTTGTGTTCCAGCTTTTACATACCAGGAGGTCCCTGACATATATTGGGAACACATCTGCTGAATACATGGTTCACTTTATACAAGCTGGAAACCCATGGAAACCCAGGATAACTATCTCACCATTATACAACTCTGCCTTGTATGGTACTCTATTTGCTAAGATGACCCTAAATTGAAGACGCCAAGTGCTTTTTAACATGATTTTACTTTTTTCACATGTACACCGTGCTCATGTTTAACCTCCTTATGATCTATGTGATCAAATAAAGTACTGTTTGAAATTCCTTTGAATTCATATTACTCCGCGTGGATCATCTAGTAACCTTCTTTCTTCAGGTAGGGGTGTTCTTGTCACACTACCATATTGCTTAGTATGTACTTTTTGGGTTTATGGATCCACACTTATATAAGTGAGTCGGAGATATGTTAATGACACCAGTTATTCGTGTCATTTTTGGTGGCCTGTTTTTGCTTTATTATTGTGATCACCCAGATCTCCCACGACTGCGGTGGCCCCAGGGACAGCAGCGGGAGTCATGGGGTCTGACCTTTGAGGAGGGGGCTCATGCAGAGTGCTCAGCAGGGATGCCTGCAGAGGCCTGGGCCCCACCCAGACTGCCCACGACCACGGTGGCCCCAGGGACAGCAGCGGGAGTCATGGCCATGGGGTCTGACCAGTGGTGAGGGGGCTCATGCAGAGCACGCAGCGGATATGCCTGCAGAGGCCCGGGCCCCACCCGGACCTCCCACGACCGCAATGGCCCCAGGGACAGCAGCGGGAGGAAGAGAGCGTCCGGCTCTCTCACCGGCCTTTTAAAGCTCCCCGGACGCTTCTGGGTTGCCCCGGAAATGGCCGGCCCAGCACCGCATTGCCGGGGCAATGAGGCATGCCCCCTTGACTCGGGCCGCGCTGAGGGAGCGTGGCCTTTGTCTCCGGTGGGCACAGAGTGCAGGAACGCCTCCTGCCCGCGTCGTGCCTGCAGGGGCATGCAGAGACACCTTGGCGGCCTGCCGCTGGGGTCTCCTGGCAGGGGGTCCCCTCCCCCCATCCTGCACAGCTTGGCTTCCGAGGCTGTGTAGGATAAGGACACGGCAAGGGGGGAGGAGGGGGGAGGGTGACAGCACACCATGACAATTGGTTATGAGCTCTAATACCTGCCTTAGAAGAGCACTGGAAGACTTGCAGGACAAGGGGACCATTGGCTGAGACACATCGCTCTGCACGAAGAAGCCCAGGTGGAACAGTTCCGCCACATACCCTATCCCTGGAAGAGAGAAACCACCCCCACCACCAGTCACGGTAGGGGAAGACATAGAGTTTGAAGTTGAACCATCTTGGATGGACGGAAAAGGGGGAAACAGGCTCAATATCTAGTTAAATGCAAAGGATATCCACCGGAGGATAGTTCCTGGGAACCAGCAAGAAATGTGCATGCTCCTAAGCTGCTTCGATAATTTTAAAACAGATTCCCTGAAAAACAAGCCCGCCTGGGCATCCGGAGGCTGCCCCTTGGGGGAGGGCACTGTCAGTAGAAAAGACGAGGAAGCCCGGGCAAATGCGGCAATGCTCAATATGGCCACGCCAATTCGTGCAAAAATGTGTGCATGAGCATAGACGAGCATAACATAATCACGCAATCATGTGCGTGAAAGCACACTGGCACACCCAGGGTATGATAATTGCTGACACTCAGTGGCCTTTATAAGGACTGCAGCACTGCTCAATAATTGCTGGATTATCGTCATCCCCCTGTTCCTGTGTAAACTGCTGATACCCGCTACCAACCCGCTTGTGACCTTGCTTAGGCTTTCTCCCTGGCTCTCTACCCCGGCTTGATCTTGACCTTTCTCCTGTCTGCTGCTCTGTGTATAGCTCTGGCTTGATCCTGACCTTGCTCCTGCCTGATGCTCTGTGAATGATCCCAGCTTGATCCTGACCTTGCTCCTGTCTGCTGTTCCGTATTGACCCTAGCTACTCACTACTCTACTCATCCTCCAGGATCCACGTGTCCTCTGGAGAAACTCCCCCTGCATCTGGAGCACCCACACGTTCCATCTTATCAGGCATCACCAAGAAGCAACACCACTGACAACCCATGCTTCTTTGGGCACTGTACCTCATATTACCACCTCCAGAGGCGCACTGCACTTAACCGTAAGGTGAGCCCTCTTTCTATTCCAGCCTCCGGTCAGGTACGTGACTCTGGTTTTAGGAAGACGAGAAATAGTAATTAGATTGTGTGGATTGCGGCTGCTTTTGGAGGATAGGGGGTGCCGGGTGTGTTGATCAAAGGAAAAAGATGGTGGCCCAGGATTTGGGGATATGTCTCCAGGTGTTAGAAGAAACAGAAGGGTGGGGCAGGTAATATGGGAGTATGATATATATGGAGGGACAGGTTCCAGTGTCCTGGAGGTTTTATTAGTAAGTGGGTTCAGAATTAGCAGGAGTTGAGTACAGTGGTAAGGTGAAGACAGGAGTGAGGGTGATATATACAAGCTGTATGGTGGAGAAGAAGGGTGAAGGAGAGAGAGTTTAAAGAGAGAGAACAGAACTGTGAGAAGGAGTAGTAGGGAGAGTATATTATAGAGTGATGAGATGAAGAAGCAGACTGGATAAGAGGTGAAATAGCTGGATGGGGAAATAGGTCACCTGTAGTCTGATAAGTATTTGAAGTTGTCAGCTGTGGGTTCTCGCTTTGTGCATTTGATAAAGTGAAGATCCGAAGTACAATGCTCAATACTTAATCCAAGACCAATACTTTATCCATGATGATCGTTGCCAATGCTACCCCTGGTTGTACTACCCCTAATTGGCAGCACAAATCTCTCACAATTTCCCTCCCTCCTAGCATTAATCCTCCCAACCCCCAATTTCCCCCTCCTAACACAAATTCTATCCAATCCTGCCTCCTAACACATCCCTCCCAGTTATCCTTCCCAGCACAAACAGCCCCCCACCACCCCTCCTCCACAAGCTCCCCTTCCCCCAGTCTTTCATGTGGGAACTACATGAGTAGTGGGGAGATGTAGGTTCTCTGTGATCTCCCTCCTCTTGTCATACAGCTATCCTTCATACAAAAGGTTACATAGGATCACTCTTGGATCCAATGGTACACGGCTTGAATACCCACCCCCATCCAAATTTCCAGGAGTTGAGCAGTCTTTGAAGGAGATTGGGGCGGGTAATGAAGCCATGTGCCATTGGATCTAAGAGGGGGCTAAGAAGTGCAGGGGTGGCAAAAGACACTGATGTAAAGGGGGATTGTGATGTGTTATAGTGCAAACATGAGATTCCGACCTCTGCCGGAAGATGGTATCATTTAATCCCCACTGGGGTTTTTCATTTAATTAGTTAATTTACTTTATTTATTTATTTTTGCTACAGTATATAAAGGAAAAAAGACCAACATTTTGAATAAAAAAAATATTTTTTTGTTATTTTTGTTATAACATTTTGCAAATAAATAATCTTTCTTTATAAATTTGGGCCAACATGTATTCTGTTACATTTCTTTAGTGGAAAAAAAAATCAGTGTATATTTTTTAGTCTGTGTGAAAGTTATAAACTATGGTATATTTATTTGAAAATGTATCAATCCTGATGGACTGACTTCCTATCCCATTTTTTGAGGCCCTAAAATGCCAAGACAGTAGAAATACCCCCAAAATTATCCCTTTTTATATTTCAATATTTTTATTGAAAATCTCTAAAAACAGTATACAGAAAAATAGAAACATAACCCACCCACATGATGGGTTGAAGCAAAGCAATCGGAATCATGGAATATTTAGACACACATAATAATACATCGACCAACAATGTAGTAAGCAATAAACCAGAAACCCCAATAGGGTATAGTCGATTTTAAACAATTATACCACCAATCAAGTAGGTGTGGGCAGTATCATATAACCAAATAACAAAAATAGAGAAACCGAAAATAGAAGAAAAAGTCGAAAAAGAGGGTAAAGAAAAAAATGGAAAGGAAGAAAAAGAAAGAAAGAAAGCCTAAAGTCCATTAAATAATAGAGATATACCTAATCCATGGTTCCCATGTGTGCTCAGATTTAGAGGTATTATTGTTAATGATACTAGTAAGTTTATCATTAATCCAATTAAGTTTCTGTTAAACCAAGTCTAGAGGAATTGTTGACTGTCTCCAACGTCTAGCTATAGTAATTCTTGCCGCCAACAAAAGATAAAGAATTGATTTAATTGACTTCTTAGGAATATCAGTGGGTAATAGATGAAATAAGGTGATCTGCGTGTATTAATTCCCGTTACCGAATATATGAAGTTAAATAAACGGATCCAAAATCTATTCACCACAAGACATTTCCACCATATGTGGAGCATAGTACCCTCTTGTCCGCAGTGTCGAAAACAACTGGGTGACACAGATGGGTACATTTTGGCAAGACGTGTAGGAAGAAAATACCATCGAAGAAAAGTTTTATAGTTGGATTCAATAAGTGTAGTATTAATCGAAATTTTAGATAAAGCGTTAGCTGTAGTCCGCCAAGTGTCCAAATCTAGAGAGCTATTCAAATCCCTTTCCCACTGTATCATATAAGAAAGTTTAATATGTGGATCAACAAGGGAAGCGTAAATATTAGATAGGCAACCTTTTACCATCCCAGTAGCCCCACAGGAGATTTCTAGAGGGGTAAGTATACAATGTTCTATTAGTAATTTGAGTTTACTGGTGATAAAAGATATAATTTGATAATATCAAAACATTTCCCTGGAGGGCATCTGACATTTTGTCTGAAAATATTGGAGAGAACGAGGACTAGGTTCATCCAAATAGTCCCTAATTCCCAAGTCCCTAAAACCCTTATTGATCCACCATTGAAACATAGATGGTGTTAGACCAGGAGTAAACTCAGGGTTGCAAAAGACTGGAGCTAGAGGGGTATGTGGGGAAAATAGAGGCTTTTAGGCCCACCATCTATCCCAGACCATTAAAGAATAGGACAATGTAGGGCAGAGGATAGGAGGATGTAACCGACTGGGGGGCCACATGAGGGAGCCAATAGCATATGGATGGCATAATAGGGCCTCAATGCCAACCCACTGAGATACATAGCCCCTAGCGGTAGTGCAAGAGAGCTGTGTTATCTGAGCCGCCTGAAAATAAGTCATAAGATTAGGAAGTTCCAAACCGCCATGCTTTTTTAGGGAAAATGAGGTTGTTTTTTTAACCTGAGGACATTTGCCTCTCCATATAAATCTACAGACTGCTGCTTGTAAGAGTAAAAGTTCCCGTCTGGGTACCATGATCGGTAAAGTCCAAAAATAATATAATAGTCTCGGTAGAAAGGTCATTTTGATGGAATTAATTCTACCAAACCAGGAAAAAGGAAGATCCTCCCAATCATGTAAGTCAGTCTTAAGTCGTTTAAAAAGAGGGGGGGTAATTAGCCTTATATAACAATGAGATAGAGTTTGTGAGATGAATCCCCAAATAAGGAAGAGGATGGGGGGGGGTCCACTGAAAATCAAAATTGTCCCAAAGACCCCCGAATCAGGTAAGGAAATATTTAAAGCAATTGTTTTAGAGGAAGACCCGAGGCCATAGAAAATCGATGGAATAAATGGAGGAGACTAGGTAGAGATGTTTGAGGAGTAGATATACACATAAGGGCATCATCAGCAAATACGGCACATTTATGATCTTGTTGGCCACAGTAGATACCAGAAATAGTAGAATCAGAACGGATAACAATAGCAAGTGGTTCCATTGCCAGTGCGAATAGTAGAGGGGAAAGGGGGCAGCCCTGTCTAGCACCTCTCTCTATAGATAAAGGGGCTGATTTGTATCCACGATTGGAGACCTGAGCTGAAGGATTAGAATAGAGAGCCCGCATTAAAGTAAAAAAAGAGGGGCCAAACCCAAACGCACCCAACATCTGAAATAGATAATCCCAAGATAAACTGTTGAATACTTTATGGAGATCTAACGATAACAGTAGGACTTCCCTCAATAAGGATTTATTCCAATTGGATTGTACAGCTGAAAGCAGAGCCAAAGTTAAACGAATCTAATCCAGTGTTTGTCGGCCATTAATAAATCCCGATTGATCATCATGAATATAAAGGGATAAAAATTTATGGACGCGTAGTGCCAAAACTTTAGTAAGGATATTGAGATCACAATTAATTAAGGAGATCAGATGATAATTAGAGACTACAGTAGCATCTTTATTGGGTTTAGGAATGACACTGATGAACGCTTTATTTTCATTGGGAGACACCACTCCCCCATCTTGTAAACAATTAAAATAGTGGGCCATATTTGGAATCTGGAGGTCAGGGAAAACTTTATAATAAACATGAAGAAGGTCGTCCAGTCCTGGGGACTTGGAACTATAAGGAGCGAGGATTTTCAAGGCATTCTGAATTTCCTCGCAGGTAATAGGAAGTTCTATTAAGTTTCTATGGGCCTCTTGAAAAGAAATAAGAATAACAGAGCTCAGGAAATTGTCAGAAGATGAAGAGACGTCCCCCTGAGGTGAACAGTATAGATCAGTATAAAAAGAGTGAAACTTATGAAGAATCTTACTGGGATCTTGAGACAGAGTACCGTTATTTAGTCTGCTTTTGGGGAGAGCCACTTGAGAGTGTTTAGGAGATAGCTTACGCACTAATAGAGTGCCCGGCCTGTCTCTCCAGGTGAAAAATTTATGGTTGGACCATTGTAACTGCTTGTCGGCGGTGGTAGTAAGGCATAGGTTCAGTTCCAACTGGGCTTTATCAAGTTTAATAAGTACGGATCGGGATTCTGTTTATGTTGAGTAACAAAGTCAGCATATACTTGAGTTTTAGTTAATATTAAGTTATTGCAAGCTTTTTTAAGTCTTGAGGAAAATTGAAAAATAAATCCCCTGACCGAGGCCTTATGGGCCGCCCAATTAATAGCCGGAGTCGTATCATCAACCGCCCACCTCACCCCCTCAGTCTCCGCCCGAATCACACACCTACTGAGCGACATATCAGAATGGATGTCGCTCCACTTCCTTAAACTGAACCTCTCCAAAACTAAGTTTCTTGTCTTCCCCTCAGCCCGCACACCACCCCCCATTGACTTCTCCATCATGTCCAACAACGCCACCATCAAACCTGCCCCGCAGGCCAGAGTACTTGGTGTCATTCTGGACTCCAACCTATCCTTCCAGCCCCAAGTCCAATCTTTAACAAACTCATGCAGACTCCACCTCAGCAACATCGCCAAAATACGCGCGTTCCTAACTCCAGAAACCACTAAACAGCTCATCCACTCCCTCATCATGTCACGACTCGATTACTGCAACTCCATCCTCACTGGCCTGCCTCGCCGCTGGCTATCCTCACTTCAGTTGATTCTGAATACGGCTGCCAGACTCATTCACCTTTCCAACCGCTCTGTTTCCGCCACACCCCTCTGCCAATCCCTCCACTGGCTTCCGATTGCGCAACGGATAAAATTCAAAATCCTAGCACTGACGTACAAAGCCGTCCACCATACTGCCCCGAACTACATCACTGACCTAATATCCAAGTACCGCCCAGCACGCACACTCCACTCCTCACAAGACCTCCTTCTCTCTAGTTCCCTGGTCTCCTCCTCCCATGCCTGCCTCCAGGACATCTCCAGGGTGTCACCCATCCTCTGGAACTCCCTGCCCCAACCCTTCAGATTATCACCTACTCTCCTCTCCTTTAGGCACACCCTGAAAACCCACCTCTTCAGGGAAGCCTACTCCACCCCCTGCTAACTTGCCGACCTCCTCCTCTCTTCCTACCACTCCATCCCCCACAGCTTTCTCCTCCTGTGCCACCATCCCCTCCCTCCTAGATTGTAAGCTCGAAAGAGCAAGGCCCTCGATCCCCTCATGTTTTGCATTGTATTGTTATTGTTCTTTCCCCTTTGTAATGTACAGCGCTGAGTGAACTATTGGCGATTTATAAATACTGTATAATAATAATCTGCTTTATTGACTTCAAAATACATTTTCAAATGTGTAGAAATATCCTGACAATAAGAAGCGTTGCCCAAGATAGATTTGTTAAGACGCCAATGTGGAGCAGTCCTCCCATGAGTCCAGAACGAGAGTGTTAAATGAACCGAATCATGGTCGGATCAAGGTGTGGAAAGAATTTAACTGTATGTATGCAAGTATGGAGGAATATGAGATCAATACGGGAGAAGCAATTATGAGCCCTAGAGAAATAAGAATAATCTCGAGAAGTCGGGTTAGCTTCCCTCCAGGCATCGATAAGATCGTAGGGATATAGAAGCTGGGCAAACTTACGGCTCTGTCTAGAAGGGGACTGAAGCATGGCGGCTCGGGAATGATCCAATATCTAATCTAATGCTAGGTTAGAATCACCAGCCAAAATAACATCACCCTCAAACTCTGAGGCCAAGGAGCTTAATAAGGAATGAAGAAATAACAGTCCATGGACTGGTCATTGTCTCTGGATGTATCACGTACCTGGTGATGTAGGCCAATGGAGAGAGGGCTTCCCTTGCGTATAAGTTCCAGACTCCCCTGGATATGGGACAGCAGGAGTTGGGCCCAAAGTAGCACAGGTTGCCTGTAGGAGTGCTGGTCAGAGGTACACCCAAGAGTACAGCTGATGCACTGGAATGGAGTCTGCAGACAGATGGTGCCTGTGAGAGGTATGCAAGCCTTCAGGGAAACAGAGGACCACAGGATAATCGGTTCAAAGCCAAGGTCAAGTGCCAGGTGAAGATTGGAGCAGACGTATTCAGTAGAATAGCCAGGGTCATACACAGAGGAGCGGGAGAGAATATCCGTTAGCCAAGCCAGGGTCAGGTCAGGAGTCAGGCAGAGAAGACAGGTCCAAGAGCAAGCCGAGTCGGTAACAGGAAATCACTATAGCAAAGGAACACAGACAATAGTACTGGAGTGCCAGAGATCAACCAGCAACTTGAGGGATTGAGGAGTCTCCTTATGAAGGCCGTCTGGCAGCAAACTGAGCCAATGCATGCACAACTATGCACCAGTGTGCATGCGTGTTCCGGCTCGCGTCCGTGTTCCAATGCGCATGGATCTTCGCCACTGTGCACTTCTGCGGCCATGCAGGGTACTGGCAGGAGTGTCAGATCTCCTAGAACTTCTGCTGTGGACAGAACCCTGACAGTGCCCCCCCTAAAGGGCAGCCTCCGGATGCCCACTTGGGCCATCTTTTCTGGATATTTGAAACAGAACTCTTGGAGAAGTCTGGGGGAATGTACATTGCCCTTTGGTTCCCAGGAACTTTCTTTAGGTGGGTACCCCTTCTATTTGATCAAGTATTGGATTTGTCTCCCCCACTTCCTGCAGTCCAGGATTGATTCTACCTCATATTCTTCCTCCTCCCCAACTGTTATTGGTGGCGAAGGTGGTTCTACTCTTCCTGGAAATGGATCAGGAACAGCTGGCTTGAGCAGGGAGACGTGGAAGACTGGATGAATCCTGTATGATTCAGGAAGAGATAGCTCATACGCTACTGGATTAATTTCACATTTGATTTGAAAAGGGCCAATGTACCTTGGTCCCAAAAGGGAGACCATTGGCTGAGACGCATCGCTCCGCACGAGGAAGCCCAGGCGGAACGGTTCCGCCACAACTGGTTGACAGCGGTGGGATCTTTCCTCATTGCGGAGAAAGTCCAAACCACCAACTGGGACGTCTCCATATTTTTCATGGAGACGTCCCTGCTTGGCCAGATGGATATACGGGACCTCCGAAAGCCAGCTCTTCAAAGCCTGCTTGTCGCTCGGGGAGGTATCGCTGGCTCCAAGACCAGAGAGGAACTGTTGGATGAGATTATGGCCCTGGACCAAGCGGATGAGCACACCGCTTCACCTGAAGCACACTCCGCTATGCTTGAAGAGAACACTGCTCCACCAGAAGTGAACTCCGCTTCACGGGAGGAGTTGGAGGAACAGAGCAGTTCAATGGCCCCTGAAATGCCAGGTCCGCCTTATCACCGTATGGAGACCCCTATACCACTCAGATTTACGACAAGAGGTGGAGTGGCATTTGGCTCTGTTGGGAAGCGCTTCCACCTCCGAACAGATTTCCAAAGTCCTGGACGATGCCACCCAACTGCTGCTTAGTCACTCCCAGTCATCAACCGAGGGCTCGGTCTGGGAGGGGATTACCTCCCGCCTTCTCCAGACTGCATCTGGACCAAAGAAAATTCCCTACAAGGCTTATAAAACTTTCTCGGAGGCGGATGGGGACATTGACAGTTTTTTTTTCAGGAGTTTGAACAGTTGTGCACCATCCATGGTGTGGCATCCCAAGACTGGGTCACCATTTGGAGCAGCAAGCTAACCGGTCGAGCTGCAGACGCATTCAGGACTGTACCCGACAGTTACTGCTTGGATTATGATTATGTTAAGGAACACTTGCTGGCCCGCTACACTCTCACTCCAGAGGCGTAGTGCTTAAAGTTCCGAGCACTCAAGAAGAAACCCCAGGACTCCTTCACTGAACGGGGACATTAGCTACAACACGCTGCCCGCAGCTGGGTCTAAGGGTGTCAGATCACCAAGTGGGAGGAACTGTTCGAACGGCTGTTACTGGAGCAGTTTTACAATGGACTTCCAGGGGATGTTAGATATTGGGTCCGGGACAGACACCCCCTAACCTTAGCAGACGCTAGCAGCTGGGCTGATGAGTACCTGGAAAACAGGAGGCTAACCGAGCCTTCCATTCCCCCTGCACCTCGTCCACAACCAGTGGTGCCCACTCTGGTCACCCGAGAATGCCTCAGAACACCTACATCTTCTGACCCAAAGCAGTCTGGCCTGCGCTGTTATGGCTGTAATTAAACAGGGCACATCCGCATTCATTCGTGAGTCCACCAAAGCCCCAGACCAGCCAACCCCCTCAGGGCACTTCCAACTGACCCACCACTCCCTATGGCCAAGCCTCTGCCTACTCCCTACAGGAGCACCCCAGTGACACCGCCTCTTCATAGATGAAATTTACAATGGAAGAAGAGGACTTTGGGGTCTTTCACGAGGCTAACCCTCTCCAGGATGCCACCCCAGACAATCGCCGACATCACCAACTGGTTGCCCATGTTAACGGCTGTTGGACCCAAGGATTATGGGACACTGGGTCCACACTCACCCTAGTCCAACCCCAACTAGTACCAGACTGGGCAAAGACGGGCAGTCTGTGGCCATACAGGTAGCTGGAGTGGGGGACCAGGGCCTGGGACGTTGAAATTGGAGTAATGCACAACTTGCCGACTGAGATTCTCCTTGGAAATGATCTGGGAGTCCTGGTCTCCACTTTTGGCACTGAGACCCCCGCTGAAGCTCATCCAGTCACCGCCAAGCTAGAGAGTATGCTGCCGCTCCACCTGCCGAGGTTTCGGTAAGATTAGAATACCCACCCCCTGCTGAGCTTGTCCCTACCCTGACCTGGGATTCCCTCGCTGATTTCGCTAAAGAAAAAGCCAGTGACCGGACCTTAGACCCCTATAGACAGAGGTCTGGGAGTGATCCTAGGGGATTGGGAGATGTAGGTATGAGTGGGACCAGGGCAAGTTGTACAGGGTCCACGGGGGAGCAGGGGTGGGCGCTGCCCAAATACCTCATCGGCAGATGGTAGTACCGAGGAAGTATCGGCGTGATCTCCTCCGGATTGTGCATGATATTCCCCTTGCTGGGCATTTGGGCAAGTGACGGACCCTGCATCGCTTAACCCAGAGTTTCTTCTGGCCAGGAGTATCGGTGGATGTTCGGGACTACTGTCGGTCTTGTGAGGTCTGCCAGAAGGTAGAGAAGCAGGAAGACAGGCCCAGGGCCACTCTGAGGCCCCTACCTATAGTCTGGGAACCTTTCAGTCGCTGTGGACCTAGTGGGGCCCCTGAAATGGCCTAGTCCCACGGGCAAGAAGTATATCTTGACCATTGTCGAGTACACCACCTGGTATCTGGAGGCCGTAGCGCTGAGAGATATGCAGGCAGAAACAGTTGCTCAAGCCCTGCTACAGATCTTTACTCGGGTAGGATTTCCTCCGGAGATCCTGACCGACCAAGGCACGCAGTTCACAGCTGAGCTTACCCAACAACTTTGAAAGTTGTGTGGGATCAGACCGCTGTACAGCTCTCCCTACCACCCTCAGACCAATGGGCTCTGCGAATGGTTTAACGGTACGCTGAAACAGCTCCTCCAAATGTTCACCATATCCCATAAGGACTGGGAATGGCATCTCCTCACCTCCTGTTCGTCTACCGAGAGGTACCACAGGAGTCCACTGGGTTCTCTCCCTTCGAGCTGCTGTATGGCCGGAGGGTTCGGGGACCCCTGGATCTCCTACGCAAACTCTGGGAGGGAGCAGTGGCCGAGGAGGGGACCTCGGTGGTGACCTATGTGCTGGAGCTCAGCGAGAGGCTACAACGGTTGATGACCCTAGTACGAAACAACCTTGAGGCCGCCCAGAGCCGGCAGAAACGGTGGTACAACCGGTCTGCCTGAGACTGAACATTTTACTTAGGACCAGGGGCGGACTGACAACTAATGGAGCCCCCGGGCAATAGGAGATCATGGGACCCCTGTGTCCCATGATCAAAAAATCCTATGAAAAAGGTACCAGAGGCATCTCATGGGGCCCCCTACTGACCCCCTGGGCAATAGGGGATCATGGGACCCCTGTGTCCTTGCCCAAACTCAAAAAACCTATGAAAAAGGTACCAGGGACATTTTACGGGGGCCCCCTACTGACCCCAGGCCCTCGGGCAGTGCCCGAGTTTCCAAATGGTCAGTCCGCCCCTGCTTAGGACAGAAAGTGTTGGCCTTGAAACCAGTCAGGCATGACAAATTACAGGCTGCCTGACAGGGCCCGTACCAAGTGGTGGAGCAACTCTGTGATACCACGTACATTGTAGCTCGCTGTTCGGATGGAAGGATCCGGCGAATCTTCCATGTGAATATCGAACGACCAGAGGAGAGTGTAGCTGCTATTTGCACTCCAGCTACCGATGACTGAGAAACGCTTCTTCAGCCGGGGCTGTTGGGGGACGGACAGTCCCAGCTGAGTGTAGCAGATGTAGATATCAGCACACGGCTGCCTCCCAAGGCCCAGGAGCAGGCCCGCCAACTGCTCCAAGAGCACCAAGGGCTGTTCTCGTCTCTGTCCGGTAACACCACCACAAATGTTCACCAGGTAGACACACAGGGTCAGGCCCCCCTGAAGCAGGCGGCATACCAAGAGTCTGTCAGAGAAGGGATGAGAAGAGAGATTAAGGAAATGCTGGATTTAGGTGTGATAGAACCCTCTGACAGTCCCTGGGCCTCCCCGGTGGTCCTGGTACCCAAGAAGGATGGAACCATCCGGTTCTGTGTGGACTACCGCAGGTTCAATGACCGGACCGTGGTCCTTGCCTTCCTAGGCACTGCGGGGTACTACCGTAAATTCACCCCCAACTACAGCGCCATTGCTAAACCCCTGACGGATCTGACCCGGAAGAATCCGCCCCGACAGGTTGTGTGGTCCCCAGAATGTGAAACGGCTTTCCAAAAGCTCAAACATGATCTGATCCATACTCCCGTTTTGGCTGCCCCTGACCCTTCCAAATGGTTTTGTGTCCACATAGATGATGCCTCCACCTTTGGATTGGGCGCTGTTCTGAGCAAAATCGGGGACGATGGGAATGACCATCCAGTGGCCTACCTAAGAAGAAATTTGTTACCCCGGGAGGTGGCCTACGCTGCTGTGGAGAAAAAGAATGTCTTGCCTTGGTATGGGCCCTCAAGAAATTGCAGCCCTACCTGTACGGGCGCTCCTTCATTGTACTCACAGATCACAACCCTCTGGTGTGGCTAAACCGGGTCTGCGGGGACAATGGTCATCTGCTGCGGTGGTGCTTGGCCCTCCAACCCTATAACTTTGCCATCCAGTACCGACCGGGGAAGCAAAACTCCAATGCGGATGGGTTGTCCCAGCAAGCCCAGTTGGAGAAGTAACCCTCTGAACTGACCAGCCCCAATCAGACCCGGACTCGCCGGGTGTTACGCAACGGAGGAGCCTTGTGACGAACTGTCCCTTTGTAATAACACTTTGCCCTTTCTGTTTCAGTTTTCTCCTCTTTGTAAAGCTGTATACATATAGCAGCTGTTATGTAGACAGGCATTCTATACTTTTTGTTTAGGGTCATTTGAACTTTTAGACTTTCACTTCTATAGAGTTCATACTGTGTTGTTGTGTTGTAGGGTTTTGTTATGGGTGCCAGACTGTCTGGTGGGGGTGAAGCTGCATATACTGAGTTGTGTTCAATAAAGTTTAATTAATTCCCCCTATACACAGTTTCGACTCGTGGTTTGGGATATCAGGGAAGGATTGTTTTTGAGCTCTAATACCTGCCTTGGCAGAGCTCTAGAAGACTTGCCGGAAAGGGGGACCATTGGCTGAGATGCATCGCTCCGCACGAGGAAGTCCAGGCGGAACGGTTCCGCCACAGAAGTCATGGTAAGTAGGAGGAACAGATTGACTGGCATCTGGTGTAGGTTGAACTGAGAGGTACCCGGGGAAATTGGTGGGTGTGGAGGCGCCACAGTGCTGAAGACTAGAGATGAGCGAATCGAACCAGGCGAAGTGGAATTCGATACGAATTTCAGGAAAAATTCGATTTGCGTCGAATCCGAATATTAGCCTACTTCGGGTGCGCAAATCGGATTTTTCCCGATCAGCCGGCAAAAGTGGCCCTGCAGAGAGCTCCGCTATTTCTGACAGTTCTCTGACAGTTCCTTCACATGTACAGCGGTTGAAACATTGTATCTATTTGTTTCCATTTAGGATACAGATGTTTTTATTCGGAAACAGATGTTTCAACCGCTGTACATGTGAAGGAGCTGTCAGAGAACTGTCAGAAATAGAGGAACTCTGCAGATACCCTTTTTGCCGGCTTGGAATTCTTTTTATTTTCATCCTACTTCTTCTTCTTCTTCTTCTTCTTCCTCTTCATCCTCATCCTCATCCTCTTCTTCTTCTTCTTCTGAGGATGAGGATGAAGAAGAAGAAGAAGAAGAAGAAGTAGGATGAAAATAAGAATAATTCCAAGCCGGCAAAAAGTGTATCTGCAGAGCTCCTCTAAGTGTATCTGCAGAATAGAGGAGCTCTGCAGATACACTTTTTGCCAGCTTGGAATTCTTATTTTCATCCTACTTCTTCTTCTTCCTCTTCATCCTCATCCTCATCCTCTTCTTCTTCTTCTGAGGATGAGGATGAAGAAGAAGAAAAAGAAGAAGAAGAAGTAGGATGAAAATAAGAATAATTCCAAGCCGGCAAAAAGTGTATCTGCAGAGCTCCTCTAAGTGTATCTGCAGAATAGAGGAGCTCTGCAGATACACTTTTTGCCGGCTTGGAATTCTTCTTATTTTCATCCTACTTCTTCTTCTTCTTCCTCTTCATCCTCATCCTCATCCTCTTCTTCTTCTTCTGAGGATGAGGATGAAGAAGAAGAAGAAGAAGTAGGATGAAAATAAGAATAATTCCAAGCCGGCAAAAAGTGTATCTGCAGAGCTCCTCTAAGTGTATCTGCAGAAAAGAGGAGCTCTGCAGATACACTTTTTGCCGGCTTGGAATTCTTCTTATTTTCATCCTACTTCTTCTTCTTCTTCTTCCTCTTCATCCTCATCCTCATCCTCTTCTTCTTCTTCTGAGGATGAGGATGAAGAAGAAGAAGAAGTAGGATGAAAATAAGAATAATTCCAAGCCGGCAAAAAGTGTATCTGCAGAGCTCCTCTATTCTGCAGATACACTTAGAGGAGCTCTGCAGATACACTTTTTGCCGGCTTGGAATTATTCTTATTTTCATCCTACTTCTTCTTCTTCTTCTTCATCCTCATCCTCATCCTCAGAAGAAGAAGAAGAGGATGAGGATGAAGAAGAAGAAGAAGAAGTAGGATGAAAATAAGAAGAATTCCAAGCCGGCAAAAAGTGTATCTGCAGAGCTCCGCTAAGTGTATCTGCAGAGCTCCGCTATTTCTGACAGTTCTGTGACATTCACTCCATACAGCGGTTGAAACATTGTATCTATTTGTTTCCATAAATGGAAACAAATAGATACAATCTTTCAACCGCTGTATGGAGTGAATGTCACAGAACTGTCAGAAATAGGCTATTTCTGACAGTTCTGTGACATTCACTCCATACAGCGGTTTCAACAACATTCACTCCATACAGCGGTTGAAACATTGTATCTATTTGTTTCCATAAATGGAAACAAATAGATACAATTTTTCAACCGCTGTATGGAGTGAATGTCACAGAACTGTCAGAAATAGGCTATTTCTGACAGTTCTGTGACATTCACTCCATACAGCGGTTGAAACATTGTATCTATTTGTTTCCATAAATGGATCCATTTATGGAAACAAATAGATACAATGTTTCAACCGCTGTATGGAGTGAATGTTGTTGAAACCGCTGTATGGAGTGAATGTCACAGAACTGTCAGAAATAGCCTATTTCTGACAGTTCTGTGACATTCACTCCATACAGCGGTTGAAACCGCTGTATGGAGTGAATGTCACAGAACTGTCAGAAATAGCCTATTTCTGACAGTTCTGTGACATTCACTCCATACAGCGGTTGAAAGATTGTATCTATTTGTTTCCATTTATGGAAACAAATAGATACAATGTTTCAACCGCTGTATGGAGTGAATGTCACAGAACTGTCAGATATAGCGGAGCTCTGCAGATACACTTAGCGGAGCTCTGCAGATACACTTTTTGCCGGCTTGGAATTCTTCTTATTTTCATCCTACTTCTTCTTCTTCTTCTTCATCCTCATCCTCTTCTTCTTCTTCTGAGGATGAGGATGAAGAAGAAGAAGAAGTAGGATGAAAATAAGAAGAATTCCAAGCCGGCAAAAAGTGTATCTGCAGAGCTCCTCTAAGTGTATCTGCAGAATAGAGGAGCTCTGCAGATACACTTTTTGCCGGCTTGGAATTATTCTTATTTTCATCCTACTTCTTCTTCTTCTTCTTCATCCTCATCCTCAGAAGAAGAAGAAGAGGATGAGGATCAAGAGGAAGAAGAAGAAGAAGAAGTAGGATGAAAATAAGAATAATTCCAAGCCGGCAAAAAGTGTATCTGCAGAGCTCCTCTATTCTGCAGATACACTTAGAGGAGCTCTGCAGATACACTTTTTGCCGGCTTGGAATTCTTCTTATTTTCATCCTACTTCTTCTTCTTCTTCTTCTTCATCCTCATCCTCAGAAGAAGAAGAAGAGGATGAGGATGAGGATGAAGAGGAAGAAGAAGAAGTAGGATGAAAATAAGAAGAATTCCAAGCCGGCAAAAAGTGTATCTGCAGAGCTCCTCTATTCTGCAGATACACTTAGAGGAGCTCTGCAGATACACTTTTTGCCGGCTTGGAATTCTTCTTATTTTCATCCTACTTCTTCTTCTTCTTCATCCTCATCCTCATCCTCAGAAGAAGAAGAAGAGGATGAGGATGAAGAAGAAGAAGAAGAAGTAGGATGAAAATAAGAAGAATTCCAAGCCGGCAAAAAGTGTATCTGCAGAGCTCCGCTAAGTGTATCTGCAGAGCTCCGCTAAGAAATAGCGGAGCTCTGCAGATACACTTTTTGCCGGCTTGGAATTCTCCTTCTTCTCATCCTGCTTCTTCTTCTCATCCTTCTTCTTCTCATCCTTCTCCTCCTTCTCATCCTTCTCCTGCTTCTCATCCTTCTCCTTCTTCTCATCCTGCTTCTTCTTCTCATCCTTCTCCTTCTTCTCATCCTTCTTCTTCTCATCCTTCTCCTTCTTCTCATCCTTCTTCTCATCCTTCTCCTTCTCATCCTTCTTCTCATCCTTCTTCTCATCCTTCTTCTCATCCTTCTTCTCATCCTTCTTCTCATCCTTCTCATCCTTCTCCTTCTTCTCATCCTTCTCCTTCTCCTTCTTCTCATCCTTCTCCTTCTCCTTCTTCTCCTTCTCCTTCTTCTCATCCTTCTCCTTCTTCTCATCCTTCTCCTTCTTCTCATCCTTCTCCTTCTTCTCATCCTTCTCCTTCTCCTTCTTCTCATCCTTCTCCTTCTCCATCTTCTCATCCTTCTCCTTCTCCTTCTTCTCATCCTTCTCCTTCTCCTTCTCCTTCTTCTCATCCTTCTCCTTCTTCTCATTCTTCTTCTCCTTCTTCTCATCCTTCTCCTTCTTCTCATCCTTCTTCTCATCCTTCTCCTTCCTCTCATCCTTCTTCTCATCCTTCTCCTTCTGCTCATCCTTCTTTTCATCCTTCTTCTCATCCTTCTCCTTCTTCTCATCCTTCTCCTTCTCCTTCTTCTCATCCTTCTCCTTCTCCTTCTTCTCATCCTTCTCCTTCATCTCATCCTTCTCCTTCTCCATCTTCTCATCCTTCTCCTTCTCCTTCTTCTCATCCTTCTCCTTCTCCTTCTTCTCATCCTTCTTGTTCTTCTCATCCTTCTCCTTCTCCTTCTTCTCATCCTTCTCCTTCTTCTCATCCTTCTCCTTCTCCTTCCTCATCTCCAAGGGCATTTAAATTAAAGGTACAGTGTTCTGCACTAATTTAAAGGCTCTCTGAAGCCTAGAAACCCTTTTTATAAGTTAACTTCGTAGCGAATAAATTCGCATCGAATCGAATTTCTTCCTGGAATTCGGCGAATCAGCCAAATCAAATTTTTGAATAATTCGCTCATCTCTACTGAAGACAATAGCTTGATGGAAAGGTGACTTGTTTCTTGGGCCAGTTGATTTGTGGGTTGTGGGCTTGCAACCAGGGTATTCCTAGGATGGCTGGAAATATGGGGGATCTGATAATGTCAAAACAGATGAACTCCCGGTGGCCGGAGTCAGTTGTTGCTAGGACGGGAATGGTTTCCCGGGTAACAGGTCCTGAGCTAGGAGTAGTGTCATCCGCTAGTAATACATCAAGTCTTTGTTTCTTTGGATGAAGAGGAATAAGTAAGTCCTTGGCAAGGTTGATCTCCAAGAAACCGCTACAGGCTCCTGAATCAACGATTGCCCACAAATTGACTTCCCTTCCAGCCATCTGCAATGATATGGGAAGGGTGACATGGGTGGTTAAAGTTCCGGTTAACTGGAGATACGAAGGATGGGGCTGGCTGGACTTAATTGGTCGCACTGGGCAGTTGCGCAAAAAATAGCCCATGGCCCCACAGTAAAGACATAGGTTGCCTTGCATATGCGTAGCCTTTCTTCTGGAGTTAGAGCAGGTCGGAGAAAGCCAATTTGCATTGGTTCTACTTCAGAAGTGCAGATGGGCTGAGGAGCAGGGGCAGGAGCCGCTGGTCCTTGAATCCTCGGCAGAACCCACGTGGGTCGAAAGGTCTGAGTACGTTCAGAATGTCTTTCCCATAGTTGTCGATCCAACTGGGTAGAGAGCTGAATAAGGTTCTCCAAGGAGGAGGGAACTTCCACCCTAGATAACTCATCCTTGAGGGATTTAACAGGCCTAGACAGAACTGGTATTTTAACAGTGCATCATTCAAACCGGTATCAGCTGACCATTTGCGGAATTCCACAATATAGTCCTCCACAGGCCTCCGACCCTGTTGTAGAGCATGGAGGGCAGACTCAGCAGTGGAGGTCCTCTAGGGATCATCATAAAGGGCAGTCATGGCTTCAAAAAATGTGATCACTGAGTTGAGTGCTGGGTTCTTTTGTCCCAGTAGGCTGTGTGCCCATGACTGAAGTACGTCAGACAAAAAAGAAGATAATGAACCCAACCTTGACCGCCTCAAGTGAAAAAGTCCTCAGCTGCAGAGCAAAATACAGCTGACAAGCATTTTTAAAGGCTCTGAATTTACATTGGTCCCCGAGGAATCGTTCAAGAGTGGGGACCCTGGGCTCCGGAGGCGGTAACACCACAGCAGGTGTAGCAGCAGGAGGCGAATTAACTAGAAGTATTTTGGTCTGCAGAAGTCAGAGAAGTAGTGAGGGATGAAGACGTCCTTCCAGCTGAAAGTATCCTTCCTGCAGATCTTTAACTGCTTGTATAAGTGCCATCATGTGTTGGCACAGGGCCTCTAATGCGAAAGCGCCTCTCTTGGCCTCAGACATAGTGGCTGGTTGATACTATCACGTACCTGGTGATGGAAGCCAACGGGGAGAGGGCTTCCATTGCGGCTAAGTTCCAGACTCCCCTGGATATGGGACAGCAGGAGTTGGGCCCAAAGTAGCACAGGTCGCCTGTAGGAGTGCTGGTCAGCGGTACACCCAGGAACACAGCTGATGCACTGGAATGGAGTCTGCAGACAGGTGGCGCCTGTGTGAGGTATGCAAGCCTTCATGGAAACAGAGGACCACAGGATAGTCGGTTCAAAGCCAAGGTCAAGTGCCAGTTAGAGATTGGAGCAGACGTAGTCAGTAGAATAGCCGGGGTCATACACAGAGGAACATGACAGAATATCCATTAGCCAAGCAGAGAAGACAGGTCCATGAGCAAACCGGGTCGGTAACAGGAAATTGCTATAGCAAAGGTACACAGACAAAGGTACTGGGGAGCAAGAGATCAACCAGCAACATGAGGGAGTGATGAGCCTCCTTATGAAGGCTGTCTGGCGCCAAACTGAGCCAATGCGTGCGCAGCTATGCACTATTGCGCATACGTGTTCCGGCTCGCGTCCGTGCGCCAATGCGCATGGATCTTCACCAATGTGCACTTCTGCGGCCATGCAGGGTACTGGCAGGAGTGCCAGATCTCCTAGAACTTCAGCTGTGGACAGAACCCTGACAGGATGCAAGTTGATGTGAGAAAACACTGTTGCCTGGCTATGCAGAGAGAGGGTTAGGGATGTCCACAACATAGTGACCCTCACGAAGGTAGAGCTACATGCTAAAGAAAGAGAACTAAATATATTTGTTAAGGAATTATGATCATCAATGAATACATCCTTTAAAAAAACAATGCTTTGAAGGTTTCTAAAGATTACACTGAACATTAAAATGTATATTTATAAATAATATAAATAGTTAAAAAAAATTAATAAATACATACATATTTTGTATCTATGGATAGTTTTTGGATTTTGTGTCTATGGATAGTTAGATTAACTCCCTGAAGGGCAAGGCATATGGGAGAGTTATTGTTTAATTTAATAATAATCAAATCATTATAACCACCAAAACAACAACAACTTCAATAGCAACATTATTTAATCATTCCTTGGAGGATTCTAATTAGCTTTAGACTCCCTGTCTGTGTTATGACCAGGGGTTTATATAGAAGCTAATCACAGCGTAGTTTATTTACCACTAAGCAAAAATGAAGGAAAAGCCATGCTACACATATGTAGCCAATTACTAAACAACATTTAAACCAATCGTGCAAAATTCAGTTTGTTTCATTCATTTTTGAAGAGGATAAAAATATTAACATTTCAATTCTTGCCAAAAGTTTTCTTTTATTATTTGTCATGGGAGCTGACCTATGGAAGGTAAGTTTGATATATTGATTATTTTGTTAAAATCTTTGTGTTTATGAAAAATATTATTTTGAACTAAAAAAAAAACCGGTAAATAAAATTGACATTTAAAATAGAATTCGTGCTAGGTAAATATGAAATTACAGTTTTTGTTTTTCCTTTCTTTTCTTTTTTAATGCAATAAACGAAAAAAAAAAAGTCATGCAATACAAAAACATAAAACAAATGATAAAACTAGAAACTATATGAACCTAAATTTATGTTGACAGTGTAGGGCAGAAAATTTAAAGCATGAGATAATGTTGATTAAAAAAGAACAATTTTCTTCTCGTTACATACAGTATATTGCAAAAATTTTAAAGAAACTGTAATAAATGGCATATTTTGTTAAATGTATTATATTATACTATACTTAACCCCTTGGTGACTGAGGAAAAAACACATTTTAATGCCTGAATACAAATTTGGAATTTTGACACATTTATCACAACTACTTAGTGTATCCAAGTGGATTACACCTTGTTTTTTTCAGGACAAATGGTAAAATATAAAATCAGAAATAGTGTCGCGCTCCACTACCAATTGCAAAAAAATGTGAATAAATAAATATTAAGTAAAATTTTAGTCCAGCATCAAAAGAATATATATCAATATCACTGCAATTATATTACTGCTGCAAACATGTCCTTATTAAGTCTGTGACTTTGACACTTCTAGTGCTGTGATAGGAGATAATAACCGTGCAGTCCACCAATCATAAAAAATATTATGCACCTTCCCTGGTTGTGTCCCTTTAATTGGACTTAATGGTAAATGAATAGGATTATCCCTCTTTCCCTGGGATGGATGGATGGATGGATGGATGGATTTTCCTCCATAGGTGTAATAGCCATGAAATGTAATAAAAAAATATAGTGCCTTATCCTCTTTAAAATTTAATTTATTAAATACAGTAGTGCACTCACATATATGACAAGTTAAAAATGCTTTAAAATGTTGAAATTTGAATCCACAGTAAAGTTTTCCAATATTGCTGAATACTTGCTGTATGTTGCTTTAAGCGTCATGACGTCACACATGCACAATTGTACAGAGGATAAGGCGCTATATTCTTTTATTACATTTCATGGCCATTATACCTGTGGAGAAAAATCTCTAAGGAAGCAAGGAGACCCCCTAGTGGGAAGAGGGAACACTCCATCCATCCATCCATCCATCCATCCCAGGGAAAGAGGGATAATCCTATCCATTTAACACTAAGTCCAATTAAAGGGACACAAGCTTTTTATGACCTCACTAAACGGTCTGGTCATATACACCAGGTGAGAGCACAACCGGGGAAGGTGCATAATATTTTTTATGATTGGTGGACTGCACGGTTATTATCTCCTATCACAGCACTAGAAGTGTCAAAGTCACAGACTTATTAAGGACATGTTTGCAACAGTAATATAATTGCAGTGATATTGATACATATTCTTTTGATGCTGGATTAATATTTATTTATTCACATTTTTTTGCAATTGGTAGTGGAGCGTGACACTATTTCTGGTTTTTTATTTTACCATTTGTCCTGAAAAAAACAAGGTGTAATCCAGTTGGATACACTAAGTAGTTGTGATAAATGTGTCAAAATTCCAAATTTCAGGCATTCAAATTTGTTTTATCCTCAGTCAATAGGGGGTTATGTATAGTATAATATAATACATTTAACAAAATATGCCATTTATTACAGTTTCTTCACAGTTTTTACACACATTTTAAATTTTATTTTCACTATTGTATTGGTTTTCCACAATTTTAGTATCATTTATAGTATTTAATCATTTAAATATTTATTAGCACTTTGTATACACCATAGCAGCTCACAAGACCCCACACTTTAGTATTACATGGTAAAATATATCCCCTGATTTTTTTCATTATTAAAGGAAAACTGGCCCCAAATTGTAACGGCAGCCCACCAAGTGGTAGGCCACAAAAAAGAGAGCGGGGTCAGCGCATGCTGAAGTGCACAAAAGTCACCAACTGTCTGCAGAGTCAATAGATGAAGACTTGGCTTTGGGTTTAATACGGCTTTAACAAAAGCCTGGTGTCCAAATAAACACAACATTACAACATTGTATAACAATCTTTTCCTATAGCCCTGTTCCCCTCGGCCTCTGTTGCCGGCACTTAATAAAGTGGAACTTCACTCTCTCAATCAACATTGACTATTTTTATTCCTCATACTGATAGTAAATAGATAGGAAAGTATATTATATTTACCTGTTTTAAACTTTTTTTTTCATTTCTTAAGTTACTTCTTTGTTTCCATACCTAGGTAAATAATGTCATACATCCCAGCCTTCAGTAGAGGAGGAGGGCTTTGCTGAACTAAGCACACCCTCCTGCCTTCATGCCTAAGCTAAGGGCAGATGGATTCCAGGAAGTAAATGCTAAATACACTCACTGGCCACTTTTTTCGGTACACCTATTCAATTGCTTGGTAACACAAATTGCTAATGTTAAGTACTCCTTTTGAATGAAGGACATCAACGCCAATTCTGTTGCATTCGTCTGATATACGTTTACTAGAGAATTACAATGTACATTGGGTCACAAAGCATGCAGAAAACAATGTGACAAAAAATGATTACATGGGTGGATGTTTATATAGGAATTCTTCAACATGACCTGTTCAATTGCTTGGTAACACAAATTGCTAATCAGCCAATCACATGGCAGCAACTTAATGCATTTAGGCATCTAGACGTGGTGAAGACGACTTGCTGAAGTTCAAACCAAGCATCGGAATGGGGAAGAAAGGGGATTTAAGGCTGAGAGCTGCTCTCCAAGACTTAGACTGGGAGGGAATATTGGCATCGATGAACACAACACAGAAATGTGAGTTTTTCCAAAAGACTGTATGTGAACACACTGCAAAATATATTCCCATTGGCAACAAGAAAAGAGCTTTTATTAAATATAAAAATGAAGGAACGCAATCATCGTTTAAACATTACAAAGAATATTACAAAATATGCAGAAAGGAAATAAAGGCCACAAACATTGAAAATGAACGACAGATCGCAAAAGATAGCAGGACCAACCCCAAAAAATTCTTCAAATATATTAACCACTTGCCCTCTAGAGGATTTACCCCCCTTAATGACCAGGCCTCTTTTTGCTACTCGGCGCTGCACTAATTCAACTGATAATTGCGCGGTCATGCAATGCTGCACCCAAATGAAATTTACGTCCTTTTTTTCACACAAATAGAGCTTTCTTTTGGTGGTATTTGATCACCTGTGCGCTTTTTATTTTTCACGCTATAAACAAAAAAAGACCAAAAATTTTGAAGAAAAACTATATTTTTTTACTTTTGGCTATAAAAAATATATAGTAAACTCAAAGTTAGTTATAAATTTAGATACTGCATTTTACGCCATTTTTTTGCTATACAGCGCAGCACTGGTTTAACTGACAATTGTGTGCTTATGCAATACGATACATAATTTAAATTTATGTCCTTTTTTCTCACAAATAGAGCTTTCTTTTGGTGGTATTTGATCACATGTGAGCTTTTTATTTTTGGCGCTATAAACAAAAATGTTTGAGAAAAAAAATAGTTTTGAAAAAAACAATATTTTCTCTTTTCTCTCATAAAAAATATCCAAAAAACTAAAAAATCATCATAAATGTAGACCAAAATGTATTCTGCTACATGTTTTTGGTTAAAAAAATCCAAAAAAGTGTATATTTATTGCTTTGTGTGAAGTTATAGCGTCTACAAACTATGGTATAGATAATGGAATTTACAGCTTTTACTTTCTGACTGCTCATCACATTTCTTGAGGTGCGGGGAGTATAGACATCTGCAAATTTTTGATTAAGATGATTTACGAGGGGCTGAATTTTGTGGAGCCGGTCAAATTTAGGGTCACCCCGAGGACGACAGAGTGTATTGTCGTTGAAATACATAAAACACATTAAACTCTCGTATCTATGCCTGGCCATGGCAGCAGAGAACAGGGCATATGATGAATCGGGTCTGTGGACCAATACAACCGCAATTCATTTTTTTTAGTAATGCCCATGTTGAGGGTTAGGTCCAAAAAAATTTTTAATTCGGAAACCGTAATGAGCTTCCATGCGAATGGTCTGGCAAGGTTTGGATTTGGGTTGGTGGCGATAAATTGTTGTGCATATAAATTGCTTTGATCCACAATCAATGCATACAGATCTTCCGTGAAAAACAGCTCCAAATTATCAAGGGGGTTAGTTAAATTTGCTATTTCCATCTGAATTCCGGGTTGGGCAGTGAATGGGGGAAGCATGGGTAGGGGGTGGGGGGTGTGTACTTCTCTGTTACACACTGTCCCGGAAGGCTGTGCTCAGCCTTCCTCCCTGTCGGTGTTTGCCGGCAATCGCCAGGCTCTGGCGGGTAATCACCAGCCGGGACCCGGTGATTGACACCCGCGATCAGTGCCGTGGGTAGGGCAGGGCATGCGTCCCCTACCCTGAAATGCAGGATCACGTTTATATTTGTGATCCTGCGCACAGGGGCCCCTTGTAGCAGTATATGTACTGCAGGCGGTCCCCTAGTGGTTAATAGTAAAAAGATTCTAGAAGCAGTGGGCGGGAGGTGAGGATGAGCTGGTCTGCACTCTCAGGGGATCCTGACCAATCCTCAAGCAGGTGACTTGGCATGGGGTCAGGAAAGCCCTTAAAAGTGGCTGAGATGCAGGTCCCTAGGAGGGGGCCCAGTGGGAAAGGGCCTACCTACAGGCAGGGTGCTGGAAAGGAGGATCTCTTAACATCATCATACTCCAGAGCAAGGACCACCTGTAGAGCCAGAAAAGGAGCTAGCCCAGTAGAAGGCCTGAAGGCAGCCACCTACCTAAATCTGCACGCAGGACTGAGACTGAGTGAGTAGTCCTACACCCCCAGGCCAAACAGGGGAAAAAGAGCACTCTGGTGGGAAACCCAATTAGCTCCTTTCCTGGGACTGTTTCATTTAAAGTGGCAGGCACTGGATTTCCTTACCCAGGGATTCCCTCAGACAACTTGTCAGGAATCAGGGTATGACCAGAGGTATGTGAACTGACACAGGGAAACGCAGGCTTCAGATATGTTATAAACAATATAATTTATTAATACTAACAATACAAAACGCAGAGCAATACTAAAACATAAACACAGTGCAAACAAACCAAACCAAACCACCCACAGATAACAATATATACAATGCAAGCGTAGTCAGGCAGGCTGGGTCGATAACAATCGGGCAGGTAGGTACAGGAGGAGCAGGCGGAGAGTAGTCAGGTCACGAGCCGGGTACAGCAACTAACAGGCAGGTAGGTACAGGGGGTCAGGCAGAGAATGGTCGGGGTCACAAGCCAGGGATCAAACAGGAGAAGTCAGCAGAGGTCAGGATCAGGCAGGGTCGGCAACAAGTCAGGCAGGAACAGGAATGCAGGTTACAAGATACAGGGGCCCATGGAAAAACACACACCAATGCCCTGACTGTGAATCTGGCCATTCCTTAAATACAACCCCCGTAATCAGCTTCAGGTGTTTGGCTGACTGCAGGGTTGAGTCTCTGATTGCTGAGAGCACCCGCTGGCCAGCCCTGGTACTGCAGCCCACAAGGCAGGTGAGTCCCACCATTATTGGCAAGTCCATTCCTGACACAACTGTATAAGAAGAGTATTATCTGGGGTCTGCAGAGGTACACCTGGAGAGGCTAGAGTGCTTTCCAAGCAGAAGTTCTACTGTGTAAAGACTTGTACATAATTGCTAAGGAGTTTGTTCTCAGTTGCAGTTCCACTGGGCATCCCGTACACCCCTTATCCCATCCACGTTCAACACCCCTCAATAAGACATAAAAAGCCAAGCTCAAGGACTGTTTACAGACTCTGAATGCAAGTCTGTGGAAAACTGTGTGTTGCCTGGCTGTGCAGGACTACAGGGGGACCCAAATCTCTAGCGACTCCTAAGGGGGTAGTGCTACATATACTAATGCTGGAAAGGCTATTGTTTGAGCAATCAGATCAAGGGTCTTGAATTAAAATTCACGTAAGACCAGTCAGTAACATTTTCTTCTGGCAGAGGTCTCATGTTTGCGCTATAACACATCACAGCTCCCCCTGTACATCACAGCTCCCCCTGTACATCACAGTCCCCCCTGTACATCACAGCTCCCCCTGTACGTCACAGCTCCCCCTGTACATCACAGCTCAGTGTCTTTACCACCTCCCACCTGCCATATAGTACAATGATGGGCGAAAGGTGGTTCTCTCATTCTGGGAGGGTGTCATAGGACGTCCTTCCATTCTAATCGCGCATGTGCGGCTCCAGGAGCACGTAGCGTGGCGATCGGCGGTGCGCTGTGTTCCTTGGACACAACGGATCACCGATCAATGGACAGAGTCGAAGATGTTGGCTCGGTCATGTGATCAGCTGTGTCCAATCCAGGGGTGGACTGAAAACTCATGGGGCCACCAGGCAATCGGGAATCATGGGGCCCCTGTGTCCTTGCCTACACTCCAAAAAGCCTATGAAAAAGGTACCAGGGGCATCTCATGGGGTCCCCTACTGCCCTCAGGCAGTTCCAGAGTTTCCAAATGGTCAGTCCGCCCCTGGTCCAATCACAGCTGATCCCATGTAAACAGGGAAATGACGGTTATCGGCATTTCTCTCCTCACGCTGACAGCTCGAGAGCAGAGGAGAGCCGGTAAGCTGCATTCCTCAGAGGGGGCATGTACACTGATCATCAGTGTGCCCTGATGATCTGTGTAGCCCCAGCAGTGCCACCTGTCAGTGTCCATCAGTGCCAGCTGTCAGTGATCATCCATGCCACCTGCCAGTGCCCATCAGTGCCACATCAGTGCCACATTTCAGTGCCTACCAGTGCACATCAATGCCGCATATCAGTACCCATCTGAGCTGCCTTCAGTGTCACCCATCAGTGCCACCTATCAGTGCTGCCAGTCAGTGCCGCCTATCAGTGCCAGTCAGTGCTGCCTATAAGTGCCAGTCACTGCCGCCTATCAGTGTGCATCAGTGCCACCTATCAATGCAGGTCAGTGCCACTTATCAGTGCTGCCAGTCAGTGCCACCTGTCATTGCCGCCTATCAGTGTGCATTAGTGCCATCTAACAGTGCCAGTCAGTGGCGCCTATCAGTGCCATATAGCAGTGCTGCCTTTCAGTGCCTATCAGTGATGCCTGTCAATGCCCATCAGTGCCACCTACCAGTGCCTCCTCATCAGTGCCCATCAGTGTCCATCAGTGTCCATCAGTGCAGCCTATCAGTGCCCATCACTGCAGCCTCATTAGCGCACATCAGTGAAGGAGAAAAATCAATTATTTACAACATTTTATAACAAAAACTTTATATAAGAAAAAACTTTTTTTTTTTTTTAATTTTCAGTGGTTTTTGGTTTGTTTAAGAAAAAATAAAAAACCCCGAGGTGATTAAATACCACCAAAATAAAGCTCTATCTGTCACAAAAAAAGATAAAAATTTCATATGGGTACAGTGTTGCATGACCGCGCAATTGTCATTCAAAATGCGACAGCGCTGAAAGCTGGAAATTGGCCTGGGCAGGAAGGGGGTATAAGTGCCCTGTAGGTTAGTGGTTAACCTATCCTTCCCCTCATAGCCTCCTTTACATTACAACCCTCGTTAACATCACAGTCCCTTCTTTACATCAGTGACCACAATCTCCCATTACTTTTACATCACAGACCCCCTTCATATCACAGCCTCACCCCCTTTACAGTAGTACTACACAGTCCTCAGCTCCCCTTCACAACACAGATCCCCTTTACATTGGAGTCCCCTACATATCACAGATCCCCTTTACATTGGAGTCCCCTACATATCACAGGGAACCTTTATATCACAGTTTACCTTTTACATTGTATTCTCCTTCACATCACAGTGCCCCATTACTTTGCCGTACCCTTTATAACACAGCACCCCTTTATAACACAACACCCCTTTATAACACAGCACCCCTTTATAACACAACACCCCTTTATAACACAGCACCCCTTTATAACACAGCACCCCTTTATAACACAGTGCCTCTCACATCAGAGTGCCCATTTATATTACAGTGCCTCTTTCAATGTAAACCTCTCCAGCCTCACAGTTCTACTTTCAGCAGGGCAGATGCAGTTGTCTGCTTGGGATGTCCTCTCCTGGGTCTCCCACCTATCATCCTCACAGCAGGGCTGGGGGCGAGCGGTGCTGCAGATCTGGATGGAGGACAGGAGCTACACAACTCATTATATTACCAATCAGGTGACTACCGCTTGTTAGTTTGAAAAGACTCTCCCTCTCTGTGCAGATCTGCAGCACCTCCCACCCCTTGCCCTACTCTAAGGATTAAATCAATGGCCATTTGGGGGACCCGGGAGAGGACACCCAGCTGCTAAGTGACCCAGACAGGACTGTCACTTGGTCTGGGTCCGGACCACGGTCCGCTATTTATTGATCCCTGAATTAGATATTTTGTATCATTTGCTCGTTTTCACTGAGAGGCGCCTGCTGCATCTGCTGGTACCCAGCCACTGAGCCCACACATCTATATTTTAGATTAAGATATCCATCCAGGAGGATTTAGCACTGTCCATACTGTAACTCTGGCAACCAATGTTGAAGCCCTAATGAAGGAGGATGCTTTGGCTCAAAACGTGTTTGTTACTGGTTTGTTACTGGTTATAGCGCTGATGCTATTTGAGCAATAAAATAATACAATTAATTAATTGTATTTATTTATATGATCTAGGCCAATGAAGATTCCTTGCAATCTGTTTCTTCCAATACAACTTGTATCCATGTGACAGAATTCATCTTTTTCGGATTCCCGAGCCTCCAGAATTACAACAATTTACTTTCTTGTGTATTTCTTTTTATCTACCTCTTCACCCTCTCTGGCAATGGCTTTATCTTCTTCTTGGTTATCTTTGACCGGCATCTCCATACCCCAATGTATTTTTTTGTCGGAAATTTGTCCTTTATAGACATGACTTTCGCTTCAGTAACCATCCCGAAGATGTTGGCCAAGTTCCTGATGAACCTGGATACCATTTCCTTCACCGCCTGCTTTGTACAGATGTATATTTTTCTGTCTTTGGGAGCAACAGAGTGTTATCTCCTGGCCGTAATGGCCTACGATCGCTACATAGCTATATGCTCACCCTTACACTACCAAACCATCATGACAAGACAACTTTACATAAGACTGTCAATGGCAGCCTGGTGTGGAGGCTTTGCTGCTCCAATTGTAGTCACCATTCTTGCCTTAAATGTACCTTACTGTGGTCGCAACATACTCTACAATTACTACTGTGATTATTCTCCGCTGCTCGGTTTGGCTGGTGTCGACAACTTCTTCTATAGAGAAGTTGGGTCCTTCTGTGGTGCCGTTGTCATTTTGTCAAGCTTTTCTGTAATTCTTATATCTTACACTAATATTATTTTAACAATTCTCAGGATCAGTTCCAAAGGAGGCCGGAAGAAAACCTTTTCTACCTGTGCCTCTCACTTTACAGTTGTCAGTATATATTTCTTGCCACTTATGTTTGTGTACATTCGTCCAACAGGCGAATACTCATCTGAAGTGGATTCTTTGGTGTCCCTGGTATATTCAGTATTAACTCCTATAATGAATCCCATAATATACAGCATGAGAAACAAAGACGTTAAAATTGCTTTCCAGAGGAAAATAGGCTTCATCTGTACCAGAAGTAGTTTGGCCACAGAATAGAACGCATGTGATTAATGAATAAAGCCATTTATTAACTTGGATGAATTAAATGAACATTCTATAACAGTTTTGGCTCAATTTGTTCTTAATTTTATACAGTTTTAGACTGATTTTTTTTACTATATATGCATTATTTATAACGTTTTAAGAGCTCTGCTCCTGCTTCTGCTCAAGGCCATGAATTATATTCACCCTACTGGCAGAAACGAGAGAAGGGAGCAGCGTCCCAAGTTACTCCAGAGACTTGGTCATGTGTGAGGGGGTGAACGCCGCTCAAACCAATCCCCAGGAGTCAGGCAACAACACTGTGTGATGGATCGCCTCAGCTGCCGCTCCAGCCATGCCCACTGACGCGTTCCGTCCCACCCATGGGTGGCTTGGTCACAGAGCTTCTGTAACCAAGCCTCCTATGGGCGGCGTGAGGGCATGGCCGAAGCTGTGGCTGAGCCCATCCATCACACGGTGTCATTGCATGACACCTGGGGATTGGTATATATACATTATTATTGTGAAATGGGGGATGTTTAGCTTTCATGGTAGATGCGTTTTTGAAATGAGTTCACATCAGTCCGAACTATGTTTAACTACTTGCCCTCCTGAGGATTTACCCCCTTCCTGACCAGGCCTTTTTTTTGCTATTCTGCGCTGCACTATTTCAGCTAATTGAGCGGTCATGCAATGCTGTACCTTTTTTTCACACAAGTAGAGCTTTCTTTCAGTGGTATTTGATCACCTGTGTGCTTTTTATTTTTTGCGCTATTAATAAAAAAAAACACCAAATTTTTTTTTAAAAAAAACCTCGATATTTTCTCATGTCTGTCATAAAAAAAAATCCAAAAAACTGCCAAACTGTATTCTGAAACATGTCTTTGGTAAAAAAAAAAATAATTGTATATTGATTGCTTTGTGTGAAAGTTATAGCATCTACAAACTATGGTATAGATAATGGAATTTACACAGCTTTTACTTTCTTACTACCTATCACATTTCTTGAGGTGCTAAAATACCAGGACAGTACAAACACCCCCAAATGACCCCTTTTTGGAAAGCAGACACGCTGAACTATCTGCTGAGAGGCATATTGAGGTCATGGAAGATTAATGTTTTTTCCACAAGTTTCTGGAAAATGATAAAAACATTTTTTTTTTTACACAAAGTTTAAATGATATATTTCTTGCACAAGCCATGGGTATATGTGGAATTACACCCCAAAATACATTCTGCTACTTCTACCTAGTATGGGGATACCGCTTATGTGAGACTTTTTGGGAGCCTAACTACATACAGGAGCCTGAAATCCAATGACCACTTTGAAACCCAGAAGGTGAGTAACTTCCTCACTTCACTTCCTTATTACCTATCACAGCTTCGGAGGCCCTGCAATGCCAGGAGAGTACCCCCCCCCACACCCCCCCCCCCCCCCCCGCTCCCAAATGAGCCCTTTTTGGAAAGTAGACACTCCAAGGAATTTGATAAGAAGCATGGTGAGGATTTTGCAGATCCCGTTTGTTGCCACAAGTCATGGCGTCATTTGGGTGGGGGGGTTGGTGCTATCCTGGCATTCAAGGCCTCCAAAACTGTGATAGGTAGTCAGGAAGTGTAATGAGGAAATAAAGCCCTTTAAAAGCCTGAAGGTGGGGGCAGATGCGCGGCCGGCTCTCGGATGGACGCTCTGCACTGAGAGCTCCATCCACCCGCCAGTACTAACGTGGCGCACACCGGCCCAGGGAGATAATAATTTTTCAAATGCAATTTTTTTGAAAAAAAATTTAACTTTTTTTACTTTTAATGCACAAAAACACAATATATCCACCACTTACTTAGCAACATATAAAAGATGTTAAGTAAATAGATACCAAACATGACATGCTTTAAAACTGCTCATGCCCCGTGCAATGGCGACAAACTGCATTTTGAATATCCATAGGCAACACTTTAAAAGCCTTTACAAGCTACCATTTTATATTTACAGAGGAGGTCTACTGCTAGAATTACTGCCCTTGATCTGATGTTTGCAGCGATATCTCACATGCATTGTGCAATCGCTGTTTACATGCTGGCACGGGGTCAACACTAGTGCACGCAGGTGTGCAAGTGTGGGGGGGCAAGGGTGCTTTTTTTTAAAGTTAATTTGATTTTTTACACTGTCCCTTTCATTTTTTTTATTTTTATCACTTTTAATGCTATCACAGGGAATGAAAATATCCCCTATAACTTCAATGGGGATTGACATATACAGTCAGGTCCATAAATATTGGGACATCAACACAATTCTAACATTTTTGGCTCTATACACCACCACAATGGATTTGAACTGAAACAAACAAGATGTGCTTTAACTGCAGAATGTTCCAAACAGTTGTTTTGGCCACGCCTAATGTTTTTGCTATCTCTCTGTTGGGTTTGTTTTGTTTTTTTCAGCCTGATGATGGCTTGCTTCACTGATAGTGACAGCTCTTTGGATCTCATCTTGAGAGTTGACAGCAACAGATTCCAAATGCAAATAACACACTTGAAATGAACTCTGGACCTTTTATCTGCTCATTGTATTTGGGATAATGAGGGAATAACACACACCTGGCCATGGAACAGCTGAGAAGCCAATTGTCCCATTACTTTTGGTCCCTTAACAAGTGGGAGGCACATATGCAAACTGTTGTAATTCCTACACCGTTCACCTGATTTGAATGTAAATACCCTCAAATTAAAGCTGACAGTCTGCAGTTAAAGCACGTCTTGTTCATTTCATTTCAAATCCATTGTGGTGGTGTATAGAGTCAAACATTTTAGAATTGTGTCGATGTCCCAATGTTTATGGACCTGACTGTATTCTTTTTTGAGAAATCTGGGATCTATCAGACTCTAGATATCTCCTCTGTCCTTACATTATTTAATCTTACCAAGATTGGTGTGATCAGATGCTTTCCAATTTACAAATGGTGCTGTATATATACTGCGAAATTGAAGTGATGAAATGCTCGTAGCTTCCAATTTCTTAGACTATAGAGATGATTGGCACCATTCCGGTCTCCAGCATCATCCTGGTATAACCATTCAAAGTCCAGTGATGTACCAGTATGTCGCTGGTCCTTGTTGGGTGTATATGCTATGTTCTTTTTTTATGCAGCCTGTGGGCTGAATGAAAAAAAGAGAAGAAATCTCTGCCAGAAATAGTGTGTGATATGCCCACCATTAGAATATTCCGCCCTGCATCCATCCACTTCTAATGGTGGGCACACATGAAATGTGCCAAAAAATATTTTAAAATATGTATGCCGAAGCATAGGGGCCATCAACCCACTGGCCACCCCAGACCCCCATGTTTCAGCATATATGCTATTTTTTTAACTGTGGATGAAAAATATCATCCAACAGCACTGCACTCACCTATTTATGTATATTCTGAAAGCAAGACCATGTTGCTGTCAGCATAAACAAGTCGGTTCTGCAGCTGAATGACATTCCTGCAAAGAAAACCGCAATGATTAACAATAAAACAGTAACTCAATAAAACAGTAAAATCGTAACAGTAGAATAGTAACAGTGACCAAAAAAAAAAAAAATCTATAACTATTTTTGTTTTTTAACATTTTTTAGTTGTTGTTGGACTTGAACTTTTTATTTATTTAATTTTAAACTTTAACTTTTTAAAACAGATTGTAGGGTCTCTCAAGATGCGATAGCCAATTTCCTGACTACCTAACATCTTTTGAGACCCTGTGTATATATGTGCCCTAGATTGTGTCATGCTCTACCCTATACTAATATTCCGCTAGTGTATGGTAGCGACAGAAGCAGTCCTTGAGGCAGAGACCAGGTTGGCCAGGACATGAGGGACAAAAAAGTGGGTGTCAAGCCTAATTCCATGTCTGCTACAGACAACATTTTTTTTGGGGGTGTCCTTTGAGTTGGGGTACCAGGAATGGCATTGGGAAAGGGCCGTGATGATCTCTTCCTGGAATTTTAGGAAGGATCCACTTCGTCCACTTGCTTTGTAAAGCACAAAAGCGTTATATAGAGCCAACTGAAATAAATAAACAGACACTTTTTTGTACCAGCATCTGGCTTTTCTGGAAACTAAGTATGGCTCCATCATCTGGTCGTTGAAGTCCACCCCTCCCATGTTAAGGTTATAGTTAGAGATGAGCGAAGAATTGAAAAATTCGATTCGACTGATTCGGCGAATTCGTGGACAATATTCGATTCGAGTCGAATATATTCGCTGTGAATTAAACTTAAAAAAGGGTGTTTCTAGGCTTCAGAGAGACTTAATATTAGTGCAGAACACTGTACCTTTAATTTAAATGCCCTTGGAGTCTACTGGGGAAGAGAAATAATACTGTCAGTCAGTATGACATGCAGATGAGTGCCGTCGATCTTAGAATCACCGCACATTTCACTCATTTGGCCAGTCACGGGGCCAAAACCAGTGTTTGGAGCCACAGTGTGGCGGTGGAGGCAGCAGCAATGGGAGGCCATACAGCAACCTATGACAAAATGGAAACCAGCAGGAGTGTGAGGAGACCTCAAAGTGGCACATGGCAGAGTGGGAGCAATGGGAGGCGGTACAGGGACCCAGGTCACACTGTGGGCTCAGCAGCAGCGTGACCAGGCGGTACGGGGGCCCATGGCCGATTTGGGGCCTGGCAGCACCTATGGGAGGCCTGTAATCTGCCAGCAACCTATGTCAAAATGGAAAACCGCAGGAGTGTGAGGAGACCTCAAAGTGACACATGGCAGAGTGGAAGCAATGGGAGGCCGTACAGGGACCCAGGTCACACTGTGGGACCAGCAGCAGCGTGACCAGGCGGTACGGGGGCCCATAGCCGATTTGGGGCCTGGCGGCACCTATGGGAGGCCTGTAATCTGCCAGCAACCTATGTCAAAATGGAAAAGCACAGGAGTGTGAGGAGACCTCAAAGTGACACATGGCAGAGTGGAAGCAATGGGAGGCCGTACAGGGACCCAGGTCACACTGTGGGACCAGCAGCAGCGTGACCAGGCGGTACGGGGGCCCATGGCCGATTTGGGGCCTGGCGGCACCTATGGGAAGCCTGTAATCTGCCAGCAACCTATGTCAAAATGGAAAAGCACAGGAGTGTGAGGAGACCTCAAAGTGGCACATGGCAGAGTGGAAGCAATGGGAGGCCGTACAGGGACCCAGGTCACACTGTGGGACCAGCAGCAGCGTGACCAGGCGGTACGGGGGCCAATGGCCGATTTGGGGCCTGGCGGCACCTATGGGAGGCCTGTAATCTGCCAGCAACCTATGTCAAAATGGAAAAGCACAGGAGTGTGAGGAGACCTCAAAGTGACACATGGCAGAGTGGAAGCAATGGGAGGCCGTACAGGGACCCAGGTCACACTGTGGGACCAGCAGCAGCGTGACCAGGCGGTACGGGGGCCCATGGCCGATTTGGGGCCTGGCGGCACCTATGGGAAGCCTGTAATCTGCCAGCAACCTATGTCAAAATGGAAAAGCACAGGAGTGTGAGGAGACCTCAAAGTGGCACATGGCAGAGTGGAAGCAATGGGAGGCCGTACAGGGACCCAGGTCACACTGTGGGACCAGCAGCAGCGTGACCAGGCGGTACGGGGGCCAATGGCCGATTTGGGGCCTGGCGGCACCTATGGGAGGCCTGTAATCTGCCAGCAACCTATGTCAAAATGGAAAAGCACAGGAGTGTGAGGAGACCTCAAAGTGACACATGGCAGAGTGGAAGCAATGGGAGGCCGTACAGGGACCCAGGTCACACTGTGGGACCAGCAGCAGCGTGACCAGGCGGTACGGGGGCCCATGGCCGATTTGGGGCCTGGCGGCACCTATGGGAGGCCTGTAATCTGCCAGCAACCTATGTCAAAATGGAAAAGCACAGGAGTGTGAGGAGACCTCAAAGTGACACATGGCAGAGTGGAAGCAATGGGAGGCCGTACAGGGACCCAGGTCACACTGTGGGACCAGCAGCAGCGTGACCAGGCGGTACGGGGGCCCATGGCCGATTTGGGGCCTGGCGGCACCTATGGGAGGCCTGTAATCTGCCAGCAACCTATGTCAAAATGGAAAAGCACAGGAGTGTGAGGAGACCTCAAAGTGACACATGGCAGAGTGGAAGCAATGGGAGGCCGTACAGGGACCCAGGTCACACTGTGGGACCAGCAGCAGCGTGACCAGGCGGTACGGGGGCCCATGGCCGATTTGGGGCCTGGCGGCACCTATGGGAGGCCTGTAATCTGACAGCAACCTATGTCAAAATGGAAAAGCACAGGAGTGTGAGGAGACCTCAAAGTGACACATGGCAGAGTGGAAGCAATGGGAGGCCGTACAGGGACCCAGGTCACACTGTGGGACCAGCAGCAGCGTGGCCAGGCGGTACGGGGGCCCATGGCCGATTTGGGGCCTGGCGGCACCTATGGGAGGCCTGTAATCTGCCAGCAACCTATGTCAAAATGGAAAAGCACAGGAGTGTGAGGAGACCTCAAAGTGGCACATGGCAGAGTGGAAGCAATGGGAGGCCGTACAGGGACCCAGGTCACACTGTGGGACCAGCAGCAGCGTGACCAGGCGGTACGGGGGCCCATGGCAGATTTGGGGCCTGGCGGCACCTATGGGAGGCCTGTAATCTGCCAGCAACCTATGTCAAAATGGAAAAGCACAGGAGTGTGAGGAGACCTCAAAGTGACACATGGCAGAGTGGAAGCAATGGGAGGCCGTACAGGGACCCAGGTCACACTGTGGGACCAGCAGCAGCGTGACCAGGCGGTACGGGGGCCCATGGCCGATTTGGGGCCTGGCGGCACCTATGGGAGGCCTGTAATCTGCCAGCAACCTATGTCAAAATGGAAAACCACTGGAGTGTGAGGAGACCTCAAAGTGGCACATGGCAGAGTGGAAGCAATGGGAGGCCGTACAGGGACACAGGTCACACTGTGGGCTCAGCAGCAGCGTGACCAGGCGGTACGGGGGCCCATGGCCGATTTGGGGCCTGGCGGCACCTATGGGAGGCCTGTAATCTGCCAGCAACCTATGTCAAAATGGAAAACCACTGGAGTGTGAGGAGACCTCAAAGTGGCACATGGCAGAGTGGAAGCAATGGGAGGCCGTACAGGGACCCAGGTCACACTGAGGGCCCAGCAGCAGCATGACCAGGCGGTACGGGGGCCCATGGCCGATTTGGGGCCTGGCGGCACCTATGGGAGGCCTGTAATCTGCCAGCAACCTATGTCAAAATGGAAAACCACTGGAGTGTGAGGAGACCTCAAAGTGGCACATGGCAGAGTGGAAGCAATGGGAGGCCGTACAGGGACCCAGGTCACACTTTGGGCCCAGCAGCAGCGTGACCAGGCGGTACGGGGGCCCATGGCAGATTTGGGGCCTGGCGGCACCTATGGGAGGCCTGTAATCTGCCAGCAACCTATGTCAAAATGGAAAACCGCAGGAGTGTGAGGAGACCTCAAAGTGGCACATGGCAGAGTGGAAGCAATGGGAGGCCGTACAGGGACCCAGGTCACACTGTGGGCCCAGCAGCAGCGTGACCAGGCGGTACGGGGGCCCATGGCCGATTTGGGGCCTGGCGGCACCTATGGGAGGCCTGTAATCTGCCAGCAACCTATGTCAAAATGGAAAAGCACAGGAGTGTGAGGAGACCTCAAAGTGACACATGGCAGAGTGGAAGCAATGGGAGGCCATACAGGGACCCAGGTCACACTGTGGGACCAGCAGCAGCGTGACCAGGCGGTATGGGGGCCCATGGCCGATTTGGGGCCTGGCGGCACCTATGGAAGGCCTATAATCTGCCAGCAACCTATGTCAAAATGGAAAAGCACAGGAGTGTGAGGAGACCTCAAAGTGGCACATGGCAGAGTGGAAGCAATGGGAGGCCGTACAGGGACCCAGGTCACACTGTGGGCTCAGCAGCAGCGTGACCAGGCGGTACGGGGGCCCATGGCCGATTTGGGGCCTGGCGGCACCTATGGGAGGCCTGTAATCTGCCAGCAACCTATGTCAAAATGGAAAAGCACAGGAGTGTGAGGAGACCTCAAAGTGGCACATGGCAGAGTGGAAGCAATGGGAGGCGGTACAGGGACCCAGGTCACACTGTGGGCTCAGCAGCAGCGTGACCAGGCGGTACGGGGGCCCATGGCCGATTTGGGGCCTGGCGGCACCTATGGGAGGCCCGTAATCTGCCAGCACCCTATGACAAAATGGAACTCTGGGCTGGGGCAGGCAGAACCGCCGTATCTTTATCACGTTTTTCCCAGGCCACCGAATGGCGACGCTGCATATGCTGACGCAACGCTGTAGTCCCAACATGGGCCCCCTGGCCACGCTTGACTTTCTGGCCACATAGTCGACATACGGCTATGTTTACTTCCTCGGGCGGCTTGACGAAAAATTGCCACACCGCAGAGTAGGAAACTTTGCCCCCGCTACTCCTCACTGGCTGACTGCTACTTCCTCCGTGCACACCGGCACCACTACTGGCCGTGGTGGTAGGCTGCAGTGGAGCTGGTGCTCTACTCCGTGGCCGTTTGCCTCCACAGACACTGCTGCGACCCTGCTGCCTCCTGGCAGCAGCAATGGGAGGCCGTACAGGGACCCATGAGAGACTCTGGACTTGGCAGCAGCATGAGGAGGCGGTATATAGGGGCCCATGGCAGATTAGGGGCCTGGCAGCAGCTTTGGGAGGCCCGTAATCTGCCAGCACCCTATGTCAAAAAATTCAACACAACAGCAGTGTGAAGAGACCTGAATGTGGCACATGGCAGAGTGTGGCGATGGAGACAGCAGCAATGGGAGTTAAATATGTGTATATCCACCTACCCCCAAAATATCTCAAAAAGTCACACTTTCTCCCCAGAAAGTAATACAATATTATAACCTTTTTGAATTTACATAAACATATTCATATTCAAATACCATAATAATAAAATAAAATAAAATTAAAATAAGAATCAAAACATCCAATAAAAAGTGTCCCAATAAACAAAAAAATTGTCCCAATAAAAAATTGTCCCAATAAAAACAAAAATAGTGAAAATAGTGTCCAAAAAAATGTCCCAATGTTCAAACTTTATCATCCAGTAGGAAGAAATCCTATTTCATCCCGCGGTACCTCAAAAAAAACAAATTGAATAATCTAGTGCATTACCTTTATAAATAATATTTATAAATAATATATACACTCCGTGCAAAAACACAAAACACAAAAACTGTGCAAAAACTGTATATATATCTCTTTCGTGCACAAAAAGATTAACTGTGATCACTCTGTGAGCACTGCAATACTGTGTATCCACCAACACCAATAGTATTTAGATACTATTACCCTCTGTAACAATATACCAGCATCCAATGAGATCTTCCAATTTGCTCCAAAGAAATTATTCCAAGGTCCTCAAAAGACAAGAAGGGTCTCAAGGCTCATATTTAGAGATGAGCGAAGAAATGAAAAATTCGATTCGACTGATTCGGCGAATTCGTGGACAATATTCGATTCGAGTCGAATAAATTCGCTGTGAATTTAACTTAAAAAAGGGTGTTTCTAGGCTTCAGAGAGACTTAATATTAGTGCAGAACACTGTACCTTTAATTTAAATGCCCTTGGAGTCTGCTGGGGAAGAGAAATAATACTGTCAGTCAGTATGACATGCAGATGAGTGCCGTCGATCTTAGAATCACCGCACACTTCACTCATTTGGGCAGTCACGGGGCCAAAACCAGAGTGTGGAGCCACAGTGTGGCGGTGGAGGCAGCAGCAATGGGAGGCCATACAGCACCCTATGACAAAAATGGAAACCACCAGCAGTGTGAGGAGACCTGAAAGTGGCACATGGCAGAGTGTGGCGATAGAGACAGCAGCAATGGGAGGCCGTACAGGGACCCATGACACACTCTGGACCTGGCAGCAGCATGAGGAGGCGGTACAGGGGCCCATGACAGATTACGGGCCTGGCAGCAGCATGAGGAGTCGGTACAGGGGCCCATGGCAGATTACGGGCCTGGCAGCAGCAATGGGAGGCCGTACAGGGACCCATGACACACTCTGGACCTGGCAGCAGCATGGGGAGGCGGTACAGGGGCCCATGACAGATTACGGGCCTGGCAGCAGCATGAGGAGTCGGTACGGGGGCCCATGACACACTCTGGACCTGGCAGCAGCATGAGGAGGCGGTACAGGGGCGCATGACAGATTACGAGCCTGGCAGCAGCAACTTGGACAGGAGGACGTTCAGCTTCTGCACCGTCGGGTGCGTGCTCGCAAACTGTTGTCTCTTGGAAACGGATTCCAAGAAAGACTGCTGACGGAATCCGTGAAGAGGAGTAGCAGGAGAAGGAGCATCTGAACGAGCGGAATATGCCAACAAGCGACAACAGTGGCCCATGACAGATTACGGGCCTGGCAGCAGCATGAGGAGTCGGTACGGGGGCCCATGGCAGATTACGGGCCTGGCAGCAGCTATGGGAGGCCCGTAATCTGCCAGCACCCTATGACAAAAAATGGAACCCACCAGCAGTGTGAGGAGACCTGAAAGTGGCACATGGCAGAGTGTGGCGATGGAGACAGCAGCAATGGGAGGCCGTACAGGGACCCATGAGAGACTCTGGACCTGGCAGCAGCATGAGGAGGCGGTATAGGGGCCCATGGCAGATTAGGGGCCTGGCAGCAGCTATGGGAGGCCCGTAATCTGCCAGCACCCTATGACAAAAAATGGAACACACCAGCAGTGTGAGGAGACCTGAAAGTGGCACATGGCAGAGTGTGGCGATGGAGGCAGCAGCAATGGGAGGCCGTACAGGGACCCATGAGAGACTCTGGACTTGGCAGCAGCATGAGGAGGCGGTATAGGGGCCCATGGCAGATTAGGGGCCTGGCAGCAGCTATGGGAGGCCCGTAATCTGCCAGCACCCTATGACAAAAAATGGAACACACCAGCAGTGTGAGGAGACCTGAAAGTGGCACATGTTTGGGGCATGATTCATGGCGGATTTAGTCAGTTGTGTCAGGAACTGGTGGTTTGAAATCCAGACTAATCCACGCCTGATTCATTTTCACAAACGTGAGTCTCTCCACACTTTGGGTGGACAGTCGTGTCCTCCGCGGAGTTGCAATACCTCCTGCCGCACTAAACACGCGCTCCGATGCCACGCTACTGGCCGGGCATGACAGCCTTTCAAGGGCAAATTCAGCTAGTTGGGGCCAAAGGTCAAGTTTCGTTGCCCAGTAGTCAAGGGGATTGTCTACCTCGGTTGGCAGGGTGCTGTCCAAGTAGGCCTAAGCCTGTTGTTTGAGGTCCTGCTCCAGGTCCACCTGATGCTGCTGCTGCTGCTGCGGCTGGTTAGTAGTTTCCTCACTGCGCTGGTGAAGAAAGCTACTCATCATCGACTGCAGACTGAGGCAGCCGCTGCTGGTGGAGCTGCCACTGCTCCTACCACCCCACCCCTCCCCTGCTGCCATGGCAGCGGAACACGAGCGCACAGGGCCCACAGTGTCTGAGGATGGACGTTGGCGCAGACAGGCAGAGACCAGCTGACTACATAGGTGTTTTTTATAGTACGTTATTTTGGCCTCCCTCTCAGCAGGTGTGAAAAAGGCCACCATTTTTGAACGGTAGCGAGGGTCCAACAAGGTGGACAGCCAAAAGTCATCCCTCTGTCTGATGGTTATTATTCGGCTGTCGCTACGCAAGCAACCGAGCATGCTATGGGCCATTTGTGCCAAGGAATGCGAGGGACTCCCTGCCTCCATCTCCACAGCATACTGCCACGGTGCGTCTAGGTCCTCTGTCTCCTCTTCCTCCTCCTCTACCAGATGCTCCTGCTCCTCCACTCCTGTCCGCTGAGTGGAAAAACCACCCATTTCACTCAATAATTCCTGAGCACCAATGTCCTCCTCTACCTCCTCCTCTTCTTCCAGTCCTGCCCCCACAGGGGCCATGTGGCGTTGAGATCTGTGCGCCACGTCTACCGCACCCTGACCAGCCATTGTTAACAGCATTTGTTCCAGGACGTGCAACAGAGGAATGACGTCGTTCATCCCATAGTCCTGCCGACTCACGAATAGCGTGGCCTCCTCAAAGGGCCTGAGCAAGCGCAGGTGTCACGCATGAGCTGCCAATGGCTGACATCTAAGTTACACAGGGAGTACCTTTATCTGCTTTTAACATCAGGAAATCTGTGATGGCCTTTTGCTGTTCGTAAAGGCGGTCTAACATATGTAGGGTTGAATTCCACCTTGTTGCAACGTCACAGCATGAGGAGTCGGTATAGGGGCCCATGGCAGATTAGGGGCCTGGCAGCAGTTATGGGAGGCCCATAATCTGCCAGCACCCTATGACAAAAAATGGAACACACCAGCAGTGTGAGGAGACCTGAAAGTGGCACATGGCAGAGTGTGGCGATGGAGACAGCAGCAATGGGAGGCCGTACAGGGACCCATGAGAGACTCTGGACCTGGCAGCAGCATGAGGAGGCGGTATATAGGGGCCTACGGCAGATTAGGGGCCTGGCAGCAGCTATAGGAGGCCCGTAATCTGCCAGCACCCTATGTCAAAAAATTCAACACACCAGCAGTGTGTGAGGAGACCTGAAAGTGGCACATGGCAGAGTGTGGCGATGGAGACAGCAGCAATGGGAGGCCGTACAGGGACCCATGACAGACTCTGGACTTGGCAGCAGCATGAGGAGGCGGTATATAGGGGCTTATGGCAGATTAGGGGCCTGGCAGCAGCTATAGGAGGCCCGTAATCTGCCAGCACCCTATGTCAAAAAATTCAACACACCAGCAGTGTGAGGAGACCTGAAAGTGGCACATGGCAGAGTGTGGCGATGGAGACAGCAGCAATGGGAGGCCGTACAGGGACCCATGACAGACTCTGAACTTGGCAGCAGCATGAGGAGGCGGTATATAGGGGCCCATGGCAGATTAGGGGCCTGGCAGCAGCTATAGGAGGCCCGTAATCTGCCAGCACCCTATGTCAAAAAATTCAACACACCAGCAGTGTGAGGAGACCTGAAAGTGGCACATGGCAGAGTGTGGCGATGGAGACAGCAGCAATGGGAGGCCGTACAGGGACCCATGACAGACTCTGGACTTGGCAGCAGCATGAGGAGGCGGTATATAGGGGCCCATGGCAGATTAGGGGCCTGGCAGCAGCTATGGGAGGCCCGTAATCTGCCAGCACCCTATGTCAAAAAATTCTACACACCAGCAGTGTGTGAGGAGACCTGAAAGTGGCACATGGCAGAGTGTGGCGATGGAGACAGCAGCAATGGGAGGCCGTACAGGGACCCATGACAGACTCTGGACTTGGCAGCAGCATGAGGAGGCGGTATATAGGGGCCCATGGCAGATTAGGGGCCTGGCAGCAGCTATGGGAGGCCCGTAATCTGCCAGCACCCTATGTCAAAAAATTCAACACACCAGCAGTGTGTGAGGAGACCTGAAAGTGGCACATGGCAGAGTGTGGCGATGGAGAAAGCAGCAATGGGAGGCCGTACAGGGACCCATGAGAGACTCTGGACCTGGCAGCAGCATGAGGAGGCGGTATATAGGGGCCCATGGCAGATTAGGGGCCTGGCAGCAGCTATGTGAGGCCCGTAATCTGCCTGCACCCTATGTCAAAAAATTAAACACACCAGCAGTGTGAAGAGACCTGAAAGTGGCACATGGCATGAGAGACTCTGGACCTGGCAGCAGCAGGAGGAGGCGGTATAGGGGCCCATGGCTGATTAGGGGCCTGGCAGCAGCTATGTGAGGCCCGTTATCTTGCAGCACCCTATGTCAAAAAATTTAACACACCAGCAGTGTGAAGATACCTGAAAGTGGCACATGGCAGCAGAGTGTGGCGATGGAGACAGCAGCAATGGGAGGCCGTACAGGGACCCATGAGAGACTCTGGACCTGGCAGCAGCAGGAGGAGGTGGTATATAGGGGCCCATGGCAGATTAGGGGCCTGGCAGCAGCTATGTGAGGCCCGTAATCTGCCTGCACCCTATGTCAAAAAATTTAACACACCAGCAGTGTGAAGAGACCTGAAAGTGGCACATGGCAGCAGAGTGTGGCGATGGAGACAGCAGCAATGGGAGGCCGTACAGGGACCATGACAGACTCTGGACTTGGCAGCAGCATGAGGAGGCGGTATATAGGGGCCTATGGCAGATTAGGGGCCTGGCAGCAGCTATGTGAGGCCCGTAATCTGCCTGCACCCTATGTCAAAAAATTTAACACACCAGCAGTGTGAAGAGACCTGAAAGTGGCACATGGCAGCAGAGTGTGGCGATGGAGACAGCAGCAATGGGAGGCCGTACAGGGACCATGACAGACTCTGGACTTGGCAGCAGCATGAGGAGGCGGTATATAGGGGCCCATGGCAGATTAGGGGCCTGGCAGCAGCTATGTGAGGCCCGTAATCTGCCTGCACCCTATGTCAAAAAATTAAACACACCAGCAGTGTGAAGACACCTGAAAGTGGCACATGGCATGAGAGACTCTGGACCTGGCAGCAGCAGGAGGAGGCGGTATAGGGGCCCATGGCTGATTAGGGGCCTGGCAGCAGCTATGTGAGGCCCGTTATCTTGCAGCACCCTATGTCAAAAAATTTAACACACCAGCAGTGTGAAGAGACCTGAAAGTGGCACATGGCAGCAGAGTGTGGCGATGGAGACAGCAGCAATGGGAGGCCGTACAGGGACCCATGAGAGACTCTGGACCTGGCAGCAGCAGGAGGAGGTGGTATATAGGGGCCCATGGCAGATTAGGGGCCTGGCAGCAGCTATGTGAGGCCCGTAATCTGCCTGCACCCTATGTCAAAAAATTTAACACACCAGCAGTGTGAAGAGACCTGAAAGTGGCACATGGCAGCAGAGTGTGGCGATGGAGACAGCAGCAATGGGAGGCCGTACAGGGACCATGACAGACTCTGGACTTGGCAGCAGCATGAGGAGGCGGTATATAGGGGCCCATGGCAGATTAGGGGCCTGGCAGCAGCTATGTGAGGCCCGTAATCTGCCTGCACCCTATGTCAAAAAATTTAACACACCAGCAGTGTGAAGAGACCTGAAAGTGGCACATGGCAGCAGAGTGTGGCGATGGAGACAGCAGCAATGGGAGGCCGTACAGGGACCATGACAGACTCTGGACTTGGCAGCAGCATGAGGAGGCGGTATATAGGGGCCCATGGCAGATTAGGGGCCTGGCAGCAGCTATGTGAGGCCCGTAATCTGCCTGCACCCTATGTCAAAAAATTTAACACACCAGCAGTGTGAAGAGACCTGAAAGTGGCACATGGCAGCAGAGTGTGGCGATGGAGACAGCAGCAATGGGAGGCCGTACAGGGACCATGACAGACTCTGGACTTGGCAGCAGCATGAGGAGGCGGTATATAGGGGCCCATGGCAGATTAGGGGCCTGGCAGCAGCTATGTGAGGCCCGTAATCTGCCTGCACCCTATGTCAAAAAATTTAACACACCAGCAGTGTGAAGAGACCTGAAAGTGGCACATGGCAGCAGAGTGTGGCGATGGAGACAGCAGCAATGGGAGGCCGTACAGGGACCATGACAGACTCTGGACTTGGCAGCAGCATGAGGAGGCGGTATATAGGGGCCCATGGCAGATTAGGGGCCTGGCAGCAGCTATGTGAGGCCCGTAATCTGCCTGCACCCTATGTCAAAAAATTTAACACACCAGCAGTGTGAAGAGACCTGAAAGTGGCACATGGCAGCAGAGTGTGGCGATGGAGACAGCAGCAATGGGAGGCCGTACAGGGACCATGACAGACTCTGGACTTGGCAGCAGCATGAGGAGGCGGTATATAGGGGCCCATGGCAGATTAGGGGCCTGGCAGCAGCTATGTGAGGCCCGTAATCTGCCTGCACCCTATGTCAAAAAATTTAACACACCAGCAGTGTGAAGAGACCTGAAAGTGGCACATGGCAGCAGAGTGTGGCGATGGAGACAGCAGCAATGGGAGGCCGTACAGGGACCATGACAGACTCTGGACTTGGCAGCAGCATGAGGAGGCGGTATATAGGGGCCCATGGCAGATTAGGGGCCTGGCAGCAGCTATGTGAGGCCCGTAATCTGCCTGCACCCTATGTCAAAAAATTTAACACACCAGCAGTGTGAAGAGACCTGAAAGTGGCACATGGCATGAGAGACTCTGGACCTGGCAGCAGCAGGAGGAGGCGGTATAGGGGCCCATGGCTGATTAGGGGCCTGGCAGCAGCTATGTGAGGCCCGTTATCTTGCAGCACCCTATGTCAAAAAATTTAACACACCAGCAGTGTGAAGAGACCTGAAAGTGGCACATGGCAGCAGAGTGTGGCGATGGAGACAGCAGCAATGGGAGGCCGTACAGGGACCCATGAGAGACTCTGGACCTGGCAGCAGCAGGAGGAGGTGGTATATAGGGGCCCATGGCAGATTAGGGGCCTGGCAGCAGCTATGTGAGGCCCGTAATCTGCCTGCACCCTATGTCAAAAAATTTAACACACCAGCAGTGTGAAGAGACCTGAAAGTGGCACATGGCAGCAGAGTGTGGCGATGGAGACAGCAGCAATGGGAGGCCGTACAGGGACCATGACAGACTCTGGACTTGGCAGCAGCATGAGGAGGCGGTATATAGGGGCCCATGGCAGATTAGGGGCCTGGCAGCAGCTATGTGAGGCCCGTAATCTGCCTGCACCCTATGTCAAAAAATTTAACACACCAGCAGTGTGAAGAGACCTGAAAGTGGCACATGGCAGCAGAGTGTGGCGATGGAGACAGCAGCAATGGGAGGCCGTACAGGGACCATGACAGACTATGGACTTGGCAGCAGCATGAGGAGGCGGTATATAGGGGCCCATGGCAGATTAGGGGCCTGGCAGCAGCTATGTGAGGCCCGTAATCTGCCTGCACCCTATGTCAAAAAATTTAACACACCAGCAGTGTGAAGAGACCTGAAAGTGGCACATGGCAGCAGAGTGTGGCGATGGAGACAGCAGCAATGGGAGGCCGTACAGGGACCATGACAGACTATGGACTTGGCAGCAGCATGAGGAGGCGGTATATAGGGGCCCATGGCAGATTAGGGGCCTGGCAGCAGCTATGTGAGGCCCGTTATCTTGCAGCACCCTATGTCAAAAAATTAAACACACCAGCAGTGTGAAGAGACCTGAAAGTGGCACATGGCAGCAGAGTGTGGCGATGGAGACAGCAGCAATGGGAGGCCGTACAGGGACCCATGAGAGACTCTGGACTTGGCAGCAGCATGAGGAGGCGGTATATAGGGGCCCATGGCAGATTAGGGGCCTGGCAGCAGCTATGTGAGGCCCGTTATCTTGCAGCACCCTATGTCAAAAAATTAAACACACCAGCAGTGTGAAGAGACCTGAAAGTGGCACATGGCAGCAGAGTGTGGCGATGGAGACAGCAGCAATGGGAGGCCGTACAGGGACCCATGAGAGACTCTAGACTTGGCAGCAGCATGAGGAGGCGGTTTATAGGGGCCCATGGCAGATTAGGGGCCTGGCAGCAGCTATGTGAGGCCCGTAATCTGCCTGCACCCTATGTCAAAAAATTTAACACACCAGCAGTGTGAAGAGACCTGAAAGTGGCACATGGCAGCAGAGTGTGGCGATGGAGACAGCAGCAATGGGAGGCCGTACAGGGACCCATGAGAGACTCTAGACTTGGCAGCAGCATGAGGAGGCGGTATATAGGGGCCCATGGCAGATTAGGGGCCTGGCAGCAGCTATGTGAGGCCCGTAATCTGCCTGCACCCTATGTCAAAAAATTTAACACACCAGCAGTGTGAAGAGACCTGAAAGTGGCACATGGCAGCAGAGTGTGGCGATGGAGACAGCAGCAATGGGAGGCCGTACAGGGACCCATGAGAGACTCTGGACTTGGCAGCAGCATGAGGAGGCGGTATATAGGGGCCCATGGCAGATTAGGGGCCTGGCAGCAGCTATGTGAGGCCCGTTATCTTGCAGCACCCTATGTCAAAAAATTAAACACACCAGCAGTGTGAAGAGACCTGAAAGTGGCACATGGCAGCAGAGTGTGGCGATGGAGACAGCAGCAATGGGAGGCCGTACAGGGACCCATGAGAGACTCTAGACTTGGCAGCAGCATGAGGAGGCGGTTTATAGGGGCCCATGGCAGATTAGGGGCCTGGCAGCAGCTATGTGAGGCCCGTAATCTGCCTGCACCCTATGTCAAAAAATTTAACACACCAGCAGTGTGAAGAGACCTGAAAGTGGCACATGGCAGCAGAGTGTGGCGATGGAGACAGCAGCAATGGGAGGCCGTACAGGGACCCATGAGAGACTCTAGACTTGGCAGCAGCATGAGGAGGCGGTATATAGGGGCCCATGGCAGATTAGGGGCCTGGCAGCAGCTATGTGAGGCCCGTAATCTGCCTGCACCCTATGTCAAAAAATTTAACACACCAGCAGTGTGAAGAGACCTGAAAGTGGCACATGGCAGCAGAGTGTGGCGATGGAGACAGCAGCAATGGGAGGCCGTACAGGGACCCATGAGAGACTCTGGACTTGGCAGCAGCATGAGGAGGCGGTATATAGGGGCCTATGGCAGATTAGGGGCCTGGCAGCAGCTATGTGAGGCCCGTAATCTGCCTGCACCCTATGTCAAAAAATTTAACACACCAGCAGTGTGAAGAGACCTGAAAGTGGCACATGGCAGCAGAGTGTGGCGATGGAGACAGCAGCAATGGGAGGCCGTACAGGGACCCATGAGAGACTCTGGACCTGGCAGCAGCAGGAGGAGGTGGTATATAGGGGCCCATGGCAGATTAGGGGCCTGGCAGCAGCTATGTGAGGCCCGTAATCTGCCTGCACCCTATGTCAAAAAATTTAACACACCAGCAGTGTGAAGAGACCTGAAAGTGGCACATGGCAGCAGAGTGTGGCGATGGAGACAGCAGCAATGGGAGGCCGTACAGGGACCCATGAGAGACTCTGGACCTGGCAGCAGCAGGAGGAGGTGGTATATAGGGGCCTATGGCAGATTAGGGGCCTGGCAGCAGCTATAGGAGGCCCGTAATCTGCCAGCACCCTATGTCAAAAAATTCAACACACCAGCAGTGTGAGGAGACCTGAAAGTGGCACATGTTTGAGGCATGATTCATGGCGGATTTAGTCAGTTGTGTCAGGAACTGGTGGTTTGAAATCCAGACTAATCCACGCCTGATTCATTTTCACAAACGTGAGTCTCTCCACACTTTGGGTGGACAGTCGTGTCCTCCGCGGAGTTACAATACCTCCTGCCGCACTAAACACGCGCTCCGATGCCACGCTACTGGCCGGGCATGACAGCCTTTCAAGGGCAAATTCAGCTAGTTGGGGCCAAAGGTCAAGTTTCGTTGCCCAGTAGTCAAGGGGATTGTCTACCTCGGTTGGCAGGGTGCTGTCCAAGTAGGCCCAAGCCTGTTGTTTGAGCTCCTGCTCCAGGTCCACCTGATGCTGCTGCTGCTGCTGCGGCTGGTTAGTAGTTTCCTCACTGCGCTGGTGAAGAAAGCTACTCATCATCGACTGCAGACTGAGGCAGCCGCTGCTGGTGGAGCTGCCGCTGCTCCTACCACCCCACCCCTCCCCTGCTGCCATGCCAGCGGAACGCGAGCGCACAGGGCCCACAGTGTCTGAGGATGGACGATGGCGCACAAAGGCAGAGACCAACTGACTACATAGGTGGTTTTTATAGTACGTAATTTTGGCCTCCCTCTCAGCAGGTGTGAAAAAGGCCACCATTTTGGACCGGTAGCGAGGGTCCAACAAGGTGGACAGCCAAAAGTCATCCCTCTGTCTGATGGTTATTATTCGGCTGTCGCTACGCAAGCAACCGAGCATGCTATGGGCCATTTGTGCCAAGGAATGCGAGGGACTCCCTGCCTCCATCTCCACAGCATACTGCCACGGTGCGTCTGGGTCCTCTGTCTCCTCCTCCTCCTCCTCTACCAGATGCTCCTGCTCCTCCACTCCTGTCCGCTGAGTGGAAAAACCACCCATTTCACTCAATAATTCCTGAGCACAAATGTCCTCCTCTACCTCCTCCTCTTCTTCCTGTCCTGCCCCCACAGGGGTCATGTGGCGTTGAGATCTGTGCGCCACGTCTACCGCACCCTGACCAGCCATTGTTAACAGCATTTGTTCCAGGACGTGCAACAGAGGAATGACGTCGTTCATCCCATAGTCCTGCCGACTCACGAATAGCGTGGCCTCCTCAAAGGGCCTGAGCAAGCGGCAGGTGTCACGCATGAGCTGCCAATGGCTGACATCTAAGTTACACAGGGGAGTACCTTTATCCGCTTGTAACATCAGGAAATCGGTGATGGCCTTTCGCTGCTCGTAAAGGCGGTCTAACATGTGTAGGGTTGAATTCCACCTTGTTGCAACGTCGCAGATCAGGCGATGCTGTGGAATTCCGTTCTGCCGCTGCAGCTCAATGAGGGTGTTCTTTGCGGTGTAGGAATGGCTGAAATGCATGCACAGTTTACGTGACATTTTAAGGATGTCTTGCAGTGGGATGGTGGATTTTAGGAACCGCTTGACAACCAGATTGAACACGTGAGCCATGCATGGCGCATGGCACAACCTTCCTTGACGCAGAGCAGACACCATGTTCTTTCCGTTGTCAGTCAACATGGTTCCGATTTTTAGTTTGCGCGGAGACAGCCATCTGTCGATTTCTCTGTTCATTACACTCAGCAGTTCCTCCCCTGTGTGACTACGTTCGCCAAGGCATACCAGGTGCAGCACAGCGTGACACCGTTGCGCCCTGCACATGTGATATGCCGGTCGGGTAATGGGACTTGGCACGGGGGTGGCGGCTGAGGACACGGCGGAAAAAGAGGTGGTAGAGGCGGACATGCTTGCTGGACCAAGGACGTGCAAACGTGGAGGCAAAAGCGTCGTGACCTGTCCAAGTTGCTGGTGCGGCTGTGCCGGCACCACGTTCACCCAGTGGGCCGTAAATGACATGTACTGTCCCTGACCGTAGTTACAGCTCCACACGTCGGCGCTGCCGTGCACTTTGGCAGAGACCGACATGCTCAAAGACTGGCCCACCATCTCTTCTACATGTGAATGCAGGGCTGGCACTGCCTTTTGGGCAAAGAAATGACGGCTTGGCACTCTCCACCGCGGCGCGGCACAAGCCATCATTTCTCGGAAAGGTGCTGAGTCCACCAGTTGGAAAGGGAGGGACTGCAGCACCAGCAACTTGGACAGGAGGACGTTCAGCTTTTGCACCGTCGGGTGCGTGCTCGCAAACTGTTGTCTCTTGGATACGGATTCCAAGAAAGACTGTTGACGGAATCCGAGAAGAGGAGTAGCAGGAGAAGGAGCATCTGAACGAGCGGAAGATGCCAACGAGCGACAACTCCCCTCAGCAGAGGTGTTGGAGCCTTGACTGGCTGATAGAGGGCGATTGACGACGTCGGGTGACGGAGCAAGTAACGGAGCGGGTGATGGAGCGGGGGCTGGGGCAGGCAGAACCGCCGTATGTTTATCACGGTTTTCCCAGGCCACCGAATGGTGACGCTGCATATGCTGACGCAACGCTGTAGTCCCAACATGGGCCCCCTGGCCACGCTTGCATTTCTGGCCACATAGTCGACATACGGCTACGTTTACTTCCTCGGGCGGCTTGAGGAAAAATTGCCACACCACCGAGTAGGAAACTTTGCCCCCGCTACTCTTCACTGGCTGACTGCTACTTCCTCCGTGCGCACCGGCACCACTACTGGCCGTGGTGGTAGGCTGCAGTGGAGCTGGTGCTCTACTCCGTGGACGTTTGGCTCCACTGACACTGATGCGACCCTGCTGCTGTCTCCTGGGCAACCCACCGACTGTTTTGCTCGCTGCCAAGCTGCCACCCTCTTCTCCTGATGATGCGGAAGAAATTGCCTGATGACGACGAGGCTGCCAAGTGCGATCAACCTCCTCATCATCAAGTAGGGTCTCCGCCTCACTACTAGCCCCCTCGGCTGCGTCTGGGTCAGGAGACAGACCTGTCTCTAGACCGGCTACCGAGCCACTCTCCTCGCCAGTACTTGTTCGCTTGGCTGCTGAAAAGGCCGATGTCTCCCCCCGTTCCTGACCGCCCTCTGTTAGCTCTTCCTCACTGTACAGTGGGGCTGAGCCCACAGCATGCGATACTTCGCTTGGTGAGGGAACAGCAAAGGACAGGGGCAGGTAGAGGACACGTGATTTCAGTGGGCTTGGTCCCGGGCCATGCCAACTAACGGTTGTGTCTGACGTACCCACCGACCGTTGGCTGTAGGTGTCAGAGGTGACCTGGGAAGAGGAAGACGACCGAGCCAACCAATCAATGACGGCAGGGTTGTCGGTGGAGACACGACCGCTGGATGACACCGGGAGCACTGGCCTCTGGCTGCGAATACTGCTGCCTCGACCCCTTCCTCTGCTGCCACGTCTGCTCGCTCCTAAAACATTGCCTCCTCTGCCACTCCTCTGCATGTTGTCTGACATACTATTTAATTCAACGATTAGGTGTCCCTGAGTAACAATTCTCTGGCACTCAGTAACAATTCTGTCTGTCCCTGAGTATGAATTCTGTGGCCCTGAGTAACAATTCTGTGTCTGTGCGAGTAACAATTCTGTGTCTGTGCGAGTAACAATTCTGTGTCTGTGCAAGTAACAATTTTGTGTCTGTGCGAGTAACAATTCTCTGGCACTCAGTAACAATTCTGTCTGTCCCTGAGTAACAATTCTCTGGCACTCAGTAACAATTCTGTCTGTCCCTGAGTAACAATTCTCTGGCACTCAGTAACAATTCTGTCTGTCCCTGAGTAACAATTCTCTGGCACTCAGTAACAATTCTGTCTGTCCCTGAGTATGAATTCTGTGGCCCTGAGTAACAATTCTGTGTCTGCGCGAGTAACAATTCTGTGTCTGTGCAAGTAACAATTTTGTGTCTGTGCAAGTAACAATTTTGTGTCTGTGCGAGTAACAATTCTCTGGCACTCAGTAACAATTCTGTCTGTCCCTGAGTAACAATTCTCTGGCACTCAGTAACAATTCTGACTGTCCCTGAGTAACAATTCTCTGGCACTCAGTAACAATTCTGTCTGTCCCTGAGTAACAATTCTCTGGCACTCAGTAACAATTGTGTGTCTGTGCAAGTAACAATTCTGTGTCTGTGCAAGTAACAATTTTGTGTCTGTGAGAGTAACAATTCTCTGGCACTCAGTAACAATTCTGTCTGTCCCTGAGTAACAATTCTCTGGCACTCAGTAACAATTCTGTCTGTCCCTGAGTATGAATTCTGTGGCCCTGAGTAACAATTCTGTCTCTGTGCGAGTAACAATTCTGTGTCTGTGCAAGTAACAATTTTGTGTCTGTGAGAGTAACAATTCCCTGGCACTCAGTAACAATTCTGTCTGTCCCTGAGTAACAATTCTCTGGCACTCAGTAACAATTCTGTCTTCCCTGAGTAACAATTCTCTGGCACTCAGTAACAATTCTGTCTGTCCCTGAGTATGAATTCTGTGGCCCTGAGTAACAATTCTGTCTCTGTGCGAGTAACAATTCTGTGTCTGTGCAAGTAACAATTTTGTGTCTGTGAGAGTAACAATTCTCTGGCACTCAGTAACAATTCTGTCTGTCCCTGAGTAACAATTCTCTGGCACTCAGTAACAATTCTGTCTGTCCCTGAGTATGAATTCTGTGGCCCTGAGTAACAATTGTGTGTCTGTGCAAGTAACAATTCTGTGTCTGTGCAAGTAACAATTTTGTGTCTGTGAGAGTAACAATTCTCTGGCACTCAGTAACAATTCTGTCTGTCCCTGAGTAACAATTCTCTGGCACTCAGTAACAATTCTGTCTGTCCCTGAGTAACAATTCTGTCTGTCCCTGAGTATGAATTCTGTGGCCCTGAGTAAGAATTCTCTGGCACTCAGTAACAATTCTGTCTGTCCCTGAGTATGAATTCTGTGGCCCTGAGTAACAATTGTGTGTCTGTGCAAGTAACAATTCTGTGTCTGTGCAAGTAACAATTTTGTGTCTGTGAGAGTAACAATTCTCTGGCACTCAGTAACAATTCTGTCTGTCCCTGAGTAACAATTCTCTGGCACTCAGTAACAATTCTGTCTGTCCCTGAGTATGAATTCTGTGGCCCTGAGTAACAATTCTGTCTCTGTGCGAGTAACAATTCTGTCTCTGTGCGAGTAACAATTCTGTGTCTGTGCAAGTAACAATTTTGTGTCTGTGAGAGTAACAATTCTCTGGCACTCAGTAACAATTCTGTCTGTCCCTGAGTAAGAATTCTCTGGCACTCAGTAACAATTCTGTCTGTCCCTGAGTAACAATTCTCTGGCACTCAGTAACAATTCTGTCTGTCCCTGAGTAACAATTCTGTCTGTCCCTGAGTATGAATTCTGTGGCCCTGAGTAAGAATTCTCTGGCACTCAGTAACAATTCTGTCTGTCCCTGAGTATGAATTCTGTGGCCCTGAGTAACAATTGTGTGTCTGTGCAAGTAACAATTCTGTGTCTGTGCAAGTAACAATTTTGTGTCTGTGAGAGTAACAATTCTCTGGCACTCAGTAACAATTCTGTCTGTCCCTGAGTAACAATTCTCTGGCACTCAGTAACAATTCTGTCTGTCCCTGAGTAACAATTCTCTGGCACTCAGTAACAATTCTGTCTGTCCCTGAGTAACAATTCTCTGGCACTCAGTAACAATTCTGTCTGTCCCTGAGTAACAATTCTGTCTGTCCCTGAGAATGAATTCTGTGGCCCTGAGTAAGAATTCTCTGGCACTCAGTAACAATTCTGTCTGTCCCTGAGTAACAATTCTCTGGCACTCAGTAACAATTCTGTCTGTCCCTGAGTATGAATTCTGTGGCCCTGAGTAACAATTGTGTGTCTGTGCAAGTAACAATTCTGTGTCTGTGCAAGTAACAATTTTGTGTCTGTGAGAGTAACAATTCTCTGGCACTCAGTAACAATTCTGTCTGTCCCTGAGTAACAATTCTCTGGCACTCAGTAACAATTCTGTCTGTCCCTGAGTAACAATTCTGTCTGTCCCTGAGTATGAATTCTGTGGCCCTGAGTAAGAATTCTCTGGCACTCAGTAACAATTCTGTCTGTCCCTGAGTATGAATTCTGTGGCCCTGAGTAACAATTGTGTGTCTGTGCAAGTAACAATTCTGTGTCTGTGCAAGTAACAATTTTGTGTCTGTGAGAGTAACAATTCTCTGGCACTCAGTAACAATTCTGTCTGTCCCTGAGTAACAATTCTCTGGCACTCAGTAACAATTCTGTCTGTCCCTGAGTATGAATTCTGTGGCCCTGAGTAACAATTCTGTCTCTGTGCGAGTAACAATTCTGTGTCTGTGCAAGTAACAATTTTGTGTCTGTGAGAGTAACAATTCTCTGGCACTCAGTAACAATTCTGTCTGTCCCTGAGTAAGAATTCTCTGGCACTCAGTAACAATTCTGTCTGTCCCTGAGTAACAATTCTCTGGCACTCAGTAACAATTCTGTCTGTCCCTGAGTAACAATTCTGTCTGTCCCTGAGTATGAATTCTGTGGCCCTGAGTAAGAATTCTCTGGCACTCAGTAACAATTCTGTCTGTCCCTGAGTATGAATTCTGTGGCCCTGAGTAACAATTGTGTGTCTGTGCAAGTAACAATTCTGTGTCTGTGCAAGTAACAATTTTGTGTCTGTGAGAGTAACAATTCTCTGGCACTCAGTAACAATTCTGTCTGTCCCTGAGTAACAATTCTCTGGCACTCAGTAACAATTCTGTCTGTCCCTGAGTAACAATTCTCTGGCACTCAGTAACAATTCTGTCTGTCCCTGAGTAACAATTCTCTGGCACTCAGTAACAATTCTGTCTGTCCCTGAGTAACAATTCTGTCTGTCCCTGAGAATGAATTCTGTGGCCCTGAGTAAGAATTCTCTGGCACTCAGTAACAATTCTGTCTGTCCCTGAGTAACAATTCTCTGGCACTCAGTAACAATTCTGTCTGTCCCTGAGTAAAAATTCTGTGGCCCTAATAACGTTTCTGTGGCCCTAAGTAACAATTCTCTGGCACTGAGTAACAATTCTGTCTGTCCCTGAGTATGAATTCTGTGGCCCTAACTAGCGTTTCTTTGTCCCTAAATAACGATTCTGTGGCCCTCATTAACAAGTCTGTGTCCCTGAGTAATGGTTCTCTGTCCCTAAGTAACTTCTCTCTGTCCCCAATTCTCGTTTCTGTGGCCCTAACTCTGTCCCTGTCCCTAGTACAGAGCGGTCTGCCTCTGTTCAATGACTGCAGGCAAATGAAGATTTCCAAAATGGCCGCTATATATACCTCGACCATTACACAGTGCTGGCTGGCTGGCTGCTGATTGGCTGATGCGATCACATGTCGTTGAGGAATGCATTATGGGGCAGCGCGCCTTGTCTGCGCGCCTTCCCCGACATCCCCGCTCCGTCGCCGCACATGTCAGCCGCCATTTTCGGAAAAATTTCGATTCGCGCGTCCGAATTAGGCTGTTTTTCGGATTCGGCACGAATCGAAATTTTTCCGATATTCGACTCGAATTCCACTTCGGATACTTCGATTCGCTCATCTCTACTCATATTCAAGGTATAGGTAAGACATTTTAATAGCCACTTACATTAAAATATCATAAATCCAGCTCCCAACATGTTTCTTGTGTCACACAAGAAACATGTTGGGAGCTGGATTTATGATATTTTAATGTAAGTGGCTATTAAAATTTCTTACCTATACCTTGAATATGAGCCTTGAGACCCTTCTTGTCTTTTGAGGACCTTGGAATAATTTCTTTGGAGCAAATTGGAAGATCTCATTGGATGCTGGTATATTGTTACAGAGGGTAATAGTATCTAAATACTATTGGTGTTGGTGGATACACAGTATTGCAGTGCTCACAGAGTGATCACAGTTAATCTTTTTGTGCACGAAAGAGATATATATACAGTTTTTGCACAGTTTTTGTGTTTTGTGTTTTTGCACGGAGTGTATATATTATTTATAAATATTATTTATAAAGGTAATGCACTAGATTATTCAATTTGTTTTTTTGAGGTACCGCGGGATGAAATAGGATTTCTTCCTACTGGATGATAAAGTTTGAACATTGGGACATTTTTTTGGACACTATTTTCACTATTTTTGTTTTTATTGGGACAATTTTTTATTGGGACAATTTTTTTGTTTATTGGGACACTTTTTATTGGATGTTTTGATTCTTATTTTAATTTTATTTTATTATTATGGTATTTGAATATGAATATGTTTATGTAAATTCAAAAAGGTTATAATATTATAGCAGCAATGGGAGGCCCGTAATCTGCCAGCACCCTATGACAAAAAATGGAACACACCAGCAGTGTGTGAGGAGACCTGAAAGTGGCACATGTTTGGGGCATGATTCATGGCGGATTTAGTCTGTTGTGTCAGGAACTGGTGGTTTGAAATCCAGACTAATCCACGCCTGATTCATTTTCACAAACGTGAGTCTCTCCACACTTTGGGTGGACAGTCGTGTCCTCCGCGGAGTTACAATACCTCCTGCCGCACTAAACACGCACTCCGATGCCACGCTACTGGCCGGGCATGACAGCCTTTCAAGGGCAAATTCAGCTAGTTGGGGCCAAAGGTCAAGTTTCGTTGCCCAGTAGTCAAGGGGATTGTCTACCTCGGTTGGCAGGGTGCTGTCCAAGTAGGCCCAAGCCTGTTGTTTGAGCTCCTGCTCCAGGTCCACCTGATGCTGCTGCTGCTGCTGCGGCTGGTTAGTAGTTTCCTCACTGCGCTGGTGAAGAAAGCTACTCATCATCGACTGCAGACTGAGGCAGCCGCTGCTGGTGGAGCTGCCACTGCTCCTACCACCCCACCCCTCCCCTGCTGCCATTGCAGCGGAACGCGAGCGCACAGGGCCCACAGTGTCTGAGGATGGACGTTGGCGCACAAAGGCAGAGACCAACTGACTACATAGGTGGTTTTCATAGTACGTAATTTTGGCCTCCCTCTCAGCAGGTGTGAAAAAGGCCACCATTTTGGAACGGTAGCGAGGGTCCAACAAGGTGGACAGCCAAAAGTCATCCCTCTGTCTGATGGTTATTATTCGGCTGTCGCTACGCAAGCAACCGAGCATGCTATGGGCCATTTGTGCCAAGGAATGCGAGGGACTCCCTGCCTCCATCTCCACAGCATACTGCCACGGTGCGTCTGGGTCCTCTGTCTCCTCCTCCTCCTCCTCTACCAGATGCTCCTGCTCCTCCACTCCTGTCCGCTGAGTGGAAAAACCACCCATTTCACTCAATAATTCCTGAGCACAAATGTCCTCCTCTACCTCCTCCTCTTCTTCCTGTCCTGCCCCCACAGGGGTCATGTGGCGTTGAGATCTGTGCGCCACGTCTACCGCACCCTGACCAGCCATTGTTAACAGCATTTGTTCCAGGACGTGCAACAGAGGAATGACGTCGTTCATCCCATAGTCCTGCCGACTCACGAATAGCGTGGCCTCCTCAAAGGGCCTGAGCAAGCGGCAGGTGTCACGCATGAGCTGCCAATGGCTGACATCGAAGTTACACAGGGGAGTACCTTTATCCGCTTGTAACATCAGGAAATCGGTGATGGCCTTTCGCTGCTCGTAAAGGCGGTCTAACATGTGTAGGGTTGAATTCCACCTTGTTGCAACGTCGCAGATCAGGTGATGCTGTGGAATTCCGTTCTGCCGCTGCAGCTCAATGAGGGTGTTCTTTGCGGTGTAGGAATGGCTGAAATGCATGCACAGTTTACGTGACATTTTAAGGATGTCTTGCAGTGGGATGGTGGATTTTAGGAACCGATTGACAACCAGATTGAACACGTGAGCCATGCATGGCGCATGGCACAACCTTCCTTGACGCAGAGCAGACACCATGTTCTTTCCGTTGTCGGTCAACATGGTTCCGATTTTGAGTTTGCGCGGAGACAGCCATCTGTCGATTTCTCTGTTCATTACACTCAGAAGTTCCTCCCCTGTGTGACTACGTTCGCAAAGGCATACCAGGTGCAGCACAGCGTGACACCGTTGCGCCCTGCACATGTGATATGCCGGTCGGGTAATGGGACTTGGCACGGGGGTGGCGGCTGAGGACACGGCGGAAAAAGAGGTGGTAGAGGCGGACATGTTTGCTGGACCAAGGACGTGCAAACGTGGAGGCAAAAGCGTCGTGACCTGTCCAAGTTGCTGGTGCGGCTGTGCCGGCACCACGTTAACCCAGTGGGCCGTAAATGACATGTACTGTCCCTGACCGTAGTTACAGCTCCACACGTCGGCGCTGCCGTGCACTTTGGCAGAGACCGACATGCTCAAAGACTGGCCCACCATCTCTTCTACATGTGAATGCAGGGCTGGCACTGCCTTTATGGCGAAGAAATGATGGCTTGGCACTCTCCACCGCGGCGCGGCACAAGCCATCATTTCTCGGAAAGGTGCTGAGTCCACCAGTTGGAAAGGGAGGGACTGCAGCACCAGCAACTTGGACAGGAGGACGTTCAGCTTTTGCACCGTCGGGTGCGTGCTCGCAAACTGTTGTCTCTTGGAAACGGATTCCAAGAAAGACTGTTGACGGAATCCGAGAAGAGGAGTAGCAGGAGAAGGAGCATCTGAACGAGCGGAAGATGCCAACGAGTGACAACTCCCCTCAGCAGAGGTGTTGGAGCCTTGACTGGCTGATAGAGGGCGATTGACGACGTCGGGTGACGGAGCAAGTAACGGAGCGGGTGATGGAGCGGGGGCTGGGGCAGGCAGAACCGCCGTATCTTTATCACGGTTTTCCCAGGCCACCGAATGGTGACGCTGCATATGCTGACGCAACGCTGTAGTCCCAACATGGGGTCCCTGGCCACGCTTGCATTTCTGGCCACATAGTCGACATACGGCTACGTTTACTTCCTCGGGCGGCTTGACGAAAAATTGCCACACCACCGAGTAGGAAACTTTGCCCCCGCTACTCCTCACTGGCTGACTGCTACTTCCTCCGTGCGCACCGGCACCACTACTGGCCGTGGTGGTAGGCTACAGTGGAGCTGGTGCTCTACTCCGTGGACGTTTGGCTCCACTGACACTGATGCGACCCTGCTGCCTCCTGGGCAACCCACCGACTGTTTCGCTCGCTGCCAAGCTGGCACCCTCTTCTCCTGATGATGCGGAAGAAATTGCCTGATGACGACGAGGCAGCCAAGTGCGATCAACCTCCTCATCATCAAGTAGGGTCTCCGCCTCACTACTAGCCCCCTCGGCTGCGTGTGGGTCAGGAGACAGACCTGTCTCTAGACCGGCTACCGAGACACTCTCCTCGCCAGTACTTGTTCGCCTGGCTGCTGAAAAGGCGGATGTCTCCCCCCGTTCCTGACCGCCCTTTGTTAGCTCTTCCTCACTGTACAGTGGGGCTGAGCCCACAGCATGCGATACTTCGCTTGGTGAGGGAACAGCAAAGGACAGGGGCAGGTAGAGGACATGTGATTTCAGTGGGCTTGCTCCCGGGCCATGCCAACTAACGGTTGTGTCTGACGTACCCACCGACCGTTGGCTGTAGGTGTCAGAGGTGACCTGGGAAGAGGAAGACGACCGAGCCAACCAATCGATGACGGCAGGGTTGTCGGTGGAGACACGACCGCTGGATGACACCGGGAGCACTGGCCTCTGGCTGCGAATAGTGCTGCCTCGACCCCTTCCTCTGCTGCCACGTCTGCTCGCTCCTAAAACATTGCCTCCTCTGCCACTCCTCTGCATGTTGTCTGACATACTCTTTAATTCAACGATTATGTGTCCCTGAGTAACAATTCTGTGTCCCTGAGTAACAATTCTGTGTCTGTCCGAGTAACAATTCTGTGGCCCTAAGTAACAGTTCTGTGGCCCTCAGTAACAATTCTGTGTCCCTGAGTAACAATTCTGTGGCCCTAAGTAACGGTTCTGTGGCCCTCAGTAACAATTCTGTGTCCCTGATTAACGTTTATGTGGCCCTAAGTAACGGTTCTGTGGCCCTCAGTAACAATTCTGTGTCCCTGAGTAACAATTCTGTGTCTGTGCGAGTAACAATTCTGTGGCCCTAAGTAACAGTTCTGTGGCCCTCAGTAACAATTCTGTGTCCCTGAGTAACAATTCTGTGTCTGTGTGAGTAACAATTCTGTGGCCCTAAGTAACAGTTCTGTGGCCCTCAGTAACAATTCTGTGTCCCTGATTAACGTTTATGTGGCCCTAAGTAACGGTTCTGTGGCCCTCAGTAACAATTCTGTGTCCCTGAGTAACAATTCTGTGTCTGTGCGAGTAACAATTCTGTGGCCCTAAGTAACAGTTCTGTGGCCCTCAGTAACAATTCTGTGTCCCTGAGTAACAATTATGTGTCTGTGCGAGTAACAATTCTGTGGCCCTAAGTAACAGTTCTGTGGCCCTCAGTAACAATTCTGTGGCCCTAAGTAACAGTTCTGTGGCCCTCAGTAACAATTCTGTGTCCCTGAGTAACAATTCTGTGTCTGTGCGAGTAACAATTCTGTGGCCCTAAGTAACAGTTCTGTGGCCCTCAGTAACAATTCTGTGGCCCTCAGTAACAATTCTGTGTCTGTGCGAGTAACAATTCTGTGGCCCTAAGTAACAGTTCTGTGGCCCTCAGTAACAATTCTGTGTCCCTGAGTAACGATTCTGTGTCTGTGCGAGTAACAATTCTGTGGCCCTAAGTAACAGTTCTGTGGCCCTCAGTAACAATTCTGTGTCCCTGAGTAACAATTCTGTGTCTGTGCGAGTAACAATTCTGTGGCCCTAAGTAACAGTTCTGTGGCCCTCAGTAACAATTCTGTGTCTGTCCCTGAGTAACAATTCTGTGGCCCTAACTAACGTTTCTGTGGCCCTAAGTAACAGTTCTGTGGCCCTCAGTAACAATTCTGTGTCTGTCCCTGAGTAACAATTCTGTGGCCCTAACTAAAGTTTCTGTGGCCCTAAGTAACAGTTCTGTGGCCCTCAGTAACAATTCTGTGTCTGTCCCTGAGTAACAATTCTGTGGCCCTAACTAACGTTTCTGTGGCCCTAAGTAACAGTTCTGTGGCCCTCAGTAACAATTCTGTGTCTGTCCCTGAGTAACAATTCCGTGGCCCTAACTAAAGTTTCTGTGGCCCTAAGTAACAATTCTCTGGCACTCAGTAACAATTCTGTCTGTCCCTGAGTAACAATTCTGTGGCCCTAATAACGTTTCTGTGGCCCTAAGTAACAGTTCTGTGGCCCTCAGTAACAATTCTGTGTCTGTCCCTGAGTAACAATTCTGTGGCCCTAACTAAAGTTTCTGTGGCCCTAAGTAACAATTCTCTGGCACTCAGTAACAATTCTGTCTGTCCCTGAGTAACAATTCTGTGGCCCTAATAACGTTTCTGTGGCCCTAAGTAACAATTCTCTGGCACTCAGTAACAATTCTGTCTGTCCCTGAGTAACAATTTTGTGGCCCTAACTAGCGTTTCTTTGTCCCTAAGTAACGATTCTGTGGCCCTCATTAACAATTCTGTGTCCCTGAGTAATGGTTCTCTGTCCCTAAGTAACGTTTCTCTGTCCCCAAGTAACGTTTCTGTGGCCCTAACTCTGTCCCTAATACAGAGCGGTCTGCCTCTGTTCAATGACTGGAGGCAAATGAAGAATTCCAAAATGGCCGCTATTTATAGCTCGACCATTACACAGTGCTGGCTGGCTGGCTGCTGATTGGCTGATGCGATCACATGTCATTAAGGAATGCATTATGGGTCAGCGCGCCTTGTCTGCGCGCCTTCCCAGACATCCCCGCTCCGTCGCCGCACATGTCCGCCGCCATTTTAGGAAAAATTTTGATTCGCGCGTCCGAAGTAGGCTATTTTTCGGATTCGGCGCGAATCGAAAATTTTCCGATATTCGACTCGAATTCCACTTCGCCTACTTCGATTCGCTCATCTCTAGTTATAGTCATGGACACAGAGGGGCTTCTCAACAACACCAGCTGCCATGGCAATTTTTTCGGTGACAGTGATTTACGAGGGGGCGAATTTTGTGGAGCCGTGTCAAATTCAGGATCACCCCAAGGATGATAGAGTGTGTTGTCATTGAAATGCATAAAACACATTAAACTCTCATATCTATGCCTGGCCATAGCAGCAGAGAACATGGGCATATGATGAATTGGGTCTGTGGACCAATACAACCGCAATACATTTTTTTTAGTAATGCCCATGTTGAGGGTTAGGCCCCCAAAAAATGTAAATTCAGAAACTGTAATGGGTTTCCATGCGAATGGTCTGGCAAAGTCTGAATTTGGGTTGGCGGCAATAAACTGTTGCACATATAAATCGCTTTGATCCACAATCAATGCATACAGATCGCCTGTTAGCAACCACCTGGCTGTACCTCTAGCAGTATACAGGACAGGATTCCCCAGAGCGCGGAGTCTAAGCCCCATTCTGCTTGTTCACCAGGGCCCCTGATGGTGGGGATGGACTTGGAGAAGACAGGAACCAGGTCGCGGCCCCTGAGTACACCTGCCTGAGGTAGAGGAATCTGCCAGAAGTCTATGCAGGTGGAGAGCCTGATGTGAAGAGGCAGAAGGCGGAAGCAGGGATGGCTAGATCCGTGCAGGATGGATGGATGGATGGTGAGCGTGGTCAAACGGGCCGGGTCAGTAACAGTGGGGTCAGCATAGTAGCAGGCAGAAGAGCAGTCAGGTCACTCGCCGAGGTCGGTAACAGGAGTTCAGATCAAATAAGGAATGTCCAGAAGAGAGGTCAAACAAGCCAGGAGTCAGAGCAGGAGATGGTCAGCGGAGGTCAGGATCAAGCAAGGTCGGCAACAAGTCAATCAGCAGATACACAGGAACCGGATAATCAGACCATATAGCAACTTGAGTCTGTGCAGAGCTGGTTTAAGTAGCCCACCCGGCGCTGACAGGCGCGCCTGGGTCCTAGTGCCCACCTGCCTGCATGTCTTGTCGGACACCTACGCATGTGCAGACTCATGCGTCGCGGTGGTCCCTAACATCGTCCGTGAAAAAGTTTAAAAAAATCAAGGGGAGTATTTAAATTTGCTGTTTCCACCTAAATTCCAGGTTGGTCAGTGAATGGGGGAAGTATGGTTGCTGCAGAATTTGTGGACTGCCAATCGGGATTTGCAAGCACATTCGGAAGGATACTAGGGGCTCTACGGATCTGTGTGCAAATTCTTGGTGGCTGTGAGACACTACTTGTGCTCGCCAATGTACCAGCTTGTACTGCACTTATGGGACTCACCATGTTGCCAAGTCATACTTCAGTGCTGGTACGTGAAAAACCAGATGCACTAGGCCGCTGGTGCTCGCTAGTTCACCAAAAGGTAGAGCAGCACTGTGTGGGAGACAGTGTGGCTTGCTACAACCAATCTCAAGCTTGATTGCCCTTCAAGAAAACTAGGTCGCAGGTTCATTGGACCCTTTAAAATTAAAAGAGAGATTAACCCTGTGGCCTTCGAGCTGGACTTACCCGACTCTTATAAGATCCACCCGGTTTTCCATATTTCTCTACTCAAACCAGCCGTAATGTGCCCTGTGACAAACTGTCCCTTTGTGATAACATTTTGCCCTTTCTGTTTCAGTTTTCTCCCCTTGGTAAAGCTGTATATATTTATCAGCTGGTATGTAGACAGACTTTCTGCACTGTTTGTTTAGGGAAATGTGACCTTGTAGTCTTTCCCTCCTATAGAGTTCATACTGTATTGTTGGGTTGTAGGGTTTTGTTGTGGGTGGGGAAAAAACGGTGCCAGGCTGTCTGGTGGGGGTGAAGCTGTATATACTGAGCTGTGTTTAATAAATATTAAGTCATTTTCAACCTACATGAAGTTCCGACTCGTGGTTTGGGATTAGAGATGAGCGAAGTATTCAAAAATTTGATTCGACTGATTCGGCGAATTCGTGGACAATATTCGATTCGAGTCGAATATATTCGCTGTGAATTTAACTTAAAAAAGGGTGTTTCTAGGCTTCAGAGAGACTTAATATTAGTGCAGAACACTGTACCTTTAATTTAAATGCCCTTGGAGTCTGCTGGGGAAGAGAAATAATACTGTCAGTCAGTATGACATGCAGATGAGTGCCGTCGATCTTAGAATCACCGCACACTTCACTCATTTGGCCAGTCACAGGGCCAAAACCAGTGTTTGGAGCCACAGTGTGGCGGTGGAGGCAGAAGCAATGGGAGGCCATACAGCAACCTATGACAAAATGGAAACCAGCAGGAGTGTGAGGAGACCTCAAAGTGGCACATGGCAAAGTGGGAGCAATGGGAGGCGGTACAGGGACCCAGGTCACACTGTGGGACCAGCAGCAGCGTGACCAGGCGGTACGGGGGCCCATGGCAGATTTGACCTCGTTCATCCCATAGTCCTGCCGACAAACGAATAGCGTGGCCTCCTCAAAGGGCCTGAGCAAGCGCAGGTGTCACGCATGAGCTGCCAATGGCTGACATCTAAGTTACACAGGGAGTACCTTTATCCGCTTTTAACATCAGGAAATCTGTGATGGCCTTTCGCTGTTCGTAAAGGCGGTCTAACATATGTAGGGTTGAATTACACCTTGTTGCAACGTCACAGCATGAGGAGTCGGTACGGGGGCCCATGGCAGATTACGTGCCTGGCAGCAGCAATGGGAGGCCCGTAATCTGCCAGCACCCTATGTCAAAAAATTGAACACACCAGCAGTGTGAGGAGACCTCAAAGTGGCACATGGCAGAGTGGGAGCAATGGGAGGCGGTACAGGGACCCAGGTCACACTGTGGGCTCAGCAGCAGCGTGACCAGGCGGTACGGGGGCCCATGGCTGATTTGGGGCCTGGCGGCACCTATGGGAGGCCTGTAATCTGCCAGCAACCTATGACAAAATGGAAAACCGCAGGAGTGTGAGGAGACCTCAAAGTGGCACATGGCAGAGTGGGAGCAATGGGAGGCGGTACAGGGACCCAGGTCACACTGTGGGCTCAGCAGCAGCGTGACCAGGCGGTACGGGGGCCCATGGCCGATTTGGGGCCTGGCGGCACCTATGGGAGGCCTGTAATCTGCCAGCAACCTATGACAAAATGGAAAACCGCAGGAGTGTGAGGAGACCTCAAAGTGGCACATGGCAGAGTGGAAGCAATGGGAGGCCGTACAGGGACCCAGGTCACACTGTGGGACCAGCAGCAGCGTGACCAGGCGGTACGGGGGCCCATGGCCGATTTGGGGCCTGGCGGCACCTATGGGAGGCCTGTAATCTGCCAGCAACCTATGACAAAATGGAAAACCGCAGGAGTATGAGGAGACCTCAAAGTGGCACATGGCAGAGTGGGAGCAATGGGAGGCGGTACAGGGACCCAGGTCAACACTGTGGGACCAGCAGCAGCGTGACCAGGTGGTACGGGGGCCCATGGCAGATTTGACCTCGTTCATCCCATAGTCCTGCCGACTCACGAATAGCGTGGCCTCCTCAAAGGGCCTGAGCAAGCGCAGGTGTCACGCATGAGCTGCCAATGGCTGACATCTAAGTTACACAGGGAGTACCTTTATCCGCTTTTAACATCAGGAAATCTGTGATGGCCTTTCGCTGTTCGTAAAGGCGGTCTAACATATGTAGGGTTGAATTACACCTTGTTGCAACGTCACAGCATGAGGAGTCGATACGGGGGTCCATGGCAGATTACGTGCCTGGCAGCAGCAATGGGAGGCCCGTAATCTGCCAGCAACCTATGACAAAAAATTGAACACACCAGCAGTGTGAGGAGACCTCAAAGTGGCACATGGCAGAGTGGGAGCAATGGGAGGCGGTACAGGGACCCAGGTCACACTGTGGGCTCAGCAGCAGCGTGACCAGGCAGTACGGGGGCCCATGGCCGATTTGGGGCCTGGCGGCACCTATGGGAGGCCTGTAATCTGCCAGCAACCTATGACAAAATGGAAAACCGCAGGAGTGTGAGGAGACCTCAAAGTGGCACATGGCAGAGTGGGAGCAATGGGAGGCGGTACAGGGACCCAGGTCACACTGTGGGCTCAGCAGCAGCGTGACCAGGCGGTACGGGGGCCCATGGCCGATTTGGGGCCTGGCGGCACCTATGGGGGGCCTGTAATCTGCCAGCAACCTATGACAAAATGGAAAACCGCAGGAGTGTGAGGAGACCTCAAAGTGGCACATGGCAGAGTGGGAGCAATGGGAGGCGGTACAGGGACCCAGGTCACACTGTGGGCTCAGCAGCAGCGTGACCAGGCGGTACGGGGGCCCATGGCCGATTTGGGGCCTGGCGGCACCTATGGGAGGCCTGTAATCTGCCAGCAACCTATGACAAAATGGAAAACCGCAGGAGTGTGAGGAGACCTCAAAGTGGCACATGGCAGAGTGGGAGCAATGGGAGGCCGTACAGGGACCCAGGTCACACTGTGGGACCAGCAGCAGCGTGATCAGGCGGTACGGGGGCCCATGGCCGATTTGGGGCCTGGCGGGAACCTATGGAAGGCCTGTAATCTGCCAGCAACCTATGACAAAATGGAAAACCGCAGGAGTGTGAGGAGACCTCAAAGTGGCACATGGCAGAGTGGGAGCAATGGGAGGCCGTACAGGGACCCAGGTCACACTGTGGGACCAGCAGCAGCGTGACCAGGCGGTACGGGGGCCCATGGCCGATTTGGGGCCTGGCGGCACCTATGGAAGGCCTGTAATCTGCCAGCAACCTATGACAAAATGGAAAACCGCAGGAGTGTGAGGAGACCTCAAAGTGGCACATGGCAGAGTGGGAGCAATGGGAGGCGGTACAGGGACCCAGGTCACACTGTGGGCTCAGCAGCAGCGTGACAAGGCGGTACGGGGGCCCATGGCCGATTTGGGGCCTGGCGTCACCTATGGGAGGCCTGTAATCTGCCAGCAACCTATGACAAAATGGAAAACCGCAGGAGTGTGAGGAGACCTCAAAGTGGCACATGGCAGAGTGGAAGCAATGGGAGGCCGTACAGGGACCCAGGTCACACTGTGGGACCAGCAGCAGCGTGACCAGGCGGTACGGGGGCCCATGGCCGATTTGGGGCCTGGCGGCACCTATGGAAGGCCTGTAATCTGCCAGCAACCTATGACAAAATGGAAAACCGCAGGAGTGTGAGGAGACCTCAAAGTGGCACATGGCAGAGTGGGAGCAATGGGAGGCGGTACAGGGACCCAGGTCACACTGTGGGCTCAGCAGCAGCGTGACCAGGCGGTACGGGGGCCCATGGCCGATTTGGGGCCTGGCGGCACCTATGGGAGGCCTGTAATCTGCCAGCAACCTATGACAAAATGGAAAACCGCAGGAGTGTGAGGAGACCTCAAAGTGGCACATGGCAGAGTGGAAGCAATGGGAGGCCGTACAGGGACCCAGGTCACACTGTGGGACCAGCAGCAGCGTGACCAGGCGGTACGGGGGCCCATGGCCGATTTGGGGCCTGGCGGCACCTATGGGAGGCCTGTAATCTGCCAGCAACCTATGACAAAATGGAAAACCGCAGGAGTGTGAGGAGACCTCAAAGTGGCACATGGCAGAGTGGGAGCAATGGGAGGCCGTACAGGGACCCAGGTCACACTGTGGGACCAGCAGCAGCGTGACCAGGCGGTACGGGGGCCCATGGCAGATTTGACCTCGTTCATCCCATAGTCCTGCCGAATCACGAATAGCGTGGCCTCCTCAAAGGGCCTGAGCAAGCGCAGGTGTCACGCATGAGCTGCCAATGGCTGACATCTAAGTTACACAGGGAGTACCTATATTTGCTTTTAACATCAGAAAATCTGTGATGGCCTTTCGCTGTTCGTAAAGGCGGTCTAACATATGTAGGGTTGAATTCCACCTTGTTGCAACGTCACAGCATGAGGAGTCGATACGGGGGTCCATGGCAGATTACGTGCCTGGCAGCAGCAATGGGAGGCCTGTAATCTGCCAGCACCCTATGTCAAAAAATTGAACACACCAGCAGTGTGAGGAGACCTCAAAGTGGCACATGGCAGAGTGGGAGCAATGGGAGGCGGTACAGGGACCCAGGTCACACTGTGGGCTCAGCAGCAGCGTGACCAGGCGGTACAGGGGCCCATGGCCGATTTGGGGCCTGGCGGCACCTATGGGTGGCCTGTAATCTGCCAGCAACCTATGACAAAATGGAAAACCGCAGCAGTGTGAGGAGACGTCAAAGTGGCACATGGCAGAGTGGGAGCAATGGGAGGCCGTACAGGGACCCAGGTCACACTGTGGGACCAGCAGCAGCGTGACCAGGCGGTACGGGGGCCCATGGCCGATTTGGGGCCTGGCGGCACCTATGGAAGGCCTGTAATTTGCCAGCAACCTATGACAAAATGGAAAACCGCAGGAGTGTGAGGAGACCTCAAAGTGGCACATGGCAGAGTGGGAGCAATGGGAGGCGGTACAGGGACCCAGGTCACACTGTGGGCTCAGCAGCAGCGTGACCAGGCGGTACGGGGGCCCATGGCCGATTTGGGGCCTGGCGGCACCTATGGGAGGCCTGTAATCTGCCAGCAACCTATGACAAAATGGAAAACCGCAGGAGTGTGAGGAGACCTCAAAGTGGCACATGGCAGAGTGGAAGCAATGGGAGGCCGTACAGGGACCCAGGTCACACTGTGGGACCAGCAGCAGCGTGACCAGGTGGTACGGGGGCCCATGGCAGATTTGACCTCGTTCATCCCATAGTCCTGCCGACTCACGAATAGCGTGGCCTCCTCAAAGGGCCTGAGCAAGCGCAGGTGTCACGCATGAGCTGCCAATGGCTGACATCTAAGTTACACAGGGAGTACCTTTATCCGCTTTTAACATCAGGAAATCTGTGATGGCCTTTCGCTGTTCGTAAAGGCGGTCTAACATATGTAGGGTTGAATTACACCTTGTTGCAACGTCACAGCATGAGGAGTCGATACGGGGGTCCATGGCAGATTACGTGCCTGGCAGCAGCAATGGGAGGCCCGTAATCTGCCAGCAACCTATGACAAAAAATTGAACACACCAGCAGTGTGAGGAGACCTCAAAGTGGCACATGGCAGAGTGGGAGCAATGGGAGGCGGTACAGGGACCCAGGTCACACTGTGGGCTCAGCAGCAGCGTGACCAGGCAGTACGGGGGCCCATGGCCGATTTGGGGCCTGGCGGCACCTATGGGAGGCCTGTAATCTGCCAGCAACCTATGACAAAATGGAAAACCGCAGGAGTGTGAGGAGACCTCAAAGTGGCACATGGCAGAGTGGGAGCAATGGGAGGCGGTACAGGGACCCAGGTCACACTGTGGGCTCAGCAGCAGCGTGACCAGGCGGTACGGGGGCCCATGGCCGATTTGGGGCCTGGCGGCACCTATGGGAGGCCTGTAATCTGCCAGCAACCTATGACAAAATGGAAAACCGCAGGAGTGTGAGGAGACCTCAAAGTGGCACATGGCAGAGTGGGAGCAATGGGAGGCGGTACAGGGACCCAGGTCACACTGTGGGCTCAGCAGCAGCGTGACCAGGCGGTACGGGGGCCCATGGCCGATTTGGGGCCTGGCGGCACCTATGGGAGGCCTGTAATCTGCCAGCAACCTATGACAAAATGGAAAACCGCAGGAGTGTGAGGAGACCTCAAAGTGGCACATGGCAGAGTGGGAGCAATGGGAGGCCGTACAGGGACCCAGGTCACACTGTGGGACCAGCAGCAGCGTGATCAGGCGGTACGGGGGCCCATGGCCGATTTGGGGCCTGGCGGGAACCTATGGAAGGCCTGTAATCTGCCAGCAACCTATGACAAAATGGAAAACCGCAGGAGTGTGAGGAGACCTCAAAGTGGCACATGGCAGAGTGGGAGCAATGGGAGGCCGTACAGGGACCCAGGTCACACTGTGGGACCAGCAGCAGCGTGACCAGGCGGTACGGGGGCCCATGGCCGATTTGGGGCCTGGCGGCACCTATGGAAGGCCTGTAATCTGCCAGCAACCTATGACAAAATGGAAAACCGCAGGAGTGTGAGGAGACCTCAAAGTGGCACATGGCAGAGTGGGAGCAATGGGAGGCGGTACAGGGACCCAGGTCACACTGTGGGCTCAGCAGCAGCGTGACAAGGCGGTACGGGGGCCCATGGCCGATTTGGGGCCTGGCGTCACCTATGGGAGGCCTGTAATCTGCCAGCAACCTATGACAAAATGGAAAACCGCAGGAGTGTGAGGAGACCTCAAAGTGGCACATGGCAGAGTGGAAGCAATGGGAGGCCGTACAGGGACCCAGGTCACACTGTGGGACCAGCAGCAGCGTGACCAGGCGGTACGGGGGCCCATGGCCGATTTGGGGCCTGGCGGCACCTATGGAAGGCCTGTAATCTGCCAGCAACCTATGACAAAATGGAAAACCGCAGGAGTGTGAGGAGACCTCAAAGTGGCACATGGCAGAGTGGGAGCAATGGGAGGCGGTACAGGGACCCAGGTCACACTGTGGGCTCAGCAGCAGCGTGACCAGGCGGTACGGGGGCCCATGGCCGATTTGGGGCCTGGCGGCACCTATGGGAGGCCTGTAATCTGCCAGCAACCTATGACAAAATGGAAAACCGCAGGAGTGTGAGGAGACCTCAAAGTGGCACATGGCAGAGTGGAAGCAATGGGAGGCCGTACAGGGACCCAGGTCACACTGTGGGACCAGCAGCAGCGTGACCAGGCGGTACGGGGGCCCATGGCCGATTTGGGGCCTGGCGGCACCTATGGGAGGCCTGTAATCTGCCAGCAACCTATGACAAAATGGAAAACCGCAGGAGTGTGAGGAGACCTCAAAGTGGCACATGGCAGAGTGGGAGCAATGGGAGGCCGTACAGGGACCCAGGTCACACTGTGGGACCAGCAGCAGCGTGACCAGGCGGTACGGGGGCCCATGGCAGATTTGACCTCGTTCATCCCATAGTCCTGCCGAATCACGAATAGCGTGGCCTCCTCAAAGGGCCTGAGCAAGCGCAGGTGTCACGCATGAGCTGCCAATGGCTGACATCTAAGTTACACAGGGAGTACCTATATTTGCTTTTAACATCAGAAAATCTGTGATGGCCTTTCGCTGTTCGTAAAGGCGGTCTAACATATGTAGGGTTGAATTCCACCTTGTTGCAACGTCACAGCATGAGGAGTCGATACGGGGGTCCATGGCAGATTACGTGCCTGGCAGCAGCAATGGGAGGCCTGTAATCTGCCAGCACCCTATGTCAAAAAATTGAACACACCAGCAGTGTGAGGAGACCTCAAAGTGGCACATGGCAGAGTGGGAGCAATGGGAGGCGGTACAGGGACCCAGGTCACACTGTGGGCTCAGCAGCAGCGTGACCAGGCGGTACAGGGGCCCATGGCCGATTTGGGGCCTGGCGGCACCTATGGGTGGCCTGTAATCTGCCAGCAACCTATGACAAAATGGAAAACCGCAGCAGTGTGAGGAGACCTCAAAGTGGCACATGGCAGAGTGGGAGCAATGGGAGGCCGTACAGGGACCCAGGTCACACTGTGGGACCAGCAGCAGCGTGACCAGGCGGTACGGGGGCCCATGGCCGATTTGGGGCCTGGCGGCACCTATGGAAGGCCTGTAATTTGCCAGCAACCTATGACAAAATGGAAAACCGCAGGAGTGTGAGGAGACCTCAAAGTGGCACATGGCAGAGTGGGAGCAATGGGAGGCGGTACAGGGACCCAGGTCACACTGTGGGCTCAGCAGCAGCGTGACCAGGCGGTACGGGGGCCCATGGCCGATTTGGGGCCTGGCGGCACCTATGGGAGGCCTGTAATCTGCCAGCAACCTATGACAAAATGGAAAACCGCAGGAGTGTGAGGAGACCTCAAAGTGGCACATGGCAGAGTGGAAGCAATGGGAGGCCGTACAGGGACCCAGGTCACACTGTGGGACCAGCAGCAGCGTGACCAGGTGGTACGGGGGCCCATGGCAGATTTGACCTCGTTCATCCCATAGTCCTGCCGACTCACGAATAGCGTGGCCTCCTCAAAGGGCCTGAGCAAGCGCAGGTGTCACGCATGAGCTGCCAATGGCTGACATCTAAGTTACACAGGGAGTACCTTTATCCGCTTTTAACATCAGGAAATCTGTGATGGCCTTTCGCTGTTCGTAAAGGCGGTCTAACATATGTAGGGTTGAATTACACCTTGTTGCAACGTCACAGCATGAGGAGTCGATACGGGGGTCCATGGCAGATTACGTGCCTGGCAGCAGCAATGGGAGGCCCGTAATCTGCCAGCAACCTATGACAAAAAATTGAACACACCAGCAGTGTGAGGAGACCTCAAAGTGGCACATGGCAGAGTGGGAGCAATGGGAGGCGGTACAGGGACCCAGGTCACACTGTGGGCTCAGCAGCAGCGTGACAAGGCAGTACGGGGGCCCATGGCCGATTTGGGGCCTGGCGGCACCTATGGGAGGCCTGTAATCTGCCAGCAACCTATGACAAAATGGAAAACCGCAGGAGTGTGAGGAGACCTCAAAGTGGCACATGGCAGAGTGGGAGCAATGGGAGGCGGTACAGGGACCCAGGTCACACTGTGGGCTCAGCAGCAGCGTGACCAGGCGGTACGGGGGCCCATGGCCGATTTGGGGCCTGGCGGCACCTATGGGAGGCCTGTAATCTGCCAGCAACCTATGACAAAATGGAAAACCGCAGGAGTGTGAGGAGACCTCAAAGTGGCACATGGCAGAGTGGGAGCAATGGGAGGCGGTACAGGGACCCAGGTCACACTGTGGGCTCAGCAGCAGCGTGACCAGGCGGTACGGGGGCCCATGGCCGATTTGGGGCCTGGCGGCACCTATGGGAGGCCTGTAATCTGCCAGCAACCTATGACAAAATGGAAAACCGCAGGAGTGTGAGGAGACCTCAAAGTGGCACATGGCAGAGTGGGAGCAATGGGAGGCCGTACAGGGACCCAGGTCACACTGTGGGACCAGCAGCAGCGTGATCAGGCGGTACGGGGGCCCATGGCCGATTTGGGGCCTGGCGGGAACCTATGGAAGGCCTGTAATCTGCCAGCAACCTATGACAAAATGGAAAACCGCAGGAGTGTGAGGAGACCTCAAAGTGGCACATGGCAGAGTGGGAGCAATGGGAGGTCGTACAGGGACCCAGGTCACACTGTGGGACCAGCAGCAGCGTGACCAGGCGGTACGGGGGCCCATGGCCGATTTGGGGCCTGGCGGCACCTATGGAAGGCCTGTAATCTGCCAGCAACCTATGACAAAATGGAAAACCGCAGGAGTGTGAGGAGACCTCAAAGTGGCACATGGCAGAGTGGGAGCAATGGGAGGCGGTACAGGGACCCAGGTCACACTGTGGGCTCAGCAGCAGCGTGACAAGGCGGTACGGGGGCCCATGGCCGATTTGGGGCCTGGCGTCACCTATGGGAGGCCTGTAATCTGCCAGCAACCTATGACAAAATGGAAAACCGCAGGAGTGTGAGGAGACCTCAAAGTGGCACATGGCAGAGTGGAAGCAATGGGAGGCCGTACAGGGACCCAGGTCACACTGTGGGACCAGCAGCAGCGTGACCAGGCGGTACGGGGGCCCATGGCCGATTTGGGGCCTGGCGGCACCTATGGAAGGCCTGTAATCTGCCAGCAACCTATGACAAAATGGAAAACCGCAGGAGTGTGAGGAGACCTCAAAGTGGCACATGGCAGAGTGGGAGCAATGGGAGGCGGTACAGGGACCCAGGTCACACTGTGGGCTCAGCAGCAGCGTGACCAGGCGGTACGGGGGCCCATGGCCGATTTGGGGCCTGGCGGCACCTATGGGAGGCCTGTAATCTGCCAGCAACCTATGACAAAATGGAAAACCGCAGGAGTGTGAGGAGACCTCAAAGTGGCACATGGCAGAGTGGAAGCAATGGGAGGCCGTACAGGGACCCAGGTCACACTGTGGGACCAGCAGCAGCGTGACCAGGCGGTACGGGGGCCCATGGCCGATTTGGGGCCTGGCGGCACCTATGGGAGGCCTGTAATCTGCCAGCAACCTATGACAAAATGGAAAACCGCAGGAGTGTGAGGAGACCTCAAAGTGGCACATGGCAGAGTGGGAGCAATGGGAGGCCGTACAGGGACCCAGGTCACACTGTGGGACCAGCAGCAGCGTGACCAGGCGGTACGGGGGCCCATGGCAGATTTGACCTCGTTCATCCCATAGTCCTGCCGAATCACGAATAGCGTGGCCTCCTCAAAGGGCCTGAGCAAGCGCAGGTGTCACGCATGAGCTGCCAATGGCTGACATCTAAGTTACACAGGGAGTACCTATATTTGCTTTTAACATCAGAAAATCTGTGATGGCCTTTCGCTGTTCGTAAAGGCGGTCTAACATATGTAGGGTTGAATTCCACCTTGTTGCAACGTCACAGCATGAGGAGTCGATACGGGGGTCCATGGCAGATTACGTGCCTGGCAGCAGCAATGGGAGGCCTGTAATCTGCCAGCACCCTATGTCAAAAAATTGAACACACCAGCAGTGTGAGGAGACCTCAAAGTGGCACATGGCAGAGTGGGAGCAATGGGAGGCGGTACAGGGACCCAGGTCACACTGTGGGCTCAGCAGCAGCGTGACCAGGCGGTACAGGGGCCCATGGCCGATTTGGGGCCTGGCGGCACCTATGGGTGGCCTGTAATCTGCCAGCAACCTATGACAAAATGGAAAACCGCAGCAGTGTGAGGAGACCTCAAAGTGGCACATGGCAGAGTGGGAGCAATGGGAGGCCGTACAGGGACCCAGGTCACACTGTGGGACCAGCAGCAGCGTGACCAGGCGGTACGGGGGCCCATGGCCGATTTGGGGTCTGGCGGCACCTATGGAAGGCCTGTAATTTGCCAGCAACCTATGACAAAATGGAAAACCGCAGGAGTGTGAGGAGACCTCAAAGTGGCACATGGCAGAGTGGGAGCAATGGGAGGCGGTACAGGGACCCAGGTCACACTGTGGGCTCAGCAGCAGCGTGACCAGGCGGTACGGGGGCCCATGGCCGATTTGGGGCCTGGCGGCACCTATGGGAGGCCTGTAATCTGCCAGCAACCTATGACAAAATGGAAAACCGCAGGAGTGTGAGGAGACCTCAAAGTGGCACATGGCAGAGTGGAAGCAATGGGAGGCCGTACAGGGACCCAGGTCACACTGTGGGACCAGCAGCAGCGTGACCAGGTGGTACGGGGGCCCATGGCAGATTTGACCTCGTTCATCCCATAGTCCTGCCGACTCACGAATAGCGTGGCCTCCTCAAAGGGCCTGAGCAAGCGCAGGTGTCACGCATGAGCTGCCAATGGCTGACATCTAAGTTACACAGGGAGTACCTTTATCCGCTTTTAACATCAGGAAATCTGTGATGGCCTTTCGCTGTTCGTAAAGGCGGTCTAACATATGTAGGGTTGAATTACACCTTGTTGCAACGTCACAGCATGAGGAGTCGGTACGGGGGCCCATGGCAGATTACGTGCCTGGCAGCAGCAATGGGAGGCCCGTAATCTGCCAGCACCCTATGTCAAAAAATTGAACACACCAGCAGTGTGAGGAGACCTCAAAGTGGCACATGGCAGAGTGGGAGCAATGGGAGGCGGTACAGGGACCCAGGTCACACTGTGGGCTCAGCAGCGGCGTGACCAGGCGGTACGGGGGCCCATGGCCGATTTGGGGCCTGGCGGCACCTATGGGAGGCCTGTAATCTGCCAGCAACCTATGACAAAATGGAAAACCGCAGGAGTGTGAGGAGACCTCAAAGTGGCACATGGCAGAGTGGAAGCAATGGGAGGCCGTACAGGGACCCAGGTCACACTGTGGGACCAGCAGCAGCGTGACCAGGCGGTACGGGGGCCCATGGCCGATTTGGGGCCTGGCGGCACCTATGGAAGGCCTGTAATCTGCCAGCAACCTATGACAAAATGGAAAACTGCAGGAGTGTGAGGAGACCTCAAAGTGGCACATGGCAGAGTGGGAGCAATGGGAGGCGGTACAGGGACCCAGGTCACACTGTGGGCTCAGCAGCAGCGTAACCAGGCGGTACGGGGGCCCATGGCCGATTTGGGGCCTGGCGGCACCTATGGGAGGCCTGTAATCTGCCAGAAACCTATGACAAAATGGAAAACCGCAGGAGTGTGAGGAGACCTCAAAGTGGCACATGGCAGAGTGGGAGCAATGGGAGGCCGTACAGGGACCCAGGTCACACTGTGGGACAAGCAGCAGCGTGACGAGGCGGTACGGGGGCCCATGGCCGATTTGGGGCCTGGCGGCACCTATGGGAGGCCTGTAATCTGCCAGCAACCTATGACAAAATGGAAAACCGCAGGAGTGTGAGGAGACCTCAAAGTGGCACATGGCAGAGTGGGAGCAATGGGAGGCGGTACAGGGACCCAGGTCACACTGTGGGACCAGCAGCAGCGTGACCAGGCGGTACGGGGGCCCATGGCAGATTTGACCTCGTTCATCCCATAGTCCTGCCGACTCACGAATAGCGTGGCCTCCTCAAAGGGCCTGAGCAAGCGCAGGTGTCACGCATGAGCTGCCAATGGCTGACATCTAAGTTACACAGGGAGTACCTTTATCCGCTTTTAACATCAGGAAATCTGTGATGGCCTTTCGCTGTTCGTAAAGGCGGTCTAACATATGTAGGGTTGAATTACACCTTGTTGCAACGCCACAGCATGAGGAGTCGGTACGGGGGCCCATGGCAGATTACGAGCCTGGCAGCAGCAATGGGAGGCCCGTAATCTGCCAGCACCCTATGTCAAAAAATTGAACACACCAGCAGTGTGAGGAGACCTCAAAGTGGCACATGGCAGAGTGGGAGCAATGGGAGGCGGTACAGGGACCCAGGTCACACTGTGGGCTCAGCAGCAGCGTGACCAGGCGGTACGGGGGCCCATGGCCGATTTGGGGCCTGGCGGCACCTATGGGAGCCCTGTAATCTGCCAGCAACCTATGACAAAATGGAAAACCGCAGGAGTGTTAGGAGACCTCAAAGTGGCACATGGCAGAGTGGGAGCAATGGGAGGCGGTACAGGGACCCAGGTCACACTGTGGGCTCAGCAGCAGCGTGACCAGGCGGTACGGGGGCCCATGGCCGATTTGGGGCCTGGCGGCACCTATGGGAGCCCTGTAATCTGCCAGCAACCTATGACAAAATGGAAAACCGCAGGAGTGTTAGGAGACCTCAAAGTGGCACATGGCAGAGTGGGAGCAATGGGAGGCGGTACAGGGACCCAGGTCACACTGTGGGCTCAGCAGCAGCGTGACCAGGCGGTACGGGGGCCCATGGCCGATTTGGGGCCTGGCGGCACCTATGGGAGGAATGTAATCTGCCAGCAACCTATGACAAAATGGAAAACCGCAGGAGTGTGAGGAGACCTCAAAGTGGCACATGGCAGAGTGGGAGCAATGGGAGGCCGTACAGGGACCCAGGTCACACTGTGGGACCAGCAGCAGCGTGACCAGGCGGTACGGGGGCCCATGGCCGATTTGGGGCCTGGCGGCACCTATGGAAGGCCTGTAATCTGCCAGCAACCTATGACAAAATGGAAAACCGCAGGAGTGTGAGGAGACCTCAAATTGGCACATGGCAGAGTGGGAGCAATGGGAGGCCGTACAGGGACCCAGGTCACACTGTGGGACCAGCAGCAGCGTGACCAAGCGGTACGGGGGCCCGTGGCCGATTTGGGGCCTGGCGGCACCTATGGAAGGCCTGTAATCTGCCAGCAACCTATGACAAAATGGAAAACCGCAGGAGTGTGAGGAGACCTCAAAGTGGCACATGGCAGAGTGGGAGCAATGGGAGGCGGTACAGGGACCCAGGTCACACTGTGGGACCAGCAGCAGCGTGACCAGGCGGTACGGGGGCCCATGGCAGATTTGACCTCGTTCATCCCATAGTCCTGCCGACAAACGAATAGCGTGGCCTCCTCAAAGGGCCTGAGCAAGCGCAGGTGTCACGCATGAGCTGCCAATGGCTGACATCTAAGTTACACAGGGAGTACCTTTATCTGCTTTTAACATCAGGAAATCTGTGATGGCCTTTCGCTGTTCGTAAAGGCGGTCTAACATATGTAGGGTTGAATTCCACCTTGTTGCAACGTCACAGCATGAGGAGTCGGTACGGGGGCCCATGGCAGATTACGTGCCTGGCAGCAGCAATGGGAGGCCCGTAATCTGCCAGCACCCTATGTCAAAAAATTGAACACACCAGCAGTGTGAGGAGACCTCAAAGTGGCACATGGCAGAGTGGGAGCAATGGGAGGCGGTACAGGGACCCAGGTCACACTGTGGGCTCAGCAGCAGCGTGACTAGGCGGTACAGGGGCCCATGGCCGATTTGGGGCCTGGCGGCACCTATGGGAGGCCTTTAATCTGCCAGCAACCTATGACAAAATGGAAAACCGCAGGAGTGTGAGGAGACCTCAAAGTGGCACATGGTAGAGTGGGAGCAATGGGAGGCGGTACAGGGACCCAGGTCACACTGTGGGCTCAGCAGCAGCGTGACCAGGCGGTACGGGGGCCCATTGGCGATTTGGGGCCTGGCGGCACCTATGGGAGGCCTTTAATCTGCCAGCAACCTATGACAAAATGGAAAACCGCAGGAGTGTGAGGAGACCTCAAAGTGGCACATGGTAGAGTGGGAGCAATGGGAGGCGGTACAGGGACCCAGGTCACACTGTGGGCTCAGCAGCAGCGTGACCAGGCGGTACGGGGGCCCATGGCCGATTTGGGGCCTGGCGGCACCTATGGGAGGCCTTTAATCTGCCAGCAACCTATGACAAAATGGAAAACCGCAGGAGTGTTAGGAGACCTCAAAGTGGCACATGGTAGAGTGGGAGCAATGGGAGGCCGTACAGGGACCCAGGTCACACTGTGGGCTCAGCAGCAGCGTGACCAGGCGGTACGGGGGCCCATGGCCGATTTGGGGCCTGGCGGCACCTATGGGAGGCCTTTAATCTGCCAGCAACCTATGACAAAATGGAAAACCGCAGGAGTGTGAGGAGACCTCAAAGTGGCACATGGTAGAGTGGGAGCAATGGGAGGCGGTACAGGGACCCAGGTCACACTGTGGGATCAGCAGCAGCGTGACCAGGTGGTACGGGGACCCATTGGTGATTTGGGGCCTGGCGGCACCTATGGGAAGCCTTTAATCTGCCAGCAACCTATGACAAAATGGAAAACCGCAGGAGTGTGAGGAGACCTCAAAGTGGCACATGGTAGAGTGGGAGCAATGGGAGGCGGTACAGGGACCCAGGTCACACTGTGGGCTCAGCAGCAGCGTGACCAGGCGGTACGGGGGCCCATGGCCGATTTGGGGCCTGGCGGCACCTATGGGAGCCCTGTAATCTGCCAGCAACCTATGACAAAATGGAAAACCGCAGGAGTGTTAGGAGACCTCAAAGTGGCACATGGCAGAGTGGGAGCAATGGGAGGCGGTACAGGGACCCAGGTCACACTGTGGGCTCAGCAGCAGCGTGACCAGGCGGTACGGGGGCCCATGGCCGATTTGGGGCCTGGCGGCACCTATGGGAGGAATGTAATCTGCCAGCAACCTATGACAAAATGGAAAACCGCAGGAGTGTGAGGAGACCTCAAAGTGGCACATGGCAGAGTGGGAGCAATGGGAGGCCGTACAGGGACCCAGGTCACACTGTGGGACCAGCAGCAGCGTGACCAGGCGGTACGGGGGCCCATGGCCGATTTGGGGCCTGGCGGCACCTATGGAAGGCCTGTAATCTGCCAGCAACCTATGTCAAAATGGAAAACCGCAGGAGTGTGAGGAGACCTCAAATTGGCACATGGCAGAGTGGGAGCAATGGGAGGCCGTACAGGGACCCAGGTCACACTGTGGGACCAGCAGCAGCGTGACCAAGCGGTACGGGGGCCCGTGGCCGATTTGGGGCCTGGCGGCACCTATGGAAGGCCTGTAATCTGCCAGCAACCTATGACAAAATGGAAAACCGCAGGAGTGTGAGGAGACCTCAAAGTGGCACATGGCAGAGTGGGAGCAATGGGAGGCGGTACAGGGACCCAGGTCACACTGTGGGACCAGCAGCAGCGTGACCAGGCGGTACGGGGGCCCATGGCAGATTTGACCTCGTTCATCCCATAGTCCTGCCGAATCACGAATAGCGTGGCCTCCTCAAAGGGCCTGAGCAAGCGCAGGTGTCACGCATGAGCTGCCAATGGCTGACATCTAAGTTACACAGGGAGTACCTTTATCTGCTTTTAACATCAGGAAATCTGTGATGGCCTTTCGCTGTTCGTAAAGGCGGTCTAACATATGTAGGGTTGAATTCCACCTTGTTGCAACGTCACAGCATGAGGAGTCGGTACGGGGGCCAATGGCAGATTACGTGCCTGGCAGCAGCAATGGGAGGCCCGTAATCTGCCAGCACCCTATGTCAAAAAATTGAACACACCAGCAGTGTGAGGAGACCTCAAAGTGGCACATGGCAGAGTGGGAGCAATGGGAGGCGGTACAGGGACCCAGGTCACACTGTGGGCTCAGCAGCAGCGTGACTAGGCGGTACAGGGGCCCATGGCCGATTTGGGGCCTGGCGGCACCTATGGGAGGCCTTTAATCTGCCAGCAACCTATGACAAAATGGAAAACCGCAGCAGTGTGAGGAGACCTCAAAGTGGCACATGGTAGAGTGGGAGCAATGGGAGGCGGTACAGGGACCCAGGTCACACTGTGGGCTCAGCAGCAGCGTGACCAGGCGGTACGGGGGCCCATTGGCGATTTGGGGCCTGGCGGCACCTATGGGAGGCCTTTAATCTGCCAGCAACCTATGACAAAATGGAAAACCGCAGGAGTGTGAGGAGACCTCAAAGTGGCACATGGTAGAGTGGGAGCAATGGGAGGTGGTACAGGGACCCAGGTCACACTGTGGGCTCAGCAGCAGCGTGACCAGGCGGTACGGGGGCCCATGGCCGATTTGGGGCCTGGCGGCACCTATGGGAGGCCTTTAATCTGCCAGCAACCTATGACAAAATGGAAAACCGCAGCAGTGTGAGGAGACCTCAAAGTGGCACATGGTAGAGTGGGAGCAATGGGAGGCGGTACAGGGACCCAGGTCACACTGTGGGCTCAGCAGCAGCGTGACCAGGCGGTACGGGGGCCCATTGGCGATTTGGGGCCTGGCGGCACCTATGGGAGGCCTTTAATCTGCCAGCAACCTATGACAAAATGGAAAACCGCAGGAGTGTGAGGAGACCTCAAAGTGGCACATGGTAGAGTGGGAGCAATGGGAGGTGGTACAGGGACCCAGGTCACACTGTGGGCTCAGCAGCAGCGTGACCAGGCGGTACGGGGGCCCATGGCCGATTTGGGGCCTGGCGGCACCTATGGGAGGCCTTTAATCTGCCAGCAACCTATGACAAAATGGAAAACCGCAGGAGTGTGAGGAGACCTCAAAGTGGCACATGGTAGAGTGGGAGCAATGGGAGGCGGTACAGGGACCCAGGTCACACTGTGGGCTCAGCAGCAGCGTGACCAGGCGGTACGGGGGCCCATTGGCGATTTGGGGCCTGGCGGCACCTATGGGAGGCCTTTAATCTGCCAGCAACCTATGACAAAATGGAAAACCGCAGGAGTGTTAGGAGACCTCAAAGTGGCACATGGTAGAGTGGGAGCAATGGGAGGCCGTACAGGGACCCAGGTCACACTGTGGGCTCAGCAGCAGCGTGACCAGGCGGTACGGGGGCCCATGGCCGATTTGGGGCCTGGCGGCACCTATGGGAGGCCTTTAATCTGCCAGCAACCTATGACAAAATGGAAAACCGCAGGAGTGTGAGGAGACCTCAAAGTGGCACATGGTAGAGTGGGAGCAATGGGAGGCGGTACAGGGACCCAGGTCACACTGTGGGCTCAGCAGCAGCGTGACCAGGTGGTACGGGGGCCCATTGGTGATTTGGGGCCTGGCGGCACCTATGGGAGGCCTTTAATCTGCCAGCAACCTATGACAAAATGGAAAACCGCAGGAGTGTGAGGAGACCTCAAAGTGGCACATGGTAGAGTGGGAGCAATGGGAGGCGGTACAGGGACCCAGGTCACACTGTGGGCTCAGCAGCAGCGTGACCAGGTGGTACGGGGGCCCATTGGCGATTTGGGGCCTGGCGGCACCTATGGGAGGCCTTTAATCTGCCAGCAACCTATGACAAAATGGAAAACCGCAGGAGAGTGAGGAGACCTCAAAGTGGCACATGGTAGAGTGGGAGCAATGGGAGGCCGTACAGGGACCCAGGTCACACTGTGGGCTCAGCAGCAGCGTGACCAGGCGGTACGGGGGCCCATGGCCGATTTGGGGCCTGGCGGCACCTATGGGAGGCCTTTAATCTGCCAGCAACCTATGACAAAATGGAAAACCGCAGGAGTGTGAGGAGACCTCAAAGTGGCACATGGTAGAGTGGGAGCAATGGGAGGCGGTACAGGGACCCAGGTCACACTGTGGGCTCAGCAGCAGCGTGACCAGGCGGTACGGGGGCCCATTGGCGATTTGGGGCCTGGCGGCACCTATGGGAGGCCTTAATCTGCCAGCAACCTATGACAAAATGGAAAACCGCAGGAGTGTGAGGAGACCTCAAAGTGGCACATGGCAGAGTGGGAGCAATGGGAGGCGGTACAGGGACCCAGGTCACACTGTGGGCTCAGCAGCAGCGTGACCAGGCGGTACGGGGGCCCATTGGCGATTTGGGGCCTGGCGGCACCTATGGGAGGCCTTTAATCTGCCAGCAACCTATGACAAAATGGAAAACCGCAGGAGTGTGAGGAGACCTCAAAGTGGCACATGGTAGAGTGGGAGCAATGGGAGGCCGTACAGGGACCCAGGTCACACTGTGGGCTCAGCAGCAGCGTGACCAGGCGGTACGGGGCCCCATGGCCGATTTGGGGCCTGGCGGCACCTATGGGAGGCCATTAATCTGCCAGCAACCTATGACAAAATGGAAAACCGCAGGAGTGTGAGGAGACCTCAAAGTGGCACATGGTAGAGTGGGAGCAATGGGAGGCGGTACAGGGACCCAGGTCACACTGTGGGCTCAGCAGCAGCGTGACCAGGCGGTACGGGGGCCCATTGGCGATTTGGGGCCTGGCGGCACCTATGGGAGGCCTTTAATCTGCCAGCAACCTATGACAAAATGGAAAACCGCAGGAGTGTGAGGAGACCTCAAAGTAGCACATGGTAGAGTGGGAGCAATGGGAGGCGGTACAGGGACCCAGGTCACACTGTGGGCTCAGCAGCAGCGTGACCAGGCGTTACGGGGGCCCATGGCCGATTTGGAGCCTGGCGGCACCTATGGGAGGCCCGTAATCTGCCAGCACCCTATGACAAAATGGAACCCAGGGCTGGGGCAGGCAGAACCGCCGTATCTTTATCACGGTTTTCCCAGGCCACCGAATGGCGACGCTGCATATGCTGACGCAACGCTGTAGTCCCAACATGGGCCCCCTGGCCACGCTTGACTTTTTGGCCACATAGTCGACATACGGCTACGTTTACTTCCTCGGACGGCTTGACGAAAAATTGCCACACCGCCGAGTAGGAAACTTTGCCCCCGCTACTCCTCACTGGCTGACTGCTACTTCCTCCGTGCACACCGGCACCACTACTGGCCGTGGTGGTAGGCTGCAGTGGAGCTGGTGCTCTACTCCGTGGCCGTTTGCCTCCACTGACACTGCTGCGACCCTGCTGCCTCCTGGCAGCAGCAATGGGAGGCCGTACAGGGACCCATGAGAGACTCTGGACTTGGCAGCAGCATGAGGAGGCGGTATAGGGGCCCATGGCAGATTAGGGGCCTGGCAGCAGCTATGGGAGGCCCGTAATCTGCCAGCACGCTATGTCGAAAAATTCAACACACCAGCAGTGTGAAGAGACCTGAATGTGGCACATGGCAGAGTGTGGCGATGGAGACAGCAGCAATGGGAGGCCGTACAGGGACCCATGACAGACTCTGGACTTGGCAGCAGCATGAGGAGGCGGTATAGTGGGCCCATGGCAGATTAGGGGCCTGGCAGCAGCTATGGGAGGCCCGTAATCTGCCAGCACCCTATGTCGAAAAATTCAACACACCAGCAGTGTGTGAGGAGACCTGAAAGTGGCACATGGCAGAGTGTGGCGATGGAGACAGCAGCAATGGGAGGCCGTACAGGGACCCATGAGAGACTCTGGACTTGGCAGCAGCATGAGGAGGCGGTATAGGGGCCCATGGCAGATTAGGGGCCTGGCAGCAGCTATGGGAGGCCCGTAATCTGCCAGCACCCTATGTCAAAAAATTGAACACAACAGCAGTGTGTGAGGAGACCTGAAAGTGGCACATGGCAGAGTGTGGCGATGGAGACAGCAGCAATGGGAGGCCGTACAGGGACCCATGAGAGACTCTGGACTTGGCAGCAGCATGAGGAGGCGGTATATAGGGGCCCATGGCAGATTAGGGGCCTGTCAGCAGCTATGGGAGGCCCGTAATCTGCCAGCACCCTATGTCAAAAAATTGAACACAACAGCAGTGTGTGAGGAGACCTGAAAGTGGCACATGGCAGAGTGTGGCGATGGAGACAGCAGCAATGGGAGGCCGTACAGGGACCCATGAGAGACTCTTGACTTGGCAGCAGCATGAGGAGGCGGTATATAGGGGCCCATGGCAGATTAGGGGCCTGGCAGCAGCTATGGGAGGCCCGTAATCTGCCAGCACCCTATGTCGAAAAATTCAACACACCAGCAGTGTGTGAGGAGACCTGAAAGTGGCACATGGCAGAGTGTGGCGATGGAGACAGCAGCAATGGGAGGCCGTACAGGGACCCATGAGAGACTCTGGACTTGGCAGCAGCATGAGGAGGCGGTATATAGGGGCCCATGGCAGATTAGGGGCCTGGCAGCAGCTATGGGAGGCCCGTAATCTGCCAGCACCCTATGTCAAAAAATTGAACACAACAGCAGTGTGTGAGGAGACCTGAAAGTGGCACATGGCAGAGTGTGGCGATGGAGACAGCAGCAATGGGAGGCCGTACAGGGACCCATGAGAGACTCTGGACTTGGCAGCAGCATGAGGAGGCGGTATATAGGGGCCCATGGCAGATTAGGGGCCTGGCAGCAGCTATGGGAGGCCCGTAATCTGCCAGCACCCTATGTCCAAAAATTCAACACACCAGCAGTGTGAAGAGACCTGAATGTGGCACATGGCAGAGTGTGGCGATGGAGACAGCAGCAATGGGAGGCCGTACAGGGACCCATGACAGACTCTGGACTTGGCAGCAGCATGAGGAGGCGGTATAGGGGCCCATGGCAGATTAGGGGCCTGGCAGCAGCTATGGGAGGCCCGTAATCTGCCAGCACCCTATGTCAAAAAATTGAACACAACAGCAGTGTGTGAGGAGACCTGAAAGTGGCACATGGCAGAGTGTGGCGATGGAGACAGCAGCAATGGGAGGCCGTACAGGGACCCATGAGAGACTCTGGACTTGGCAGCAGCATGAGGAGGCGGTATATAGGGGCCCATGGCAGATTAGGGGCCTGTCAGCAGCTATGGGAGGCCCGTAATCTGCCAGCACCCTATGTCAAAAAATTGAACACAACAGCAGTGTGTGAGGAGACCTGAAAGTGGCACATGGCAGAGTGTGGCGATGGAGACAGCAGCAATGGGAGGCCGTACAGGGACCCATGAGAGACTCTGGACTTGGCAGCAGCATGAGGAGGCGGTATATAGGGGCCCATGGCAGATTAGGGGCCTGGCAGCAGCTATGGGAGGCCCGTAATCTGCCAGCACCCTATGTCAAAAAATTGAACACAACAGCAGTGTGTGAGGAGACCTGAAAGTGGCACATGGCAGAGTGTGGCGATGGAGACAGCAGCAATGGGAGGCCGTACAGGGACCCATGAGAGACTCTGGACTTGGCAGCAGCATGAGGAGGCGGTATATAGGGGCCCATTGCAGATTAGGGGCCTGGCAGCAGCTATGGGAGGCCCGTAATCTGCCAGCACCCTATGTCAAAAAATTGAACACAACAGCAGTGTGTGAGGAGACCTGAAAGTGGCACATGGCAGAGTGTGGCGATGGAGACAGCAGCAATGGGAGGCCGTACAGGGACCCATGAGAGACTCTGGACTTGGCAGCAGCATGAGGAGGTGGTATATAGGGGCCCATGGCAGATTAGGGGCCTGGCAGCAGCTATGGGAGGCCCGTAATCTGCCAGCACCCTATGTCAAAAAATTCAACACACCAGCAGTGTGAGGAGACCTGAAAGTGGCACATGGCATGAGAGACTGTGGACCTGGCAGCAGCATGAGGAGGCGGTACAGGGGCCCATGGCAGATTACGGGCCTGGCAGCAGCTATGGGAGGCCTGTAATCTGCCAGCACCCTATGTCAAAAAATTCAACACACCAGCAGTGTGAAGAGACCTGAATGTGGCACATGGCAGAGTGTGGCGATGGAGACAGCAGCAATGGGAGGCCCGTAATCTGCCAGCACCCTATGACAAAAAATGGAACACACCAGCAGTGTGTGAGGAGACCTGAAAGTGGCACATGGCTGTGGCATGATTCATGGCGGATTTAGTCAGTTGTGTCAGGAACTGGTGGTTTGAAATCCAGACTAATCCACGCCTGATTCATTTTCACAAACGTGAGTCTCTCCACACTTTGGGTGGACAGTCGTGTCCTCCGCGGAGTTACAATACCTCCTGCCGCACTAAACACGCGCTCCGATGCCACGCTACTGGCCGGGCATGACAGCCTTTCAAGGGCAAATTCAGCTAGTTGGGGCCAAAGGTCAAGTTTCGTTGCCCAGTAGTCAAGGGGATTGTCTACCTCGGTTGGCAGGGTGCTGTCCAAGTAGGCCCAAGCCTGTTGTTTGAGCTCCTGCTCCAGGTCCACCTGATGCTGCTGCTGCAGCTGGTTAGTAGTTTCCTCACTGCGCTGGTGAAGAAAGCTACTCATCATCGACTGCAGACTGAGGCAGCTGCCGCTGGTGGAGCTGCCACTGCTCCTACCACCCCACCCCTCCCCTGCTGCCATGGCAGCGGAACGCGAGCGCACAGGGCCCACAGTGTCTGAGGATGGACGTTGGCGCACAAAGGCAGAGACCAACTGACTACATAGGTGGTTTTTATAGTACGTAATTTTGGCCTCCCTCTCAGCAGGTGTGAAAAAGGACACCATTTTGGAACGATAGCGAGGGTCCAACAAGGTGGACAGCCAAAAGTCATCCCTCTGTCTGATGGTTATTATTCGGCTGTCGCTACGCAAGCAACCGAGCATGCTATGGGCCATTTGAGCCAAGGAATGCGAGGGACTCCCTGCCTCCATCTCCACAGCATACTGCCACGGTGCGTCTGGGTCCTCTGTCTCCTCCTCCTCCTCCTCTACCAGATGCTCCTGATCCTCCACTCCTGTCCGCTGAGTGGAAAAACCACCCATTTCACTCAATAATTCCTGAGCACAAATGTCCTCCTCTACCTCCTCCTCTTCTTCCTGTCCTGCCCCCACAGGGGTCATGTGGCGTTGAGATCTGTGCGCCACGTCTACCGCACCCTGACCAGCCATTGTTAACAGCATTTGTTCAAGGACGTGCAACAGAGGAATGACGTCGTTCATCCCATAGTCCTGCCGACTCACGAATAGCGTGGCCTCCTCAAAGGGCCTGAGCAAGCGGCAGGTGTCACGCATGAGCTGCCAATGGCTGACATCGAAGTTACACAGGGGAGTACCTTTATCCGCTTGTAACATCAGGAAATCGGTGATGGCCTTTCGCTGCTCGTAAAGGCGGTCTAACATGTGTAGGGTTGAATTCCACCTTGTTGCAACGTAGCAGATCAGGCGATGATGTGGAATTCCGTTCTGCCGCTGCAGCTCAATGAGGGTGTGCTTTGCGGTGTAGGAATGGCTGAAATGCATGCAAAGTTTACGTGACATTTTAAGGATGTCTTGCAGTGGGATGGTGGATTTTAGGAACCGCTTGACAACCAGATTGAACACGTGAGCCATGCATGGCGCATGGCACAACCTTCCTTGACGAAGAGCAGACACCATGTTCTTTCCGTTGTCGGTCAACATGGTTCCGATTTTCAGTTTGCGCGGAGACAGCCATCTGTTGATTTCTCTGTTCATTACACTCAGAAGTTCCTCCCCTGTGTGACTACGTTCGCCAAGGCATACCAGGTGCAGCACAGCGTGACACCGTTGCGCCCTGCACATGTGATATGCCGGTCGGGTAATGGGACTTGGCACGGGGGTGGCGGCTGAGGACACGGCGGAAAAAGAGGTGGTAGAGGCGGACATGTTTGCTGGACCAAGGACGTGCAAACGTGGAGGCAAAAGCGTCGTGACCTGTCCAAGTTGCTGGTGCGGCTGTGCCGGCACCACGTTCACCCAGTGGGCTGTAAATGACATGTACTGTCCCTGACCGTAGTTACAGCTCCACACGTCGGCGCTGCCGTGCACTTTGGCAGAGACCGACATGCTCAAAGACTGGCCCACCATCTCTTCTACATGTGAATGCAGGGCTGGCACTGCCTTTTTGGCGAAGAAATGACGGCTTGGCACTCTCCACCGCGGCGCGGCACAAGCCATCATTTCTCGGAAAGGTGCTGAGTCCACCATTTGGAAAGGGAGGGACTGCAGCACCAGCAACTTGGACAGGAGGACGTTCAGCTTTTGCACCGTCGGGTGCGTGCTCGCAAACTGTTGTCTCTTGGAAACGGATTCCAAGAAAGACTGTTGACGGAATCCGAGAAGAGGAGTAGCAGGAGAAGGAGCATCTGAACGAGCGGAAGATGCCAACGAGCGACAACTCCCCTCAGCAGAGGTGTTGGAGCCTTGACTGGCTGATAGAGGGCGATTGACGACGTCGGGTGACGGAGCAAGTAACGGAGCGGGTGATGGAGCGGGGGCTGGGGCAGGCAGAACCGCCGTATCTTTATCACGGTTTTCCCAGGCCACCGAATGGTGACGCTGCATATGGTGATGCAACGCTGTAGTCCCAACATGGGCCCCCTGGCCACGCTTGCATTTTTGGCCACATAGTCGACATACGGCTACGTTTACTTCCTCGGGCGGCTTGACGAAAAATTGCCACACCGCCGAGTAGGAAACTTTGCCCCCGCTACTCCTCACTGGCTGACTGCTACTTCCTCCGTGCGCACCGGCACCACTACTGGCCGTGGTGGTAGGCTGCAGTGGAGCTGGTGCTCTACTCCGTGGCCGTTTGGCTCCACTGACACTGCTGCGACCCTGCTGCCTCCTGGGCAACCCACCGACTGTTTCGCTCGCTGCCAAGCTGGCACCCTCTTCTCCTGATGATGCGGAAGAAATTGCCTGATGACGACGAGGCTGCCAAGTGCGATCAACCTCCTCATCATCAAGTAGGGTCTCCGCCTCACTACTAGCCCCCTCGGCTGCGTCTGTGTCAGGAGACAGACCTGTCTCTAGACCGGCTACCGAGCCACTCTCCTCGCCAGTACTTCTTCACCTGGCTGCTGAAAAGGCGGATGTCTCCCCCCGTTCCTGACCGCCCTCTGTTAGCTCTTCCTCACTGTACAGTGGGGCTGAGCCCACAGCATGCGATACTTCGCTTGGTGAGGGAACAGCAAAGGACAGGGGCAGGTAGAGGACACGTGATTTCAGTGGGCTTGCTCCCGGGCCATGCCAACTAACGGTTGTGTCTGACGTACCCACCGACCGTTGGCTGTAGGTGTCAGAGGTGACCTGGGAAGACGACCGAGCCAACCAATCAATGACGGCAGGGTTGTCGGTGGAGACACGACCGCTGGATGACACCGGGAGCACTGGCCTCTGGCTGCGAATAGTGCTGCCTCGACCCCTTCCTCTGCTGCCACGTCTGCTCGCTCCTAAAACATTGCCTCCTCTGCCACTCCTCTGCATGTTGTCTGACATACTCTTTAATTCAACGATTCTGTGTCCCTGAGTAACAATTCTGTGTCCCTGAGTAACAATTCTGTGTCTGTCCCTGAGTAACAATTCTGTGGCCCTAAGTAACGGTTCTGTGGCCCTCAGTAACAATTCTGTGTCCCTGATTAACGTTTATGTGGCCCTAAGTAACGGTTCTGTGGCCCTCAGTAACAATTCTGTGTCCCTCAGTAACAATTCTGTGTCTGTCCCTGAGTAACAATTCTGTGGCCCTAAGTAACGGTTCTGTGGCCCTAAGTAACAGTTCTGTGGCCCTCAGTAACAATTCTGTGTCTGTCCCTGAGTAACAATTCTGTGGCCCTAACTAACGTTTCTGTGGCCCTAAGTAACAATTCTCTGGCACTCAGTAACAATTCTGTCTGTCCCTGAGTAACAATTCTGTGGCCCTAATAACGTTTCTGTGGCCCTAAGTAACAGTTCTGTGGCCCTCAGTAACAATTCTGTGTCTGTCCCTGAGTAACAATTCTGTGGCCCTAACTAACGTTTCTGTGGCCCTAAGTAACAGTTCTGTGGCCCTCAGTAACAATTCTGTGTCTGTCCCTGAGTAACAATTCTGTGGCCCTAACTAACGTTTCTGTGGCCCTAAGTAACAATTCTCTGGCACTCAGTAACAATTCTGTCTGTCCCTGAGTAACAATTCTGTGGCCCTAATAACGTTTCTGTGGCCCTAAGTAACAGTTCTGTGGCCCTCAGTAACAATTCTGTGTCTGTCCCTGAGTAACAATTCTGTGGCCCTAACTAGCGTTTCTTTGGCCCTAAGTAACGATTCTGTGGCCCTCATTAACAATTCTGTGTCCCTGAGTAATGCTTCTCTGTCCCTAAGTAATGTTTCTCTGTCCCCAAGTAACGTTTCTGTGGCCCTAACTCTGTCCCTAATACAGAGCGGTCTGCCTCTCTTGAATGACTGGAGGCAAATGAAGAATTCTAAAATGGCCGCTATTTATAGCTCGACCATTACACAGTGCTGGCTGGCTGGCTGCTGATTGGCTAATGCGATCACATGTCATTAAGGAATGCATTATGGGTCAGCGCGCCTTGTCTGCGCGCCTTCCCAGACATCCCCGCTCCGTCGCCGCACATGTCCGCTGCCATTTTAGGAAAAATTTTGATTCGCGCGTCCGAAGTAGGCTATTTTTCGGATTCGGCGCGAATCGAAAATTTTCCAATATTCGACTCGAATTCCACTTCGCCTACTTCGATTCGCTCATCTCTATTTGGGATATCAGGGAAGGATTGGTTTTGAGCTCTAATACCTGCCTTGGCAGAGAACTGGAAGACTTGCAGGACAAGGGGACCATTGGCTGAGACACATAGCTCCGCACGAGGAAGCCCAGGCAGAACGGTTCCACCACAATTGATTGGCAGCGGTGGGATCTTTTCTCATTGCGGAGCAAGTCCAAACCACCAACCGGGGCCCCATATTTTTCACGGAGACGTCCCTGCTTGGCCAGATGGATATACGGGACCTCCGGAAGCCAGCTCTGAAAAGCCTTCTTGACGCTCAGGGAGGTATCGCTGGCTCCAAAACCAGAGAGGAACTGTTGGACGAGATTATGGCCCTGGACCAAACGGATGCGCATTCCACTTCACCTGATGCACACTCCGCTACGCTTAAAGCGAACACTGCTCCGCCATAAGCGAACAATCCCAACTGGTACCAGACTGGGCCAAGACCAGGCGGTCTGTGGCCGTATGGATAGCGGGAGGCCATGTCTACCAGATTCCTACCGCAAGGGTTCATCTGGACTGGGGGGCCAGGGACGTTGAAATTGGAGTAATGCAGAGCTTGCCAGCTGAGGTTCTCCTTGGAAATGATCTGGGAGTCCTGGTCTCCACTTTTGGCACCGAGACCTCTGCTGAAGCTCATCCAGTCACCACTCGCCACCAAGCTAGAGAGCATGCTGCCGCTCCCCCTGCCTAGGTACCGGTAAGAGTCGAATACCCACCCCCTGCTGAGCTGGTCCCTTCCCTGACCTGGGATTCCCCCACTGATTTTGCTAAAGAAACAGCCAGTGACTGGACCTTAGACCCCTATAGATGGAGGGTTGGAAGTGATCCTAGGGGATTGAGAGATGTGAGGTATGAGTGGGACCAGGGCAAGTTGTACAATGAGCAGGGGTGGATGCTGCCCAAATACCTCACCGGCAGATGGTAGTACCGAGGAAATATCGGTGTGACCTCCTCCAGATTGCGCATGATATTCCCCTTGCTGGGTATTTGGGCAAGCGACGGACCCTGCATCACTTAACCCAGACTTTCTTCTGGCCAGGAGTATTGGTGGATGTTCAGGACTACTGTCGGTCTTGTGAGGTCTGCCAGAAGGTAGGGAAGCAGGGAGACAGGCCCAGGGCCACTCTGAGGCTCCTACCCATAGTTGGGGAACCTTTCAGTCGTATCGCCGTGGACCTAGTGGGGCCCCTGAAATGGCCTAGTTCCACAGGCAAGAAGTATATCTTGACCATTGTCGACTACACCATCCGGTATCCGGAGGCCGTAGCGCTGAGAGATGTGCAGGCAGAAACAGTTGCTCAAGCCCTGCTGCAGATCTTTACTCGGGTAGGATTTCCTCAGGAGATCCTGACCGACCAAGGCACGCAGTTCACGGCCGAGCTTGCCCAACAACTTTGGAAGTTGTGTGGGATCAGACCGCTGTACAGCTCTCCCTACCACCCCCAGACCAATGGGTTCTGCGAACGGTTTAATGGTACGCTGCAACAGCTCCTCCAAACGTTCACTATGTCCCATAAGCATCTTCCCCACCTCCTGTTCGCCTATGGAGAGGTACCGCAGGAGTCTACTGGGTTCTCTCCTTCAAGCTGCTGTACGGCCGGAGGGTTTGGGGACCCCTGGATCTCCTACGTGAACACTGGGAGGGAGCAGTGGCCAAGGAGGGGACCTCGGTGGTGGCCCATGTGCTGGAGCTCAGGTAGAGCCTACAACGGTTGACGACCCTACCACAGGACAACCTTGAGGTCGCCCAGAGCCGACAGAAATGGTGGTATGACCGGTCTGCCCGAGACAGAACGTTTCACTTAGGACAGAAAGTGTTGGCCTTGAAACCAGTCAGGCATGACAAATTACAGGCTGCCTGGCAGGGCCCGTACCAAGTGGTGGAGCAACTCTGTGATACCACATACATTGTAGCTCGCTGTTCGGATGGAAGGATCCGGCGAATGTTCCATGTGAATATGCTGAAACCGTTCATCGAATGACAGGAGGAGAGTGTAGCTGCTATTTTTGCTCCGGCTACCGATGACTCAGAAACGCTTCTTCTGCCGGGGCTGCCGGGGGACGGACAGTCCCAGCTGAGTGTAGCGGATGTAGATATCAGCACACGGCTGCCTCCCAAGGCCCAGGAACAGGCCCACCAACTGCTCCACGAGCGCCGAGGGCTGTTCTTGTCTCTGCCCAGTTACACCACCACAACTGCCCAGCAGGTAGACATGCAGGGTCAGGCTTCCCTGAAGCAGGCAGCTTACCGAGTGCCTGAATCCATCAGAGAAGGGATGAAAAGAGAGATTAAGGAAATGTTAGATTTAGGTGTGATAGAACCCTCTGACAGTCCCTGGGCCTCCCCAGTTGTCCTGGTACCCAAGGACGGAACCGTCCAGTTCTGTGTGGACTACTGCAGGCTCAATGACTGGACCATGACCGATGCATACCCCATGCCCCGGATAGATGAGCTGCTGGACCGGATGGCCAGAGGTAATTTTATTACCACTATCGATCTCTGCAAGGGGTACTGGCAGATTCCGCTGGATGCGGACGCGGTACCAAAGTTGGCATTCATCACCCCTTTCGACTTGTACCAGTCCAGGAACATGCCGTTTGGGATGAAGAACGGCCCGGCTACCTTTCAGAGAATGGTAGAAAAGCTGCTGGATGGGCTGCAGGACTTCTCCTGTGCCTATCTAGACGATATAACTATCTACAGTGATAGTTGGGAGGATCACCTCTGACACCTCAGGGAAGTGCTTGATCGCATTGGGCAAGCAGGACTGACCATCCGACCTGACAAATGCCATGTTAAGGTGTCTGAGGTCCAAAAACTAGGACATCGGGTAGGATGTGAGAAGCAACGACTGGCACCGGCACCGGCAAAGGTGGAAACGGTAGCAAATTGGCCCACCCCCCAAACCAAGACCCAGGTCCTTGACTTCCTAGGCACTGCGGGGTACTACTGTAAATTCATCCCCAACTACAGTGCCATTGCTAAACCCTTAACGGATCTGACTCGGAAGAATCTGCCCCGACAGCTTGTGTTGTCCCCAGAGTGTGAAACGGCTTTCCAAAAGCTCAAACATGACCTGATCCATGCTCCTATTCTGGCTGCTCCTGACCCTTCCAAACGGTTTTGTGTTCACACCTTTGGATTGGGCGCTGTTCTGAGCCAAATCGGGGACGACGGGAACGACCATCCAGTGGCCTACCTAAATAGAAAGTTGTTACCCCAGGAGGTGGCCTACGCGGCTGTGGAGTGTCTTACCTTGGTATGGGCTACCACGTACCTGGTGATGGAGGCCAATGGAGAGAGGGCTTCCCTTGCGGCTAAGTTCCGGACTCCCTTGAGAGTTTGACAGCGGGAGTCAGGCCCAAAGTTGCACAGGTCGCCTGTAGGAGTGCTGGTTGGTGGTCCACTCAGGAGCACAGCTGGTGCAGGGAGATAGGTCTGCAGATTGGAGGCACCTGTGCATGGTATGCAAGCCTTCCGGGATTTGGATGTTTGTTGGTTAGTCATTTCAAGCCAAGGTCAGGTACCGGGTGGGGAACAGAACAGATGTGGTCAGATGGGAAAGCCGAGGTCATGCACGGAGGAGCGAGAGAGAGAGTATCCTTTAGCCAAGCCGAGGTCAGATCAGAGGGGTCAGTAAAGCAGACAGGTCCAAGTACAAGCCGGGTCGGAATCAGGAAGTCAGAGGTAACAGGAAACAGGAAGCAGGAAACCGGAACAAACCACGGGGAGCTAGAGATCATCCAGCAACCAGAGGAAGTGATGAGTCTCTTTATAAAGGCCGTCTGGCACCAGACTGAGGCTGAGGTGTCCCTCTGCGGCCATATAGAGTATTGGCAGAAACACCAGAATTTCTGCTGTGGACAGGACCCTGACAGTGCCCCCCCCCTAAAGGGCAGCCTCTGGATGCCCACCTGGGCCATCTTTTCAGGATACTGGGAATGAAACTCTTGGAGAAGCCTGGGGGCATGTATATTCCCTTTTGGTTCCCAGGAACTTTCTTCAAGTGGGTACCCTTTCCATCTGACCAGGTACTGGATCTGTCTTTCCCACCTTCTGCAGTCCAGAATTGCTTCAACCTCGTATTCCGTCTCCTCCCTAACTGTTATTGGTGGAGGAGGTGTTTCTACTCTCCTTGGAAAAGGATCAGGAACAGCTGGCTTGAGTAGGGAGACGTGAAAAACTGGGTGGATCTTGTATGATTCCGGAAGAGACCGCTCAAAAGCCACAGGATTTATTTCCCTCTTAATCTGGAAAGGGACAATGTACCTTGGACCCAACTTACGTGACAGGCACGGGAGTTTTAGATTGGACCGTTGATAGCAAAACTTTGTCTCCAATCTTCAGGGGAGGATTTCCTCTCTGTTTCCTGTCATAGTGTTTCTTATAAATGGCCTGGGATTTCAGTATAGACTCTCGGAGGACTTTACAGTTGTTCTGTAGCATGGAGAGTCTGTCCTGTACTGCGGGTACCAAAGCTTCGGAAATGGTGTTAGGTATGGAGGAAGGGTGGAATCCATAATTGGCCAAAAATGGCGACTGGTTGGTGGCAGAATGGACTGAGTTGTTGTAGGCAAACTCTGCCAATGGGAGCAGGGATGCCCAATCATCCTGGGAGAAAGTAGAGAAGCACCGTAAGTATTGCTCCAAAGTCTGGTTTGTTCGCTCCATTTGCCCGTTACTCTGGGGATGGTAGGCAGATAATAGGCAGAGTTCTATGTTCAGGGCCTTGCAGAGGGCTCTCCAGAACCTGGAAGTAAACTGCACCCCTTGGTCTGAGACAATATCACTGGGCAGACCATGCAACCTGACAATCTCTTTGATGAAGGTCAGTGCAGTCTCTGGCGCAAATGGAGTACCCACCATTGGTAAGAAGTGGGCCATCTTGGATAGCCGATCCACTACTACCAAAATGGTAGTTAACCCCTCAGAGGGTGGTAAGTCCACAATGAAGTTCATTGCGACCCTCTATCAGGGACGATCAGGAATGGGCAGGGGCCTCAGTAACCCCCAAGCCTTGGTTTTGTCTTTCTTGTTACGTAGACACACTGTGCACGATTTCACATAGGCTCTACAGTCTTGATTCAGGTTGGGCCACCAAAAGGATCGCTGGATTAGTTCCATTGTTTTATGGGCTCCAAAGTGTCCAGCCAGTTGATGATCATGGAAGGCCCTGAAAACTTAAGATCTTACTTTTTGGGTTACAAAGATCTTATCCTTGTGCTAAAGAAGGCCATCCTGCCTTCTTAACGAGTCTCGTTCGGGTTCAGGACATAGTGCAGAGGCTTGCTTGATCGAAGATTTTAGGCTGGGTTGGATCAGCAAAAGATTTTGGGCTGACAAGATGGTGTTGGGGGGAGAAGGCTCCTCTGGGTCCGGGAACATACGGGAAAGAGCATCTGCCTTCCCATTCTTGGATCCTGGGTGGTAGGTTATGTGGAAATTGAATCTGGAGAAGTATAGCCTGCCGAGGTCTTAGGCGCTTGGTGGATCTTAGATACTCCAGGTTTTTATGATCCGTGAAAATCATAATTGGGTGACTAGCTCCTTCCAAGAGGTATCTCCATTCTTCGATGGCTATTTTGATCGCTAAAAGTTCCCTATCACCCACATCGTAGTTCCTTTCGGCTTGGCTCAGTTTCCTAGAACAAAAGGCTATTGGGTGAAGCAGAGCCTTTGGGCCCTGGCGCTGGGAGAATATGGCTCCTGTAGCAACTTCAGATGCATCCACCTCCAGGATGAAGGGAAGTGTTGGTTCTGGATGCTGTAACACCGGAGCGGAAGTGAACTGACCTTTTAACTGCTCGAATGCTCTTTGAGCTTCGTGGCTCCAGCAGAAATGTGTATGCTGGCGATTGAGTTGGGTAATAGGGGCAATGATGGTAGAAAAGCCCTTAATAAATTTCCGATAGAAATTGGCGAAGCCCACAAATCTTTGAACCCCTTTCCTGTCTGAAGGTGCAGGCCATTCCTGGATAGCCAATACTTTCTGAGGGTCCATGGAGATTCCCTCAGTGGAAATTATGAGCCCCAAGAACTGAATGGACTGCTTTTCAAACTCGCACTTCTCCGCCTTCGCGTACAAGCCATGCATCCTTAAAGTGTTTAGCACCTTCCTAACATGATCCCGATGGAGTTCCAGCAAAGCAGAGAAAATCAGGATATCGTCCAGGTAGACAATTACGAAAAGGTCAAGGTACTCTCTAAAGATGTCGTTTACAAAGTGTTGAAACGTAGCAGGGGCATTACATAGCCCAAACGGCATCACTAGGTGCTCAAAATGTCCAAAGCGCATTCTGAAGGCGGTCTTCCACTAATCGCCCTCCCTTATACAGACTAAATTGTAGGCCCCCCCATAAGTCCAATTTAGAGAACACACAGGCTGTTCAGAATCTCTGGAATAACTTGAGCACAAGAGGAAGAGGATACCGATTTTTAATGGTAATTTTGTTAAGCTCTCGGTAGTCAATGCAGGGTCTGAGAGACCAATCATTCTTCTCAACAAAGAAAACACCAGCCCCAGCAGTGGAAGAAGAGGGGCGGATGAATTCTTTAGCAAGGTTCTCGTCTAAGTAATGTCGGAAACTCGGAGCAGTGCCATCCGCGAGTAAGACGTCGAGTCTCTGTTTTTTAGGCAGAAGGGGGATGTGTAGGTCCTTGGCCAATTTGATGTCCAGGAAACAGCTACAGGCTCCTGAGTCAATGACTGCCCATAACCTGACGTTCCTTCCAGCCACCTGCAATGACATGGGTAGAATGACATGGGTGGTTAAAGTCCCGGATAACTGAAGGTACGAAGGATGGAGCTGGCTGGACTTACTTGGTCATACTGGGCAGCTATGCAGGAAGTGGCCTGTGGCCCCACAGTAGAGACATAGATTGTCTTTCTGTCTGCTTAGCCTTTCTTCAGGAGTTAGGGCAGGTTGGAGAAGGCCAATTTGCATTGGTTCTACCTCAGAAGTGCCGATGGGTTGCGGAGTCGGGGCAGGAGCCGTTGGTCCTGGAATCTTTGGCAAAACCCATGTGGGTCGAAAGGTCTGAGTACACTCACCACGTCTTTCCTGTAGATGCCAATCCAACTGGGTAGAGAGCAGGATAAGGTTCTCCAAGGAGGAGGGAGCTTCCACCCTAGCTAACTTGTCCTTGAGTGATTCAGACAGGCCTAGGCGGAACTGGTACTTTAATGCCGCATCGTTCCAACCAGTATCTGCTGACCATTTGCGGAACTCCACTATGTAGTCCTCCACAGGCCGCCGACATTGTACTAGAGCATGGAGGGCGGATTCAACAGTGGAGGTCCTCTGTGGGATCATCGTAAAGGGTAGCCATGGCTTAAAAAAATTCCCTCACTGAGTTGAGTGCTGGGTTCTTTTGTTCCAGTAGGCTATGCGTCCAAGACTGAGGTTCTTCCGACAGGAGGGAGATAATGAACCCGACCTTGACCGCTTCCAGTGAAAGGTTCTGGCTTGTAGAGCAAAATACAGTTCACAGGCATTTTTAAAAGCTCTGAATTTACGTCGATCCCCAAGGAAACGTTCAGGAGTAGGAACTCGGGGTTCCGGAGGTGGTAATACCACAGTGGGAGTGGTGGTAGGAGGCAGACTGGCAGGCGCGGCTACTGGGTTAGGACTGGCGGAAAGATCCTGTTCCATAGAAGTAGAGATCGAGTGAAGACGCCCTTCCAAATGGAAGTATCCTTGCTGAAGATCTTTCACTGCTTGAGTAAGTGCCGTCATTTGCTGGCACAGGGCCTCTAGTGCGAACCATGACATGGGCCCTCAAGAAATTGCAGCCCTACCTGTATGGGCGCTCCTTTACCGTACTCACCAATCACAACCCCCTGGTATGGCTAAACCGGGTCTCTGGGAACAATGGTCGTCTGCTGCGGTGGAGCTTAGCCCTCCAACCCTATAAATGCAAAATGCCAATGCGGATGGGTTGTCCTGGCAAGCTGAGTTGGAGAAGTGACCCTCTGAACTGACCAACCCCAAGCTGACCCATTTGAAGGTCTCGCTGGGTCTGGCGGGTGTTACGCAACGGGGGAGCCTTGTGACGAACCCTCCCTTTGTGATAACATTTTGCCCTTTCTGTTTCAGTTTTCTCACCTTGGTAAAGCTGTATATGTTTAGCAGCTGTTATGTAGACAGGCATTCTACACTGTTTGTTTAGGGAAACGTGACCTGGTAGTCTTTCCCTTCTATAGAGTTCATACTGTATTGTTGGGTTGTAGGGTTTTGTTGTGGGTGGGGAAAAATTGGTGCCAGGCTGTCTGGTGGGGGTGGGGGTGAAGCTGTATATACTGAGCTGTGTTTAATAAAGATTGAGTCATTTTCACCCTACACGATGTTCCGACTCGTGGTTTGGGATATCAGGGAAAGATTGGTGTGATGGAAGCGTAGGCAGGACAGAACACACAAAGAAGATGGGGAACACAAAGCTTTATTGAACTCTGAAAGACACTCAATCAGGACAGTTCATGGCACTCCGCGACACGCGGCTTGTAGGGACACCCACAGTAAGCAGGCTCACGGGAACTCAACGGGACCTTGGTTGTGGCGTCTGGCCTCAACACAGCTCCTACACAGTGTACTACGGACAACAGGCTCATGGGGACTCAACGGGACTCCAGCTGTGGAGTCTGGCCTAACACAGCTCCCACCCTGCTTTCTAGGGACATTGGGCTCATGGAGACTCAACGGGACTCCAGCTGTGGAGTCTGGCCTAGCACAGCTCCCACCCAGATGTCTAGGGACATTGGGTGGTCAGTGAGCACAACAGGGACAGTTCAGGACACGGGTGGTCGGTGCACACAACAGTTACAGTTCAGGACACGGGTGGTCTGTGCACCCAACAGGGACAGTTCATGGCTTCTAGGGACACTTACAATAGGCATCTTGCAGGTGCTCAACAGCAGGCGGCTTCCAGAGGGATAGGCGACTTGTGGACGCTCAGCAGCAGACAGCTTCCAGGGACAAAGCGGTCAGCAGGCAGGACGGCTTCCCAGGGGCCCAACAATTAGCAGACAGGACAGCTTCCCAGGGACCCTCAGCAACAGACGGCGGCCCTCACAGCGGCCAGATTCTGCAGGGCCCAGCGATCAGCAACAGGGGCCCTCGCAGTGGCCAGGAACAGCAGTGGGAGTCATGGCCGTGGGATCTGAACTTTGAGGAGGGGGCTGATGCAGAGCGCTGCCTGCAGAGGCCTGGGCCCCACCCAGACCTCCCGCGACCGCGGTGGCCCCAGGGACAGCAACGGGAGGAAAAGAGCGTCCGGCTCTCACGCCGGCCTTTTAAAGCTCCCCAGACGCTTCTGGGTTGCCCCGGCAATGGCCAGCCCAGCGTCGCATTGCCGGGCAACGAGGCACACCCCCTCAACTCGGGCCACGCTGAGGGAGCATGGTCTTTGTCTCCGGTGGGCACAGAGCGCAGGAACGCCTCGTGCCCGCGCCATGCATGCCGGGGTGCGCAGAGACACCTTGGCGGCCTGCCGCTGAGGTCTCCTGGCAAGGGGTCCCCTCCCCCATCCTGCACAGCCTGGCTTCCAAGGCTGTGTAGGATAAGGACATGGCAAGCGGAGAGGAGAGGGGGAGGGTGACGGCACACCGTGACAACTCCTCCCCCTTCCATTTTACAAGTGCCGGCGAGGGGACCTCAATGGGTCTCCTTGGAGGCACTTGTGGGGCGTTGTCGCTCTCCATCATCTTCTTCCGCGTTCTGGTCCTCCACTGCTGCCACCAGTGTGACGGAAGCGTAGGCAGGACAGAACACACAAAGAAGATGGGAAACACAAAGCTTTATTGAACTCTGAAAGACACTCAATCAGGATAGTTCATGGCACTCCGTGACACGCGGCTTGTAGGGACACCCACGGTAAGTGGGCTCACGGGAACTCAATGGGAGCTTGGTTGTGGCGCCTGGCCTCAACACAGCTCCCACACAGCATACTAGGGACAATGGGCTCACTGGGGCTCAACGGGACTCCAGCTGTGGAGTCTGGCCTAGCACAGCTCCCACCCAGCTTTCTAGGGACATCGGGCTCACGGGGACCTAACAGGATTCCAGCTATGGAGTCTGGCCTAGCACAGCTCCCACCCAGCTTTCTAGGGACATCGGGCTCATGGGGACTCAATGGGATTCCAGCTATGGAGTCTGGCCTAGCACAGCTCCCACCCAGCTTTCTAGGGACATTGGGCTCATGGGGACTCAACGGGATTCCAGCTATGGAGTCTGGCCTTGCACAGCTCCCACCCAGCTTTCTAGGGACAATGGGCTCACGGGGGCTCAATGGGACTCCAGCTGTGGAGTCTGGCCTAGCACAGCTCCCACCCAGCTTTCTTGGGACATCGGGCGGTCAATGCGCACAACAGGGACAGTTCAGGACACGGGTGGTCGGTGCGCACAACAGGGACAGTTCAGGACACAGGTGCTCAACAGCAGGCGGCTTCCAGAGGGATAGGCGACTTGTGGACGCTCAGCAGCAGACAGTTTCCAGGGACAAAGCGGTCAACAGGCAGGATGGCTTCCCAGGGGCCCAACGATCAGCAGACGAGGTGGCTTCCCAGGGGCCCAAAGATCCACAGATAGGATGGCTTCCCAGGGACCCTCAGCAATGGCCCTCACAGCGGCCAGCTTCTCCAGGCCCCAGTGATCAGATGCAGGGGCCCTCGCAGAGGGCAGGAACAGCAGCAGGAGTCATGGCCATGGGGTCTGACCTTTGAGGAGGGGGCTCATGCAGAGTGCTCAGCGGCATGCCTGCAGAGGCCCAGGCCCTACCCAGACCTCCCACGACCGCAGTGGCCCCAGGGATATCAGCGGGAGTAATGGCCGTGGGGTCTGACCTGTGGTGAGGGGGCTCATGCAGAGCACGCAGCGGGGATGCCTGCAGAGGCCCAGGCCCCACCCGCACCTCCCACGACTGCAGTGGCCCCAGGGACAGCAGCAGGAGGAAGAGAGCATCCGGCTCTCGCACCGGCCTTTTAAAGCTCCCCAGATGCTTCCGGGTTGCCCCGGCATCGGCCGGCCCAGCACCGCATTGCTGGGGCAACGAGGCACACCCCCTTGACTCGGGCCGCCCTGAGGGAGCATGGCCTTTGTCTCCGGTGGGCACAGAGTGCAGGAACGCCTCCTGCCTGCTCTGTGCCCGTCGGGGCGTGCAGAGACACCTTGGCGGCCTGCCGCTGGGGTCTCCTGGCAGGGGGTCCCCTCCCCCCATCCTGCACAGCCTGGCTTCTGAGGCTGTGTAGGATAACGACGCTGCAAGAGGAGAGGAGGGGGGAGGGTGACATGGGTGACAATATGACAATATGCTCTTTGGTCAGTAAATGGAGTAAATTTGGAGGGTGACAATATGCTCTTTGGTCAGTAAATGGCAGCAAAGTACAAGAATCGATTTTACAGTGACGTTTACTAAGACAAAATAAATGCTTATTTACCCTATAAAGTTTAATGAATGCTAATTTAGCGGTTGAGTAGGACCCTCAGAGGGTCATAGTGAACTGTAAATACAGGTTTGAGGCTGCAATTAAGAAATTACTTACTGCATCACAAACTCTCTGGGAAGGGGAGGAGTTCCTGTGCAGAGGAGGAAGTGAGGGAGTCTGTGTCTGGCTGGTGTATGCTGAGAATGCCTGGTGAATCTGTGTGGAGCCTGGAAGAGGATTTACGGTTCACAGTGGAGTCTAGCGACGGCACCTAGGGAAGATTCACCGCGATGAGACCGGGAGACACGTGACTGTATGGTTCGGTTCTGGAGTGGATCAGGAAAAAGCTCCAAGAGCCTGCCAAGGAACTGTAAGTGCGGCTTTGCCTCAGCACATTGCACCACACGTGTTCAGTGACATTTTGGATGTACCAGAAAGCTACAAGAGACATACTCCATTTTCCTTTGGATTACAAATCGTATTGCGCAATACTTAGAGTGCACCCCAACGTTATACTGTATCTTGCTCAGTAACATTCAGGTGCAGCCAGGCTGCTTTCTGGACATTGGGGAAAAGTCCACAAGTACGGTTAGTGTTAGACAGTATTATTATTACTGTATGGTTATGCGCTGTTATCATTCTGTTTATGTACGCTCAACTACATGTTCACTATAACTGTTCAGTAAGCGCAATTGCTATAAAAGAACCACTGTCTGTGTCTGTGTGGCATCGTGTACCCTCTGAATCTGTGGGCCCAGCCCTCGGTTTTCCTTCACTTGTCTTGGATCTTCTCTTTATACAGCGAACCCTCGGCTAGAATTAGATATTTCGGACATAGGTCGGCTCAGTTTCCAATCTCCCGCGGAACTCGACAGGGCTGCCCTCTATCTCCCCTGCTCTTCGCCCTAGCTTTGGCCCTTCTGATAAGAGCTAATCCAGATGTCCGTGGACTTGAAATAGGTGGTTCCCACCACAAGCTATGCCTTTTCGCCAATGATGTTCTACTCTTTCTTACTTCTCCTCTGACCTCCTCCCCTACCCTCCTCTTGAGGAGTTTGGCTCTTTCTCTGGCCTTCCCATTAATCCCCAGAAATCGGTAGCACTTAACATATCCCTACCCCCCCGCCCTGGGATCTGGCCCATCTGAAACAGGTTCTCCCATTCTCCTGGTCACAGTTTTCTATCCCATTCCTAGGCATAAAGGTGACCTCTAACCTTACGGACCTAAACACGGCTAACTATACGCCTATGCTGACCCATCTCATGGCCCTCATGATCAAGTGGTCCTCCCTGCCTCTGGCCTGGTTGGGAAGGATATCAGTCGTAAAAATGTCTATACTTCCCAAAATACTCAATCTATTTAGAGTCCTCCCTATCCATGTACCCGCACATTACCTCGGTATCCTACAGAGCCGTATATACACCTACGTTTGGGGCACCACTCACCCCTGCATACCCCGCTCTACCTTACATCAACCAAAACTCAGAGACAGCCTTGGCCTTCCAGATATCAGCAAATACTACCAAGCGGCACACCTTCACAATTACCTAAATACCATGCAACCCATGAAATTCCCCAATGGGTCGCCCTTCAATCCATAGACTGTGACCCCCTTTCAACCGCTAACCTCCTTTGACCAAGACCCACTGACCGTCGCTCATTATTAAAGCCCATTACATCCCATTATATTTCATTATGGGACAAACTGAAATCTCGCTACGTCTTGCAATCACCACATAACCCCTTGCTTTCTTATCTCCGGAATCCAGCCTTCCCCCCAGCCTGGTCCTCCCCACTCTCCTTTAGACAATGGGCATCAGCCAATCTCCTCTGCACCCAACACTTCCTGAAGAAGGGTGGGTTCAAATCTTTTGCTTTACTTTGTGAGACGCATGCTCTACCAGCCTCAGAAATATTTAGATATTCACAACTACAACATTTTTATGCTCCATACACTACAATACCCTGTCCTGCCAGCTCAATGTCTCCCTTTGAACGAGCTTTCTACATAGACCCGCACAGGAGAGGCCTAATTTCATATCTCTACTCCCTCCTCTCTACCTCTGAATCCACGCCACCCCCGCCTTATGTCCACAGATAGGAGATAGACCTCGGTCGCGAATGGACCCTTCTGATTGGGACCTTATCTGGTCCAATACCAAATCCTCTTTGCAAAACGTAGTAGTCCTGGAAACTAACTATAAAGGCCTAACTCACTGGTACCTGGTCCCAGTGAGGATAGCCAAATATACTCCAAACTACTCCCCTGTTTTCGAGGTTGTGCGGTGGCAGGAACACATTATCATACTTGGTGGACATGCATGGTAGCCCATGCCTTCTGGGCTGACATTTTTCACATCTTGTCTAGACTTAGTGCAAAAACACTCACACCTTACCCGTTCATAGCCCTCCTAAACCTGCGCCCCCCCTAGTGTTACCAAGCTGCAATTTAAACTCCTTTTTCAAGTCACCACAGCTACCAAGCAGATCATAGCAAAATCATGGAAATCTCCCTCCCTAAACATAGTAGCAGTAAAGAATAAGGTTACACAGGCTATGATCCATTCTAAAGTGGAAGCCACAATCTTGGATACTATCCCCAAGTTTCTGAGAATCTGGAACCCATGGGTGGAATGTTTCCTCCCGTCAAACTTTATTGACTCACTCCCCCTTCCTTGATATACTCAAACCCATTGTCCTGACCCTATATTGAGTCGATCTTCGATATAATATGTCTCGAACCCTACTACACCACTCTTGGAGTCACACGTCCTCTTCCCGCCCCTCTATTCCTTCTCCAGTCCTTCCTATTCTTATTCCTCCCCCCCCCCACTCGACCCCCTTGCTTCTGACCTTTCCACACTGGCCTACCTCTTCTCTTTTCCTGAACCCTATACAAGATCCTGGGGAGCTCACCTCCATATCCACATTATACTTTGAATATACATGTCTACATAAGGTTTTGCCTTCCTCCCACCATCCAAGCTGTTGCATTTATGTATCTGAGATTCTCTCCCCACCTCTATAAGGGCACTATTCCTGTTGCCGCTAATACTCTTGTACACATGTTGCCCTATGGGCATGGAAATGCCCTATGTCTATGTCTCTCATCCCTTGTTAAACTAATAAAATTTTTGAACAAGAAGCTGGGCAAACTTACGGCTCTGTCTAGAAGGGGACTGAAGCATGGCGGCTCGGGAACAATACAATATCTGATCTAATGCTAGGTTAGAATCACCAGCCAAAATAACATCACCCTCAAACTCTGAGGCCAAGGAGCTTAATAAGGAATGAAGATATAACAGTCCATGGGCTGGTCATTGTCTCTGGATGCAAGTTGGTGTGAGAAAAACCTGTTGCCTGGCTATGCAGAGAGAGGCTTAGGGATGTCCACAACATAGTGGCCCTCACAAGGGTAGTGCTACATGCTAAAGAAAGAAAACTAAATATATTTGTTAAGGAATTATGATCATGAATGAATACATTCTTTAAAAAAACAATGTTTTGAAGGTTTCTAAAGAATATACTGTACATTAAAATGTATATTTATAAATAATATGAATAAATATAAATAGTTAAAAAAAATAATAAATACATACATTTTTGTGTCTATGGATAGTTTTTAAATTTTGTGTCTATGGATAGTTAGTAGAGATGAGCGAATCGAACTAGGCGAAGTGGAATTTGTTTCGAATATTAGAAAATATTCGATTCGCGCCGAATCCGAAAATTAGCAGACTTCGGATGCGCAAATCAAAATTTTTCCTAAAATGGCGGCGACATGTGTGGCGACGGAGCGGGGATCTCTGGGAAGGAGCGCAGACAAGGCGCGCTGACCCATAATGCATTCATTCATGACATGTGATCGCATTAGCCAATCAGCAGCCAGCCAGCCAGCACTGTGTAATGGTCGAGCTATAAATTGCGGCCATTTTAGAATTCTCCATTAGCCTCCAGTCAGTCAAGAGAGGCAGACCTGTCTGTGTAACAGAATCGTTACTTGGGGACACAGAACCGTTACTTAGGGACACAGAACCGTTACTTAGGGACACAGAACCATTACTTAGGGACACACAATCGTTACTTAGGGACACAGAACCGTTACTTAGGGACACAGAACCGTTACTTAGGGACACAGAATTGTTACTCAGGGACAGACACAGAATTGTTACTCAGGGACAGACACAGAATTGTTACTCAGGGACAGACACAGAATTGTTACTGAGGGACACAGAATTGTTACTGAGGGACACAGGATTGTTACTCAGGGACACAGAATTGTTACTCAGGGACAGACAGAGAATTGTTACTCAGGGACAGACACAGAATTGTTACTCAGGAACAGACACAGAATTGTTACTCAGGGACAGACACAGAATTGTTACTGAGGGACACAGAATTGTTACTGAGGGACACAGAATTGTTACTGAGGGACACAGAATTGTTACTCAGGGACAGACACAGAATTGTTACTCAGGGACAGACACAAAATTGTTACTCAGGGACAGACACAGAATTGTTACTCAGGGACAGACACAGAATTGTTACTGAGGGACAGACACAGAATTGTTACTGAGGGACACAGAATTGTTACTCAGGGACACAGAATTGTTACTCAGGGACAGACACAGAATTGTTACTCAGGGACAGACACAGAATTGTTACTCAGGGACAGACACAAAATTGTTACTGAGGGACACAGAATTGTTACTGAGGGACACAGAATTGTTACTCAGGGACACAGAATTGTTACTCAGGGACACCAAATTGTTACTCAGGGACACAGAATTGTTACTCAGGGACAGACACAGAATTGTTACTGAGGGACACAGAATTGTTACTCAGGGACAGACACAGAATTGTTACTCAGGGACAGACACAGAATTGTTACTCAGGGACACAGAATTGTTAATGAGGGACACAGAATTGTTACTCAGGGACAGACACAGAATTGTTACTGAGGGACACAGAATTGTTACTCAGGAACAGACACAGAATTGTTACTCAGGGACAGACACAGAATTGTTACTCAGGGACAGACACAGAATTGTTACTCAGGAACAGACACAGAATTGTTACTCAGGGACAGACACAGAATTGTTACTGAGGGACACAGAATTGTTATTCAGGGACAGACACAGAATTGTTACTCAGGGACAGACACAGAATTGTTACTGAGGGACACAGAATTGTTACTGAGGGACACAGAATTGTTACTGAGGGACACAGAATTGTTACTCTGGGACACAGAATTGTTACTCAGGGAAAGACACAGAATTGTTACTCGGGGACAGACACAGAATTGTTACTGAGGGACACAGAATTGTTACTGAGGGACACAGAATTGTTACTCAGGGACGCAGAATTTTACTCAGGGACACAGAATTGTTACTCAGGGACACAGAATTGTTACTCAGGGACAGACACAGAATTGTTACTGAGGGACACAGAATTGTTACTGAGGGACACAGAATTGTTACTCAGGGACACAGAATTGTTACTCAGGGACAGACACAAAATTGTTACTGAGGGACACAGAATTGTTACTCAGGGACACAGAATTGTTACTCAGGGACACAGAATTGTTACTGAGGGACACAGAATTGTTACTGAGGGACACAGAATTGTTACTGAGGGACACAGAATTGTTACTCAGGGACACAGAATTGTTACTCAGGGACAGACACATAATTGTTACTGAGGGACACAGAATTGTTACTGAGGGACACAGAATTGTTACTCAGGGACACAGAATTGTTACTGAGGGACACAGAATTGTTACTGAGTGACACAGAATTGTTACTCAGGGACAGACACAGAATTGTTACTGAGGGACACAGAATTGTTACTCAGGAACAGACACAGAATTGTTACTCAGGGACAGACACAGAATTGTTACTGAGGGACACAGAATTGTTACTGAGGGACACAGAGTTGTTACTCAGGGACACAGAATTGTTACTCAGGGACACAGAATTGTTACTCAGGGACAGACACATAATTGTTACTGAGGGACACAGAATTGTTACTGAGGGACACAGAATTGTTACTCAGGGACAGACACAGAATTGTTACTGAGGGACACAGAATTGTTACTGAGGGACACAGAACCGTTACTGAGGGACACAGAATTGTTACTCAGGGACACATAATTGTTACTCAGGGACACAAAATTGTTACTCAGGGACACAGAATTGTTACTGAGGGACACAGAATTGTTACTCGGGGACACAGAATTGTTACTCAGGGACAGACACAGAATTGTTACTGAGGGACACAGAATTGTTACTGAGGGACACAGAATTGTTACTCAGGGACAGACACAGAATTGTTACTCAGGGACACAGAATTGTTACTGAGGGACACATATTTGTTACTGAGGGACACAGAATTGTTACTGAGGGACACAGAATTGTTACTCAGGGACACAGAATTGTTACTCAGGGACACAGAATCGTTGAATTAAAGAGTATGTCAGACAACACGCAGAGGAGTGGCAGAGGAGGCAATGTTTTAGGAGCGAGCAGACGTAGCAGCAGAGGAAGGGGTCGAGGCAGCACTAGTCGCAGCCAGAGGCCAGTGCTCCCGGTGTCATCCAGCGGTCGTGTCTCCACCGACAACCCTGCCGTCATCGATTGGTTGGCTCGGTCGTCTTCCTCTTCCCAGGTCACCTCTGACACCTACAGCCAACGGTCGGTGTGTGCGTCAGACACAACCATTAGTTGGCATGGCCCGGGAGCAAGCCCACTGAAATCACGTGTCCTCTACCTGCCCCTGTCCTTTGCTGTTCCCTCACCAAGCGAAGTATCGCATGCTGTGGGCTAAGCCCCACTGTACAGTGAGGAAGAGCTAACAGAGGGCGGTCAGGAACGGGGGGAGACATCCGCCTCTTCAGCAGCCAGGCGAAGAAGTACTGGCGAGGAGAGTGGCATGGTAGCCGGTTTAGAGACAGGTCTGTCTCCTGACCCACACGCAGCCGAGGGGGCTAGTAGTGAGGCGGAGACCCTAATTGATGATGATGAGGCTGATCGCACTTGGCAGCCTCGTCGTCATCAGGCAATTGCTTCCGCATCATCAGGAGAAGAGGGTGCCAGCTTGCCAGCGAGCAAAACAGTCGGTGGGTTGCCCAGGAGGCAGCAGGGTCGCAGCAGTGTCAGTGGAGGCAAACGGCCACGGAGTAGAGCACCAGCTCCACTGCAGCCTACCACCACGGCCAGTAGTGGTGCCGGTGTGCACGGAGGAAGTAGCAGTCAGCCAGTGAGGAGTAGCGGGGGCAAAGTTTCCTATTCGTCGGTGTGGCAATTTTTCGTCAAGCCGCCCGAGGAAGTAAACGTAGCCGTATGTCGACTATGTGGCCAGAAAGTCAAGCGTGGCCATGTGCCCAAAGTGCCATGTGCCACTTTCAGGTCTCCTCACACTGCTGGTGCTGTCCATTTTGTCATAGGATGCTGGCAGATTACGGCCTCCCATTGCTGCGGCCAGGCCCCTAATCTGCCATGGGCCCCTGTACCGCCTCCTCATGCTGCTGCCAGGTCCACAGTGTCTCATGGGTCCCTGTACGGCCTCCCATTGCTGCTGTCTCCATCGCCACACTCTGCCATGTGCCACTTTCAGGTCTCCTCACACTGCTGCTGGGTTCCATTTTGTCATAGGGTGCTGGCAGATTACGGGCCTCCCATTGCTGCGGCCAGGCCCCTAATCTGCCATGGGCCCCTGTACCGCCTCCTCATGCTGCTGCCAGGTCCACAGTGTGTCATGGGTCCCTGTACCGCCTCCCATTGCTGCTGTCTCCATCGCCACACTCTGCCATGTGCCACTTTCAGGTCTCCTCACACTGCTGCTGGGTTCCATTTTGTCATAGGATGCTGGCAGATTACGGGCCTCCCATTGCAGCGGCCAGGCCCCTAATCTGCCATGGGCCCCTGTACCGCCTCCTCATGCTGCTGCCAGGTCCAGAGTGTCTCATGGGTCCCTGTACGGCCTCCCATTGCTGCTGTCTCCATCGCCACACTCTGCCATGTGCCACTTTCAGGTCTCCTCACACTGCTGCTGGGTTCCATTTTGTCATAGGGTGCTGGCAGATTACGGGCCTCCCATTGCTGCTGCCAGGCCCCTAATCTGCCATGGGCCCCTGTACCGCCTCCTCATGCTGCTGCCAGGTCCACAGTGTGTCATGGGTCCCTGTACCGCCTCCCATTGCTGCTGTCTCCATCGCCACACTCTGCCATGTGCCACTTTCAGGTCTCCTCACACTGCTGGTGGGTTCCATTTTGTCATAGGGTGCTGGCAGATTACGGGCCTCCCATTGCTGCTGCCAGGCCTGTAATCTGCCATGGGCCCCTGTACCGCCTCCTCATGCTGCTGCCAGGTCCACAGTGTCTCATGGGTCCCTGTATGGCCTCCCATTGCTGCTGTCTCCATCGCCACACTCTGCCATGTGCCACTTTCAGGTCTCCTCACACTGCTGGTGGGTTCCATTTTGTCATAGGGTGCTGGCAGATTACGGGCCTCCCATTGCTGCTGCCAGGCCTGTAATCTGCCATGGGCCCCCGTACCGAATCCTCATGCTGCTGCCAGGCCCGTAATCTGTCATGGGCCCCTGTACCGCCTCCTCATGCTGCTGCCAGGTCCAGAGTGTGTCATGGGTCCCTGTACGGCCTCCCATTGCTGCTGTCTCCATCGCCACACTCTGCCATGTGCCACTTTCAGGTCTGCTCACACTGCTGGTGGGTTCCATTTTGTCAAAGGGTGCTGGCAGATTACGGGCCTCCCATTGCTGCTGCCAGGCCCCTAATCTGCCATGGGCCCCTGTACCGCCTCCTCATGCTGCTGCCAGGTCCACAGTGTGTCATGGGTCCCTGTACGGCCTCCCATTGCTGCTGTCTCCATCGCCACACTCTGCCATGTGCCACTTTCAGGTCTCCTCACACTGCTGGTGGGTTCCATTTTGTCATAGGGTGCTGGCAGATTACGGGCCTCCCATTGCTGCTGCCAGGCCCCTAATCTGCCATGGGCCCCTGTACCGCCTCCTCATGCTGCTGCCAGGTCCACAGTGTGTCATGGGTCCCTGTACCACCTCCCATTGCTGCTGTCTCCATCGCCACACTCTGCCATGTGCCACTTTCAGGTCTCCTCACACTGCTGCTGGGTTCCATTTTGTCATAGGGTGCTGGCAGATTACGGGCCTCCCATTGCTGCTGCCAGGCCCCTAATCTGCCATGGGCCCCTGTACGGCCTCCTTATGCTGCTGCCAGGTCCACAGTGTGTCATGCGTCCCTGTACGGCCTCCCATTGCTGCTGTCTCCATCGCCACACTCTGCCATGTGCCACTTTCAGGTCTCCTCACACTGCTGCTGGGTTCCATTTTGTCATAGGGTGCTGGCAGATTACGGGCCTCCCATTGCTGCTGCCAGGCCCCTAATCTGCCATGGGCCCCTGTACCGCCTCCTCAAGCTGCTGCCAGGTCCACAGTGTGTCATGGGTCCCTGTACCGCCTCCCATTGCTGCTGTCTCCATCACCACACTCTGCCATGTGCCACTTTCAGGTCTCCTCACACTGCTGGTGTGTTCCATTTTGTCATAGGGTGCTGGCAGATTACGGGCCTCCCATTGCTGCTGCCAGGCCTGTAATCTACCATGGGCCCCCGTACCGACTCCTCATGCTGCTGCCAGGCCCGTAATCTGTCATGGGCCCCTGTACCGCATCCTCATGCTGCTGCCAGGTCCACAGTGTGTCATGGGTCCCTGTACGGCCTCCCATTGCTGCTGTCTCCATCGCCACACTCTGCCATGTGCCACTTTCAGGTCTCCTCACACTGCTGCTTGGTTCCATTTTGTCATAGGGTGCTGGCAGATTACGGGCCTCCCATTGCTGCTGCCAGGCCCCTAATCTGCCATGGGCCCCTGTACCGCCTCCTCATGCTGCTGCCAGGTCCACAGTGTGTCATGGGTCCAGGTACCGCCTCCCATTGCTGCTGTCTCCATCGCCACACTCTGCCATGTGCCACTTTCAGGTCTCCTCACAGTGCTGCTGGGTTCCATTTTGTCATAGGGTGCTGGCAGATTACGGGCCTCCCATTGCTGCTGCCAGGCCCCTAATCTGCCATGGGCCCCTGTACCGCCTCCTCATGCTGCTGCCAGGTCCACAGTGTGTCATGGGTCCCTGTACCGCCTCCCATTGCTGCTGTCTCCATCACCACACTCTGCCATGTGCCACTTTCAGGTCTCCTCACACTGCTGCTGGGTTCCATTTTGTCATAGGGTGCTGGCAGATTACGGGCCTCCCATTGCTGCTGCCAGGCCCCTAATCTGCCATGGGCCCCTGTACCGCCTCCTCATGCTGCTGCCAGGTCCACAGTGTGTCATGGGTCCCTGTACCGCCTCCCATTGCTGCTGTCTCCATCGCCACACTCTGCCATGTGCCACTTTCAGGGCTCCTAACACTGCTGGTGGGTTCCATTTTGTCATAGGGTGCTGGCAGATTACGGGCCTCCCATTGCTGCTGCCAGGCCCCTAATCTGCCATGGGCCCCTGTACCACCTCCTCATGCTGCTGCCAGGTCCACAGTGTGTCATGGGTCCCTGTACGGCCTCCCATTGCTGCTGTCTCCATCGCCACACTCTGCCATGTGCCACTTTCAGGTCTCCTCACACTGCTGCTGGGTTCCATTTTGTCATAGGGTGCTGGCAGATTACGGGCCTCACATTGCTGCTGCCAGGCCCCTAATCTGCCATGGGCCCCTGTACCGCCTCCTCATGCTGCTGCCAGGTCCACAGTGTGTCATGGGTCCCTGTACGGCCTCCCATTGCTGCTGTCTCCATCGCCACACTCTGCCATGTGCCACTTTCAGGTCTCCTCACACTGCTGGTGGGTTCCATTTTGTCATAGGATGCTGGCAGATTACGGGCCTCCCATTGCTGCGGCCAGGCCCCTAATCTGCAATGGGCCCCTGTACCGCCTCCTCATGCTGCTGCCAGGTCCAGAGTGTCTCATGGGTCCCTGTACGGCCTCCCATTGCTGCTGTCTCCATCGCCACACTCTGCCATGTGCAACTTTCAGATCTCCTCACACTGCTGGTGGGTTCCATTTTGTCATAGGGTGCTGGCAGATTACGGGCCTCCCATTGCTGCTGCCAGGCCCCTAATCTGCCATGGGCCCCTGTACCGCCTCCTCATGCTGCTGCCAGGTCCACAGTGTGTCATGGGTCCCTGTACGGCCTCCCATTGCTGCTGTCTCCATCGCCACACTCTGCCATGTGCCACTTTCAGGTCTCCTCACACTGCTGCTGGGTTCCATTTTGTCATAGGGTGCTGGCAGATTACGGGCCTCCCATTGCAGTTTCCAGGCCCCTAATCTGCCATGGGCCCCTGTACCGCCTCCTCATGCTGCTGCCAGGTCCACAGTGTGTCATGGGTCCCTGTACAGCCTCCCATTGCTGCTGTCTCCATCGCCACACTCTGCCATGTGCCACTTTCAGGTCTCCTCACACTGCTGCTGGGTTCCATTTTGTCATAGGGTGCTGGCAGATTACGGGCCTCCCATTGCTGCTGCCAGGCCCCTAATCTGCCATGGGCCCCTGTACCGCCTCCTCATGCTGCTGCCAGGTCCAGAGTGTCTCATGGGTCCCTGTACGGCCTCCCATTGCTGCTGTCTCCATCGCCACACTCTGCCATGTGCCACTTTCAGGTCTCCTCACACTGCTGCTGGGTTCCATTTTGTCATAGGATGCTGGCAGATTACTGGCCTCCCATTGCTGCGGCCAGGCCCCTAATCTGCCATGGGCCCCTGTACCGCCTCCTCATGCTGCTGCCAGGTCCAGAGTGTCTCATGGGTCCCTGTACGGCCTCCCATTGCTGCTGTCTCCATCGCCACACTCTGCCATGTGCCACTTTCAGGTCTCCTCACACTGCTGCTGGGTTCCATTTTGTCATAGGGTGCTGGCAGATTACGGGCCTCCCATTGCTGCTGCCAGGCCCCTAATCTGCCATGGGCCCCTGTACCGCCTCCTCATGCTGCTGTCAGGTCCACAGTGTGTCATGGGTCCCTGTACGGCCTCCCATTGCTGCTGTCTCCATCGCCACACTCTGCCATGTGCCACTTTCAGGTCTCCTCACACTGCTGGTGGGTTCCATTTTGTCATAGGGTGCTGGAAGATTACGGGCCTCCCATTGCTGCTGCCAGGCCTGTAATCTGCCATGGGTCCCCGTACCGACTCCTCATGCTGCTGCCAGGCCCGTAATCTGTCATGGGCCCCTGTACCGCCTCCTCATGCTGCTGCCAGGTCCAGAGTGTGCCATGGGTCCCTGTACGGCCTCCCATTGCTGCTGTCTCCATCGCCACACTCTGCCATGTGCCACTTTCAGGTCTCCTCACACTGCTGCTGGGTTCCATTTTGTCATAGGGTGCTGGCAGATTACGGGCCTCCCATTGCTGCTGCCAGGCCCCTAATCTGCCATGGGCCCCTGTACCGCCTCCTCATGCTGCTGCCAGATCCACAGTGTGTCATGGGTCCCTGTACCGCCTCCCATTGCTGCTGTCTCCATCACCACACTCTGCCATGTGCCACTTTCAGGTCTCCTCACACTGCTGCTGGGTTCCATTTTGTCATAGGGTGCTGGCAGATTACGGGCCTCCCATTGCTGCTGCCAGGCCCCTAATCTGCCATGGGCCCCTGTACCGCCTCCTCATGCTGCTGCCAGGTCCACAGTGTGTCATGGGTCCCTGTACCGCCTCCCATTGCTGCTGTCTCCATCGCCACACTCTGCCATGTGCCACTTTCAGGTCTCCTCACACTGCTGCTGGGTTCCATTTTGTCATAGGATGCTGGCAGATTACGGGCCTCCCATTGCTGCGGCCAGGCCCCTAATCTGCCATGGGCCCCTGTACCGCCTCCTCATGCTGCTGCCAGGTCCAGAGTGTCTCATGGGTCCCTGTACGGCCTCCCATTGCTGCTGTCTCCATCGCCACACTCTGCCATGTGCCACTTTCAGGTCTCCTCACACTGCTGCTGGGTTCCATTTTGTCATAGGATGCTGGCAGATTACGGGCCTCCCATTGCTGCTGCCAGGCCCCTAATCTGCCATGGGCCCCTGTACCGCCTCCTCATGCTGCTGCCAGGTCCACAGTGTGTCATGGGTCCCTGTACCGCCTCCCATTGCTGCTGTCTCCATCGCCACACTCTGCCATGTGCCACTTTCAGGTCTCCTCACACTGCTGCTGGGTTCCATTTTGTCATAGGGTGCTGGCAGATTACGGGCCTCCCATTGCTGCTGCCAGGCCCCTAATCTGCCATGGGCCCCTGTACCGCCTCCTCATGCTGCTGCCAGGTCCACAGTGTGTCATGGGTCCCTGTACGGCCTCCCATTGCTGCTGTCTCCATCGCCACACTCTGCCATGTGCCACTTTCAGGTCTCCTCACACTGCTGGTGGGTTCCATTTTGTCATAGGGTGCTGGCAGATTACGGGCCTCCCATTGCTGCTGCCAGGCCTGTAATCTGCCATGGGCCCCCGTACCGACTCCTCATGCTGCTGCCAGGCCCCTAATCTGTCATGGGCCCCTGTACCGCCTCCTCATGCTGCTGCCAGGTCCACAGTGTGTCATGGGTCCCTGTACGGCCTCCCATTGCTGCTGTCTCCATCGCCACACTCTGCCATGTGCCACTTTCAGGTCTCCTCACACTGCTGCTAGGTTCCATTTTGTCATAGGGTGCTGGCAGATTACGGGCCTCCCATTGCTGCTGCCAGGCCCCTAATCTGCCATGGGCCCCTGTACCGCCTCCTCATGCTGCTGCCAGGTCCACAGTGTGTCATGGGTCCCTGTACCGCCTCCCATTGCTGCTGTCTCCATCACCACACTCTGCCATGTGCCACTTTCAGGTTTCCTCACACTGCTGCTGGGTTCCATTTTGTCATAGGGTGCTGGCAGATTACTGGCCTCCCATTGCTGCTGCCAGGCCCCTAATCTGCCATGGGCCCCTGTACCGCCTCCTCATGCTGCTGCCAGGTCCACAGTGTGTCATGGGTCCCTGTACCGCCTCCCATTGCTGCTGTCTCCATCGCCACACTCTGCCATGTGCCACTTTCAGGTCTCCTCACACTGCTGCTGGGTTCCATTTTGTCATAGGGTGCTGGCAGATTACGGGCCTCCCATTGCTGCTGCCAGGCCCCTAATCTGCCATGGGCCCCTGTACCGCCTCCTCATGCTGCTGCCAGGTCCACAGTGTGTCATGGGTCCCTTTACCGCCTCCCATTGCTGCTGTCTCCATCACCACACTCTGCCATGTGCCACTTTCAGGTCTCCTCACACTGCTGCTGGGTTCCATTTTGTCATAGGGTGCTGGCAGATTACGGGCCTCCCATTGCTGCTGCCAGGCCCCTAATCTGCCATGGGCCCCTGTACCGCCTCCTCATGCTGCTGCCAGGTCCACAGTGTGTCATGGGTCCCTGTACCGCCTCCCATTGCTGCTGTCTCCATCGCCACACTCTGCCATGTGCCACTTTCAGGTCTCCTCACACTGCTGGTGGGTTCCATTTTGTCATAGGGTGCTGGCAGATTACGGGCCTCCCATTGCTGCTGCCAGGCCCCTAATCTGCCATGGGCCCCTGTACCGCCTCCTCATGCTGCTGCCAGGTCCACAGTGTGTCATGGGTCCCTGTACCGCCTCCCATTGCTGCTGTCTCCATCACCACACTCTGCCATGTGCCACTTTCAGGTCTCCTCACACTGCTGGTGGGTTCCATTTTGTCATAGGGTGCTGGCAGATTACGGGCCTCCCATTGCTGCTGCCAGGCCCCTAATCTGCCATGGGCCCCTGTACCGCCTCCTCATGCTGCTGCCAGGTCCACAGTGTGTCATGGGTCCCTGTACCGCCTCCCATTGCTGCTGTCTCCATCGCCACACTCTGCCATGTGCCACTTTCAGGTCTCCTCACACTGCTGCTGGGTTCCATTTTGTCATAGGGTGCTGGCAGATTACGGGCCTCCCATTGCTGCTGCCAGGCCCCTAATCTGCCATTGGCCCCTGTACCGCCTCCTCATGCTGCTGCCAGGTCCACAGTGTGTCATGGGTCCCTGTACGGCCTCCCATTGCTGCTGTCTCCATCGCCACACTCTGCCATGTGCCACTTTCAGGTCTCCTCACACTGCTGCTGGGTTCCATTTTGTCATAGGGTGCTGGCAGATTACGGGCCTCCCATTGCTGCTGCCAGGCCCCTAATCTGCCATGGGCCCCCGTACCGCCTCCTCATGCTGCTGCCAGGTCCACAGTGTGTCATGGGTCCCTGTACCGCCTCCCATTGCTGCTGTCTCCATCACCACACTCTGCCATGTGCCACTTTCAGGTCTCCTCACACTGCTGCTGGGTTCCATTTTGTCATAGGGTGCTGGCAGATTACGGGCCTCCCATTGCTGCTGCCAGGCCCCTAATCTGCCATGGGCCCCTGTACCGCCTCCTCATGCTGCAGCCAGGTCCACAGTGTGTCATGGGTCCCTGTACCGCCTCCCATTGCTGCTGTCTCCATCGCCACACTCTGCCATGTGCCACTTTCAGGTCTCCTCACACTGCTGCTGGGTTCCATTTTGTCATAGGGTGCTGGCAGATTACGGGCCTCCCATTGCTGCTGCCAGGCCCCTAATCTGCCATGGGCCCCTGTACCGCCTCCTCATGCTGCTGCCAGGTCCACAGTGTGTCATGGGTCCCTGTACCGCCTCCCATTGCTGCTGTCTCCATCACCACACTCTGCCATGTGCCACTTTCAGGTCTCCTCACACTGCTGCTGGGTTCCATTTTGTCATAGGGTGCTGGCAGATTACGGGCCTCCCATTGCTGCAGCCAGGCCCCTAATCTGCCATGGGCCCCTGTACCGCCTCCTCATGCTGCTGCCAAGTCCACAGTGTGTCATGGGTCCCTGTACGGCCTCCCATTGCTGCTGTCTCCATCGCCACACTCTGCCATGTGCCACTTTCAGGTCTCCTCACACTGCTGCTGGGTTCCATTTTGTCATAGGGTGCTGGCAGATTACGGGCCTCCCATTGCTGCTGCCAGGCCCCTAATCTGCCATTGGCCCCTGTACCGCCTCCTCATGCTGCTGCCAGGTCCACAGTGTGTCATGGGTCCCTGTACGGCCTCCCATTGCTGCTGTCTCCATCGCCACACTCTGCCATGTGCCACTTTCAGGTCTCCTCACACTGCTGCTGGGTTCCATTTTGTCATAGGGTGCTGGCAGATTACGGGCCTCCCATTGCTGCTGCCAGGCCCCTAATCTGCCATTGGCCCCTGTACCGCCTCCTCATGCTGCTGCCAGGTCCACAGTGTGTCATGGGTCCCTGTACGGCCTCCCATTGCTGCTGTCTCCATCGCCACACTCTGCCATGTGCCACTTTCAGGTCTCCTCACACTGCTGGTGGGTTCCATTTTGTCATAGGGTGCTGGCAGATTACGGGCCTCCCATTGCTGCTTCCAGGCCCCTAATCTGCCATGGGCCCCTGTACCGCCTCCTCATGCTGCTGCCAGGTCCACAGTGTGTCATGGGTCCCTGTACGGCCTCCCATTGCTGCTGTCTCCATCGCCACACTCTGCCATGTGCCACTTTCAGGTCTCCTCACACTGCTGCTGGGTTCCATTTTGTCATAGGGTGCTGGCAGATTACGGGCCTCCCATTGCTGCTGCCAGGCCCCTAATCTGCCATGGGCCCCTGTACCGCCTCCTCATGCTGCTGCCAGGTCCACAGTGTGTCATGGGTCCCTGTACGGCCTCCCATTGCTGCTGTCTCCATCGCCACACTCTGCCATGTGCCACTTTCAGGTCTCCTCACACTGCTGCTGGGTTCCATTTTGTCATAGGGTGCTGGCAGATTACGGGCCTCCCATTGCTGCTGCCAGGCCCCTAATCTGCAATGGGCCCCTGTTCCGCCTCCTCATGCTGCTGCCAGGTCCACAGTGTGTCATGGGTCCCTGTACCGCCTCCCATTGCTGCTGTCTCCATCACCACACTCTGCCATGTGCCACTTTCAGGTCTCCTCACACTGCTGCTGGGTTCCATTTTGTCATAGGGTGCTGGCAGATTACGGGCCTCCCATTGCTGCTGCCAGGCCCCTAATCTGCCATGGGCCCCTGTACCGCCTCCTCATGCTGCTGCCAGGTCCACAGTGTGTCATGGGTCCCTCTACCGCCTCCCATTGCTGCTGTCTCCATCGCCACACTCTGCCATGTGCCACTTTCAGGTCTCCTCACACTGCTGCTGGGTTCCATTTTGTCATAGGGTGCTGGCAGATTACGGGTCTCCCATTGCTGCTGCCAGGCCCCTAATCTGCCATGGGTCCCTGTACCGCCTCCTCATGCTGCTGCCAGGTCCACAGTGTGTCATGGGTCCCTGTACCGCCTCCCATTGCTGCTGTCTCCATCGCCACACTCTGCCATGTGCCACTTTCAGGTCTCCTCACACTGCTGCTGGGTTCCATTTTGTCAAAGGGTGCTGGCAGATTACGGGCCTCCCATTGCTGCTGCCAGGCCCCTAATCTGCCATGGGCCCCTGTACCGCCTCCTCATGCTGCTGCCAGGTCCACAGTGTGTCATGGGTCCCTGTACCGCCTCCCATTTCTGCTGTCTCCATCGCCACACTCTGCCATGTGCCACTTTCAGGTCTCCTCACACTGCTGGTGGGTTCCATTTTGTCATAGGGTGCTGGCAGATTACGGGTCTCCCATTGCTGCTGCCAGGCCCCTAATCTGCCATGGGCCCCTGTACCGCCTCCTCATGCTGCTGCCAGGTCCACAGTGTGTCATGGGTCCCTGTACCGCCTCCCATTGCTGCTGTCTCCATCACCACACTCTGCCATGTGCCACTTTCAGGTCTCCTCACACTGCTGCTGGGTTCCATTTTGTCATAGGGTGCTGGCAGATTAGGGGCCTCCCATTGCTGCTGCCAGGCCCCTAATCTGCCATGGGCCACTGTACCGCCTCCTCATGCTGCTGCCAGCTCCACAGTGTGTCATGGGTCCCTGTACCGCCTCCCATTGCTGCTGTCTCCATCGCCACACTCTGCCATGTGCCACTTTCAGGTCACCTCACACTGCTGCTGGGTTCCATTTTGTCATAGGGTGCTGGCAGATTACGGGCCTCCCATTGCTGCTGCCAGGCCCCTAATCTGCCATTGGCCCCTGTACCGCCTCCTCATGCTGCTGCCAGGTCCACAGTGTGTCATGGGTCCCTGTACGGCCTCCCATTGCTGCTGTCTCCATCGCCACACTCTGCCATGTGCCACTTTCAGGTCTCCTCACACTGCTGCTGGGTTCCATTTTGTCATAGGGTGCTGGCAGATTACAGGCCTCCCATTGCTGCTGCCAGGCCCCTAATCTGCCATGGGCCCCTGTACCGCCTCCTCATGCTGCTGCCAGGTCCACACTGTCTCATGGGTCCCTGTACGGCCTCCCATTGCTGCTGTCTCCATCGCCACACTCTGCCATGTGCCACTTTCAGGTCTCCTCACACTGCTGGTGGGTTTCATTTTGTCATAGTGTGCTGGCAGATTACGAGCCTCCCATTGCTGCTGCCAGGCCTGTAATCTGCCATGGGTCCCCGTACCGACTCCTCATGCTGCTACCAGGCCCGTAATCTGTCATGGGCCCCTGTACCGCCTCCTCATGCTGCTGCCAGGTCCACAGTGTGTCATGGGTCCCTGTACGGCCTCCCATTGCTGCTGTCTCCATCGCCACACTCTGCCATGTGCCACTTTCAGGTCTCCTCACACTGCTGCTGGGTTCCATTTTGTCATAGGGTGCTGGCAGATTACGGGCCTCCCATTGCTGCTGCCAGGCCCCTAATCTGCCATGGGCCCCTGTACTGCCTCCTCATGCTGCTGCCAGGTCCACAGTGTGTCATGGGTTCCTGTACCGCCTCCCATTGCTGCTGTCTCCATCACCACACTCTGCCATGTGCCACTTTCAGGTCTCCTCACACTGCTGCTGGGTTCCATTTTGTCATAGGGTGCTGGCAGATTACGGGCCTCCCATTGCTGCTGCCAGGCCCCTAATCTGCCATGGGCCCCTGTACCGCCTCCTCATGCTGCTGCCAGGTCCACAGTGTGTCATGGGTCCCTGTACGGCCTCCCATTGCTGCTGTCTCCATCGCCACACTCTGCCATGTGCCACTTTCAGGTCTCCTCACACTGCTGCTGGGTTCCATTTTGTCATAGGGTGCTGGCAGATTACGGACCTCCCATTGCTGCTGCCAGGCCCCTAATCTGCCATGGGCCCCTGTACCGCCTCCTCATGCTGCTGCCAGGTCCACAGTGTGTCATGGGTCCCTGTACCGCCTCCCATTGCTGCTGTCTCCATCACCACACTCTGCCATGTGCCACTTTCAGGTCTCCTCACACTGCTGGTAGGTTCCATTTTGTCATAGGGTGCTGGCAGATTACGGGCCTCCCATTGCTGCTGCCAGGCCTGTAATCTGCCATGGGCCCCCGTACCAACTCCTCATGCTGCTGCCAGGCCAGTAATCTGTCATGGGCCCCTGTACCGCCTCCTCATGCTACTGCCAGGTCCACAGTGTCTCATGGGTCCCTGTACGGCCTCCCATTGCTGCTGTCTCCATCGCCACACTCTGCCATGTGCCACTTTCAGGTCTCCTCACACTGCTGCTGGGTTCCATTTTGTCATAGGGTGCTGGCAGATTACGGGCCTCCCATTGCTGCTGCCAGACCCCTAATCTGCAATGGGCCCCTGTTCCGCCTCCTCATGCTGCTGCCAGGTCCACAGTGTGTCATGGGTCCCTGTACCGCCTCCCATTGCTGCTGTCTCCATCACCACACTCTGCCATGTGCCACTTTCAGGTCTCCTCACACTGCTGCTGGGTTCCATTTTGTCATAGGGTGCTGGCAGATTACGGGCCTCCCATTGCTGCTGCCAGGCCCCTAATCTGCCATGGGCCCCTGTACCGCCTCCTCATGCTGCTGCCAGGTCCACAGTGTGTCATGGGTCCCTGTACCGCCTCCCATTTCTGCTGTCTCCATCGCCACACTCTGCCATGTGCCACTTTCAGGTCTCCTCACACTGCTGCTGGGTTCCATTTTGTCATAGGGTGCTGGCAGATTACGGGCCTCCCATTGCTGCTGCCAGGCCCCTAATCTGCCATGGGCCCCTGTATCGCCTCCTCATGCTGCTGCCAGGTCCACAGTGTGTCATGGGTCCCTGTACGGCCTCCCATTGCTGCTGTCTCCATCGCCACACTCTGCCATGTGCCACTTTCAGGTCTCCTCACACTGCTGCTGGGTTCCATTTTGTCATAGGGTGCTGGCAGATTACGGGCCTCCCATTGCTGCTGCCAGGCCCCTAATCTGCCATGGGCCCCTGTACCGCCTCCTCATGCTGCTGCCAGGTCCACAGTGTGTCATGGGTCCCTGTACCGCCTCCCATTGCTGCTGTCTCCATCGCCACACTCTGCCATGTGCCACTTTCAGGTCTCCTCACACTGCTGCTGGGTTCCATTTTGTCATAGGTTGCTGGCAGATTACGGGCCTCCCATTGCTGCTGCCAGGCCCCTAATCTGCCATGGGCCCCTGTACCGCCTCCTCATGCTGCTGCCAGGTCCACAGTGTGTCATGGGTCCCTGTACCGCCTCCCATTGCTGCTGTCTCCATCGCCACACTCTGCCATGTGCCACTTTCAGGTCTCCTCACACTGCTGCTGGGTTCCATTTTGTCATAGGGTGCTGGCAGATTACGGGCCTCCCATTGCTGCTGCCAGGCCCCTAATCTGCCATGGGCCCCTGTACCGCCTCCTCATGCTGCTGCCAGGTCCACAGTGTGTCATGGGTCCCTGTACGGCCTCCCATTGCTGCTGTCTCCATCGCCACACTCTGCCATGTGCCACTTTCAGGTCTCCTCACACTGCTGCTGGGTTCCATTTTGTCATAGGGTGCTGGCAGATTACGGGCCTCCCATTGCTGCTGCCAGGCCCCTAATCTGCCATGGGCCCCTGTACCGCCTCCTCATGCTGCTGCCAGGTCCAGAGTGTTTCATGGGTCCCTGTACCGCCTCCCATTGCTGCTGTCTCCATCTCCACACTCTGCCATGTGCCACTTTCAGGTCTCCTCACACTGCTGCTGGGTTCCATTTTGTCATAGGGTGCTGGCAGATTACGGGCCTCCCATTGCTGCGGCCAGGCCCCTAATCTGCCATGGGCCCCTGTACCGCCTCCTCATGCTGCTGCCAGGTCCACAGTGTGTCATGGGTCCCTGTACGGCCTCCCATTGCTGCTGTCTCCATCGCCACACTCTGCCATGTGCCACTTTCAGGTCTCCTCACACTGCTGCTGGGTTCCATTTTGTCATAGGGTGCTGGCAGATTACGGGCCTCCCATTGCTGCTGCCAGGCCCCTAATCTGCCATGGGCCCCTGTACCGCCTCCTCATGCTGCTGCCAGGTCCACAGTGTGTCATGGGTCCCTGTACCGCCTCCCATTGCTGCTGTCTCCATTGCCACACTCTGCCATGTGCCACTTTCAGGTCTCCTCACACTGCTGGTGGGTTCCATTTTGTCATAGGGTGCTGGCAGATTACGGGCCTCCCATTGCTGCTGCCAGGCCCCTAATCTGCCATGGGCCCCCGTACCGCCTCCTCATGCTGCTGCCAGGTCCAGAGTGTGTCATGGGTCCCTGTACGGCCTCCCATTGCTGCTGTCTCCATCGCCACACTCTGCCATGTGCCACTTTCAGGTCTCCTCACACTGCTGCTGGGTTCCATTTTGTCATAGGGTGCTGGCAGATTACGGGCCTCCCATTGCTGCTGCCAGGCCCCTAATCTGCCATGGGCCCCTGTACCGCCTCCTCATGCTGCTGCCAGGTCCACAGTGTGTCATGGGTCCCTGTACCGCCTCCCATTGCTGCTGTCTCCATCGCCACACTCTGCCATGTGCCACTTTCAGGTCTCCTCACACTGCTGCTGGGTTCCATTTTGTCATAGGGTGCTGGCAGATTAGGGGCCTCCCATTGCTGCTGCCAGGCCCCTAATCTGCCATGGGCCCCTGTACCGCCTCCTCATGCTGCTGCCAGGTCCACAGTGTGTCATGGGTCCCTGTACCGCCTCCCATTGCTGCTGTCTCCATCGCCACACTCTGCCATGTGCCACTTTCAGGTCTCCTCACACTGCTGCTGGGTTCCATTTTGTCATAGGGTGCTGGCAGATTAGGGGCCTCCCATTGCTGCTGCCAGGCCCCTAATCTGCCATGGGCCCCTGTACCGCCTCCTCATGCTGCTGCCAGGTCCACAGTGTGTCATGGGTCCCTGTACGGCCTCCCATTGCTGCTGTCTCCATCGCCACACTCTGCCATGTGCCACTTTCAGGTCTCCTCACACTGCTGCTGGGTTCCATTTTGTCATAGGGTGCTGGCAGATTACGGGCCTCCCATTGCTGCTGCCAGGCCCCTAATCTTCCATGGGCCCCTGTACCGCCTCCTCATGCTGCTGCCAGGTCCAGAGTGTTTCATGGGTCCCTGTACCGCCTCCCATTGCTGCTGTCTCCATCTCCACACTCTGCCATGTGCCACTTTCAGGTCTCCTCACACTGCTGCTGGGTTCCATTTTGTCATAGGGTGCTGGCAGATTACGGGCCTCCCATTGCTGCGGCCAGGCCCCTAATCTGCCATGGGCCCCTGTACCGCCTCCTCATGCTGCTGCCAGGTCCACAGTGTGTCATGGGTCCCTGTACGGCCTCCCATTGCTGCTGTCTCCATCGCCACACTCTGCCATGTGCCACTTTCAGGTCTCCTCACACTGCTGCTGGGTTCCATTTTGTCATAGGGTGCTGGCAGATTACGGGCCTCCCATTGCTGCTGCCAGGCCCCTAATCTGCCATGGGCCCCTGTACCGCCTCCTCATGCTGCTGCCAGGTCCACAGTGTGTCATGGGTCCCTGTACCGCCTCCCATTGCTGCTGTCTCCATTGCCACACTCTGCCATGTGCCACTTTCAGGTCTCCTCACACTGCTGCTGGGTTCCATTTTGTCATAGGGTGCTGGCAGATTACGGGCCTCCCATTGCTGCTGCCAGGCCCCTAATCTGCCATGGGCCCCCGTACCGCCTCCTCATGCTGCTGCCAGGTCCAGAGTGTGTCATGGGTCCCTGTACGGCCTCCCATTGCTTCTGTCTCCATCGCCACACTCTGCCATGTGCCACTTTCAGGTCTCCTCACACTGCTGGTGGGTTCCATTTTGTCATAGGTTGCTGTATGGCCTCCCATTGCTGCTGCCTCCACCGACACACTGTGGCTCCACACTCTGGTTTTGGCCCCGTGACTGCCCAAATGAGTGAAGTGTGCGGTGATTCTAAGATCGACGGCACTCATCTGCATGTCATACTGACTGACAGTATTATTTCTCTTCCCCAGCAGACTCCAAGGGCATTTAAATTAAAGGTACAGTGTTCTGCACTAATATAAAGGCTCTCTGAAGCCTAGAAACACCCTTTTATAAGTTAAATTCGCAGCGAATATATTCGACTCAAATCAAATTTTTTCCACGAATTCGCCGAATCAGTCGAATCGAATTTTTGAATACTTCGCTCATCTCTAATAGTTAGATTAACTCTCTGCAGGGCAAGGAATATGGGAGAGTTATTGTTTAATCTAATAATAATCAAATAATTATAACCACCAAAACAACAACAACAACAACAACTTCAATGGCAACATTAGTTAATCATTCCTTGGAGGATTCTAATTAGCTTTAGACTCATTGTTTGTGTTATAACCAGGGGTTTATATAGAAGCTAATCACAGCGTAGTTTATTTACCACTAAGCAAAAATGAAGGAAAAGCCATGCTACACATATGTAGCCAATTACTAAACAACATTTAAACCAATCGTGCAAAATTCAGTTTGTTTCATTCATTTTTGAAGAAGATCAAAATATTAACATTTCAATTCTTGCCAAAAGTTTTCTTTTATTATTTGTCATGGAAAATAATATCACTGATCTATGGAAGGTAAATTTCATATATTGATTATTTTGTTAAAATATTTGTGTTTATGAAAAATAATATTCTGAACTAAAAAAAAACAGTTAAAAAAAAAACATTTGACATTTAAAATAGATTTTGTGCTAGGGAAATATGAAATTACAGTTTTTGTTTTTCCTTTCTTTTCTTTTCTTTTTTTAATGCAATTAAAAAAAAATAACAAAAGTCATGCAATGCAAAAACATAAAACAAAAGATAAAACAAGAAACTATGTGAACCTAAAATAATGTTGACAGTGTAGGGCAGAAAATGTAAAGCATAAGACAATTTTGATTAAAAAAGAGCAATTCTCTTCTCATTTCATATATTGCAAAAAATTTTAAGAAACTGTAATAAATAGCATATTTTGTTAAATGTATTATATTATACTGTACTTAACCCCCTGGGGACTGAGGATAAAACAAAGTTTAATGCCTGAACACAAATTTTGAATTTTGACACATTTATCACAACTACTTGGTGTATACAAGTGGATTATACCTTGTTTTTTTTTTCAGGACAAATGGTAAAATATAATATCAGAAATAGTGTCGTGCTCCACTACCAATTGCAAAAAATGTGAATAAATAAATATTAAATAAATAATAGTCAAGCATCAAAAGAATATATATATTTCTCACTGCAATTATATTACTGCTGCAAACATGTCCTTATTAAGTCTGTGACTTTGACACTTCTAGTGCTGTGATAGGAGATAATAACCGTGCAGTCCACCAATGATAAAAAATATTATGCACCTTCCCCGGTTGAGCTCTCACCTGGTGTATATGACCAAACCGTTTAGTGAGGTCATAAAAAGCTTGTGTCCCTTTAATTGGACTTAGTGGTAAATGGATAGGATTATCCCTCTTTCCCTGGGATGGATGGATGGATGGAGTGTTTCCTCTTCCCATTAGGGGGTCTCCTTGCTTCCTTATGGATTTTTCTTCATAGGTGTAATGACCATGAAATGTAATAAATGGATATAGTGCCTTATCCTCTTTAAAATGTAATTTATTAAATAAAGTAGTGCACTCACATGTATGACAAGTTAAAAACGCTTTAAAATGTTGAAATTTGAATCCACAGTAAAGTTTTCCAATATTTCTGAATACTTGCTGTATGTTGCTTTAAGCGTCGTGACGTCACATATTTAAAATTGTAAAAAGGATAAGGCGCTATATTCTTTTATTACATTTCATGGCCATTATACCTATGAAGAAAAATCCATAAGGAAGCAAGGAGACCACCTGCTGGGAAGAGTGAACACTCCATCCATCCATCCATCCATCCCAGGGAAATAGGGATAATCCTATCCATTTATCACTAAGTCCAATTAAAGGGACACAAGCTTTTTATAACCTCACTAAACGGTTTGGTCATATACACCAGGTGAGAGCACAACCGGGGAAAGTGCATAATATTTTTTATGATTGGTGGACTGCACGGTTATTATCTCCTATCACAGCACGAGAAGTGTCAAAGTCACAGACGTAATAAGGACATGTTTGCAGCAGTAATATAATTGCAGTGATATTGATATTTATATATTCTTTTGATGTTGGACTTTCAGTGGTATTTGATCACCTGTGCACTTTTTATATTTCGCACTATAAACAAAAAATGACCGAAAATTATGAAGAAAAACTATATTTTTTACTTTCAGCTATAATAAATATATAGTAAACTCAAAGTTAGTTATAAATTTAGGCCAAAATGTATTCTGCTCCATGTTTTTGGTAAACAAAATCCCAATAAGTGTATATTTATTGCTTTGTGTGAAAGTTATAGCATCTACAAGCTATGTATACTATGTACTATAGATACTGCAATTTTACGCCTTTTTTTGCTATATAGCGCAGCACTAGTTTAACTACTTGCCGACCGCAGATAGCCGAATGACGGCTACACTGCGGCCGGCCAGTTCTGGGTGGGTGTCACATGACATCTTCCCAGAACGCGCTCTCCTGCGCACCCCCGGGGGCGCGCACCCGGCGATCTCCGTGATCGCTGTGTCCTACGGACACAGCTGATCACGTGATGTGGTAAAAGGCCAATCACAGCGGCCTTTTACCACGTGATCAGCCATGTCCAATGACACGCTGATCACCGGGAAATGCAATTGCCGGTTCTCGGCTGCACTTTCCTCACGCTGTCAGATCGTGAGGAAAATACTGCTGAGAACTGGCAGCTGTTAGAGCAGGGATCGGCACCGATCATCAGGGCACTGATGATCAGTGCCCTGATGATCGGTGCCCAGCAGTGCCGCCCACAAGTTATGCCTACCTGTGCCCAGCAGTGCGCCCACTAGCTCTGCCCACCTGTGCCCAGAGGTGCACCCACCTGTGCCCAGCAGTGCACCCACCTGTGCCCAGTAGTGCCACCTACCTGTGCCCAGCAGTGTCACACACCTGTGCCCAGCAGTGCACCCACCTGTGCCCAGTAGTGCCACCTACCTGTGCCCAGCAGTGTCACACACCTGTGCCCAGCAGTGGCACCCACCTGTGCCCACCAGTGCCACCCACCAGTGCCCATCAGTGCAGCCCAGCAGTGCTGCCAGTCAGTGCCCAGAGGTTGTGCCAGTCAGTGCCCAGCAGTGCTGCCAGTCAGTGCCCAGCAGTGATGCTAGTCAGTGCCAACTATCACTGCTATCAGTACCCATCATCAGTGTCGCCTGTCAGTGCCACCTATCCGTGACACCTCATTAGTGCTGCCTATCAGCACTGCCTATCAGTGCCCTTCAGTGCTGCCTATCAGTGCCCATCAGTGCTGCCTCATCAACGCACATCAGTGAAGGAGAAAAATTACCTGTTTGAAAAATTTTATAATAGAAACAAACTTTTTTTAAAAATTTTTTGCAATTTTTTTGTTTATAGCGCAAAAAGTAAAGCGCCCAGCAGCGATTAAATACCACCAAAAGAAAGCTCTATTTGTGAGAAAAAAATTATAAAAATTTCATATGGGTATAATCTTGCATGACCGCGCAATTGTTAAACAAAATGCGGCAGCGCTGAAAGCTGAAAATTGGCCTGGTAAAGAAGGGGGTATAAGTGCCCGGTAGGCAAGTGGTTAACTGCCAATTGCGAGGTCATGCAATATGGTACATAAATTAAATGTATGTCCTTTTTTTTCTCACAAATAGAGCTTTCTTTTGATGGTATTTGATCACTTGTGCGATTTTTATTTTTTGCGCTATAAACAAAATTTTCTGAGAAAAAAAAATTGTTTTGAAAAAAAGTATATTTTCTCATTTCTCTCATAAAAAATATCCAAAAACTAAAATTTCATCATTAATGTAGACCAAAATGTATTCTGCTACATGTTTTCCGTAAAAAAAAATCCTAAAAAGTGTATATTTATTGCTTTGTGTGAAGTTATAGCGTCTACAAACTATGGTATAGATAATGGAATTTACACAGCTTTTACTTTCTGACTGCCCATCACATTTCTTGAGGTGCTAAAATACCAGGACAGTACAAACACCCCCAAATGACCCCTTTTCAGAAAGTAGACACCCTAAGCTATCTGCTGAGAGACATATTGAGGTAATGGAAGATTTATTTTTTTTCCACAAGTTTCTGGAAAATGATAAAAACATTTTTTTTTTACACAAAGTTGTCATTTAAATTATATATTTCTCGCACAAGCCATGGGTATATGTGGAATTACACCCCAAAATACATTCTGCTACTTTTAACGAGTATGGGGGTACCACGTGTGAGACTTTTTGGGAGCCTATCCACATACAGGAGCCTGAAATCCAATGACCACTTTGAAAGCCTGAAGGTGCGTAACTTCCTCATTTCACTTCCTCATTACCTACCACAGTTTTGAAGGCCCTGAAATGCCAGGATAATACCCCCCCCCCCCCCCCCCCAAATGACCCCTTTTTGGAAAGTAGATACCTCAAGGAATTTAAAAAGAGGCATGGTGAGTATTTTGCAGATCTCATTTTTTCTCACAAGGTTTTGAAATATAAAAAAAGAAAAGAAAAAATATGTTTTTGTTTTTTTCCTTCATTTTTCAAAAACTTGTGGCAACAAATGAGATCTGCAAAATACTAACCATGGTTCTTATCAAATTCCTTGGGGTGTCTACTTTCCAAAAAGTGGTCATTTGGGGGGGATTTGGTGCTATCCTGGCATTTCAGGGCCTCCAAAACTGTGATAGGTAGTCCGGAAGTGTAACGAGGAAATAAAGCCCTTTAAAAGCCTGAAGGTGCTTATTGGATTTTGGGTCCTATACTTGGTGTCAGAGCCTGGGTCTGAACCTGGGCTTTCTGTTGGGAGTTGCAATGTTTCTTCTTGCTGAGCCACCTGGAATGCTGGTCAGCTCCCTTGACAATTATTTGGATGATCCTACCTTGACCTTGTTTATCATGAACCTTGAACCCCTTGCCCCTCCCATGAACTTCCTGATATAACCATGTCTCTGCACTTCCTGTTTGCCAGATTATTGTGCTCTCCAGCCAGTATCGTGCTCCTTATCGTCTGTTATTATCCATGTTTTGCTATAATTCGTTATACACCCTTGGCTTGTTCTTGACTATGCTTCTGCATGATCCCAACCTGCTACTGTTCATTGCCGACCTTGGCTTGTTTACTGACCACGCTTCCGTTTGATCCTTACCTGTTTATAAGCTACTGGACCTCCGCTTGCTCACCTCCCGGTGGGGTGATCCTGAGGACCGCGACCTGGTGCTAACACGCAGCCAAATCCATCTCCACCATTAGGAGCTCTGGTGAACACTGGTTGGTACTTAGACTCCGCACCTCAGGTGATCCCACAATTCCACTACGATGACCTGCCTGTGTACCTATCCTGCTGGTTTCAGGTAAGCCTTTCCACTGATATAGCAACTGGTCTTTGAGCCTGACCCCTGATCGCGACACTTGGCTAGACTGCCAAAACGTCTCTCACATGTGGTACCCTCATACTCGGGAGAAGTAGCAGAATGTGTTTTGGGGAGTAATTCCACATATACCCATGGCATGTGTGAGCAATAAATCATTTAAGTGAAAATTTTGTGTTAAAAAAAAAAAAATTGTCATTTTCCAAAAACTTGTGGTAAAAAATACATTCTTCTATTGATTCAACATGCCTCTCAGCAAATAGTTTGGGGTGTCTACTTTCCAAAAAGGGGTTATTTTGGGGGGTGGGGGCATTTTATGCCCAGCATTAGAAGTTTATGCCACACATCATTCACTCTTCAAACCACCTGAAGACCAAGCCTTTTCTGACACTTTTTTGTTCACATGAAAAAAATCAGTATTTGTTGCTAGGAAATTCATTTAAATCCCAAACATTCTATATTTTTTGAACCAAACACCCTAGTGAATAAAATGGTGGGTGTTGCAATTTTTTTAGCTCACATAATACTCCTGCAGCAATTTTTCAAAAGCAATTAAAAAAAAATCTTTTTTTACTTTTAATGCACAAAAACAGAAAATATTGGCAAATTATTTGGTAAAATATAAAATATTATGGTATGCCGAGTACATAGATACCAAACATGACATGTTTTAAAACTGTGTATGCCCCGTGCAATGGAGGCAAACTGCATATGCTTTAATATCCATAGGCAACACTTTAAAAGCCTTTACAAGCTACCATTTTAGATTTACAGAGGAGGTCTAGTGTTACAATTACTGCCCTTGATCTGATGTTCGTGGCGATACCTCACATGCATGGTGCAACCGCTCTTTCCATACTGGCACAGGGTCAAGGCTCACGAACGCAGGTGCGCGCTTGCAAGGGGGGGGGGCAAGAGTACTTTTTTTTTTTTTTTAATAATTTTTACACCGTCCCCTTCCTTTTTTTATCACTTTTAATGCTATCACAGATAAAAAGTAAATATCCGCTATAACTTCAATGGGCATTGTCATATATTCTTTTTTGAGAAATCTGGGTTCTATCAGACTCTAGATATCTCCTCTACCCTTACATTATCTAATCAAACCAAAATCGGTGTGATCAGATGCTTTCCCAATGTACAAATGGCGCTGTTTATATCCTGCAAAACTGAAGTGATGAAATGCTCGTAGCTTCCGATTTCTTAGGCTATAGAGATGATTGGCACCACTTTGGTCTCCAATCAGCCCTATGGTCAGCTGGCAGAAGCACTGGCTGCATTCTCAGGTTCCTACGATGGCAAGAGTACTTTTTTTTTTTTTTTTTAATACTGCCCGAGAAGGCCTTGGAAGGCAGCGGGGGGAGGGGGGGCATTGTCTCCCGCTGCTTGTAATTAGCCACTAGGATTGCTTTTACATGAAAGCCTATTGCCAGCTGAAAAAAATGATACCATTCAAAGTCCAGTGATGTACCAGTACGTCGCTGGTCCTTGTTGGGTATATTTGCTATGTTCTTTTTTTTTAGTATGCAGTATCAGTGAACTGATTGAAAAAAGAGAAGAAATTTCTTCCAGAAAAAGTGTGTGGTATGCCCACTATTAGAATATACCACCCTGCACCCACCCATTTCTAATGGTGGGCACACATTAGGCAACACGGTGTCACATGCGCCAGTTCCAAGATGTCTAAATAGTGGCACACTTGAATAAAAATTGTCCACGTATAAGTGGTACCCCATATGGAAAAATGATGACACCAAGTCCCAAACTATCTTGCCACTACTTCCCGTGTTGTCTGGGCATCCGGGGGGCTGCACGTGATTATCTTTTCCCTCGTAAATCCAAAACATAAGTATAGCCTGTTGTCCTCTCACAGGTCTTCTACATCTTGACCCCATATCTGGCACACTTGCAGGGGAGAAATTGTTTGAATGCAAGGCAGCCAGAAAAATTAATGAGGGACTCATCAACGCAGATGTTTTGCTGGGAGTATAGACATCTGTAAGTTTTTGGTTAACCTCCCTGGCGGTCTGATTATTTCAGATTTTTGGTGCTGAAAGCGGTACCATTATTTTGCATGGAAATATGTAGTTTTTTTATTGTAGGCTGTACAATATATTTAGGAATAACTCACTGAAATCTGTCCGAACAAGAGTCTATTAAACATCCCGGGTATGATAAAATTTGAAACACAAAATCATAAATTATAATTTAATAAATAATCTTAAAAAATAATAATATAATAATAATACATTTAATTCAATAATATAATCAAACCAAAAACACTGAAATTTGAAATATAGCGCTAAGTTCGCACATCACTGAGCAAAGTCGCAGAATCGTTTTCAGTGTCTGATGAGGAATTTTCCCCACGAATCATTATCACTCAATTCTGCAAGTGGTTCTGATTTACTATCGCTGTTCTCTAGCCAGTCTAAAACCGCTTTTGACCTAAAGGGACACTTTTTGGACACCATGGACTTTTCTAAGTTTCCAGGCAGAAAGAACAGTCAAAATGCAGGCAGGGCGCTGGACAAAGCACTTGGGACAAAATGTATGTGAAATGGGTTGAAACAGCAATGTTTTACTATGTAAAATCGTTTTGAAAAAAATGACATTTTTTTTTAATTTTCAAATTTCCCGCCGCCGGCGGCGGCGCCCGTACGTCCCGACGTCACAGGGACCGGAACACAGGAGCCGGATGCCGGCATCGGCCGGAGGAGATGGCCGGGGACGTTGCAGGGGACACATCGCGGGAGCGAAGGACAAGGTAAGCTCTGCAAGGACTCCCTATGCAGCGCCGCATGGTATTCCCGAGTGTAGCTCGGGGTTACTGCTTTTGGTACAGACATTTTACCCCGAGCTACACTCGGGAATACCGCTAGGGAGGTTAAGGTGATTTGCGAGGGGCTGAATTTTGTGGAGCCGGTCAAATTTAGGGTCACCCCGAGGACAACAGAGTGTATTGTCGTTGAAATGCATAAAACACATTATACTCTCATATCTATGCCTAGCCATGGCAGCAGAGAACACGGACATATGATGAATCGGGTTTGTAGACCAATACTACCGCAATTAATTTTTTTTAGTAATGCCCATGTTGAGGTTTAGGTCCAAAAAAATTTTTAATTCAGAAACCATAATGAGTTTCCATGCGAATGGTCTGGCAAGGTTTGAATTTGGGTTGGCGGCGATAAACTGTTGTGCATATAAATTGCTTTGATCCACAATCAATGCATACAGATCTTCCGTGAAAAACAGCTCCAAATAATCAAGGGGGTTAGTTAAATTTGCTATTTCCACCTGAATTCCAAGTTGCGCAGTGAATGGGGGAAGTATGGGTGCTGCAGAATTTGTGGGCTGCCAATCGGGATTTGCAAGCACATCTGGAAGGATACTAGGGGCTCTATGGTCCTGTGTGCGAATTCTTGGTGGTTGCGGGACAATACTTGGGCTCGCCACTGCACCAGCTTGTACTGCACTTATGGGACTCGCCACGTCACCAAGTGATACTGCAGTGCTGGTATTATTATTATTATACAGGATTTATATAGCGCCAACAGTTTGCTCAGCGCTTTACAATATAACGGGAGACAATACAGCAACAATACAGTTCAATACAAGGGGGTAAGGAGGGCCCTGATCCTGGGAGCTTACAATCTAAGAGATATCTGAGACCAAGATGTACTAGGCTGCTGGTGCTCGCCAGTTCACCAAAAGGTAACGCGGCACTAGTACTGGCAATCTGCTGCATATGAGAGTCATAAAAATTAACCGGCAAGTGCTAACAGAGATCAGGCCTTATTCTGTGAACACTGCAGTTTTGTGTGCAATGTATCAAGTAACAGTGACCTACTGACACTGCACTTGCTGGGGGAGAAGGGGGGGGTAAGCGTAGGGGCTAAACGCAAGTGCCAGGGCTGGTCCCACTAACACTGCATTTTTGGGGACATTATACTAATGTGAATGCTGGTATAGTGCTGATCTGATCAAAGATATTGATCCGTTCAGACACTATACTAGCAATGGAGGTTTATTGTCTATGAGCGTCTTCCTGGCAATCAAAAGGTTAAATGTGATGACTGGTGTACTGATGGGCAATCTGACGCTATCTGGGAGGGACGTGAAAACCACGGGAGCGCAAATTGTGTGTGTGTGTGTATGTACAGTGGGGCAAAAAAGTATTTATTTAATCAGCCACCAATTGTGCAAGTTCTCCCACTTAAAAAGATGAGAGAGGCCTGTAATTGGCATCATAGGTAGACCTTAACTATGAGAGACAAAATGAGAAACAAAATCCAGACAATCACATTGGCTGATTTGGAAAGAATTTATTTGCAAATTATGGTGGAAAATAAGTATTTGGTCACCTACAAACAAGCAAGATTTCTGGCTCTCACAGACCTGTACCTTCTTCTTTAAGAGGCTCCCCTGTCCTGCACTCATTACCTGTATCAATGGCACTTGTTTGAACTTGTTATCAGTATAAAAGACACCTGTCCACAACCTCAAACAGTCACACTCCAAACTCCACTATGGTGAAGACCAGAGAGCTGTCGAAGGACACCAGAAACAAACTTGTAGATCTGCACCAGGCTGGGAAGACTGAATCTGCAATAGGCAAGCAGCTTGGTGTGAACAAATCAACTGTGGGAGCAATAATTAGAAAATGGAAGACATACAAGACCACTGATAATCTCCCTCGATCTGGGGCTCAACGCAAGATCTCACCCCGTGGGGTCAAAATGATCACAAGAACGGTGAGCAAAAATCCCAGGACCACACGGGGGGGACCTAGTGAATGACCTGCAGAGAGCTGGGACCAATGTAACAAAGGCTACGATCAGTAACACACTACGCCACCAGGGACTCAGATCCTGCAGTGCCAGACGTGTCCCCCTGCTTAAGCCAGTACATGTGCGGGCCCATTTGAAGTTTGCTAGAGAGCATTTGGATGACCCAGAAGAGGATTGGGAGAATGTCATATGGTCAGATGAAACCAAAATAGAACTGTTTGGTAGAAACACAACTCGTCGTGTTTGGAGGAAAGAGAATGCTGAGTTACATCCAAAGAACACCGTACCTACTGTGAAGCATGGGGGTGGCAACATCATGCTTTGAGGCTGTTTCTCCGCAAAGGGACCAGGACGACTGATCCATGTACAGGACAGAATGAATGGGGCCATGTATCGTGAGATTTTTAGTGCAAACCTCCTTCCATCAGCAAGGGCATTGAAGATGAAACGTGGCTGGGTCTTCCAACATGACAATGATCCCAAACATACCGCCCGGGCAATGAAGGAGTGGCTTCGTAAGAAGCATTTCAAGGTCCTGGAGTGGCCTAGCCAGTCTCCAGATCTCAACCCCATAGAAAACCTTTGGAGGGAGTTGAAAGTCTGTGTTGCCCAGCGACAGCCCCAAAACAACACTGCTCTAGAGGAGATCTGCATGGAGGAATGGGCCAACATACCAGCAACAGTGTGTGCCAACCTTGTGAAGACTTACAGGAAACGTCTGACCTCTGTCATTGCCAACAAAGGATATATAACAAAGTGTTGAGATGAACTTTTGATATTGACCAAATACGTATTTTCCACCATAATTTGCAAATAAATTCTTTCCAAATCAGCCAATGTGATTGTCTGCATTTTTTTTTCTCATTTTGTCTCTCATAGTTGAGGTCTACCTATGATGCCAATTACAGGCCTCTTGCATCTTTTTAAGTGGGAGAACTTGCACAATTGGTGGCTGACTAAATACTTTCTTTTCTTTTTTCTATAAAACATGTCCAGTAAAAAAAATTAAAAATCAAATTTCGGCATACATTTAGGCAAAAATGTATTCTGCAACATGTCTTTGCTAAAAAAAATCCCAATACCTGTAAATTAATTGGTTTACGTGAAAGTTATAGTGTTTACAAATGGTGGTATAGATACTGGATTTATTTTTGTATACTTATAAGATAATAAATCAGATCAAGTGTCTTGATTTAAAATTCACGGAGGCCCAGTCAGTAAAATTTTCTTCTGGCAGAGGTCTCATGTTTGCACTAGAACACATCACAGCTCCCCCTTTTACATCACAGCTCCCCCTGTACATCACAGCTCCCCCTGTACATCACAGCTCAGTGTCTTTAACCTATCCTTCACCTCATAGCCCCCTTTACATCACAACCCTCGTTAACATCACAGTCCCTTCTTTACATCAGTGACCACAATCTCCCATTACTTTTACATCACAGACCCCCCCTTCATATCACAGCCTCACCCCCTTTACAGTAGTACTACACAGTCCTCAGCTTCTCCCCTTCACATCACTGTGCCCCTTCATATCACAGTTTACCTTTTACATTGTATTCTCCTTCACATCACAGTGCCCCATTACTTTGCCATACCCTTTATAACACAGCACCCCTTTATAACACAGCACCCCTTTATAACACAGAGCCTCTCACATCAGAGTGCCCATTTATATTATAGTGCCCCTTTCAATGCAAGCCTCCCCAGCCTCACAGTTCTACCTTCAGCAGGGCAGAGGCAGTTATCTGTTTGGGATGTCCTCTCCTGGGTCTCCCACCTATCATCCTCACAGCAGGGCAGGGGGCGAGAGGTGCTGCAGATCTGGATGGAGGACAGGAGCTACACAACTCATTATATAGGCAATCAGGTGATTACCGCTTGTTCGTTTGAAAAGACTCTCCCTCTCTGTGCAGATCTGCAGCACCTCCCACCCCCTGCCCTACTGTAAGGATTAAATCAGAGGCCATTCGGGGGACCCAGGAGAAGACACCCAGCTGCTAAGTGGCCCAGACAGAACTGTCACTTGGTCTGGGTCTGGACCACGGTCCGCCATTTATTGATCCCTGAATTAGATATTTTGTACCATTTGCTAGTTTTCACTAAGAGGCGCCTGCTGCATCTGCTGGTACCCAGCCCCTGAGCCCACACATCTATATTTTAGATTAAGATATCCATCCAGGAGGATTTAGCACTGTCCATACTGTAACTCTGGCAACCAATGTTGAAGCCCTAATGAAGGAGGATGCTTTGTCCCAAAACGTGTTTGTTACTGGTTTGTTACTGGTTATAGCGCTGATGCTATTTGAGCAATAAAATAATATAATGAATTAATTGTTTTTATTTTATATGATCTAGGTCAATGAAGATTCCTTGCAATCAGTTTCTTCCAATGCAACTTTTACCCATTTGACAGACTTCATCCTTTTCGGATTCCCGGGCCTCAAGAATTTCAACAATTTACTTTCTTGTGCATTGTTTTGTATCTACCTCTTCACCCTTTCTGGCAATGGCTTTGTCTTCTTCTTGGTCATCTTTGACCGGCATCTCCATACCCCAATGTATTTCTTTGTCTGCAATTTGTCCTTTATAGACATGACTTACACTTCAGTAACCATCCCGAAGATGTTGGCCAAGTTCCTGATGAACCTGGATACCATTTCCTTCACCGCCTGCTTTGTACAGATGTATTTATTTCTGTCTTTGGGAGCAACAGAGTGTTATCTCCTGGCCGTAATGGCCTACGATCGCTACATAGCTATATGCTCACCCTTACACTACCAAACCATCATGACAAGACAACTTTACATAATACTGTCAATGGCAGCCTGGTGTGGAGGCTTTGCGGCTCCAATCGCAGTCACCTTTCTTGCCTTAAATGTACCTTACTGTGGTTCCAACATACTTTACCATTACTACTGTGATACTGATCCGCTGCTCAATTTGGCTTGTGCCGACCTATCCCTCAATATAGCAGTTGGGACTTCCATTGGCGCCGTTGTCATTTTGTCAAGCTTTTCTGTAATTCTTATATCTTACACAAAGATTATTTTAACAATCCTCAGGATCAGTTCCAAAGGAGGCCGGATTAAAACCTTTTCTACCTGCGCCTCTCACTTTACAGTTGTCAGTATATTTTTCTTGCCGGTTTTGTTTGTGTGCGTTCGTCCACCAGCTCTCTACCTACCTGAGGTGGACTCTTTGTTGTCCATGTTATATACAGTATTAACTCCCACGATGAATCCCATAATATACAGCATGAGAAACAAAGACATTAAAATTGCTTTCCAGAGGAAAATAGGCTTCATCTGTACCAGAAGTAGTTTGGCCACAGAATAGAACGCATGTGATTAATGAATTTTAATTTAAGCCAAAATGTATTCTGCTAAATTTCTTTGGTAAAAAAAATCCCAAAAAGTGTATATTGATTGCTTTGTGTGAAAGTTATAGCGCCTACAAACTATGGTATAGATTCTGCAATTTACACAGCTTTTACTTTCTGACTGCCTATCACATTTCTTGAGGTGCTAAAATACCATGACAGTACAAACACCCCCAAATGACCTCTTTTCAGAAAGTAGACACCCTAAGCTATCGGCTGAGAAACATAATGAGTCCATAGAAGTTTTTGGAAAATGACAAAAACATTTTTTTTTCACAAAGTTGTCATTTAAATGATATATTGCTCACACAAGCCATTGTTATATGTGGAATTACACCCCAAACTACATTCTGCTACTTCTACTGAGTATGGGGATACCACATGTGTGAGACTTTTTGGGAGCCTATCCACATACAGGAGCTTGAATTCTAATAACTCCTTTGAAAGCCTGAAGGTGCGTAACTTCCTCATTTCACTTCCTCACTATCTATCACAGTTTTGGAGGCCCTGAAATGCCAGGAGAGCACCAAACCCCCCAAAATGACTCCTTTTTGTAACGTAGACAAGGAATTTGATAGGAAGCATGGTGAGGATTTTGCAGATCTCGATTGTTACCACAAGTTTTTGGAAAATGAAGGGGTCATTTGTGAAGGGGGGTTGGAGTTGGTTCTACCCTTGAATTTCAGGACCTCTAAAACTGTGATAGGTAGTGTAATGAGGAAATAAAGCCCTTTAAAAGCCTGAAGGTGCTTATTGGATTTTGGTGTCCTGTACTTGGCTCGACTGCCAAAATGTCTCTCACATGTGGTACCCCAATACACCTTGGGAGAAGTAGCAGAATGTATTTTGGGGAGCAATTCCACATATACCCATAGTATGTGAGCAATAAATCATTTGAGTGACTATTTTGTGTAAAAAAAAAAAAATATATATATTTTTTCATTTTCCATAAACTTAAATAAATTCTTCTATTGACTCAACATGCCTCTCAGCAAATAGTTTGGGGTGTTTACTTTCCAAAAAGGGATCATTTTGAGGGATGGGGGCATTAGATGTTTATGCCACAAATCACTCACTCTTCCAACCAAGCCGTTTCTGACACTTTTTGTTCACATGAAAAAAATCAGTATTTTTTTGCTAGGAAATTAAACCCCCAAACATTATATATTTTTAAAGCAGACACCCTAGTGAATAAAATGATGGGTGCTGCTATATATTATGTCACATAGTACTCGTGCAACGATTTTTCAAACACATTTTATTTTTAAATACACTTTGTTTACATTTTAATGCACAAAAACACAATATATTGGCCAATTATTTGATAAAATATAAGAGATGATGGTATGCTGAGTAAATAGATACTAAACCTGACATGCTTAAAATCTGTGCATGCCCTGTGCAATGGCGACAAACGGCATTTTGACTATCCATAGGCAATGCTTTAAAAGCCTTTACAAGCTATCATTTAGATTTTTTTTTTTTTTTAGAAAAATTTTATTAGGTTTTAACAAATTACAAACACATAGAAATAATGAGACAGTTATGGTACCCATGTGATATCAATTCTAGCGGGGTATAGTATTGTGGCAAATAAACAGAACACAACCCTAGAGCGGTGATAGCCGTTAGGAATGGGCGTTATTACAGTACTAAGGTATACTAGTCGTGGTGATGAACAGTTAGGAAAAGCAGTCTGAGGAGGTGTGAAGGAAGAGGTTTGTACGTAGAGAAAATGATAGCATCCAGTAGGGATTATGCAATCCGACTATGAGCTGACGATTGTGTAATTTGCCTGTAACTGATGTTAAATAATGTAGATGTACATAGACGTCCACAGTATACCGCCCATACTGTGTCCAAAACACAGTACAGGAGAGAACATCTTAGGAATCGGGTGGCGGGAATAAATGACAGTGGGAAAAGGGACGGGAGAAGAAAAAAGAGAAAATAAATGAGTAGGAAAGAGGGGGGGGGGGAGAGTTTGTGAATAATCAAAGAAGTCAGTGTGAATGTGAAATATAGAAACGATAAGATAGTATGGCCTCAAATCAGTAAACACACAGGAATGGAGAAGATTATATTCGAAGGTGTAGAGGTAGTAAAGAAAAATAGGAGACCAAAAGACCGAGATATGGAAGAAGCAATGAGATACAGGTCAGTGATCCGTATTTAGAAGGTGGCAAAGAGAAATTGGAGAATAATGATGATGAAATAAATAATTATAGATTGTATATGTATTATATATGTGTTAGTACAGGTTCCACCATGGGTGATGTAATGTGATGTGAAGGAAATGTCATCTTCCATCCGGCTAATGAGGGTCTATTGTGTAAGAATAGTGTCAAGTTTGTAAAGGATCATAGATCGAGAAAATAATTATGGAGTTGAAGTATAGGAGAACGTGAAAACTAGAGACAATCAAGAGCAATTAGACAAATAACCAATTCACACGGCCGATTAACAGATAAAGTTATATTGAGTCTGTATCTGGGTAAAGAAGGCCTGCTCCTGTATGGATAGGGAGCCTGTAATATATGAGTTCCATTTTCTAAAGTAATGGGATTCCTTTGATGTAGTCGGAGAGGTGATTATGTAAAGCCTGTCCAGGTGTAAGAGAGAGTTGAGTTCTTGTTTGACCCCCGTCATGGTTGGGGGGGAGTTGGATACCCATTGACGGAGAATGAGACGTCTTGCAATTAATAGACAGGTTGATATCCAGGATTTGTTGTCTCTGAAGGATAATGTTTGTGAAGAGAAGAGACCAATGATGGGCTGTTCCATAAATCCGAAGAGCAACGGCAGCGGGTGGATGGGTAGTCGGAAAGCTGTGATAACGGATATGAAATTAACCACTTGCTGCCAGAATGCCGAAATAGTAGGACAGGTCCAAAATCTGTGTTGTAGGGATGGTTTTTGAAATCCACACAGAGGGCAGGTAGACAGAACCGGGTTTGTTTTGGAGTAGAGACATGGTATGTAGGCATGATGTAAAATCTTGAGCTGTTGTTCACGCCAGAACTCATTGCTATTAAAAGGCACAAGTGGATTGGAAACCTGACAATAATTGGTCAGCTGTGATTGCATTATTGAAGTCTTTGACCCAGGATTTCACTGTATTGAATGTTTCTAAAATTTTGGCAAAAAGAAGATTCAGCGGACTATATATGGTTGAGATGTTGTATTTGCGAGAGTTCGCTAAGACGTCAATGAATGTTGATTGAAATCTGGTAGATTTAGTGGGAGCCATGGAGTTGACAAAGTTCCTTACTTGTAGTATGTAGAAGAAATGATGTGTCGGAAGTCCATAGTTTTGTAGAATACTATTAAGAGGTCTCGGGGAACCCGTAGAGATGTCATATAATTGTTGTACCAAAGTTAGTAGTTGAGATTGCCAAGTATCATATGCATTGTGAGATTGAGGGGGAGGAAAAGAGGAGTTATGGTGAAAAGGAAGGAAGCGTGAAAGCCACGGGGAGACCCCCAATTTGCGCCTGACCTCCCTCCATGTAATAAGGGTGTCGCAGATGAGTGGGTCATGTTTTAAGTGGGGCGGCAGAGAATTAACATTGGAGTGTAACAGGGCTGAGAGATTATAAGGAAATGCTAGTGCAGATTCTAAATGATAGCTAGAATATTTGGAGGATTGGGTGAGAAAGTCTAGCCCTATACGAAGTAGACAAGAAAGATTGTAAATGCGAATATTCGGGAGACCGGAGCCTCCCTCGCATCTTGGTAGGAACAACTTATCCAATGCTATACGTGGACGTTTTCCTTTCCATAAGAAAGTCGATATTGCCCTGTTCAGCCTCGCTATGTCATTGTGTTTGAGCAGGAGAGGTATGGTTTGGAGTGGGTAAAGGATTTTTGGAAAGCTGACCATCTTGAAGAGGTGTGATCTGCCCAGGAGGGAAAGTGGTAATTCCTTCCACATGTCCAGTTCCCCAATAATTTTTGTAATTATTGGCGTATAGTTTAACGTGTATAAGGATGACGCAAGTTTCCCTATCGTTATACCTAAATAGGTAATATGTTTGGGAGCGATTTTGAATTGCGAATTTTGAGTCCATACCGGAAGGCGGGAGTGGAATAGTGGAAGCACCTCGCTTTTCGAAAAATGAATGCGGAGTCCGGAGTAAAGGCGGAAGGAAGAGAAAATATGTTGGATATAGGGCAAGTCGAGGGAGGGGCATGAGGTAAAAATTAAAATATCATCCGCAAACAACGCGAGTCTCAATTCCTCTTGTCCAATATTGATGCCATGTAGATCAGACTTAAACAATAGGAAGCGTGCTAACGGTTCTAGGGTTAGATTGAAAAGTAGCGGGGACAAAGGGCATCCCTGTCTAGTGCCTTTGTGAAGACGGATCGGGTCAGATATGTGTCCCGCTGCTACAACTCGAGCTGTTGGAGAAGAGTACATGGTGTGAATCAAATGCATAAACTGGCCTTCAAATCCAAACTTTCCGAGCGTTAAAAAAAGCCATTCAAAACTAACATTATTAGAGATGAGCGAATCGAAGTAGGTGAAGTGGAATTCGTTTCGAATAATAGAAAAATTTTGATAATCAAAATTTTTCCTAAAATGGCGGCGACATGTGCGGCGACGGAGCGGGGATGTCTGGGAAGGCGCGCAGACAAGGCGCGCTGACCCATAATGCATTCATAAATGACATGTGATCGCATTAGCCAATCAGCAGCCAGCCAGCCAGCACTGTGTAATGGTCGAGCTATAAATGGCGGCCATTTTAGAATTCTCCATTTGCCTCCAGTCATTCAAGAGAGGCAGACCTCTCTGTATTAGGGACAGAGTTAGGGCCACAGAAACGTTACTTAGGGACAGAGAAACGTTACTTAGGGCCACAGAAACGTTACTTAGGGACAGAGAAACGTTACATAGGGCCACAGAAACGTTACTTAGGGACACAGAAACGTTACTTAGGGCCACAGAAACGTTACTTAGGGCCACAGAATCGTTACTTAGGGCCACAGAAACGTTACTTAGGGCCACAGAATCGTTACTTAGGGCCACAGAAACGTTACTTAGGGCCACAGAAACGTTACTTAGGGCCACAGAATCGTAACTTAGGGCCACAGAAACGTTACTTAGGGCCACAGAAACGTTACTCAGGGACAGACACAGAATTGTTACTCAGGGACAGACACAGAATTGTTACTGAGGGACACAGAATTGTTACTCAGGGACAGACACAGAATTGTTACTCAGGGACAGACAGAATTGTTACTGAGGGACACAGAATTGTTACTGAGGGACACAGAATTGTTACTGAGGGACACAGAACTGTTACTCAGGGACACAGAACTGTTACTCAGGGACACAGAACTGTTACTCAGGGACAGACACAGAATTGTTACTGAGGGACACAGAATTGTTACTGAGGGACACAGAATTGTTACTGAGGGACACAGAATTGTTACTCAGGGACAGACACAGAATTGTTACTGAGGGACACAGAACTGTTACTCAGGGACAGACACAGAATTGTTACTCAGGGACACAGAACTGTTACTCAGGGACACAGAACTGTTACTCAGGGACAGACAAAGAATTGTTACTGAGGGACACAGAATTGTTACTGAGGGACACAGAATTGTTACTCAGAGAAAGACACAGAATTGTTACTCAGGGACAGACACAGAATTGTTACTGAGGGACACAAAATTGTTACTGAGGGACACAGAATTGTTACTGAGGGACACAGAACTGTTACTCAGGGACACAGAACTGTTACTCAGGGACAGACACAGAATTGTTACTGAGGGACACAGAATTGTTACTGAGGGACACAAAATTGTTACTCAGGGACAGACACAGAATTGTTACTCAGGGACAGACACAGAATTGTTACTGAGGGACACAGAATTGTTACTGAGGGACACAGGATTGTTACTGAGGGACACAGAATTGTTACTGAGGGACACAGAACTGTTACTCAGGGACACAGAACTGTTACTCAGGGACACAGAACTGTTACTCAGGGACACAGAACTGTTACTGAGGGACACAGAATTGTTACTGAGGGACACAGAATTGTTACTCAGGGACACAGAATTGTTACTGAGGGACAGACACAGAATTGTTACTGAGGGACACAGAACTGTTACTCAGGGACACAGAATTATTACTCAGGGACACAGAATTGTTACTGAGGGACACAGAATTGTTACTCAGGGACACAGAATTGTTACTCAGGGACAGATACAGAATTGTTACTGAGGGACACAGAATTGTTACTGAGGGACACAGAATTGTTACTGAGGGACACAGAATTGTTACTCAGGGACACAGAATTACTGAGGGACACAGAATTGTTACTCAGGGACACAGAATTGTTACTCAGGGACACAGAATTGTTACTCGGGGAAAGACACAGAATTGTTACTGAGGGACACAGAATTGTTACTCAGGGACACAGAATTGTTACTCGGGGACAGACACAGAATTGTTACTGAGGGACACAGAATTGTTACTCAGGGACACAGAATTGTTACTCAGGGACACAGAATTACTGAGGGACACAGAATTGTTACTGAGGGACACAGAATTGTTACTGAGGGACACAGAATTGTTACTCAGGACAGACACAGAATTGTTACTGAGGGACACAGAATTGTTACTCAGGGACACAGAATTGTTACTGAGGGACACAGAATTGTTACTCAGGGACAGACACAGAATTGTTACTCAGGGACACAGAATTGTTACTCAGGGACACAGAACTGTTACTCAGGGACACAGAACTGTTACTCAGGGACAGACACAGAATTGTTACTGAGGGACACAGAATTGTTACTGAGGGACACAGAATTGTTACTGAGGGACAGACACAGAATTGTTACTCAGGGACAGACATAGAATTGTTACTGAGGGACACAGAACTGTTACTCAGGGACACAGAACTGTTACTAAGGGACAGACACAGAATTGTTACTGAGGGACACAGAATTGTTACTGAGGGACAGACACAGAATTGTTACTGAGGGACACAGAACTGTTACTCAGGGACACAGAACTGTTACTCAGGGACACAGAACTGTTACTCAGGGACAGACACAGAATTGTTACTGAGGGACACAGAATTGTTACTGAGGGACACAGAATTGTTACTGAGGGACACAGAACTGTTACTCAGGGACACAGAAATGTTACTCAGGGACACAGAACTGTTACTCAGGGACAGACACAGAATTGTTACTGAGGGACACAGAATTGTTACTGAGGGACACAGAATTGTTACTGAGGGACACAGAATTGTTACTCAGGGACAGACACAGAATTGTTACTGAGGGACACAGAATTGTTACTGAGGGACACAGAACTGTTACTCAGGGACACAGAACTGTTACTCAGGAACACAGAACTGTTACTCAGGGACACAGAACTGTTACTCAGGGACAGACACAGAATTGTTACTCAGGGACACAGAATTGTTACTCAGGGACAGACACAGAATTGTTACTGAGGGACACAGAATTGTTACTGAGGGACACAGAATTGTTACTGAGGGACACAGAACTGTTACTCAGGGACACATAACTGTTACTCAGGGACAGACACAGAATTGTTACTGAGGGACACAGAATTGTTACTGAGGGACACAGAATTGTTACTCAGGGACAGACACAGAATTGTTACTGAGGGACACAGAATTGTTACTCAGGGACACAGAATTGTTACTCAGGGACAGACACAGAATTGTTACTGAGGGACACAGAATTGTTACTGAGGGACACAGAACTGTTACTCAGGGACACAGAACTGTTACTCAGGGACTCAGAACTGTTACTCAGGGACAGACACAGAATTGTTACTGAGGGACACAGAATTGTTACTGAGGGACACAGAATTGTTACTGAGGGACACAGAACTGTTACTCAGGAACACAGAACTGTTACTCAGGGACACAGAACTGTTACTCAGGGACAGACAAAGAATTGTTACTGAGGGACACAGAATTGTTACTCAGAGAAAGACACAGAATTGTTTCTCAGGGACAGACACAGAATTGTTACTGAGGGACACAAAATTGTTACTGAGGGACACAGAATTGTTACTCAGGGACACAGAACTGTTACTCAGGGACACAGAACTGTTACTCAGGGACAGACACAGAATTGTTACTGAGGGACACAAAATTGTTACTCAGGGACAGACACAGAATTGTTACTGAGGGACAGACACAGAATTGTTACTGAGGGACACAGAACTGTTACTGAGGGACACAGAACTGTTACTCAGGGACACAGAACTGTTACTCAGGGACAGACACAGAATTGTTACTGAGGGACACAGAATTGTTACTGAGGGACACAGAACTGTTACTCAGGGACACAGAACTGTTACTCAGGAACACAGAACTGTTACTCAGGGACACAGAACTGTTACTCAGGGACAGACACAGAATTGTTACTGAGGGACACAGAATTGTTACTGAGGGACACAGAATTGTTACTCAGGGACAGACACAGAATTGTTACTGAGGGACACAGAACTGTTACTGAGGGACACAGAACTGTTACTCAGGGACACAGAACTGTTACTCAGGGACAGACACAGAATTGTTACTGAGGGACACAGCATTGTTACTCAGGGACACAGAATTGTTACTCAGGGACAGACACAGAATTGTTACTGAGGGACACAGAATTGTTACTGAGGGACACAGAATTGTTACTCAGGGACAGACACAGAATTGTTACTCAGGGACAGACACAGAATTGTTACTCAGGGACAGACACAGAATTGTTACTCAGGGACAGACACAGAATTGTTACTCAGGGACAGACACAGAATTGTTACTGAGGGACACAGAATTGTTACTCAGGGACACAGAATTGTTACTGAGGGACACAGAATTGTTACTCAGGGACAGACACAGAATTGTTACTCAGGGACAGACACAGAATTGTTACTCAGGGACAGACACAGAATTGTTACTCAGGGACACAGAATTGTTACTGAGGGACACATAATTGTTAGTGAGGGACACAGAAGTGTTACTGAGGGACACAGAAGTGTTACTCAGGGACACAGAATTGTTACTCAGGGACAGACACAGAATTGTTACTCAGGGACACATAATCGTTGAATTAAAGAGTATGTCAGACAACATGCAGAGGAGTGGCAGAGGAGGCAATGTTTTAGGAGCGAGCAGACGTGGCAGCAGAGGAAGGGGTCGAGGCAGCACTAGTCGCAGCCAGAGGCCAGTGCTCCCGGTGTCATCCAGCGGTCGTGTCTCCACCGACAACCCTGCCGTCATCGATTGGTTGGCTCGGTCGTCTTCCTCTTCCCAGGTCACCTCTGACACCTACAGCCAATGGTCGGTGTGTACGTCAGACACAACCGTTAGTTGGCATGGCCCGGGAGCAAGCCCACTGAAATCACGTGTCCTCTACCTGCCCCTGTCCTTTGCTGTTCCCTCACCAAGCGAAGTATCGCATGCTGTGGGCTCAGCCCCACTGTACAGTGAGGAAGAGCTAACAGAGGGCGGTCAGGAACGGGGGGAGACATCCGCCTCTTCAGCAGCCAGGTAAAGAAGTACTGGCGAGGAGAGTGGCTCGGTAGCCGGTCTAGAGACAGGTCTGTCTCCTGACCCAGACGCTGCCGAGGGGGCTAGTAGTGAGGCGGAGACCCTACTTGATGATGAGGAGGTTGATCGCACTTGGCAGCCTCGTCGTCATCAGGCAATTTCTTCCGCATCATCAGGAGAAGAGGGTGCCAGCTTGGCAGCGAGCAAAACAGTCGGTGGGTTGCCCAGGAGGCAGCAGGGTCGCATCAGTGTCAGTGGAGGCAAACGGCCACGGAGTAGAGCACCAGCTCCACTGCAGCCTACCACCACGGCCAGTAGTGGTGCCGGTGTGCACGGAGGAAGTAGCAGTCAGCCAGTGAGGAGTAGCGGGGGCAAAGTTTCCTATTCGTCGGTGTGGCAATTTTTCGTCAAGCCGCCCGAGGAAGTAAACGTAGCCGTATGTCGACTATGTGGCCAGAAAGTCAAGCGTGGCCAGGGGGCCCATGTTGGGACTACAGCGTTGCGTCAGCATATGCAGCATCGCCATTTGGTGGCCTGGGAAAACCGTGATAAAGATACGGCAGTTCTGCCTGCCCCAGCCCCCGCTCCATCACCCGCTCCGTTACTTGCTCCCTCACTTGACGTCAATCGCCCTCTATCAGCCAGTCAAGGCTCCAACACCTCTGCTGAGGGGAGTTGTTCCGCTCGTTCAGAGCTGAACGTCCTCCTGTCCAAGTTGCTGTTGCTGCAGTCCCTCCCTTTCCAAGTGGTGGACTCAGCATCTTTCCGAGAAATGATGGCTTGTGCCGCGCCGCGGTGGAGAGTGCCAAGCCGGCATTTCTTCGCCAAAAAGGCAGTGCCAGCCCTGCATTCACATGTAGAAGAGATGGTGGGCCAGTCTTTGAGCATGTCGGTCTCTGCCAAAGTGCACGGCAGCGCCGACGTGTGGAGCTGTAACTACGGTCAGGGACAGTACATGTCATTTACGGCACACTGGGTGAACGTGGTGCCGGCACAGCGGCACCAGCAACTTGGACAGGTCACGCCGCTTTTGCCTCCACGTTTGCACGTCCTTGGTCCAGCAAAGATGTCCGCCTCTACCACCTCTTCTTCCGCCGTGTCCTCAGCCGCCACCCCCGTGCCAAGTCCCATTACCCGACCGGCATATCACATGTGCAGGGCGCAACGGTGTCACGCTGTGCTGCACCTGGTATGCCTTGGCGAACGTAGTCACACAGGGGAGGAACTTCTGAGTGTAATGAACAGAGAAATCGACAGATGGCTGTCTCCGCGCAAACTGAAAATCGAAACCATGTTGACCGACAACGGAAAGAACATGGTGTCTGCTCTGCGTCAAGGAAGGTTGTGCCATGCGCCATGCATGGCTCACGTGTTCAATCTGGTTGTCAAGCGGTTCCTAAAATCCACCATCCCACTGCAAGACATCCTTAAAATGTCACGTAAACTTTCCATGCATTTCAGCCATTCCTACACCGCAAAGCACACCCTCCTTGAGCTGCAGCGGCAGAACGGAATTCCACAGCACCGCCTGATCTGCGACGTTGCAACAAGGTGGAATTCAACCCTACACATGTTAGACCGCCTTTACGAACAGTGAAAGGCCATCACCGATTTCCTGATGTTACAAGCGGATAAAGGTACTCCCCTGTGTAACTTCGATGTCAGCCATTGGCAGCTCATGCATGACACCTGCCGCTTGCTCAGGCCCTTTGAGGAGGCCACGCTATTCGTGAGTCGGCAGGACTATGGGATGAACGACGTCATTCCTCTATTGCACGTCCTGGAACAAATGCTGTTAACAATGGCTGGTCAGGGTGCGGTAGACGTGGCGCACAGATCTCAATGCCACATGACCCCTGTGGGGGCAGGACAGGAAGAAGAGGAGGAGGTAGAGGAGGACATTGGTGCTCAGGAATTATTGAGTGAAATGGGTGGTTTTTCCACTCAGCGGACAGGAGTGGAGGAGCAGGAGCATCTGGTAGAGGAGGAGGAGGAGACAGAGGACCCAGACACACCGTGGCAGTATGCTGTGGAGATGGAGGCAGGGAGTCCCTCGCATTCCTTGGCGCAAATGGCCCATAGCATGCTCGGTTGCTTGCGTAGCGACAGCCGAATAATAACCATCAGACAGAGGGATGACTTTTGGCTGTCCACCTTGTTGGACCCTCGCTACCGTTCAAAAATGGTGGCCTTTTTCACACCTGCTGAGAGGGAGGCCAAAATAACGTACTATAAAAACCACCTATGTAGTCAGTTGGTCTCTGCCTTTCTGCGCCAACGTCCATCCTCAGACACTGTGGGCCCTGTGCGCTCGCGTTCCGCTGCCATGGCAGCAGGGGAGGGGTGGGGTGGTAGGAGCAGTGGCAGCTCCACCAGCAGCGGCTGCCTCAGTCTGCAGTCAATGATGAGTAGCTTTCTTCACCAGCGCAGTGAGTAAAATACTAACCAGCCGCAGCAGCAGCAGCATCAAATGGACCTGGAGCAGGAGCTCAAACAACAGGCTTGGGCCTACTTGGACAGCACCCTGCCAACCGAGGTAGACAATCCCCTTGACTACTGGGCAATGAAACTTGACCTTTGGCCCCAACTAGCTGAATTTGCCCTTGAAAGGCTGTCATGCCCGGCCAGTAGCGTGGCATCGGAGCGCGTGTTTAGTGCGGCAGGAGGTATTGTAACTTCGCGGAGGACACGACTGTCCACCCAAAGTGTGGAGAGACTCACGTTTGTGAAAATGAATCAGGCGTGGATTAGTCTTGATTTCAAACCACCAGTTCCTGACACAACTAACTAAATCCGCCATGAATCATGCCCCTGCCATGTGCCACTTTCAGGTCTCCTCACACTGCTGCTGGGTTTCATTTTGTCATAGGGTGCTGGCAGATTACGGGCCTCCCATTGCTGCTGCCAGGCCCCTAATCTGCCATGGGCCCCCGTACCGCCTCCTCATGCTGCTGCCAGGTCCACAGTGTGTCATGCCATGTGCCACTTTCAGGTCTCCTCACACTGCTGCTGGGTTCCATTTTGTCATAGGATGCTGGCAGATTAAGGTCCTCACATTGCTGCGGCCAGGCCCCTAATCTGCCATGGGCCCCCGTACCGCCTCTTCACGCTGCTGCTAGGTCCACAGTGTGTCATGGTTCCCTGTACCGCCTCCCATTGCTGCTGTCTCCATCGCCACACTCTGCCATGTGTCACTTTCAGGTCTCCTCACACTCCTGCTGGTTTCCATTTTGTCATAGGTTGCTGGCAGATTACAGGCCTCCCATAGGTGCTGCCAGGCCCCAAATCTGCCATGGGCCCCCGTACCGCCTCCTCACGCTGCTGCTAGGTCCACAGTGTGTCATGGGTCCCTGTACCGCCTCCCATTGCTGCTGTCTCCATCGCCACACTCTGCCATGTGCCACTTTCAGGTCTCCTCACACTCCTGCTGGTTTCCATTTTGTCATAGGTTGCTGGCAGATTACAGGCCTCCCATAGGTGCTGCCAGGCCCCAAATCTGCCATGGGCCCCGTACCGCCTCGTCACGCTGCTGCTAGGTCCACAGTGTGTCATGGGTCCCTGTACCGCCTCCCATTGCTGCTGTCTCCATCGCCACACTCTGCCATGTGCCACTTTCAGGTCTCCTCACACTCCTGCTGGTTTCCATTTTGTCATAGGTTGCTGGCAGATTACAGGCCTCCCATAGGTGCTGCCAGGCCCCAAATCTGCCATGGGCCCCCGTACCGCCTCGTCACGCTGCTGCTAGGTCCACAGTGTGTCATGGGTCCCTGTACCGCCTCCCATTGCTGCTGTCTCCATCGCCACACTCTGCCATGTGCCACTTTCAGGTCTCCTCACACTCCTGCTGGTTTACATTTTGTCATAGGTTGCTGGCAGATTACAGGCCTCCCATAGGTGCTGCCAGGCCCCAAATCTGCCATGGCCACGTACCACCTCCTCACGCTGCTGCTAGGTCCACAGTGTGTCATGGGTCCCTGTACCACCTCCCATTGCTGCTGTCTCCATTGCCACACTCTGCCATGTGCCACTTTCAGGTCTCCTCACACTCCTGCTGGTTTCCATTTTGTCATAGGTTGCTGGCAGATTAAAGGCCTCCCATAGGTGCTGCCAGGCCCCAAATCTGCCATGGGCCCCCGTACCACCTCCTCACGCTGCTGCTAGGTCCACAGTGTGTCATGGGTCCCTGTACCGCCTCCCATTGCTGCTGTCTCCATCGCCACACTCTGTCATGTGCCACTTTCAGGTCTCCTCACACTCCTGCTGGTTTCCATTTTGTCATAGGTTGCTGGCAGATTACAGGCCTCCCATAGGTGCTGCCAGGCCCCAAATCTGCCATGGGCCCCCGTACCGCCTCGTCACGCTGCTGCTAGGTCCACAGTGTGTCATGGGTCCCTGTACCGCCTCCCATTGCTGCTGTTTCCATCGCCACACTCTGCCATGTGCCACTTTCAGGTCTCCTCACACTCCTGCTGGTTTCCATTTTGTCATAGGTTGCTGGCAGATTAAAGGCCTCCCATAGGTGCTGCCAGGCCCCAAATCTGCCATGGGCCCCCGTACCACCTCCTCACGCTGCTGCTAGGTCCACAGTGTGTCATGGGTCCCTGTACCGCCTCCCATTGCTGCTGTCTCCATCGCCACACTCTGTCATGTGCCACTTTCAGGTCTCCTCACACTCCTGCTGGTTTCCATTTTGTCATAGGTTGCTGGCAGATTACAGGCCTCCCATAGGTGCTGCCAGGCCCCAAATCTGCCATGGGCCCCCGTACCGCCTCGTCACGCTGCTGCTAGGTCCACAGTGTGTCATGGGTCCCTGTACCGCCTCCCATTGCTGCTGTTTCCATCGCCACACTCTGCCATGTGCCACTTTCAGGTCTCCTCACACTCCTGCTGGTTTCCATTTTGTCATAGGTTGCTGGCAGATTACAGGCCTCCCATAGGTGCTGCCAGGCCCCAAATCTGCCATGGGCCCCCGTACCGCCTCCTCACGCTGCTGCTAGGTCCACAGTGTGTCATGGGTCCCTGTACCGCCTCCCATTGCTGCTGTCTCCATCGCCACACTCTGCCATGTGCCACTTTCAGGTCTCCTCACACTCTTGCTGGTTTCCATTTTGTCATAGGTTGCTGGCAGATTACAGGCCTCCCATAGGTGCTGCCAGGCCCCAAATCTGCCATGGGCCCCCGTACCGCCTCATCACGCTGCTGCTAGGTCCACAGTGTGTCATGGGTCCCTGTACCGCCTCCCATTGCTGCTGTCTCCATCGCCACACTCTGCCATGTGCCACTTTCAGGTCTCCTCACACTCCTGCTGGTTTACATTTTGTCATAGGTTGCTGGCAGATTACAGGCCTCCCATAGGTGCTGCCAGGCCCCAAATCTGCCATGGGCCCCTGTACCGCCTCGTCACGCTGCTGCTAGGTCCACAGTGTGTCATGGGTCCCTGTACCGCCTCCCATTGCTGCTGTCTCCATCGCCACACTCTGCCATGTGCCACTTTCAGCTCTCCTCACACTCCTGCTGGTTTCCATTTTGTCATAGGTTGCTGGCAGATTACAGGCCTCCCATAGGTGCTGCCAGGCCCCAAATCTGCCATGGGCCCCCATACCGCCTCCTCACACTGCTGCTAGGTCCACAGTGTGTCATGGGTCCCTGTACCGCCTCCCATTGCTGCTGTGTCCATTGCCACACTCTGCCATGTGCCACTTTCAGGTCTCCTCACACTCCTGCTGGTTTCCATTTTGTCATAGGTTGCTGGCAGATTACAGGACTCCCATAGGTGCTGCCAGGCCCCAAATCTGCCATGGGCCCCCGTACCACCTCGTCACGCTGCTGCTAGGTCCACAGTGTGTCATGGGTCCCTGTACCGCCTCCCATTGCTGCTGTCTTCATCGCCACACTCTGCCATGGGCCACTTTCATCTCTCCTCACACTCCTGCTGGGTTCCATTTTGTCATAGGTTGCTGGCAGATTACAGGCCTCCCATAGGTGCTGCCAGGCCCCAAATCTGCCATGGGCCCCCGTACCGCCTCGTCACGCTGCTGCTAGGTCCACAGTGTGTCATGGGTCCCTGTACCGCCTCCCATTGCTGCTGTCTCCATCGCCACACTCTGTCATGTGCCACTTTCAGGTCTCCTCACACTCCTGCTGGTTTCCATTTTGTCATAGGTTGCTGGCAGATTACAGGCCTCCCATAGGTGCTGCCAGGCCCCAAATCTGCCATGGGCCCCCGTACCGCCTCGTCACGCTGCTGCTAGGTCCACAGTGTGTCATGGGTCCCTGTACTGCCTCCCATTGCTGCTGTCTCCATCGCCACACTCTGCCATGTGCCATTTTCAGCTCTCCTCACACTCCTGCTGGTTTCCATTTTGTCATAGGTTGCTGGCAGATTACAGGCCTCCCATAGGTGCTGCCAGGCCCCAAATCTGCCATGGGCCCCCGTACCGCCTCGTCACGCTGCTGCTAGGTCCACAGTGTGTCATGGGTCCCTGTACCGCCTCCCATTGCTGCTGTCTCCATCGCCACACTCTGCCATGTGCCACTTTCAGGTCTCCTCACACTCCTGCTGGTTTCCATTTTGTCATAGGTTGCTGGCAGATTACAGGCCTCCCATAGGTGCTGCCAGGCCCCAAATCTGCCATGGGCCCCCGTACCGCCTCGTCACGCTGCTGCTAGGTCCACAGTGTGTCATGGGTCCCTGTACCGCCTCCCATTGCTGCTGTCTCCATCGCCACACTCTGCCATGTGCCACTTTCAGGTCTCCTCACACTCCTGCTGGTTTCCATTTTGTCATAGGTTGCTGGCAGATTACAGGCCTCCCATAGGTGCTGCCAGGCCCCAAATCTGCCATGGGCCCCCGTACCGCCTCGTCACGCTGCTGCTAGGTCCACAGTGTGTCATGGGTCCCTGTACCGCCTCCCATTGCTGCTGTCTCCATCGCCACACTCTGCCATGTGCCACTTTCAGCTCTCCTCACACTCCTGCTGGGTTCCATTTTGTCATAGGTTGCTGGCAGATTACAGGCCTCCCATAGGTGCTGCCAGGCCCCAAATCTGCCATGGGCCCCCGTACCGCCTCGTCACGCTGCTGCTAGGTCCACAGTGTGTCATGGGTCCCTGTACCGCCTCCCATTGCTGCTGTCTCCATCGCCACACTCTGCCATGTGCCACTTTCAGCTCTCCTCACACTCCTGCTGGGTTCCATTTTGTCATAGGTTGCTGGCAGATTACAGGCCTCCCATAGGTGCTGCCAGGCCCCAAATCTGCCATGGGCCCCCGTACCGCCTCGTCACGCTGCTGCTAGGTCCACAGTGTGTCATGGGTCCCTGTACCGCCTCCCATTGCTGCTGTCTCCATCGCCACACTCTGTCATGTGCCACTTTCAGGTCTCCTCACACTCCTGCTGGTTTCCATTTTGTCATAGGTTGCTGGCAGATTACAGGCCTCCCATAGGTGCTGCCAGGCCCCAAATCTGCCATGGGCCCCCGTACCGCCTCGTCACGCTGCTGCTAGGTCCACAGTGTGTCATGGGTCCCTGTACCGCCTCCCATTGCTGCTGTCTCCATCGCCACACTCTGCCATGTGCCACTTTCAGGTCTCCTCACACTCCTGCTGGTTTCCATTTTGTCATAGGTTGCTGGCAGATTACAGGCCTCCCATAGGTGCTGCCAGGCCCCAAATATGCCATGGGCCCTCGTACCGCCTCCTCACGCTGCTGCTAGGTCCACAGTGTGTCATGGGTCCCTGTACCGCCTCCCATTGCTGCTGTCTCCATCGCCACACTCTGCCATGTGCCACTTTCAGGTCTCCTCACACTCCTGCTGGTTTCCATTTTGTCATAGGTTGCTGGCAGATTACAGGCCTCCCATAGGTGCTGCCAGGCCCCAAATCTGCCATGGGCCCCCGTACCGCCTCGTCACGCTGCTGCTAGGTCCACAGTGTGTCATGGGTCCCTGTACCGCCTCCCATTGCTGCTGTCTCCATCGCCACACTCTGCCATGTGCCACTTTCAGCTCTCCTCACACTCCTGCTGGGTTCCATTTTGTCATAGGGTGCTGTATGGCCTCCCATTGCTGCTGCCTCCACCGCCACACTGTGGCTCCAAACTCTGGTTTTGGCCCCGTGACTGCCCAAATGGTTGAAGTGTGCGGTGATTCTAAGATCGACGGCACTCATCTGCATGTCATACTGACTGACAGTATTATTTCTCTTCCCCAGCAGACTCCAACGGCATTTAAATTAAAGGTACAGTGTTCTGCACTAATATAAAGGCTCTCTGAAGCCTAGAAACACCCTTTTATGAGTTAAATTCACAGCGAATATATTTGACTCGAATCAAATTTTTTCCACGAATTCGCCAAATCAGTCGAATCAAATTTTTGAATACTTCGCTCATCTCTAGTTATAAACTATGGTATTTTTATTTGAAAATGTATCAATCCTGATGTACTGACTGCCTTTCCCATTTTTTGAGGCCCTAAAATACCAAGACAGTAGAAATACCCCCCAAATTATCCCTTTTTATATTTCAATATTTTTATTTAAAATCTGTAAAAACAGTATACAGAAATATAGAAACATAACCCACCCACATGATGGGTTGAAGCAAAGCAATCGGAATCATGGAATATTTAGACACATAATAATACATCGACCAACAATGTAGTAAACAATAAACCAGAAACTCCAATAGGGTATAGTCGATTTTAAGTAGTTATTCCACCAATCAAGTAGGTGTGGGCAGTATCATATAACCAAATAACAAAAATAGAGAAACCGAATATAGAAGAAAAACTTGAAAAAGAGGGTAAAGAAAAAATTGGAAAGGAAGAAAAAGAAAGAAGAAAGGAAAGAAAGAAAGAAGAATGAAAGAAAGAAAGGAAAGAAAGAAAGAAAGAAGGAAAGAAAGAAAGAAAGAGAAAGAAAGAAAGAAAGAAAGAAAGAGGGCCAGCCTCCATTCAATAATAGAGATATACCTAATCCATGGTCCCATGTGTGCTCAAATTTAGAGTTATTATTGTAAATGATACTAGTAAGTTTATCATTAATCAGACTCTCCTATGGAGGTCTCATCTGGACCCACTCACCCAGACCCAGTGGTCGAAAAGGTGGTGGGGTTGGTATGCTCCTGTCACCGCAGAGCACCTTCCAGGTCCTCCCAACCCCCCCCTCTCTATCTTTCTCCTCCTTCGAGGCCCACTGCATCTGGCTATTCTCTCCAATCTCTCTGAGGATTGCAGTAATCTATCGGCCTCCCTGCCCTGTGTCCCATTTTATTGATTACTTCTCCGCCTGGCTACCCTTCTTTCTCTCTTCCGAGTTACCTACCATCATCCTTGGAGACTTCAACATTTCTATCAACATCAATAACCCGGCTACTTCCCAACTCCTCCACTTAACCTCTTCTTTTGCACTCGCACAGTGTATACAGTCCACCACCCACTCCGACGGGAACACCCTAGACCTTGTCTTCTCTCATCTCTGCACTCCCTACAACCTCACAAACACCCCCTTTCCTCTCTCTGATCACAACCTCATTACCTTCTCCGTCTTCTTGTCCTGAAACACCTATCCCTCCAAACGCCAAACTATCACCAGCCGAAACCTCCGCAACTTGAACCCTGCCCCTTTCCACTCTGCAGCTGACCAACTTTACGACAGTATCCTTCCCCTGTCCTGCCCTGACCTGGCCACTACTGTTTATAACAACTCGCTATCAGCCGCCCCAGACTCGCTAGCACCCCCAACAACACAAAGCATTAGACCCCGACCGCTACAACCCTGGCAGACTGACTATACCAAAAATCTCAAACAACGCAGTCGTACACTGGAGCGGCTATGGCGCAAAACCAGATCCCAACTAGCATTCACCTGATATAAATCTGCCTTCCTAACATACACTTCCTCCCTTCACGCTGCCAAGCAAGCCTACTTTATTACCCTCATTAATACCTTCTCCTGCAGTCCTCGCCGGTTCTTCTCTACTTTTAACTCTCTACTTTCTCTGCCCCCACCCAGTACCTCACTCACCGCCCACGAGATTGCTAACCACTTCAAAAACAAGATCGACGCAATATGTAGGGACATCGCCACTACTCAGACTTCCACCCCACCTAGCATTCCTCACACCAAAACCCCCTCAACACTCCACCTCGCCACCACTGAAGAGGTCACTAAGGTCTTCTCTGAAGCCCGCCTCACCACCTGCCGCCTTGACCCTGTCCCCTTACAACCTACGATTACCCTCTTCCTCCATCCTACGCTCCCTCACTCACATCTATAATCTTTCCCTCTTTTCTGGCACATTCCCCTCCCCTCTGAAGCACGTGCACATCACTTCCATACTTAAAAAACCCTCCCTGGATCCCACCAACCTGAACAACCTTAGATCCATCTCCCTGCTGCCATTTACATCCAAACTCCTAGAGCGCTTAGTCTATAATCACCTAAGTTCCCACCTCACCGATAACAACCTCCTTGATCCCCTCCAGTCTGGCTTCCGCCCCCTACACTCCACCGAAACTGCCCTACTCAAACTCACCAACGACCTGCTAACCGCCAAACCTAATGGCCAATATTCAGTGCTCCTACTCCTCGACCTCTCTGTGGCTTTCGACACGGTTGACCACCCCCTCCTCCTCAAAAAACTACACTCTCTTGGCCTCAGAGACTCCGCCCTCTCCTGGATCTCTTCCTATCCATCACAGCGCTCCTTCAGCATTACCTATAACGATGCCACCTCCTATTCACTCCCCCTCTCTGTTGGGGTCCCTCAAGGTTCTGTCCTCGGGCCCCTTCTCTTCTCCATCTACACCTCCTCCCTTGGCTAATTGATACACTCTCACGGCTTCAACTACCATCTCTACACTGACGACACGCAAATCTATCTCTCTACCCCTCACCTCACCCCTTCAGTCTCCGCCCGAATCACAAGCCTACTGAACGACATATTGGATTGGATGTAACTCCACTTCCTCAAACTAAATCTTTCCAAAACTGAGCTCCTAGTTTTCCTCCCATGCCCGCGCCCCCCCCCCCCCGACTTCTCTATCAAGACCAACAACACCACCATCAGTCCCTCCCCTCATGCCAGAGTACTAGGTGTAATCCTAGACTCCAATCTGTCCTTCCAGCCCCAGGTCCAATGGCTGACAAACTCATGTAGACTTCACCTCCACAACATCTCCAAAATACGTCCGTTCCTAACCTCGGAAACCACTAAGCAACTCATTCACTCCCTTATTATATCATGACTTGGCTACTGTAACTCCCTCCTCACCGGCCTATCTCATCACAGGCTATCCTCGCTTCAGTCTATCTCGAATGCTGCGGCCAGACTCATCCACTTTACTAACCGCTCCGTATCCGCCACCCCCCCTCTGCCAATCCCTCCACTGGCTTCCAATTGCCCAACTGATAAAATTCAAAATGCTAACATTGGCATATAAAGCTGTTCATAATACTGCCCCAAACTACATTACCGATCTGGTATCCAAATACCACCAAAAATGTACTCTCCGCTCCTCACAAGACCTCCTACTCTCTAGTTCCCTGGTCCCCTCCTCCCATGCCCGTCTCCAGGACTTCTCCAGGGCTTCCCTCATCCTCTGGAACTCCCTACCCCAATCCATCAGACTATCACCTACTCTCCTCACCTTTAGGCGCACTCTGAAAACCTCTCTGTTCAGGGAAGCCTACCCCGCCCTCAGCTAATTACTGAACTCCTCCACTCTTCCTACCACTCCATCCCCCACAGCTATTTCCTCCTGTACCACTCTCCCCTCCCTCCTAGATTGTAAGCTGCAAGGAGCATGGCCCTCAAACTCCTCGTGTATTGAATCGTATTGTTACTCTACTGTCTCATGTACTGTCTCCCATTATAATGTACAGCGCTGAGCAAACTGTTGGCGCTATATAAATCCTGTATAATAATAATAATATCCACATTATACTTTGAATATACATGTCTACGTAAGATTTTGCCTTCCTCCCACCATCCAAGCTGTTGCATTTATGTATCTGTGCTTCTCTCCCCACCTCTATAAGGGCACCATTCCTGTTGTCGCTAATACTCTTGTACACATGTTGACCTATGGGCGTAGGAATGCCCTATGTCTATGTCTCTCATGCCTTGTTAAACTAATAAAATATTTGAACAAGAAGCTGGGCAAACTTACAGCTCTGTCTAGAAGGGGACTGAAGCACGGCGGCTCGGGAACGATACAATATCTGATCTAATGCTAGGTTAGAATCAACAGCCAAAATAACATCGCCCTCAAACTCTGAGGCCAAGGAGCTTAATATGGAATGAAGAAATAACAGTCCATGGGCTGGTCTAGGTCTCTGGATGCAAGTTGGTGTGAGAATAACCTGTTGCCTGGCTATGCAGAGAGAGGCTTAGGGATGTCCACAACATAGTGACCCTCACGAGGGTAGCGCTACATGCTAAAGAAAGAAAACTAAATATATTTGTTAAGGAATTATGATCATCAATGAATACATCCTTTTAAAAAACAATGCTTTGAAGGTTTCTAAAGAATATACTGTACATTAAAATGTATATTTATAAATAATATAAATACATATAAATAGTTAAAAAAATTAATAAATACATACATTTTTTGTGTCTATGGATAGTTTTTAAATTTTGTGTCTATGGATAGTTAGATTAACTCTCTGCAGGGCAAGGCATATGGGAGAGTTATTGTTTAATCTAATAATAATCAAATAATTATAACCACCAAAACAACAACAACAACAACTTCAATGGCAACATTAGTTAATCATTCCTTGGAGGATTCTAATTAGCTTAAGATCCCCTGTTTGTGTTATAACCAGGGGTTTAAATAGAAGCTAATCACAGCGTAGTTTATTCGCCACCAAGAAAAATTGAAGGAAAAGCCATGCTACACATATGTAGCCAATTACTAAACAACATTTAAAACAATTGTGCAAAATTCAGTTTGTTTCATTCATTTTTGAAGAAGATCAAAATATTAACATTTCAATTCTTGCCAAAAGTTTTCTTTTATTATTTGTCATGGAAAATAATGTCACTGACCTATGGAAGGTAAGTTTGATATATTGATTATTTTGTTAAAATGTTTATTCTGAACTAAAAAAAATAGTAAAAAAAAACAATTTGACATTTAAAATAGATTTTGTGCTAGGTAAATATGAAATTACAGTTTTTGTTTTTCCTTTCTTTTCTTTTCTTTTTTTAATGCAATTAAAAAAAAATAACAAAAGTCATGCAATGCAAAAACATAAAACAAAAGATAAAACAAGAAACTATATGTACCTAAAATAATGTTGACAGTGTAGGGCAGAAAATGTAAAGCATGAGACAATTTTGATTAAAAAAGAACAATTCTCTTCTCGTTACATATATTGCAAAAACATTTTAAGAAACTGTAATAAATGGCATATTTTGTTAAATGTATTATATTATACTATACTTAACCCCTTGGTGACTGAGGATAAAACACATTTTAATGCCTGAACGCAAATTTGGAATTTTGACACATTTATCACAACTACTTGGTGTATCCAAGTTGATTGTACCTTGTTTTTTTTTTTTCAGAACAAATGGTAAAATATAAAATCAGAAATAGTGTCACGCTCCACTACCAATTGCAAAAAATGTGAATAAATAAATATTAAATAAATATTAGTCCAGCATCAAAAGAATATATATCAATATCACTGCAATTATATTACTGCTGCAAACATGTCCTTATTAAGTCTGTGACTTTGACACTTCTAGTGCTGTGATAGGAGATAATAACCGTGCAGTCCACCAATCATAAAAAAATATTATGCACCTTCCCCGGTTGTGTCCCTTTAATTGCACTTAGTTGTAAATGGATAGGATTATCCCTCTTTTCCTGGGATGGATGGATGGATGGATGGATGTAGTGTTCCCTCTTCCCAGCAGAGGGTCTCCTTGCTTCCTTATGGATTTTTCTCCATAGGTGTTATGACCATGAAATGTAATAAAAGAATATAGTGCCTTATCTTCTTCAAAATGTAATTTATTAAATAAAGTATTGCACTCACATGTATGACAAGTTAAAAACGCTTTAAAATGTTGAAATTTGAATCCACAGTAAAGTTTTCCAATATTGCTGAATACTTGCTGTATGTTGCTTTAAGCGTCATGACGTCACACATGCAAAATTGTACAGAGGATAAGGCACTATATTCTTTTATTACATTTCATGGCCATTATACCCGTGGAGAAAAATCCATAAGGCAGCAAGGAGACCCCCTAGTGGGAAGAGAGAACACTCCATCCATCCATCCATCCATCCCAGGGAAATAGGGATAATCCTATCCATTTACCACTAAGTCCAATTAAAGGGACGCAAGCTTTTTATGACCTCACTAAACGGTTTGGTCATATACACCAGGTGAGAGCACAACCGGGGAAGGTGCATAATATTTTTTATGATTGGTGGACTGCACGGTTATTATCTCCTATCACAGCACTAGAAGTGTCAAAGTCACAGACTTAATAAGGACATGTTTGCAGCAGTAATATAGTCGCAGTGATATTGATATTTATATATTCTTTTGATGTTGGACTTTTAGTGGTATTTGATCACCTGTGCACTTTTTATTTTTCGCACTATAAACAAAAAATGACCGAAAATTGTGAAAGAAAAACTATATTTTTTACTTTCAGCTATAAAAATATATAGTAAACTCAAAGATAGTTATGGTATAGATACTGCAATTTACGCCATTTTTTTGCTATATAGCGCAGCACTAGTTTAACTGGTAATTGCGCGGTCGTGCAATATGGTACATTAATGAAATGTATGTTGTTTTTTTTTTCTCACAAATAGAGCTTTCTTTTGATGGTATTTGATCACTTTTGCGATTTTTATTTTTGGCGCTATAAACAAAATTTTCTGAAAAAAAAAATTGTTTTGAAAAAAAGTATATTTTCTCATTTCTCTCATAAAAAATATCCAAAAACTAAAATTTCATCATAAATGTAAGCCAAAATGTATTCTGCTACATGTTTTTGGTTAAAAAAAATCCTAAAAAGTGTATATTTATTGCTTTGTGTGAAAGTTATAGCGTTTACAAACTATGGTATAGATAATGGCATTTACACAGCTTTTACTTTCTGACTGCCCATTTCTTGAGGTGCTAAAATACCAGGACAGTACAAACACCCCCTATTGACCCCTTTTCAGAAAGTAGACACCCTAAGCTATCTGCTGAGAGGCATATTGAGTCCATGGAAGATTTATTTTTTTGAGAACACCCGATGGGAGGGGCGAAACGCGTTGACGCATTTCCGGTCTTTACCCCATACGTCTGACGTCACTTCCGGTGAGTGGAACGCACGCCGAGCGGTGCGTTCCAGCGGCCATCTTTTGGGATCTGTGCATGTTCGTTCTCTGTGGAGCTTCTGCTGTATCCTGGAGCTGTGATGTGAGATTCCTGAGGAGGTTGTCTGACAGTCATTGTCCATCTGGAAGAAGCTTGTTCTAATAAATATGCCTTTTTAAAGTGATTTAAATGTGAGTGGCCTTAATCCTTGATTTTATTTAAAAACGGTAATTTGCAATATCACACTATCTGAGATTTTCTCTCCCCGGTTGTATGGTGGAGCCTATACTGATGGTGAGGATTCCTATAGAGTGGATACGAAAGAGGGTTTAGGATCCCATAAAAATTCCTAAAAGGCGTTTCATTCACCTAAATCTGGTGAGTGTATTTGATGTTGGTTTGCACGGGTGGAAGGTGGAAGTTTCTTTGCATTTGAAGAATTTTTGATCTTTTTGCACGAACTTTTTGTGATTCACAAACTTTTGTTGTCTATTATCATGATGGACTTTCACTACTAATATAATTTTTATTATATAATATGCACTTTATATATTGATTTGATTTAGAGGTCTATGTTTGCGCTGTTTATTTATATTTAGACACCCTAAGCTATCTGCTGAGAGACATATTGAGGTAATGGAAGATTTTTTTTTTCCACAAGTTTCTGGAAAATGATAAAATATTTTTTTTACACAAAGTTGTAATTTAAATGATATATTTCTCGCACAAGCCATGGGTATATGTGGAATTACACCCCAAAATACATTCTGCTACTTCTACCGAGTATGGGGATACCACACGTGTGAGACTTTTTGGGAGCCTAGCCACATACAGTAGCCTGAAATCCAATGACCACTTTGAAAGCCTGAAGGTGCGTAACTTCCTCATTTCACTTCCTCATTACCTATCACAATTTTGAAGGCCCTGAAATTCCAGGATAGCACCCCCCCAAATGACCCCTTTTTGGAAAGTAGATACCTCAAGGAATTTAAAAAAAGGCATGGTGAGTATTGTGCAGATCTCATTTTTTTCTCACAAGGCTTTGAAATATGAAAAAAGAAAAAAAATATGTTTTTGTTTTTTTCCCTTCATTTTTCAAAAACTTGTAACAAACGAGATCTGCAAAATACTCACCATGCTTCTGATCAAATTCCTTGGGGTGTCTACTTTCCAAAAAGTGGTCGTTTGGGGGGGTTTGGTGCTATCCTGGCATATCAGGGCCTCTAAATCTGTGATAGGTAGTCAGGAAGTGTAATGAGGAAATAAAGCCCCTTTAAAAGCCTGAAGGTGCTTATTGGATTTTGGGGTCCTATACTTGGTGTCAGAGCCTGGGTCCGAACCTGGGCTTTCTGCGGTGAATGGCAATGTTTCTTCTTGTTGAGCCACCTGGAATGCTGGACAGCTCCCTTGACAATTATTTGGATGATCCTACCTTCACCTTGTTTATCATGAACCTTGAACCCCTTGCCCCTCCCATGAACTTCCTGATATAACCATGTCTCTGCACTTCCTGTTTGCCAGATTATTGTGCTCTCCAGCCAGTATCGTGCTCCTTATCGTCTGTTATTATCCATGTTTTGCTATCACTCGTTATTCACCCTTGGCTTGTTCTTGACTACGCTTCTGCATGATCCCAACCTGCTACTGTTCGTTGCCGACCTTGGCTTGTTTACTGACCACACTTCTGTTTGATCCTCACCTGTTTATAAGCTACTGGACCTCCGCTTGCTCACCTCCCGGTGGGGTGATCCTGAGGACCGCGACCTGGTGCTAACACGCAGCCAAATCCATCTCCACCATTAGAAGCTCTGGTGATCACCAGTTGGTACTTAGACTCCGCACCTCGGGTGATCCCACCATTCCACTACGATGACCTGTCTGTGTAGATATCCTGCTGGTTTCAGGTAAGCCTTTCCACTGATATAGCAACTAGTCTTTGAGCCTGACCCCTGATTGCGACACTTGGCTAGACTGCCAAAACGTCTCTCACATGTGGTACCCTCATACTCGGGAGAAGTAGTAGAATTTGTTTTGGGGAGTAATTCCACATATACCCATGGCATGTGTGAGCAATAAATCATTTAAGTGAAAATTTTGTGTTTAAAAAAAAAAAATTGTCATTTTCCAAAAACTTGTGGTAAAAAATACATTCTTCTATTGATTCAACATGCCTCTCAGCAAATAGTTTGGGGTGTCTACTTTCCAAAAAGGGGTTATTTTGGGGGGTGGGGGTATTTTATGCCCAGCATTAGAAGTTTATGCCACACATCACTCAGTCTTCAAACCACCTGAAGACCAAGCCTTTTCTGACACTTTTTTGTTCACATGAAAAAAAACAGTATTTTTTGCTAGAAAATTATTTTAAATCCCAAACATTATTATATATTTTTTGAACCAAACAACCTAGTGAATAAAATGGTGGGTGTTGCAATTTTTTATCTCACATAATACTCGTGCAGCAATTTTTCAAAAGCAATTAAAAAAAAAAAGCTTTTTTTACTTTTAATGCACAAAAAACACAAAATATTGGCCAATTATTTGGTAAAATATAAAATATTATGGTATGCCGAGTACATAGATACCAAACATGACGTTTTAAAACTGCGTATGCCCCGTGCAATGGAGACAAACTGCATATGTTTTAATATCCATAGGCAACATTTTAAAAGCCTTTACAAGCTACCATTTTAGATTTACAGAGGAGGTCTAGTGTTAGAATTACTGCCCTTGATCTGACGTTCGTGGCGATACCTCACATGCATGGTGCAACCGCTGTTTTCATATTGGCACAGGGTCAACACTCATGAACGCAGGTGCGCTTGTGCAAGGGGGGGCAAGGGTACTTTTTTTTTTTTTTTTTTTTAATAATTTTTACACTGTCCCCTTCCTTTTTTCTTATCACTTTTAATGCTATCACAGGGAAAGTAAATATCCCCTATAACTGCTATGGGCATTGTCATATATTCTTTTTTGAGAAATCTGAGTTCTATCAGACTCTGGATATCTCCTCTGCCCTTACATTATCTAATTAAACCAAGATTGGTGTGATCAGATGCTTTCACAATGTACAAATGGTGCTGTTTATATCCTGTGAAACTGAAGTGATGAAATGCTCTTAGCTTCCGATTTCTTAGGCTATAGAGATGATTGGCACCACTTTGGTCTCCAATCAGCCCTATGGTCAGCTGGCAGAAACACCGGATGCATTCTCAGGTTCCTATGATGGCACGGGACTGCCCGAGAAGGCCTTGGAAGGCAGCGGGGGGAGGGGGGGCATTGTCTCCGGCTGCTTGTAATTAGCCACTAGGATTGCTTTTACATGAAAGCCTATTGCCAGCTGAAAAAAATGATACCATTCAAAGTCCAGTGATGTACCAGTACATCGCTGGTCCTTGTTGGGTATATTTGCTATGTTATTTTTTTTTATTTTAGTATGCAGCCTGTGGACTGAATGAAAAAAGTGAAGAAATTTCTGCCAGAAAAAGTGTGTGGTATGCCCACCATTAGAATATACCACCCTGCACCCACCCACTTCTAATGGTGGGCACACATTAGGCAACACGGTGTCACATGCGCCAGTTCCAAGATGTCTAAATAGTGGCACGCTTGAATAAAAATTGTCCACGTATAAGTGGTACCCCATATGGAAAAAGGATGACACCAAGTCCCAAACTATCTTGCCACTACTTCCCGTGTTGTCTGGGCATCCGGGGGGCTGCACGTGATTATCTTTTCCCTCGTAAATCCAAAACATAAGTATAGCCTGTTGCCCTCTCACAGGTCTTCTACATCTTGACCCCATATCTGGCACACTTTCAGGGGAGAAATTGTTTGAATGCAAGGCAGCCAGAAAAATTAATGAGGGACTCATCAATGCAGATGTTTTGCTGGGGAGTATAGACATCTGTAAATTTTTGGTTAAGGTGATTTGCGAGGGGCTGAATTTTGTGGAGCCGGTCAAATTTAGGGTCACCCCGAGGACAACAGGGTGTATTGTCGTTGAAATGCATAAAACACATTATACTCTCATATCAATGCCTAGGCATGGCAGCAGAGAACACGGGCATATGATGAATCGGGTCTGTGGACCAATACTACCGCAATTCATTTTTTTTAGTAATGCCCATGTTGAGGGTTAGGTCCAAAAAAATTTTTAATTCGGAAACCGTAATGAGCTTCCATGCGAATGGTCTGGCAAGGTTTGAATTTGGGTTGGCGGCGATAAACTGTTGTGCATATAAATTGCTTTGATCCACAATTAATGCATACAGATCTTCCGTGAAAAAACAGCTCCAAATAATCAAGGGGGTTAGTTAAATTTGCTATTTCCACCTGAATTCCGGGTTGGGCAGTGAATGGGGGAAGTACGGGTGCTGCAGAATTTGTGGGCTGCCAATCGGGATTTGCAAGCACATCTGGAAGGATACTAGGGGCTCTATGGGCCTGTGTGCGAATTCTTGGTGGTTGCGGGACAATACTTGTGCTTACTAGTGCACCAGCTTGTACTGCACTTATGAGACTCGCCACATCACCAAGTAATACTGCAGTGCTGGTATTATTATTATTATACAGGATTTATATAGCGCCAACAGTTTGCTCAGCGCTTTACAATATAACGGGAGACAATACAGCAACAATACAGTTCAATACAAGAGGGTAAGGAGGACCCTGCTCCTTGGAGCTTACAATCTAAGAGATATCTGAGACCAAGATGTACTAGGCCGCTGGTGCTCGCCAGTTCACCAAAAGGTAACGCGGCACTAGTACTGGCACCCTGCTGCATATGAGAGTCATCAAAATTAACCGGCAAGTGCTAACAGAGATCAGGCCTGATTCTGCGAACACTGTAGTTTTGTGTGCAATGTATCAAGTAACAGTGACCTACTGACACTGCACTTGCTGGGGGAGAAGGGGGGGGGGTAAGCGTAGGGGCTAAACGCAAGTGCCAGGGCTGGTCCCACTAACACTGCATTTTTGGGGACATTATACTAATGTGAATGCTGGTATAGTGCTGATCTGATCAAAGATATTGATCCGTTCAGACACTATACTAGCAATGGAGGTTTATTGTCTATGAGCATCTTCCTGGCAATCAAAAGGTTAAATGTGATGACTGGTGTACTGATGGGCAATCTGACGCTATCTGGGAGGGACGTGAAAACCACGGGAGTGCAAATTGTGTGTGTGTGTGTGTGTGTACAGTGGGGCAAAAAAGTATTTATTTAATCAGCCACCAATTGTGCAAGTTCTTCCACTTAAAAAGATGAGAGAGGCCTGTAATTGGCATCATAGGTAGACCTTAACTATGAGAGACAAAATGAGAAACAAAATCCAGACAATCACATTGGCTGATTTGGAAAGAATTTATTTGCAAATTATGGTGGAAAATAAGTATTTGGTCACCTACAAACAAGCAAGATTTCTGGCTCTCACAGACCTGTACCTTCTTCTTTAAGAGGCTCCCCTGTCCTGCACTCATTACCTGTATCAATGGCACTTGTTTGAACTTGTTATCAGTATAAAAGACACCTGTCCACAACCTCAAACAGTCACACTCCAAACTCCACTATGGTGAAGACCAGAGAGCTGTCGAAGGACACCAGAAACAAACTTGTAGATCTGCACCAGGCTGGGAAGACTGAATCTGCAATAGGCAAGCAGCTTGGTGTGAACAAATCAACTGTGGGAGCAATAATTAGAAAATGGAAGACATACAAGACCACTGATAATCTCCCTCGATCTGGGGCTCCACGCAAGATCTCACCCCGTGGGGTCAAAATGATCACAAGAACGGTGAGCAAAAATCCCAGGACCACACGGGGGGGACCTAGTGAATGACCTGCAGAGAGCTGGGACCAACGTAACAAAGGCTACTATCAGTAACACACTACGCCACCAGGGACTCAGATCCTGCAGTGCCAGACGTGTCCCCCTGCTTAAGCCAGTACATGTGCGGGCCCATTTGAAGTTTGCTAGAGAGCATTTGGATGATCCAGAAGAGGATTGGGAGAATGTCATATGGTCAGATGAAACCAAAATAGAACTGTTTGGCAGAAACACAACTCGTCGTGTTTGGAGGAAAGAGAATGCTGAGTTACATCCAAAGAACACCATACCTACTGTGAAGCATGGGGGTGGCAACATCATGCTTTGAGGCTGTTTCTCCGCAAAGGGACCAGGACGACTGATCCATGTACAGGACAGAATGAATGGGGCCATGTATCGTGAGATTTTTAGTGCAAACCTCCTTCCATCAGCAAGGGCATTGAAGATGAAACGTGGCTGGGTCTTTTAACATGACAATGATCCCAAACATACCACCCGGGCAATGAAGGAGTGGCTTCGTAAGAAGCATTTCAAGGTCCTGGAGTGGCCTAGCCAGTCTCCAGATCTCAACCCCATAGAAAACCTTTGGAGGGAGTTGAAAGTCTGTGTTGCCCAGCGACAGCCCCAAAACAACACTGCTCTAGAGGAGATCTGCATGGAGGATGGGCCAACATACCAGCAACAGTGTGTGCCAACCTTGTGAAGACTTACAGGAAACGTCTGACCTCTGTCATTGCCAACAAAGGATATATAACAAAGTGTTGAGATGAACTTTTGATATTGACCAAATACGTATTTTCCACCATAATTTGCAAATAAATTCTTTCCAAATCAGCCAATGTGATTGTCTGCATTTTTTTTTCTCATTTTGTCTCTCATAGTTGAGGTCTACCTATGATGCCAATTACAGGCCTCTCTCATCTTTTTAAGTGGGAGAACTTGCACAATTGGTGGCTGACTAAATACTTTCTTTTCTTTTTTCTATAAAACATGTCCAGTAAAAAAAATTAAAAATCAAATTTCTGCATACATTTAGGCAAAAATGTATTCTGCAACATGTCTTTGCTAAAAAAAATCCCAATACCTGTAAATTAATTGGTTTACGTGAAAGTTATAGTGTTTACAAATGGTGGTATAGATACTGGATTTATTTTTGTATACTTATAAGATAATAAATCAGATCAAGTGTCTTGATTTAAAATTCACGGAGGCCCAGTCAGTAAAATTTTCTTCTGGCAGAGGTCTCATGTTTGCACTAGAACACATCACAGCTCCCCCTGTACATCACAGCTCCCCCTGTACATCACAGCTCCCCCTGTACATCACAGCTCAGTGTCTTTAACCTATCCTTCACCTCATAGCCCCCTTTACATCACAACCCTCGTTAACATCACAGTCCCTTCTTTACATCAGTGACCACAATCTCCCATTACTTTTACATCACAGACCCCCTTCATATCACAGCCTCACCCCCTTTAAAGTAGTACTACACAGTCCTCAGCTTCTCCCCTTCACATCACTGTGCCCCTTCATATCACAGTTTACCTTTTACATTGTATTCTCCTTCACATCACAGTGCCCCATTACTTTGCCATACCCTTTATAACACAGCACCCCTTTATAACACAACACCCCTTTATAACACAGCTCCCCTTTATAACACAGTGCCTCTCACATCAGAGTGCCTATTTATATTACAGTGCCCCTTTCAATGCAAGCCTCTCCAGCCTCACAGTTCTACCTTCAGCAGGGCAGAGGCAGTTATCTGTTTGGGATGTCCTCTCCTGGGTCTCCCACCTATCATCCTCACAGCAGGGCAGGGGGCGAGAGGTGCTGCAGATCTGGATGGAGGACAGGAGCTACACAACTCATTATATTAGCAATCCAATCAGGTGATTACCGCTTGTTCGTTTGAAAAGACTCTCCCTCTTTGTGCAGATCTGCAGCACCTCCCACCCCCTGCCCTACTGTAAGGATTAAATCAGAGGCCATTCGGTGGACCCAGAAGAAGACACCCAGCTGCTAAGTGGCCCAGACAGGACTGTCACTTGGTCTGGGTCCGGACCACAGTCCGCCATTTATTGATCCCTGAATTAGATATTTTGTACCATTTACTAGTTTTCACTGAGAGGCTCCTGATGCATCTGCTAGTACCCAGCCACTGAGCCCACACATCTATATTTTAGATTAAGATATCCATCCAGGAGGATTTAGCACTGTCCATACTGTAACTCTGGCAACCAATGTTGAAGCCTAATGAAGGAGGATGCTTTGGCCCAAAACGTGTTTGTTACTGGTTTGTTACTGGTTATAGCGCTGATGCTATTTGAGCAATAAAATAATATAATGAATTAATTGTTTTTATTTTATATGATCTAGGTCAATGAAGATTCCTTGCAATCAGTTTCTTCCAATGAAACTTTTACCCATTTGACAGACTTCATCCTTTTCGGATTCCCGGGCCTCCAGAATTTCAACAATTTACTTTCTTGTGTATTTCTTTGTATCTACCTCTTCACCCTCTCTGGCAATGGCTTTATCTTCTTCTTGGTCATCTTTGACCAGCATCTCCATACCCCAATGTATTTCTTTGTCTGCAATTTGTCCTTTATAGACATGACTTACACTTCAGTAACCATCCCGAAGATGTTGGCCAAGTTCCTGATGAACCTGGATACCATTTCCTTCACCGCCTGCTTTGTACAGATGTATTTATTTCTGTCTTTGGGAGCAACAGAGAGTATTCTCCTGGCCGTAATGGCCTATGATCGCTACATAGCTATATGCTCACCCTTACACTACCAAACCATCATGACAAGACAACTTTACATAATACTGTCAATGGCAGCCTGGTGTGGAGGCTTTGCGGCTCCAATCGCAGCCACCTTTCTTGCCTTAAATGTACCTTACTGTGGTTCCAACATACTTTACCATTACTACTGTGATACTGATCCGCTGCTCAATTTGGCTTGTGCCGACCTATCCCTCAATATAGCAGTTGGGTCTTCCAGTGGCGCCGTTGTCATTTTGTCAAGCTTTTCTGTAATTCTTATATCTTACACAAAGATTATTTTAACAATCCTCAGGATCAGTTCCAAAGGAGGCCGGAAGAAAACCTTTTCTACCTGCGCCTCTCACTTTACAGTTGTCAGTATATTTTTCTTGCCGGTTATGTTTGTGTGCGTTCGTCCACCAGGTCTCTACCTACCTGAGGTGGACTCTTTGTTGTCCATGTTATATACAGTATTAACTCCCATGATGAATCCCATAATATACAGCATGAGAAACAAAGACATTAAAATTGCTTTCCAGAGGAAAATAGGCTTCATCTGTACCAGAAGTAGTTTGGCCACAGAATAGAACGCATGTGATTAATGAATTTTAATTTAAGCCAAAATGTATTCTGCTAAATTTCTTTGGTAAAAAAAATCCCAAAAAGTGTATATTGATTGCTTTGTGTGAAAGTTATAGCGCCTACAAACTATGGTATAGATTCTGCAATTTACACAGCTTTTACTTTCTGACTGCCTATCACATTTCTTGAGGTGCTAAAATACCAGGACAGTACAAACACCCCCAAATGACCTCTTTTCAGAAAGTAGACACCCTAAGCTATCTGCTGAGAAACATAATGAGTCCATGGAAGTTTTTGGAAAATGACAAAAACATTTTTTTTTCACAAAGTTGTCACTTAAATGATATATTGCTCACACAAGCCATTGTTATATGTGGAATTACACCCCAAACTACCTTCTGCTACTTCTACTGAGTATGGGGATACCGCATGTGTGAGACTTTTTGGGAGCCTATCCACATACAGGAGCTTGAATTCTAATAACTCCTTTGAAAGCCTGAAGGTGCGTAACTTCCTCATTTCACTTCCTCACTATCTATCACAGTTTTGGAAGCCCTGAAATGCCAGGAGAGCACCAAACCCCCCAAAATGACTCCTTTTTGTAACGTAGACAAGGAATTTGATAGGAAGCATGGTGAGGATTTTGCAGATCTCGTTTGTTACCACAAGTTTTTGGAAAATGAAGGGGTCATTTGTGAAGGGGGGTTGGAGTTGGTTCTACCCTTGAATTTCAGGACCTCTAAAACTGTGATAGGTAGTGTAATGAGGAAATAAAGCCCTTTAAAAGCCTGAAGGTGCTTATTGGATTTTGGTGTCCTGTACTTGGCTCGACTGCCAAAATGTCTCTCACATGTGGTACCCCAATACACCTTGGGAGAAGTAGCAGAATGTATTTTGGGGAGCAATTCCACATATACCCATAGTATGTGAGCAATAAATCATTTGAGTGACTATTTTGTGTAAAAAAATAAAAAAAAAAAAAAAAAAAAAAATATTTTTTCATTTTCCATAAACTTAAATAAATTCTTCTATTGACTCAACATGCCTCTCAGCAAATAGTTTGGGGTGTTTACTTTCCAAAAAGGGATCATTTTGAGGGATGGGGGCATTAGATGTTTATGCCACAAATCACTCACTCTTCCAACCAAGCCGTTTCTGACACTTTTTGTTCACATGAAAAAAATCAGTATTTTTTTGCTAGGAAATTAAACCCCAAACATTATATATTTTTAAAGCAGACACCCTAGTGAATAAAATGATGGGTGCTGCTATATATTATGTCACATAGTACTCGTGCAACAATTTTTCAAACACATTTTTTTTTAAATACACTTTGTTTACATTTTAATGCACAAAAACACAATATATTGGCCAATTATTTGATAAAATATAAGAGATGATGGTATGCTGAGTAAATAGATACTAAACCTGACATGCTTAAAATCTGCGCATGCCCTGTGCAATGGCGACAAACGGCATTTTGACTATCCATAGGCAATGCTTTAAAAGCCTTTACAAGCTATCATTTAGATTTTTTTTTTTTTTTAGAAAAATTTTATTAGGTTTTAACAAATTACAAACACATAGAAATAATGAGACAGTTATGGTACCCATGTGATATCAATTCTAGCGGGGTATAGTATTGTGGCAAATAAACAGAACACAACCCTAGAGCGGTGATAGCCGTTAGGAATGGGCGTTATTACAGTACTAAGGTATACTAGTCGTGGTGATGAACAGTTAGGAAAATCAGTCTGAGGAGGTGTGAAGGAAGAGGTTTGTACGTAGAGAAAATGATAGCATCCAGTAGGGATTATGCAATCCGACTATGAGCTGACGATTGTGTAATTTGCCTGTAACTGATGTTAAATAATGTAGATGTACATAGACGTCCACAGTATACCGCCCATACTGTGTCCAAAACGCAGTACAGGAGAGAACATCTTAGGAATCGGGTGGCGGGAATAAATGACAGTGGGAAAAGGGACGGGAGAAGAAAAAAGAGAAAATAAATGAGTAGGAAAGAGGGGGGGGGGAGAGTTTGTGAATAATCAAAGAAGTCAGTGTGAATGTGAAATATAGAAACGATAAGATAGTATGGCCTCAAATCAGTAAACACACAGGAATGGAGAAGATTATATTCGAAGGTGTAGAGGTAGTAAAGAAAAATAGGAGACCAAAAGACCGAGATATGGAAGAAGCAACGAGATACAGGTCAGTGATCCGTATTTAGAAAGTGGCAAAGAGAAATTGGAGAATAATGATGATGAAATAAATAATTATAGATTGTATATGTATTATATATGTGTTAGTACAGGTTCCACCATGGGTGATGTAATGTGATGTGAAGGAAATGTCATCTTCCATCCGGCTAATGAGGGTCTATTGTGTAAGAATAGTGTCAAGTTTGTAAAGGATCATAGATCGAGAAAATAATTATGGAGTCGAAGTATAGGAGAACGTGAAAACTAGAGACAATCAAGAGCAATTAGACAAATAACCAATTCACACGGCCGATTAACAGATAAAGTTATATCGAGTCTGTATCTGGGTAAAGAAGGCCTGCTCCTGTATGGATAGGGAGCCTGTAATATATGAGTTCCATTTTCTAAAGTAATGGGATTCCTTTGATGTAGTCGGAGAGGTGATTATGTAAAGCCTGTCCAGGTGTAAGAGAGAGTTGAGTTCTTGTTTGACCCCCGTCATGGTTGGGGGGAGTTGGATACCCATTGACGGAGAATGAGACGTCTTGCAATTAATAGACAGGTTGATATCCAGGATTTGTTGTCTCTGAAGGATAATGTTTGTGAAGAGAAGAGACCAATGATGGGCTGTTCCATAAATCCGAAGAGCAACGGCAGCGGGTGGATGGGTAGTCGGAAAGCTGTGATAACGGATATGAAATTAACCACTTGCTGCCAGAATGCCGAAATAGTAGGACAGGTCCAAAATCTGTGTTGTAGGGATGGTTTTTGAAATCCACACAGAGGGCAGGTAGACAGAACCGGGTTTGTTTTGGAGTAGAGACATGGTATGTAGGCATGATGTAAAATCTTGAGCTGTTGTTCACGCCAGAACTCATTGCTATTAAAAGGCACAAGTGGATTGGAAACCTGACAATAATTGGTCAGCTGTGATTGCATTATTGAAGTCTTTGACCCAGGATTTCACTGTATTGAATGTTTCTAAAATTTTGGCAAAAAGAAGATTCAGCGGACTATATATGGTTGAGATGTTGTATTTGCGAGAGTTCGCTAAGACGTCAATGAATGTTGATTGAAATCTGGTAGATTTAGTGGGAGCCATGGAGTTGACAAAGTTCCTTACTTGTAGTATGTAGAAGAAATGATGTGTCGGAAGTCCATAGTTTTGTAGAATACTATTAAGAGGTCTCGGGGAACCCGTAGAGATGTCATATAATTGTTGTACCAAAGTTAGTAGTTGAGATTGCCAAGTATCATATGCATTGTGAGATTGAGGGGGAGGAAAAGAGGAGTTATGGTGAAAAGGAAGGAAGCGTGAAAGCCACGGGGAGACCCCCAATTTGCGCCTGACCTCCCTCCATGTAATAAGGGTGTCGCAGATGAGTGGGTCATGTTTTAAGTGGGGCGGCAGAGAATTAACATTGGAGTGTAACAGGGCTGAGAGATTATAAGGAAATGCTAGTGCAGATTCTAAATGATAGCTAGAATATTTGGAGGATTGGGTGAGAAAGTCTAGCCCTATACGAAGTAGACAAGAAAGATTGTAAATGCGAATATTCGGGAGACCGGAGCCTCCCTCGCATCTTGGTAGGAACAACTTATCCAATGCTATACGTGGACGTTTTCCTTTCCATAAGAAAGTCGATATTGCCCTGTTCAGCCTCGCTATGTCATTGTGTTTGAGCAGGAGAGGTATGGTTTGGAGTGGGTAAAGGATTTTTGGAAAGCTGACCATCTTGAAGAGGTGTGATCTGCCCAGGAGGGAAAGTGGTAATTCCTTCCACATGTCCAGTTCCCCAATAATTTTTGTAATTATTGGCGTATAGTTTAACGTGTATAAGGATGACGCAAGTTTCCCTATCGTTATACCTAAATAGGTAATATGTTTGGGAGCGATTTTGAATTGCGAATTTTGAGTCCATACCGGAAGGCGGGAGTGGAATAGTGGAAGCACCTCGCTTTTCGAAAAATGAATGCGGAGTCCGGAGTAAAGGCGGAAGGAAGAGAAAATATGTTGGATATAGGGCAAGTCGAGGGAGGGGCATGAGGTAAAAATTAAAATATCATCCGCAAACAACGCGAGTCTCAATTCCTCTTGTCCAATATTGATGCCATGTAGATCAGACTTAAACAATAGGAAGCGTGCTAACGGTTCTAGGGTTAGATTGAAAAGTAGCGGGGACAAAGGACATCCCTGTCTAGTGCCTTTGTGAAGACGGATCGGGTCAGATATGTGTCCCGCTGCTACAACTCGAGCTGTTGGAGAAGAGTACATGGTGTGAATCAAATGCATAAACTGGCCTTCAAATCCAAACTTTCCGAGCGTTAAAAAAAGCCATTCAAAACTAACATTATTAGAGATGAGCGAATCGAAGTAGGTGAAGTGGAATTCGTTTCGAATAATAGAAAAATTTTGATAATCAAAATTTTTCCTAAAATGGCGGCGACATGTGCGGCGACGGAGCGGGGATGTCTGGGAAGGCGCGCAGACAAGGCGCGCTGACCCATAATGCATTCATAAATGACATGTGATCGCATTAGCCAATCAGCAGCCAGCCAGCCAGCACTGTGTAATGGTCGAGCTATAAATGGCGGCCATTTTAGAATTCTCCATTTGCCTCCAGTCATTCAAGAGAGGCAGACCTCTCTGTATTAGGGACAGAGTTAGGGCCACAGAAACGTTACTTAGGGACAGAGAAACGTTACTTAGGGCCACAGAAACGTTACTTAGGGACACAGAAACGTTACTTAGGGCCACAGAAACGTTACTTAGGGCCACAGAATCGTTACTTAGGGCCACAGAAACGTTACTTAGGGCCACAGAATCGTTACTTAGGGCCACAGAAACGTTACTTAGGGCCACAGAAACGTTACTTAGGGCCACAGAATCGTAACTTAGGGCCACAGAAACGTTACTTAGGGCCACAGAAACGTTACTCAGGGACAGACACAGAATTGTTACTCAGGGACAGACACAGAATTGTTACTGAGGGACACAGAATTGTTACTCAGGGACAGACACAGAATTGTTACTCAGGGACAGACACAGAATTGTTACTGAGGGACACAGAATTGTTACTGAGGGACACAGAATTGTTACTGAGGGACACAGAATTGTTACTGAGGGACACAGAATTGTTACTGAGGGACACAGAACTGTTACTCAGGGACACAGAACTGTTACTCAGGGACACAGAACTGTTACTCAGGGACAGACACAGAATTGTTACTGAGGGACACAGAATTGTTACTGAGGGACACAGAATTGTTACTGAGGGACACAGAATTGTTACTCAGGGACAGACACAGAATTGTTACTGAGGGACACAGAACTGTTACTCAGGGACAGACACAGAATTGTTACTCAGGGACACAGAACTGTTACTCAGGGACACAGAACTGTTACTCAGGGACAGACAAAGAATTGTTACTGAGGGACACAGAATTGTTACTGAGGGACACAGAATTGTTACTCAGGGACAGACACAGAATTGTTACTGAGGGACACAAAATTGTTACTGAGGGACACAGAATTGTTACTGAGGGACACAGAACTGTTACTCAGGGACACAGAACTGTTACTCAGGGACAGACACAGAATTGTTACTGAGGGACACAGAATTGTTACTGAGGGACACAAAATTGTTACTCAGGGACAGACACAGAATTGTTACTCAGGGACAGACACAGAATTGTTACTCAGGGACAGACACAGAATTGTTACTGAGGGACACAGGATTGTTACTGAGGGACACAGAATTGTTACTGAGGGACACAGAATTGTTACTGAGGGACACAGAACTGTTACTCAGGGACACAGAACTGTTACTCAGGGACACAGAACTGTTACTCAGGGACACAGAATTGTTACTGAGGGACACAGAATTGTTACTCAGGGACACAGAATTGTTACTGAGGGACAGACACAGAATTGTTACTGAGGGACACAGAATTGTTACTCAGGGACACAGAATTGTTACTCAGGGACACAGAATTGTTACTCAGGGACACAGAATTGTTACTCAGGGACACAGAATTGTTACTGAGGGACAGATACAGAATTGTTACTGAGGGACACAGAATTGTTACTGAGGGACACAGAATTGTTACTGAGGGACACAGAATTGTTACTGAGGGACACAGAATTGTTACTGAGGGACACAGAATTGTTACTCAGGGACACAGAATTACTGAGGGACACAGAATTGTTACTCAGGGACACAGAATTGTTACTCAGGGACACAGAATTGTTACTCGGGGAAAGACACAGAATTGTTACTGAGGGACACAGAATTGTTACTCAGGGACACAGAATTGTTACTCGAGGACAGACACAGAATTGTTACTGAGGGACACAGAATTGTTACTCAGGGACACAGAATTGTTACTCAGGGACACAGAATTACTGAGGGACACAGAATTGTTACTGAGGGACACAGAATTGTTACTGAGGGACACAGAATTGTTACTCAGGACAGACACAGAATTGTTACTGAGGGACACAGAATTGTTACTGAGGGACACAGAATTGTTACTGAGGGACACAGAATTGTTACTCAGGGACAGACACAGAATTGTTACTCAGGGACACAGAATTGTTACTCAGGGACACAGAACTGTTACTCAGGGACACAGAACTGTTACTCAGGGACAGACACAGAATTGTTACTGAGGGACACAGAATTGTTACTGAGGGACACAGAATTGTTACTGAGGGACAGACACAGAATTGTTACTCAGGGACAGACATATAATTGTTACTGAGGGACACAGAACTGTTACTCAGGGACACAGAACTGTTACTAAGGGACAGACACAGAATTGTTACTGAGGGACACAGAATTGTTACTGAGGGACAGACACAGAATTGTTACTGAGGGACACAGAACTGTTACTCAGGGACACAGAACTGTTACTCAGGGACACAGAACTGTTACTCAGGGACAGACACAGAATTGTTACTGAGGGACACAGAATTGTTACTGAGGGACACAGAATTGTTACTGAGGGACACAGAATTGTTACTGAGGGACACAGAATTGTTACTGAGGGACACAGAACTGTTACTCAGGGACACAGAAATGTTACTCAGGGACACAGAACTGTTACTCAGGGACAGACACAGAATTGTTACTGAGGGACACAGAATTGTTACTGAGGGACACAGAATTGTTACTGAGGGACACAGAATTGTTACTCAGGGACAGACACAGAATTGTTACTGAGGGACACAGAATTGTTACTGAGGGACACAGAACTGTTACTCAGGGACACAGAACTGTTACTCAGGAACACAGAACTGTTACTCAGGGACACAGAACTGTTACTCAGGGACAGACACAGAATTGTTACTCAGGGACACAGAATTGTTACTCAGGGACACAGAATTGTTACTCAGGGACAGACACAGAATTGTTACTGAGGGACACAGAATTGTTACTGAGGGACACAGAATTGTTACTGAGGGACACAGAACTGTTACTCAGGGACACATAACTGTTACTCAGGGACAGACACAGAATTGTTACTGAGGGACACAGAATTGTTACTGAGGGACACAGAATTGTTACTGAGGGACACAGAATTGTTACTCAGGGACAGACACAGAATTGTTACTGAGGGACACAGAATTGTTACTCAGGGACACAGAATTGTTACTCAGGGACAGACACAGAATTGTTACTGAGGGACACAGAATTGTTACTGAGGGACACAGAACTGTTACTCAGGGACACAGAACTGTTACTCAGGGACTCAGAACTGTTACTCAGGGACAGACACAGAATTGTTACTGAGGGACACAGAATTGTTACTGAGGGACACAGAATTGTTACTGAGGGACACAGAACTGTTACTCAGGAACACAGAACTGTTACTCAGGAACACAGAACTGTTACTCAGGGACACAGAACTGTTACTCAGGGACAGACAAAGAATTGTTACTGAGGGACACAGAATTGTTACTGAGGGACACAGAATTGTTACTCAGAGAAAGACACAGAATTGTTTCTCAGGGACAGACACAGAATTGTTACTGAGGGACACAAAATTGTTACTGAGGGACACAGAATTGTTACTCAGGGACACAGAACTGTTACTCAGGGACACAGAACTGTTACTCAGGGACAGACACAGAATTGTTACTGAGGGACACAAAATTGTTACTCAGGGACACAAAATTGTTACTCAGGGACAGACACAGAATTGTTACTGAGGGACACAGAATTGTTACTGAGGGACACAGAACTGTTACTGAGGGACACAGAACTGTTACTGAGGGACACAGAACTGTTACTCAGGGACACAGAACTGTTACTCAGGGACAGACACAGAATTGTTACTGAGGGACACAGAATTGTTACTGAGGGACACAGAACTGTTACTCAGGGACACAGAACTGTTACTCAGGAACACAGAACTGTTACTCAGGGACACAGAACTGTTACTCAGGGACAGACACAGAATTGTTACTGAGGGACACAGAATTGTTACTGAGGGACACAGAATTGTTACTGAGGGACACAGAATTGTTACTCAGGGACAGACACAGAACTGTTACTGAGGGACACAGAACTGTTACTGAGGGACACAGAACTGTTACTCAGGGACACAGAACTGTTACTCAGGGACAGACACAGAATTGTTACTGAGGGACACAGCATTGTTACTCAGGGACACAGAATTGTTACTCAGGGACAGACACAGAATTGTTACTGAGGGACACAGAATTGTTACTGAGGGACACAGAATTGTTACTCAGGGACAGACACAGAATTGTTACTCAGGGACAGACACAGAATTGTTACTCAGGGACAGACACAGAATTGTTACTCAGGGACAGACACAGAATTGTTACTCAGGGACAGACACAGAATTGTTACTCAGGGACAGACACAGAATTGTTACTGAGGGACACAGAATTGTTACTCAGGGACACAGAATTGTTACTGAGGGACACAGAATTGTTACTCAGGGACAGACACAGAATTGTTACTCAGGGACAGACACAGAATTGTTACTCAGGGACAGACACAGAATTGTTACTCAGGGACACAGAATTGTTACTGAGGGACACATAATTGTTACTGAGGGACACAGAAGTGTTACTGAGGGACACAGAAGTGTTACTCAGGGACACAGAATTGTTACTCAGGGACAGACACAGAATTGTTACTCAGGGACACATAATCGTTGAATTAAAGAGTATGTCAGACAACATGCAGAGGAGTGGCAGAGGAGGCAATGTTTTAGGAGCGAGCAGACGTGGCAGCAGAGGAAGGGGTCGAGGCAGCACTAGTCGCAGCCAGAGGCCAGTGCTCCCGGTGTCATCCAGCGGTCGTGTCTCCACCGACAACCCTGCCGTCATCGATTGGTTGGCTCGGTCGTCTTCCTCTTCCCAGGTCACCTCTGACACCTACAGCCAATGGTCGGTGTGTACGTCAGACACAACCGTTAGTTGGCATGGCCCGGGAGCAAGCCCACTGAAATCACGTGTCCTCTACCTGCCCCTGTCCTTTGCTGTTCCCTCACCAAGCGAAGTATCGCATGCTGTGGGCTCAGCCCCACTGTACAGTGAGGAAGAGCTAACAGAGGGCGGTCAGGAACGGGGGGAGACATCCGCCTCTTCAGCAGCCAGGTAAAGAAGTACTGGCGAGGAGAGTGGCTCGGTAGCCGGTCTAGAGACAGGTCTGTCTCCTGACCCAGACGCTGCCGAGGGGGCTAGTAGTGAGGCGGAGACCCTACTTGATGATGAGGAGGTTGATCGCACTTGGCAGCCTCGTCGTCATCAGGCAATTTCTTCCGCATCATCAGGAGAAGAGGGTGCCAGCTTGGCAGCGAGCAAAACAGTCGGTGGGTTGCCCAGGAGGCAGCAGGGTCGCATGAGTGTCAGTGGAGGCAAACGGCCACGGAGTAGAGCACCAGCTCCACTGCAGCCTACCACCACGGCCAGTAGTGGTGCCGGTGTGCACGGAGGAAGTAGCAGTCAGCCAGTGAGGAGTAGCGGGGGCAAAGTTTCCTATTCGTCGGTGTGGCAATTTTTCGTCAAGCCGCCCGAGGAAGTAAACGTAGCCGTATGTCGACTATGTGGCCAGAAAGTCAAGCGTGGCCAGGGGGCCCATGTTGAGACTACAGCGTTGCGTCAGCATATGCAGCATCGCCATTTGGTGGCCTGGGAAAACCGTGATAAAGATACGGCAGTTCTGCCTGCCCCAGCCCCCGCTCCATCACCCGCTCCGTTACTTGCTCCCTCACTTGACGTCAATCGCCCTCTATCAGCCAGTCAAGGCTCCAACACCTCTGCTGAGGGGAGTTGTTCCGCTCGTTCAGAGCTGAACGTCCTCCTGTCCAAGTTGCTGTTGCTGCAGTCCCTCCCTTTCCAAGTGGTGGACTCAGCATCTTTCCGAGAAATGATGGCTTGTGCCGCGCCGCGGTGGAGAGTGCCAAGCCGGCATTTCTTCGCCAAAAAGGCAGTGCCAGCCCTGCATTCACATGTAGAAGAGATGGTGGGCCAGTCTTTGAGCATGTCGGTCTCTGCCAAAGTGCACGGCAGCGCCGACGTGTGGAGCTGTAACTACGGTCAGGGACAGTACATGTCATTTACGGCACACTGGGTGAACGTGGTGCCGGCACAGCGGCACCAGCAACTTGGACAGGTCACGCCGCTTTTGCCTCCACGTTTGCACGTCCTTGGTCCAGCAAAGATGTCCGCCTCTACCACCTCTTCTTCCGCAGTGTCCTCAGCCGCCACCCCCGTGCCAAGTCCCATTACCCGACCGGCATATCACATGTGCAGGGCGCAACGGTGTCACGCTGTGCTGCACCTGGTATGCCTTGGCGAACGTAGTCACACAGGGGAGGAACTTCTGAGTGTAATGAACAGAGAAATCGACAGATGGCTGTCTCCGCGCAAACTGAAAATCGAAACCATGTTGACCGACAACGGAAAGAACATGGTGTCTGCTCTGCGTCAAGGAAGGTTGTGCCATGCGCCATGCATGGCTCACGTGTTCAATCTGGTTGTCAAGCGGTTCCTAAAATCCACCATCCCACTGCAAGACATCCTTAAAATGTCACGTAAACTTTCCATGCATTTCAGCCATTCCTACACCGCAAAGCACACCCTCCTTGAGCTGCAGCGGCAGAACGGAATTCCACAGCACCGCCTGATCTGCGACGTTGCAACAAGGTGGAATTCAACCCTACACATGTTAGACCGCCTTTACGAACAGTGAAAGGCCATCACCGATTTCCTGATGTTACAAGCGGATAAAGGTACTCCCCTGTGTAACTTCGATGTCAGCCATTGGCAGCTCATGCATGACACCTGCCGCTTGCTCAGGCCCTTTGAGGAGGCCACGCTATTCGTGAGTCGGCAGGACTATGGGATGAACGACGTCATTCCTCTATTGCACGTCCTGGAACAAATGCTGTTAACAATGGCTGGTCAGGGTGCGGTAGACGTGGCGCACAGATCTCAATGCCACATGACCCCTGTGGGGGCAGGACAGGAAGAAGAGGAGGAGGTAGAGGAGGACATTGGTGCTCAGGAATTATTGAGTGAAATGGGTGGTTTTTCCACTCAGCGGACAGGAGTGGAGGAGCAGGAGCATCTGGTAGAGGAGGAGGAGGAGACAGAGGACCCAGACACACCGTGGCAGTATGCTGTGGAGATGGAGGCAGGGACTCCCTCGCATTCCTTGGCGCAAATGGCCCATAGCATGCTCGGTTGCTTGCGTAGCGACAGCCGAATAATAACCATCAGACAGAGGGATGACTTTTGGCTGTCCACCTTGTTGGACCCTCGCTACCGTTCAAAAATGGTGGCCTTTTTCACACCTGCTGAGAGGGAGGCCAAAATAACGTACTATAAAAACCACCTATGTAGTCAGTTGGTCTCTGCCTTTCTGCGCCAACGTCCATCCTCAGACACTGTGGGCCCTGTGCGCTCGCGTTCCGCTGCCATGGCAGCAGGGGAGGGGTGGGGTGGTAGGAGCAGTGGCAGCTCCACCAGCAGCGGCTGCCTCAGTCTGCAGTCGATGATGAGTAGCTTTCTTCACCAGCGCAGTGAGTAAAATACTAACCAGCCGCAGCAGCAGCAGCATCAAATGGACCTGGAGCAGGAGCTCAAACAACAGGCTTGGGCCTACTTGGACAGCACCCTGCCAACCGAGGTAGACAATCCCCTTGACTACTGGGCAACGAAACTTGACCTTTGGCCCCAACTAGCTGAATTTGCCCTTGAAAGGCTGTCATGCCCGGCCAGTAGCGTGGCATCGGAGCGCGTGTTTAGTGCGGCAGGAGGTATTGTAACTTCGCGGAGGACACGACTGTCCACCCAAAGTGTGGAGAGACTCACGTTTGTGAAAATGAATCAGGCGTGGATTAGTCTTGATTTCAAACCACCAGTTCCTGACACAACTAACTAAATCCGCCATGAATCATGCCCCTGCCATGTGCCACTTTCAGGTCTCCTCACACTGCTGCTGGGTTTCATTTTGTCATAGGGTGCTGGCAGATTACGGGCCTCCCATTGCTGCTGCCAGGCCCCTAATCTGCCATGGGCCCCCGTACCGCCTCCTCATGCTGCTGCCAGGTCCACAGTGTGTCATGCCATGTGCCACTTTCAGGTCTCCTCACACTGCTGCTGGGTTCCATTTTGTCATAGGATGCTGGCAGATTAAGGTCCTCACATTGCTGCGGCCAGGCCCCTAATCTGCCATGGGCCCCCGTACCGCCTCTTCACGCTGCTGCTAGGTCCACAGTGTGTCATGGTTCCCTGTACCGCCTCCCATTGCTGCTGTCTCCATCGCCACACTCTGCCATGTGTCACTTTCAGGTCTCCTCACACTCCTGCTGGTTTCCATTTTGTCATAGGTTGCTGGCAGATTACAGGCCTCCCATAGGTGCTGCCAGGCCCCAAATCTGCCATGGGCCCCCGTACCGCCTCCTCACGCTGCTGCTAGGTCCACAGTGTGTCATGGGTCCCTGTACCGCCTCCCATTGCTGCTGTCTCCATCGCCACACTCTGCCATGTGCCACTTTCAGGTCTCCTCACACTCCTGCTGGTTTCCATTTTGTCATAGGTTGCTGGCAGATTACAGGCCTCCCATAGGTGCTGCCAGGCCCCAAATCTGCCATGGGCCCCGTACCGCCTCGTCACGCTGCTGCTAGGTCCACAGTGTGTCATGGGTCCCTGTACCGCCTCCCATTGCTGCTGTCTCCATCGCCACACTCTGCCATGTGCCACTTTCAGGTCTCCTCACACTCCTGCTGGTTTCCATTTTGTCATAGGTTGCTGGCAGATTACAGGCCTCCCATAGGTGCTGCCAGGCCCCAAATCTGCCATGGGCCCCCGTACCGCCTCGTCACGCTGCTGCTAGGTCCACAGTGTGTCATGGGTCCCTGTACCGCCTCCCATTGCTGCTGTCTCCATCGCCACACTCTGCCATGTGCCACTTTCAGGTCTCCTCACACTCCTGCTGGTTTACATTTTGTCATAGGTTGCTGGCAGATTACAGGCCTCCCATAGGTGCTGCCAGGCCCCAAATCTGCCATGGCCCCGTACCACCTCCTCACGCTGCTGCTAGGTCCACAGTGTGTCATGGGTCCCTGTACCACCTCCCATTGCTGCTGTCTCCATTGCCACACTCTGCCATGTGCCACTTTCAGGTCTCCTCACACTCCTGCTGGTTTCCATTTTGTCATAGGTTGCTGGCAGATTAAAGGCCTCCCATAGGTGCTGCCAGGCCCCAAATCTGCCATGGGCCCCCGTACCACCTCCTCACGCTGCTGCTAGGTCCACAGTGTGTCATGGGTCCCTGTACCGCCTCCCATTGCTGCTGTCTCCATCGCCACACTCTGTCATGTGCCACTTTCAGGTCTCCTCACACTCCTGCTGGTTTCCATTTTGTCATAGGTTGCTGGCAGATTACAGGCCTCCCATAGGTGCTGCCAGGCCCCAAATCTGCCATGGGCCCCCGTACCGCCTCGTCACGCTGCTGCTAGGTCCACAGTGTGTCATGGGTCCCTGTACCGCCTCCCATTGCTGCTGTTTCCATCGCCACACTCTGCCATGTGCCACTTTCAGGTCTCCTCACACTCCTGCTGGTTTCCATTTTGTCATAGGTTGCTGGCAGATTAAAGGCCTCCCATAGGTGCTGCCAGGCCCCAAATCTGCCATGGGCCCCCGTACCACCTCCTCACGCTGCTGCTAGGTCCACAGTGTGTCATGGGTCCCTGTACCGCCTCCCATTGCTGCTGTCTCCATCGCCACACTCTGTCATGTGCCACTTTCAGGTCTCCTCACACTCCTGCTGGTTTCCATTTTGTCATAGGTTGCTGGCAGATTACAGGCCTCCCATAGGTGCTGCCAGGCCCCAAATCTGCCATGGGCCCCCGTACCGCCTCGTCACGCTGCTGCTAGGTCCACAGTGTGTCATGGGTCCCTGTACCGCCTCCCATTGCTGCTGTTTCCATCGCCACACTCTGCCATGTGCCACTTTCAGGTCTCCTCACACTCCTGCTGGTTTCCATTTTGTCATAGGTTGCTGGCAGATTACAGGCCTCCCATAGGTGCTGCCAGGCCCCAAATCTGCCATGGGCCCCCGTACCGCCTCCTCACGCTGCTGCTAGGTCCACAGTGTGTCATGGGTCCCTGTACCGCCTCCCATTGCTGCTGTCTCCATCGCCACACTCTGCCATGTGCCACTTTCAGGTCTCCTCACACTCTTGCTGGTTTCCATTTTGTCATAGGTTGCTGGCAGATTACAGGCCTCCCATAGGTGCTGCCAGGCCCCAAATCTGCCATGGGCCCCCGTACCGCCTCATCACGCTGCTGCTAGGTCCACAGTGTGTCATGGGTCCCTGTACCGCCTCCCATTGCTGCTGTCTCCATCGCCACACTCTGCCATGTGCCACTTTCAGGTCTCCTCACACTCCTGCTGGTTTACATTTTGTCATAGGTTGCTGGCAGATTACAGGCCTCCCATAGGTGCTGCCAGGCCCCAAATCTGCCATGGGCCCCTGTACCGCCTCGTCACGCTGCTGCTAGGTCCACAGTGTGTCATGGGTCCCTGTACCGCCTCCCATTGCTGCTGTCTCCATCGCCACACTCTGCCATGTGCCACTTTCAGCTCTCCTCACACTCCTGCTGGTTTCCATTTTGTCATAGGTTGCTGGCAGATTACAGGCCTCCCATAGGTGCTGCCAGGCCCCAAATCTGCCATGGGCCCCCATACCGCCTCCTCACACTGCTGCTAGGTCCACAGTGTGTCATGGGTCCCTGTACCGCCTCCCATTGCTGCTGTGTCCATTGCCACACTCTGCCATGTGCCACTTTCAGGTCTCCTCACACTCCTGCTGGTTTCCATTTTGTCATAGGTTGCTGGCAGATTACAGGACTCCCATAGGTGCTGCCAGGCCCCAAATCTGCCATGGGCCCCCGTACCACCTCGTCACGCTGCTGCTAGGTCCACAGTGTGTCATGGGTCCCTGTACCGCCTCCCATTGCTGCTGTCTTCATCGCCACACTCTGCCATGGGCCACTTTCATCTCTCCTCACACTCCTGCTGGGTTCCATTTTGTCATAGGTTGCTGGCAGATTACAGGCCTCCCATAGGTGCTGCCAGGCCCCAAATCTGCCATGGGCCCCCGTACCGCCTCGTCACGCTGCTGCTAGGTCCACAGTGTGTCATGGGTCCCTGTACCGCCTCCCATTGCTGCTGTCTCCATCGCCACACTCTGTCATGTGCCACTTTCAGGTCTCCTCACACTCCTGCTGGTTTCCATTTTGTCATAGGTTGCTGGCAGATTACAGGCCTCCCATAGGTGCTGCCAGGCCCCAAATCTGCCATGGGCCCCCGTACCGCCTCGTCACGCTGCTGCTAGGTCCACAGTGTGTCATGGGTCCCTGTACTGCCTCCCATTGCTGCTGTCTCCATCGCCACACTCTGCCATGTGCCACTTTCAGCTCTCCTCACACTCCTGCTGGTTTCCATTTTGTCATAGGTTGCTGGCAGATTACAGGCCTCCCATAGGTGCTGCCAGGCCCCAAATCTGCCATGGGCCCCCGTACCGCCTCGTCACGCTGCTGCTAGGTCCACAGTGTGTCATGGGTCCCTGTACCGCCTCCCATTGCTGCTGTCTCCATCGCCACACTCTGCCATGTGCCACTTTCAGGTCTCCTCACACTCCTGCTGGTTTCCATTTTGTCATAGGTTGCTGGCAGATTACAGGCCTCCCATAGGTGCTGCCAGGCCCCAAATCTGCCATGGGCCCCCGTACCGCCTCCTCACGCTGCTGCTAGGTCCACAGTGTGTCATGGGTCCCTGTACCGCCTCCCATTGCTGCTGTCTCCATCGCCACACTCTGCCATGTGCCACTTTCAGGTCTCCTCACACTCCTGCTGGGTTCCATTTTGTCATAGGTTGCTGGCAGATTACAGGCCTCCCATAGGTGCTGCCAGGCCCCAAATCTGCCATGGGCCCCCGTACCACCTCCTCACGCTGCTGCTAGGTCCACAGTGTGTCATGGGTCCCTGTACCGCCTCCCATTGCTGCTGTCTCCATCGCCACACTCTGCCATGTGCCACTTTCAGGTCTCCTCACACTCCTGCTGGTTTCCATTTTGTCATAGGTTGCTGGCAGATTACAGGCCTCCCATAGGTGCTGCCAGGCCCCAAATCTGCCATGGGCCCCCGTACCGCCTCCTCACGCTGCTGCTAGGTCCACAGTGTGTCATGGGTCCCTGTACCGCCTGCCATTGCTGCTGTGTCCATAGCCACACTCTGCCATGTGCCACTTTCAGGTCTCCTCACACTCCTGCTGGTTTCCATTTTGTCATAGGTTGCTGGCAGATTAAAGGCCTCCCATAGGTGCTGCCAGGCCCCAAATCTGCCATGGGCCCCCGTACCGCCTCGTCACGCTGCTGCTAGGTCCACAGTGTGTCATGGGTCCCTGTACCGCCTCCCATTGCTGCTGTCTCCATCGCCACACTCTGCCATGTGCCACTTTCAGCTCTCCTCACACTCCTGCTGGGTTCCATTTTGTCATAGGTTGCTGGCATATTACAGGCCTCCCATAGGTGCTGCCAGGCCCCAAATCTGCCATGGGCCCCCGTACCGCCTCGTCACGCTGCTGCTAGGTCCACAGTGTGCCATGGGTCCCTGTACCGCCTCCCATTGCTGCTGTCTCCATCGCCACACTCTGTCATGTGCCACTTTCAGGTCTCCTCACACTCCTGCTGGTTTCCATTTTGTCATAGGTTGCTGGCAGATTACAGGCCTCCCATAGGTGCTGCCAGGCCCCAAATCTGCCATGGGCCCCCGTACCGCCTCCTCACGCTGCTGCTAGGTCCACAGTGTGTCATGGGTCCCTGTACCGCCTCCCATTGCTGCTGTCTCCATCGCCACACTCTGCCATGTGCCACTTTCAGGTCTCCTCACACTCCTGCTGGTTTCCATTTTGTCATAGGTTGCTGGCATATTACAGGCCTCCCATAGGTGCTGCCAGGCCCCAAATCTGCCATGGGCCCCCGTACCGCCTCGTCACGCTGCTGCTAGGTCCACAGTGTGTCATGGGTCCCTGTACCGCCTCCCATTGCTGCTGTTTCCATCGCCACACTCTGCCATGTGCCACTTTCAGGTCTCCTCACACTCCTGCTGGTTTCCATTTTGTCATAGGTTGCTGGCAGATTACAGACCTCCCATAGGTGCTGCCAGGCCCCAAATCTGCCATGGGCCCCCGTACCGCCTCCTCACGCTGCTGCTAGGTCCACAGTGTGTCATGGGTCCCTGTACCGCCTCCCATTGCTGCTGTCTCCATCGCCACACTCTGCCATGTGCCACTTTCAGGTCTCCTCACACTCCTGCTGGTTTCCATTTTGTCATAGGTTGCTGGCAGATTACAGGCCTCCCATAGGTGCTGCCAGGCCCCAAATCTGCCATGGGCCCCCGTACCGCCTCGTCACGCTGCTGCTAGGTCCACAGTGTGTCATGGGTCCCTGTACCGCCTCCCATTGCAGCTGTCTCCATCGCCACACTCTGCCATGTGCCACTTTCAGGTCTCCTCACACTCCTGCTGGTTTCCATTTTGTCATAGGTTGCTGGCAGATTACAGGCCTCCCATAGGTGCTGCCAGGCCCCAAATCTGCCATGGGCCCCCGTACCGCCTCCTCACGCTGCTGCTAGGTCCACAGTGTGTCATGGGTCCCTGTACCGCCTCCCATTGCTGCTGTCTCCATCGCCACACTCTGCCATGTGCCACTTTCAGGACTCCTCACACTCCTGCTGGTTTCCATTTTGTCATAGGTTGCTGGCAGATTACAGGCCTCCCATAGGTGCTGCCAGGCCCCAAATCTGCCATGGGCCCCCGTACCGCCTCGTCACGCTGCTGCTAGGTCCACAGTGTGTCATGGGTCCCTGTACCGCCTCCCATTGCTGCTGTCTCCATCGCCACACTCTGCCATGTGCCACTTTCAGCTCTCCTCACACTCCTGCTGGGTTCCATTTTGTCATAGGTTGCTGGCAGATTACAGGCCTCCCATAGGTGCTGCCAGGCCCCAAATCTGCCATGGGCCCCTGTACCGCCTCGTCACGCTGCTGCTAGGTCCACAGTGTGTCATGGGTCCCTGTACCGCCTCCCATTGCTGCTGTCTCCATCGCCACACTCTGCCATGTGCCACTTTCAGGTCTCCTCACACTCCTGCTGGGTTCCATTTTGTCATAGGTTGCTGGCAGATTACAGGCCTCCCATAGGTGCTGCCAGGCCCCAAATCTGCCATGGGCCCCCGTACCGCCTCGTCACGCTGCTGCTAGGTCCACAGTGTGTCATGGGTCCCTGTACCGCCTCCCATTGCTGCTGTCTCCATCGCCACACTCTGTCATGTGCCACTTTCAGGCTCCTCACACTCCTGCTGGTTTCCATTTTGTCATAGGTTGCTGGCAGATTACAGGCCTCCCATAGGTGCTGCCAGGCCCCAAATCTGCCATGGGCCCCCGTACCGCCTCGTCACGCTGCTGCTAGGTCCACAGTGTGTCATGGGTCCCTGTACCGCCTCCCATTGCTGCTGTCTCCATCGCCACACTCTGCCATGTGCCACTTTCAGCTCTCCTCACACTCCTGCTGGTTTCCATTTTGTCATAGGTTGCTGGCAGATTACAGGCCTCCCATAGGTGCTGCCAGGCCCCAAATCTGCCATGGGCCCCCGTACCGCCTCGTCACGCTGCTGCTAGGTCCACGGTGTGTCATGGGTCCCTGTACCGCCTCCCATTGCTGCTGTCTCCATCGCCACACTCTGCCATGTGCCACTTTCAGCTCTCCTCACACTCCTGCTGGGTTCCATTTTGTCATAGGTTGCTGGCAGATTACAGGCCTCCCATAGGTGCTGCCAGGCCCCAAATCTGCCATGGGCCCCCGTACCGCCTCGTCACGCTGCTGCTAGGTCCACAGTGTGTCATGGGTCCCTGTACCGCCTCCCATTGCTGCTGTCTCTATCGCCACACTCTGCCATGTGCCACTTTCAGCTCTCCTCACACTCCTGCTGGTTTCCATTTTGTCATAGGTTGCTGGCAGATTACAGGCCTCCCATAGGTGCTGCCAGGCCCCAAATCTGCCATGGGCCCCCGTACCGCCTCCTCACGCTGCTGCTAGGTCCACAGTGTGTCATGGGTCCCTGTACCTCCTCCCATTGCTGCTGTCTCCTTCGCCACACTCTGCCATGTGCCACTTTCAGCTCTCCTCACACTCCTGCTGGGTTCCATTTTGTCATAGGTTGCTGGCATATTACAGGCCTCCCATAGGTGCTGCCAGGCCCCAAATCTGCCATGGGCCCCCGTACCGCCTCGTCACGCTGCTGCTAGGTCCACAGTGTGTCATGGGTCCCTGTACCGCCTCCCATTGCTGCTTTCTCCATCGCCACACTCTGCCATGTGCCACTTTCAGGTCTCCTCACACTCCTGCTGGTTTCCATTTTGTCATAGGTTGCTGGTAGATTACAGGCCTCCCATAGGTGCTGCCAGGCCCCAAATCTGCCATGGGCCCCCGTACCACCTCGTCACGCTGCTGCTAGGTCCACAGTGTGTCATGGGTCCCTGTACCGCCTCCCATTGCTGCTGTCTCCATCGCCACACTCTGCCATGTGCCACTTTCAGCTCTCCTCACACTCCTGCTGGGTTCCATTTTGTCATAGGTTGCTGGCAGATTAAAGGCCTCCCATAGGTGCTGCCAGGCCCCAAATCTGCCATGGGCCCCCGTACCGCCTCGTCACGCTGCTGCTAGGTCCACAGTGTGTCATGGGTCCCTGTACCGCCTCCCATTGCTGCTGTCTCCATCGCCACACTCTGTCATGTGCCACTTTCAGGTCTCCTCACACTCCTGCTGGTTTCCATTTTGTCATAGGTTGCTGGCAGATTACAGGCCTACCATAGGTGCTGCCAGGCCCCAAATCTGCCATGGGCCCCTGTACCGCCTCCTCACGCTGCTGCTAGGTCCACAGTGTGTCATGGGTCCCTGTACCGCCTCCCATTGCTGCTGTCTCCATCGCCACACTCTGCCATGTGCCACTTTCAGGTCTCCTCACACTCCTGCTGGTTTCCATTTTGTCATAGGTTGCTGGCAGATTACAGGCCTCCCATAGGTGCTGCCAGGCCCCAAATCTGCCATGGGCCCCCGTACCGCCTCCTCACGCTGCTGCTAGGTCCACAGTGTGTCATGGGTCCCTGTACTGCCTCCCATTGCTGCTGTCTCCATCGCCACACTCTGCCATGTGCCACTTTCAGGTCTCCTCACACTCCTGCTGGTTTCCATTTTGTCATAGGTCGCTGGCAGATTACAGGCCTCCCATAGGTGCTGCCAGGCCCCAAATCTGCCATGGGCCCCCGTACCGCCTCGTCACGCTGCTGCTAGGTCCACAGTGTGTCATGGGTCCCTGTACCGCCTCCCATTGCTGCTGTCTCCATCGCCACACTCTGCCATGTGCCACTTTCAGCTCTCCTCACACTCCTGCTGGGTTCCATTTTGTCATAGGGTGCTGTATGGCCTCCCATTGCTGCTGCCTCCACCGCCACTCTGTGGCTCCAAACTCTGGTTTTGGCCCCGTGACTGCCCAAATGAGTGAAGTGTGCGGTGATTCTAAGATCGACGGCACTCATCTGCATGTCATACTGACTGACAGTATTATTTCTCTTCCCCAGCAGACTCCAACGGCATTTAAATTAAAGGTACAGTGTTCTGCACTAATATAAAGGCTCTCTGAAGCCTAGAAACACCCTTTTATGAGTTAAATTCACAGCGAATATATTTGACTCGAATCAAATTTTTTCCACGAATTCGCCGAATCAGTCGAATCGAATTTTTGAATACTTCGCTCATCTCTAGTTATAAACTATGGTATTTTTATTTGAAAATGTATCAATCCTGATGTACTGACTGCTTTTCCCATTTTTTGAGGCCCTAAAATACCAAGACAGTAGAAATACCCCCCAAATTATCCCTTTTTATATTTCAATATTTTTATTTAAAATCTGTAAAAACAGTATACAGAAATATAGAAACATAACCCACCCACATGATGGGTTGAAGCAAAGCAATCGGAATCATGGAATATTTAGACACATAATAATACATCGACCAATAATGTAGTAAACAATAAACCAGAAACCCCAATATGGTATAGTCGATTTTAAGTAGTTATTCCACCAATCAAGTAGGTGTGGGCAGTATCATATAACCAAATAACAAAAATAGAGAAACCGAATATAGAAGAAAAACTTGAAAAAGAGGGTAAAGAAAAAATTGGAAAGGAAGAAAAAGAAAGAAGAAAGGAAAGAAAGAAGGAAAAAGAAAGAAGAAAGAGAGAAAAAAAGAAGGAAAGAAAGAAAGAAAGAGAAAAAGGGCCAGCCTCCATTCAATAATAGAGATATACCTAATCCATGGTCCCATGTGTGCTCAAATTTAGAGTTATTATTGTAAATGATACTAGTAAGTTTATCATTAATCAGACTCTCCTATGGAGGTCTCATCTGGACCCACTCACCCAGACCCAGTGGTCGAAAAGGTGGTGGGGTTGGTATGCTCCTGTCACCGCAGAGCACCTTCCAGGTCCTCCCAACCCCCCCCTCTCTATCTTTCTCCTCCTTCGAGGCCCACTGCATCTGGCTATTCTCTCCAATCTCTCTGAGGATTGCAGTAATCTATCGGCCTCCCTGCCCTGTGTCCCATTTTATTGATTACTTCTCCGCCTGGCTACCCTTCTTTCTCTCTTCCGAGTTACCTACCATCATCCTTGGAGACTTCAACATTTCTATCAACATCAATAACCCGGCTACTTCCCAACTCCTCCACTTAACCTCTTCTTTTGCACTCGCACAGTGTATACAGTCCACCACCCACTCCGACGGGAACACCCTAGACCTTGTCTTCTCTCATCTCTGCACTCCCTACAACCTCACAAACACCCCCTTTCCTCTCTCTGATCACAACCTCATTACCTTCTCCGTCTTCTTGTCCTGAAACACCTATCCCTCCAAACGCCAAACTATCACCAGCCGAAACCTCCGCAACTTGAACCCTGCCCCTTTCCACTCTGCAGCTGACCAACTTTACGACAGTATCCTTCCCCTGTCCTGCCCTGACCTGGCCACTACTGTTTATAACAACTCGCTATCAGCCGCCCCAGACTCGCTAGCACCCCCAACAACACAAAGCATTAGACCCCGACCGCTACAACCCTGGCAGACTGACTATACCAAAAATCTCAAACAACGCAGTCGTACACTGGAGCGGCTATGGCGCAAAACCAGATCCCAACTAGCATTCACCTGATATAAATCTGCCTTCCTAACATACACTTCCTCCCTTCACGCTGCCAAGCAAGCCTACTTTATTACCCTCATTAATACCTTCTCCTGCAGTCCTCGCCGGTTCTTCTCTACTTTTAACTCTCTACTTTCTCTGCCCCCACCCAGTACCTCACTCACCGCCCATGAGATTGCTAACCACTTCAAAAACAAGATCGACGCAATATGTAGGGACATCGCCACTACTCAGACTTCCACCCCACCTAGCATTCCTCACACTAAAACCCCCTCAACACTCCACCTCGCCACCACTGAAGAGGTCACTAAGGTCTTCTCTGAAGCCCGCCTCACCACCTGCCGCCTTGACCCTGTCCCCTTACAACCTACGATTACCCTCTTCCTCCATCCTACGCTCCCTCACTCACATCTATAATCTTTCCCTCTTTTCTGGCACATTCCCCTCCCCTCTGAAGCACGTGCACATCACTTCCATACTTAAAAAACCCTCCCTGGATCCCACCAACCTGAACAACCTTAGATCCATCTCCCTGCTGCCATTTACATCCAAACTCCTAGAGCGCTTAGTCTATAATCACCTAAGTTCCCACCTCACCGACAACAACCTCCTTGATCCCCTCCAGTCTGGCTTCCGCCCCCTACACTCCACCGAAACTGCCCTACTCAAACTCACCAACGACCTGCTAACCGCCAAACCTAATGGCCAATATTCAGTGCTCCTACTCCTCGACCTCTCTGTGGCTTTCGACACGGTTGACCACCCCCTCCTCCTCAAAAAACTACACTCTCTTGGCCTCAGAGACTCCGCCCTCTCCTGGATCTCTTCCTATCCATCACAGCGCTCCTTCAGCATTACCTATAACGATGCCACCTCCTATTCACTCCCCCTCTCTGTTGGGGTCCCTCAAGGTTCTGTCCTCGGGCCCCTTCTCTTCTCCATCTACACCTCCTCCCTTGGCTAATTGATACACTCTCACGGCTTCAACTACCATCTCTACACTGACGACACGCAAATCTATCTCTCTACCCCTCACCTCACCCCTTCAGTCTCCGCCCGAATCACAAGCCTACTGAACGACATATTGGATTGGATGTAACTCCACTTCCTCAAACTAAATCTTTCCAAAACTGAGCTCCTAGTTTTCCTCCCATGCCCGCGCCCCCCCCCCCCCCCCGACTTCTCCATCAAGACCAACAACACCACCATCAGTCCCTCCCCTCATGCCAGAGTACTAGGTGTAATCCTAGACTCCAATCTGTCCTTCCAGCCCCAGGTCCAATGGCTGACAAACTCATGTAGACTTCACCTCCACAACATCTCCAAAATACGTCCGTTCCTAACCTCGGAAACCACTAAGCAACTCATTCACTCCCTTATTATATCATGACTTGGCTACTGTAACTCCCTCCTCACCGGCCTACCTCATCACAGGCTATCCTCGCTTCAGTCTATCTCGAATGCTGCGGCCAGACTCATCCACTTTACTAACCGCTCCGTATCCGCCACCCCCCCTCTGCCAATCCCTCCACTGGCTTCCAATTGCCCAACTGATAAAATTCAAAATGCTAACATTGGCATATAAAGCTGTTCATAATACTGCCCCAAACTACATTACCGATCTGGTATCCAAATACCACCCAAAATGTACTCTCCGCTCCTCACAAGACCTCCTACTCTCTAGTTCCCTGGTCCCCTCCTCCCATGCCCGTCTCCAGGACTTCTCCAGGGCTTCCCTCATCCTCTGGAACTCCCTACCCCAATCCATCAGACTATCACCTACTCTCCTCACCTTTAGGCGCACTCTGAAAACCTCTCTGTTCAGGGAAGCCTACCCCGCCCTCAGCTAATTACTGAACTCCTCCACTCTTCCTACCACTCCATCCCCCACAGCTATTTCCTCCTGTACCACTCTCCCCTCCCTCCTAGATTGTAAGCTGCAAGGAGCATGGCCCTCAAACTCCTCGTGTATTGAATCGTATTGTTACTCTACTGTCTCATGTACTGTCTCCCATTATAATGTACAGCGCTGAGCAAACTGTTGGTGCTATATAAATCCTGTATAATAATAATAATATCCACATTATACTTTGAATATACATGTCTACGTAAGATTTTGCCTTCCTCCCACCATCCAAGCTGTTGCATTTATGTATCTGTGCTTCTCTCCCCACCTCTATAAGGGCACCATTCCTGTTGTCGCTAATACTCTTGTACACATGTTGACCTATGGGCGTAGGAATGCCCTATGTCTATGTCTCTCATGCCTTGTTAAACTAATAAAATATTTGAACAAGAAGCTGGGCAAACTTACAGCTCTGTCTAGAAGGGGACTGAAGCACGGCGGCTCGGGAACGATACAATATCTGATCTAATGCTAGGTTAGAATCAACAGCCAAAATAACATCGCCCTCAAACTCTGAGGCCAAGGAGCTTAATATGGAATGAAGAAATAACAGTCCATGGGCTGGTCTAGGTCTCTGGATTCAAGTTGGTGTGAGAATAACCTGTTGCCTGGCTATGCAGAGAGAGGCTTAGGGATGTCCACAACATAGTGACCCTCACGAGGGTAGCGCTACATGCTAAAGAAAGACAACTAAATATATTTGTTAAGGAATTATGATCATCAATGAATACATCCTTTTAAAAAACAATGCTTTGAAGGTTTCTAAAGAATATACTGTACATTAAAATGTATATTTATAAATAATATAAATACATATAAATAGTTAAAAAAATTAATAAATACATACATTTTTTGTGTCTATGGATAGTTTTTAAATTTTGTGTCTATGGATAGTTAGATTAACTCTCTGCAGGGCAAGGCATATGGGAGAGTTATTGTTTAATCTAATAATAATCAAATAATTATAACCACCAAAACAACAACAACAACAACTTCAATGGCAACATTAGTTAATCATTCCTTGGAGGATTCTAATTAGCTTTAGATCCCCTGTTTGTGTTATAACCAGGGGTTTAAATAGAAGCTAATCACAGCGTAGTTTATTCGCCACCAAGAAAAATTGAAGGAAAAGCCATGCTACACATATGTAGCCAATTACTAAACAACATTTAAAACAATCGTGCAAAATTCAGTTTGTTTCATTCATTTTTGAAGAAGATCAAAATATTAACATTTCAATTCTTGCCAAAAGTTTTCTTTTATTATTTGTCATGGAAAATAATGTCACTGACCTATGGAAGGTAAGTTTGATATATTGATTATTTTGTTAAAATGTTTATTCTGAACTAAAAAAAATAGTAAAAAAAAACAATTTGACATTTAAAATAGATTTTGTGCTAGGTAAATATGAAATTACAGTTTTTGTTTTTCCTTTCTTTTCTTTTCTTTTTTTAATGCAATTAAAAAAAAATAACAAAAGTCATGCAATGCAAAAACATAAAACAAAAGATAAAACAAGAAACTATATGTACCTAAAATAATGTTGACAGTGTAGGGCAGAAAATGTAAAGCATGAGACAATTTTGATTAAAAAAGAACAATTCTCTTCTCGTTACATATATTGCAAAAACATTTTAAGAAACTGTAATAAATGGCATATTTTGTTAAATGTATTATATTATACTATACTTAACCCCTTGGTGACTGAGGATAAAACACATTTTAATGCCTGAACGCAAATTTGGAATTTTGACACATTTATCACAACTACTTGGTGTATCCAAGTTGATTGTACCTTGTTTTTTTTTTTTCAGAACAAATGGTAAAATATAAAATCAGAAATAATGTCGCGCTCCACTACCAATTGCAAAAAATGTGAATAAATAAATATTAAATAAATATTAGTCCAGCATCAAAAGAATATATATCAATATCACTGCAATTATATTACTGCTGCAAACATGTCCTTATTAAGTCTGTGACTTTGACACTTCTAGTGCTGTGATAGGAGATAATAACCGTGCAGTCCACCAATCATAAAAAAATATTATGCACCTTCCCCGGTTGTGTCCCTTTAATTGCACTTAGTTGTAAATGGATAGGATTATCCCTCTTTTCCTGGGATGGATGGATGGATGGATGTAGTGTTCCCTCTTCCCAGCAGAGGGTCTCCTTGCTTCCTTATGGATTTTTCTCCATAGGTGTTATGACCATGAAATGTAATAAAAGAATATAGTGCCTTATCTTCTTCAAAATGTAATTTATTAAATAAAGTATTGCACTCACATGTATGACAAGTTAAAAATGCTTTAAAATGTTGAAATTTGAATCCACAGTAAAGTTTTCCAATATTGCTGAATACTTGCTGTATGTTGCTTTAAGCGTCATGACGTCACACATGCAAAATTGTACAGAGGATAAGGCACTATATTCTTTTATTACATTTCATGGCCATTATACCCGTGGAGAAAAATCCATAAGGCAGCAAGGAGACCCCCTAGTGGGAAGAGAGAACACTCCATCCATCCATCCATCCATCCCAGGGAAATAGGGATAATCCTATCCATTTACCACTAAGTCCAATTAAAGGGACGCAAGCTTTTTATGACCTCACTAAACGGTTTGGTCATATACACCAGGTGAGAGCACAACCGGGGAAGGTGCATAATATTTTTTATGATTGGTGGACTGCACGGTTATTATCTCCTATCACAGCACTAGAAGTGTCAAAGTCACAGACTTAATAAGGACATGTTTGCAGCAGTAATATAGTCGCAGTGATATTGATATTTATATATTCTTTTGATGTTGGACTTTTAGTGGTATTTGATCACCTGTGCACTTTTTATTTTTCGCACTATAAACAAAAAATGACCGAAAATTGTGAAAGAAAAACTATATTTTTTACTTTCAGCTATAAAAATATATAGTAAACTCAAAGATAGTTATGGTATAGATACTGCAATTTACGCCATTTTTTGCTATATAGCGCAGCACTAGTTTAACTGGTAATTGCGCGGTCATGCAATATGGTACATAAATGAAATGTATGTCCTTTTTTTTTCTCACAAATAGAGCTTTCTTTTGATGGTATTTGATCACTTTTGCGATTTTTATTTTTGGCGCTATAAACAAAATTTTCTGAAAAAAAAAATTGTTTTGAAAAAAAGTATATTTTCTCATTTCTCTCATAAAAAATATCCAAAAACTAAAATTTCATCATAAATGTAAGCCAAAATGTATTCTGCTACATGTTTTTGGTTAAAAAAAATCCTAAAAAGTGTATATTTATTGCTTTGTGTGAAAGTTATAGCGTTTACAAACTATGGTATAGATAATGGCATTTACACAGCTTTTACTTTCTGACTGCCCATTTCTTGAGGTGCTAAAATACCAGGACAGTACAAACACCCCCTATTGACCCCTTTTCAGAAAGTAGACACCCTAAGCTATCTGCTGAGAGGCATATTGAGTCCATGGAAGATTTATTTTTTTGAGAACGCCCGATGGGAGGGGCGAAACGCGTTGACGCATTTCCGGTCTTTACCCCATACGTCTGACGTCACTTCCGGTGAGTGGAACGCACGCCGAGCGGTGCGTTCCAGCGGCCATCTTTTGGGATCTGTGCATGTTCGTTCTCTGTGGAGCTTCTGCTGTATCCTGGAGCTGTGATGTGAGATTCCTGAGGAGGTTGTCTGACAGTCATTGTCCATCTGGAAGAAGCTTGTTCTAATAAATATGCCTTTTTAAAGTGATTTAAATGTGAGTAGCCTTAATCCTTGATTTTATTTAAAAACGGTAATTTGCAATATCACACTATCTGAGATTTTCTCTCCCCGGTTGTATGGTGGAGCCTATACTGATGGTGAGGATTCCTATAGAGTGGATACGAAAGAGGGTTTAGGATCCCATAAAAATTCCTAAAAGGCGTTTCATTCACCTAAATCTGGTGAGTGTATTTGATGTTGGTTTGCATGGGTGGAAGGTGGAAGTTTCTTTGCATTTGAAGAATTTTTGATCTTTTTGCACGAACTTTTTGTGATTCACGAACTTTTGTTGTCTATTATCATGATGGACTTTCACTACTAATATAATTTTTATTATATAATATGCACTTTATATATTGATTTGATTTAGAGGTGTATGTTTGCGCTGTTTATTTATATTTAGACACCCTAAGCTATCTGCTGAGAGACATATTGAGGTAATGGAAGATTTTTTTTTTCCACAAGTTTCTGGAAAATGATAAAATATTTTTTTTACACAAAGTTGTAATTTAAATGATATATTTCTCGCACAAGCCATGGGTATATGTGGAATTACACCCCAAAATACATTCTGCTACTTCTACCGAGTATGGGGATACCACACGTGTGAGACTTTTTGGGAGCCTAGCCACATACAGTAGCCTGAAATCCAATGACCACTTTGAAAGCCTGAAGGTGCGTAACTTCCTCATTTCACTTCCTCATTACCTATCACAATTTTGAAGGCCCTGAAATTCCAGGATAGCACCCCCCCAAATGACCCCTTTTTGGAAAGTAGATACCTCAAGGAATTTAAAAAAAGGCATGGTGAGTATTGTGCAGATCTCATTTTTTTCTCACAAGGCTTTGAAATATGAAAAAAGAAAAAAATATGTTTTTGTTTTTTTCCCTTCATTTTTCAAAAACTTGTAACAAACGAGATCTGCAAAATACTCACCATGCTTCTGATCAAATTCCTTGGGGTGTCTACTTTCCAAAAAGTGGTCGTTTGGGGGGGTTTGGTGCTATCCTGGCATATCAGGGCCTCTAAATCTGTGATAGGTAGTCAGGAAGTGTAATGAGGAAATAAAGCCCCTTTAAAAGCCTGAAGGTGCTTATTGGATTTTGGGGTCCTATACTTGGTGTCAGAGCCTGGGTCCGAACCTGGGCTTTCTGCGGTGAATGGCAATGTTTCTTCTTGTTGAGCCACCTGGAATGCTGGACAGCTCCCTTGACAATTATTTGGATGATCCTACCTTCACCTTGTTTATCATGAACCTTGAACCCCTTGCCCCTCCCATGAACTTCCTGATATAACCATGTCTCTGCACTTCCTGTTTGCCAGATTATTGTGCTCTCCAGCCAGTATCGTGCTCCTTATCGTCTGTTATTATCCATGTTTTGCTATCACTCGTTATTCACCCTTGGCTTGTTCTTGACTACGCTTCTGCATGATCCCAACCTGCTACTGTTCGTTGCCGACCTTGGCTTGTTTACTGACCACACTTCTGTTTGATCCTCACCTGTTTATAAGCTACTGGACCTCCGCTTGCTCACCTCCCGGTGGGGTGATCCTGAGGACCGCGACCTGGTGCTAACACGCAGCCAAATCCATCTCCACCATTAGAAGCTCTGGTGATCACCAGTTGGTACTTAGACTCCGCACCTCGGGTGATCCCACCATTCCACCGCGGTGACCTGCCTGTGTAGATATCCTGCTGGTTTCAGGTAAGCCTTTCCACTGATATAGCAACTAGTCTTTGAGCCTGACCCCTGATTGCGACACTTGGCTAGACTGCCAAAACGTCTCTCACATGTGGTACCCTCATACTCGGGAGAAGTAGTAGAATTTGTTTTGGGGAGTAATTCCACATATACCCATGGCATGTGTGAGCAATAAATCATTTAAGTGAAAATTTTGTGTTTAAAAAAAAAAAATTTGTCATTTTCCAAAAACTTGTGGTAAAAAATACATTCTTCTATTGATTCAACATGCCTCTCAGCAAATAGTTTGGGGTGTCTACTTTCCAAAAAGGGGTTATTTTGGGGGGTGGGGGCATTTTATGCCCAGCATTAGAAGTTTATGCCACACATCACTCAGTCTTCAAACCACCTGAAGACCAAGCCTTTTCTGACACTTTTTTTGTTCACATGAAAAAAAACAGTATTTTTTGCTAGAAAATTATTTTAAATCCCAAACATTATTATATATTTTTTGAACCAAACAACCTAGTGAATAAAATGGTGGGTGTTGCAATTTTTTATCTCACATAATACTCGTGCAGCAATTTTTCAAAAGCAATTAAAAAAAAAAGAAGCTTTTTTTACTTTTAATGCACAAAAAACACAAAATATTGGCCAATTATTTGGTAAAATATAAAATATTATGGTAGGCCGAGTACATAGATACCAAACATGACGTTTTAAAACTGCGTATGCCCCGTGCAATGGAGACAAACTGCATATGTTTTAATATCCATAGGCAACATTTTAAAAGCCTTTACAAGCTACCATTTTAGATTTACAGAGGAGGTCTAGTGTTAGAATTACTGCCCTTGATCTGACGTTCGTGGCGATACCTCACATGCATGGTGCAACCGCTGTTTTCATATTGGCACAGGGTCAACACTCATGAACGCAGGTGCGCTTGTGCAAGGGGGGGCAAGGGTACTTTTTTTTTTTTTTTTAATAATTTTTACACTGTCCCCTTCCTTTTTTCTTATCACTTTTAATGCTATCACAGGGAAAGTAAATATCCCCTATAACTGCTATGGGCATTGTCATATATTCTTTTTTGAGAAATCTGAGTTCTATCAGACTCTAGATATCTCCTCTGCCCTTACATTATCTAATTAAACCAAGATCGGTGTGATCAGATGCTTTCACAATGTACAAATGGTGCTGTTTATATCCTGTGAAACTGAAGTGATGAAATGCTCGTAGCTTCCGATTTCTTAGGCTATAGACATGATTGGCACCACTCTGGTCTCCAATCAGCCCTATGGTCAGCTGGCAGAAACACCGGCTGCATTCTCAGGTTCCTATGATGGCACGGGACTGCCCGAGAAGGCCTTGGAAGGCAGCGGGGGGAGGGGGGGCATTGTCTCCGGCTGCTTGTAATTAGCCACTAGGATTGCTTTTACATGAAAGCCTATTGCCAGCTGAAAAAAATGATACCATTCAAAGTCCAGTGATGTACCAGTACATCGCTGGTCCTTGTTGGGTATATTTGCTATGTTATTTTTTTTTTTTTTTAGTATGCAGCCTGTGGACTGAATGAAAAAAGTGAAGAAATTTCTGCCAGAAAAAGTGTGTGGTATGCCCACCATTAGAATATACCACCCTGCACCCACCCACTTCTAATGGTGGGCACACATTAGGCAACACGGTGTCACATGCGCCAGTTCCAAGATGTCTAAATATTGGCACGCTTGAATAAAAATTGTCCACGTATAAGTGGTACCCCATATGGAAAAAGGATGACACCAAGTCCCAAACTATCTTGCCACTACTTCCCGTGTTGTCTGGGCATCCGTGGGGCTGCACGTGATTATCTTTTCCCTCGTAAATCCAAAACATAAGTATAGCCTGTTGTCCTCTCACAGGTCTTCTACATCTTGACCCCATATCTGGCACACTTTCAGGGGAGAAATTGTTTGAATGCAAGGCAGCCAGAAAAATTAATGAGGGACTCATCAATGCAGATGTTTTGCTGGGGAGTACAGACATCTGTAAATTTTTGGTTAAGGAGATTTGCGAGGGGCTGAATTTTGTGGAGCCGGTCAAATTTAGGGTCACCCCGAGGACAACAGGGTGTATTGTCGTTGAAATGCATAAAACACATTATACTCTCATATCAATGCCTAGGCATGGCAGCAGAGAACACGGGCATATGATGAATCGGGTCTGTGGACCAATACTACCGCAATTCATTTTTTTTAGTAATGCCCATGTTGAGGGTTAGGTCCAAAAAAATTTTTAATTCGGAAACCGTAATGAGCTTCCATGCGAATGGTCTGGCAAGGTTTGAATTTGGGTTGGCGGCGATAAACTGTTGTGCATATAAATTGCTTTGATCCACAATTAATGCATACAGATCTTCCGTGAAAAAACAGCTCCAAATAATCAAGGGGGTTAGTTAAATTTGCTATTTCCACCTGAATTCCGGGTTGGGCAGTGAATGGGGGAAGTACGGGTGCTGCAGAATTTGTGGGCTGCCAATCGGGATTTGCAAGCACATCTGGAAGGATACTAGGGGCTCTATGGGCCTGTGTGCGAATTCTTGGTGGTTGCGGGACAATACTTGTGCTTCCTAGTGCACCAGCTTGTACTGCACTTATGAGACTCGCCACATCATCAAGTGATACTGCAGTGCTGGTATTATTATTATTATACAGGATTTATATAGCGCCAACAGTTTGCTCAGCGCTTTACAATATAACGGGAGACAATACAGCAACAATACAGTTCAATACAAGAGGGTAAGGAGGACCCTGCTCCTTGGAGCTTACAATCTAAGAGATATCTGAGACCAAGATGTACTAGGCCGCTGGTGCTCGCCAGTTCACCAAAAGGTAACGCGACACTAGTACTGGCACCCTGCTGCATATGAGAGTCATCAAAATTAACCGGCAAGTGCTAACAGAGATCAGGCCTGATTCTGCGAACACTGCAGTTTTGTGTGCAATGTATCAAGTAACAGTGACCTACTGACACTGCACTTGCTGGGGGAGAAGGGGGGGGTAAGCGTAGGGGCTAAACGCAAGTGCCAGGGCTGATCCCAATAACACTGCATTTTTGGGGACATTATACTAATGTGAATGCTGGTATAGTGCTGATCTGATCAAAGATATTGATCCGTTCAGACACTATACTAGCAATGGAGGTTTATTGTCTATGAGCGTCTTCCTGGCAATCAAAAGGTTAAATGTGATGACTGGTGTACTGATGGGCAATCTGATGCTATCTGGGAGGGGTGTGAAAACCACGGGAGCGCAAATTGTGTGTGTGTGTGTGTGTGTGTGTGTGTGTGTATGTACAGTGGGGCAAAAGTATTTATTTAATCAACCACCAATTGTGCAAGTTCTCCCACTTAAAAAGATGAGAGAGGCCTGTAATTGGCATCATAGGTAGACCTCAACTATGAGAGACAAAACGAGAAAAAAAATCCAGACAATCACATTGGCTGATTTGTAAAGAATTTATTTGCGAATTATGGTGGAAAATAAGTATTTGGTCACCTACAAACAAGCAAGATTTCTGGCTCTCACAGACCTGTACCTTCTTCTTTAAGAGGCTCCTCTGTGCTGCACTCATTACCTGTATCAATGGCACCTGTTTGAACTTGTTATCAGTATAAAAGACACCTGTCCACAACCTCAATCAGTCACACTCCAAACTCCACTACGGTGAAGACCAGAGAGCTGTCGAAGGACACCAGAAACAAACTTGTAGATCTGCACCAGGCTGGGAAGACTGAATCTGCAATAGGCAAGCAGCTTGGTGTGAACAAATCAACTGTGGGAGCAATAATTAGAAAATGGAAGACATACAAGACCACTGATAATCTCCCTCGATCTGGGGCTCCACGCAAGATCTCACCCCGTGAGGTCAAAATGATCACAAGAACGGTGAGCAAAAATCCCAGGACCACACGGGGGGACCTAGTGAATGACCTGCAGAGAGCTGGGACCAACGTAACAAAGGCTACCATCAGTAACACACTACGCCGCTAGGGACTCAGATCCTGCAGTGCCAGACGTGTCCCCCTGCTTAAGCCAGTACATGTCTGGGCCCGTCTGAAGTTTGCTAGAGAGCTTTTGGATGATCCAGAAGAGGATTGGGAGAATGTCATATGGTCAGATAAAACCAAAATAGAACTGTTTGGCAGAAACACAACTCGTCGTGTTTGGAGGAGAGAGAATGCTGAGTTACATCCAAAGAACACCATACCTACTGTGAAGCATGGGGGTGGCAACATCATGCTTTGGGGCTGTTTCTCCGCAAAGGGACCAGGACGACTGATCCATGTACATTACAGAATGAATGGGGCCATGTATCGTGAGATTTTTAGTGCAAACCTCCTTCCATCAGCAAGGGCATTGGAGATGAAACATGGCTGGGTCTTCCAACATGACAATGATCCCAAACATACCGCCCGGGCAACGAAGGAGTGGCTTCGTAAGAAGCATTTCAAGGTCCTGGAGTGGCCTAGCCAGTCTCCAGATCTCAACCCCATAGAAAACCTTTGGAGGGAGTTGAAAGTCCATGTTTCCCAGCGACAGCCCCAAAACATCACTGCTCTAGAGGAGATCTGCATGGAGGATGGGCCAACATACCAGCAACAGTGTGTGCCAACCTTGTGAAGACTTACAGGAAACGTTTGACCTCTGTCATTGCCAACAAAGGATATATAACAAAGTATTGAGATGAACTTTTGATATTGACCAAATACTTATTTGCCACCATAATTTGCAAATAAATTCTTTCCAAATCAGCCAATGTGATTGTCTGGATTTGTTTTCTCAATTTGTCTCTCATAGTTGAGGTCTATCTATGATGCCAATTACAGGCCTCTCTCATCTTTTTAAGTGGGAGAACTTGCACAATTGGTGGCTGACTAAATACTTTTATGCCCCACTGTATGTATGTGTGTGTGTGTGTGTGTATGTATATATATATATATATATATATATATATATATATATATGTATGTATGTGTGATTTTGTGCACCTGTGCCTCCCTGTAGCAGTATTTCTGCTATAAGGCGGCCAGGAAGCGGTTACAGAAGCAGTTTGTGTTATGGCACTCCATCACTTTAACTGACAATTGCGTGGCCATGCAACGCTGCACCCAAATGAAATTTTATATCCTTTTTTTCCCCATGAATTGGGTTTTCTTTAGGTGGTATTTGATCGCCTGTGCGGTTTTTATTTTTTGCGCTATAAAAAAAAACCAACAATTTTGAGAAAAAAAAAATATTTTGGACTTTTTTCTATAAAACATGTCCAGTAAAAAAAATTAAAAATCAAGTTTCGGCATACATTTAGGCCAAAATGTATTCTGCGACATGTCTTTGCTAAAAACAATCCCAATACCTGTAAATTAATTGGTTTACGTGAAAGTTATAGTGTTTACAAATGGTGGTATAGATACTGGATTTATTTTTGTATATTTATAAGATAATAAATCAGATCAAGTGTCTTGATTTAAAATTCACGGAGGACCAGTCAGTAAAATTTTCTTCTGGCAGAGGTATCATGTTTGCACTATAACGCATCACAGTCCGCTTTTACATCACAGCTCCCCCTTTTACATCACAGCTCCCCCTTTTACATCACAGCTCCCCCTGTACATCACAGCTCCCCCTGTACATCACAGCTCCCCCTGTACATCACAGCTCCCCCTGTACATCACAGCTCAGTGTCTTTAACCTATCCTTCCCCTCATAGCCTCCTTTACATCACAACCCTCCTTAACATCACAGTCCCTTCTTTACATCAGAGACCACAATCTCCTATTACTTTTACATCACAGACCCCCTTCATATCACAGCCTCACCCCCTTTAAAGTAGTACTACACAGTCCTCAGCTGCTCCCCTTCACATCACTGTGCCCCTTCATATAACAGTATACCTTTTACATTGTATTCTCCTTCACATCACAGTGCCCCATTACTTTGCCATACCCTTTATAACACAGCACCCCTTTATAACACAGCACCCCTTTATAACACAGCACCTCTCACATCAGAGTGCCCATTTATATTACAGTGCCCCTTTCAATACAAGCCTCTCCAGCCTCACAGTTCTACCTTCAGCAGGGCAGAGGCAGTTATCTGCTTGGGATGTCCTCTCCTGGGTCTCCCACCTATCATCCTCACAGCAGGGCAGGGGGCGAGCGGTGCTGCAGATCTGGATGGAGGACAGGAGCTACACAACTCATTATATAGGCAATCAGGTGATTACCGCTTGTTCGTTTGAAAAGACTCTCCCTCTCTGTGCAGATCTGCAGCACCTCCCACCCCCTGCCCTACTGTAAGGATTAAATCAGAGGCCATTCGGGGGACCCAGGAGAAGACACCCAGCTGCTAAGTGGCCCAGACAGAACTGTCACTTGGTCTGGGTCTGGACCACGGTCCGCCATTTATTGATCCCTGAATTAGATATTTTGTACCATTTGCTAGTTTTCACTGAGAGGCGCCTGCTGCATCTGCTGGTACCCAGCCACTGAGCCCACACATCTATATTTTAGATTAAGATATCCATCCAGGAGGATTTAGCACTGTCCATACTGTAACTCTGGCAACCAATGTTGAAGCCCTAATGGAGGATGCTTTGTCCCAAAACGTGTTTGTTACTGGTTTGTTACTGGTTATTGCGCTGATGCTATTTGAGCAATAAAATAATATAATGAATTAATTGTTTTTATTTTCTATGATCTAGGTCAATGATGATTTCTTGCAATCAGTTTCTTCCAATGCAACTTTTACCCATTTGACAGAATTCATCCTTTTCGGATTCCCGAGCCTCAAGAATTTCAACAATTTACTTTCTTGTGCATTGTTTTGTATCTACCTCTTCACCCTCTCTGGCAATGGCTTTATCTTCTTCTTGGTCATCTTTGACCGGCATCTCCATACCCCAATGTATTTCTTTGTCTGCAATTTGTCCTTTATAGACATGACTTACACTTCAGTAACCGTCCCGAAGATGTTGGCCAAGTTCCTGATGAACCTGGATACCATTTCCTTCACCGCCTGCTTTGTACAGATGTATTTATTTCTGTCTTTGGGAGCAACAGAGTGTATTCTCCTGGCCGTAATGGCCTATGATCGCTACATAGCTATATGCTCACCCTTACACTACCAAACCATCATGACAAGACAACTTTACATAATACTGTCAATGGCAGCCTGGTGTGGAGGCTTTGCTGCTCCAATCACAGTCACCTTTCTTGCCTTAAATGTACCTTATTGTGGTTCCAACATACTCTACAATTACTACTGTGATAATGCTCCGCTGCTCAATTTGGCTTGTGCCGACCTATCCCTCAATTTAGCAGTTGGGTCTTTCTGTGGCGCCGTTGTCATTTTGTCAAGCTTTTCTGTAATTCTTATATCTTACACAAAGATTATTTTAACAATCTTCAGGATCAGTTCCAAAGGAGGCCGGAAGAAAACCTTTTCTACCTGCGCCTCTCACTTTACAGTTGTCAGTATATATTTCTTGCCGATTATGTTTGTGTACATTCGTCCAACAGGCCTCTACTCATCTGATGTGGACTCTTTGGTGTCCATGTTATATACAGTATTAACTCCCATGATGAATCCCATAATATACAGCATGAGAAACAAAGACATTAAAATTGCTTTCCAGAGGAAAATAGGCTTCATCTGTACCAGAAGTAGTTTGGCCACAGAATAGAACGCATGTGATTAATGAATTTTAATTTAAGCCAAAATGTATTCTACTAAATTTCTTTGGTAAAAAAAATCCCAAAAAGTGTATATTGATTGCTTTGTGTGAAAGTTATAGCGCCTACAAACTATGGTATAGATTCTGCAATTTACACAGCTTTTACTTTCTGACTGCCTATCACATTTCTTGAGGTGCTAAAATACCAGGATAGTACAAACACCCCCAAATGACCTCTTTTCAGAAAGTAGACACCCTAAGCTATCTGCTGAGAAACATATTGAGTCCATGGAAGTTTTTGGAAAATGACAAAAACATTTTTTTTTCACAAAGTTGTCACTTAAATGATATATTGCTCACACAAGCCATTGTTATATGTGGAATTACACCCCAAACTACATTCTGCTACTTCTACTGAGTATGGGGATACCACATGTGTGAGACTTTTTGGGAGCCTATCCACAGACAGGAGCTTGAATTCCAATGACCCCTTTGAAAGCCTGAAGGTGCGTAACTTCCTCATTTCACTTCCTCACTACCTATCACCGTTTTGGAGGCCCTGAAATGCCAGGAGAGCACAAAACCCCCCAAAATGACTCCTTTTTGTAACGTAGACAAGGAATTTGATAGGAAGCATGGTGAGGATTTTGCAGATCTCGTTTGTTACCACAAGTTTTTGGAAAATGAAGGGGTCATTTGTGAAGGGGGTGTGGGTTGGTTCTACCCTTGAATTTCAGGACCTCTAAAACTGTGATAGGTAGTGTAATGAAGAAATAAAGCCCTTTAAAAGCCCGAAGGTGCTTATTGGATTTTGGTGTCCTGTACTTGGCTCGACTGCCAAAATATGTCTCACATGTGGTACCCCAATACACCTCAGGAGTAGCAGAATGTATTTTGGGGAGCAATTCCACATATACCCATAGTATGTGAGCAATAAATCATTTAAGTGACTATTTTGTGTAAAAAAAACAAAAATTTTTTCATTTTCCAAAAACTTGTGGTAAAAAAATAAATTATTCTATTGACTCAACATGCCTCTCAGCAAATAGTTTGGGGTGTTTACTTTCCAAAAAGGGATCATTTTGAGGGGTGGGGGCATTAGATGTTTATGCCACACCTCACTCACTCTTCCAACCAAGCCGTTTCTGACACTTTTTGTTCACATGAAAAAAATCAGTATTTTTTTGCTAGGAAATTACTTTGAACCCCCAAACATTATATATTTTTAAAGCAGACACCCTAGTGAATAAAATGATGGGGGGTGCTGCTATATATTATGTCACATAGTACTCGTGCAACGATTTTTCAAACACATTTTTTTTTTAAATACACTTTGTTTACATTTTAATGCACAAAGACACAATATATTGGCCAATTATTTGATAAAATATAAGAGATGATGGTATGCTGAGTAAATAGATACTAAACCTGACATGCTTAAAATCTGCGCATGCCCTGTGCAATGGCGACAAATGGCATTTTGACTATCCATAGGCAATGCTTTAAAAGCCTTTACAAGCTATCATTTAGATTTTTTTTTTTTTTGAGAAAAATTTTATTAGGTTTTAACAAATTACAAACACATAGAAATAATGAGACAGTTATGGTACCCATGTGATATCAATTCTAGCGGGGTATAGTATTGTGGCAAATAAACAGAACACAACCCTAGAGCGGTGATAGCCGTTAGGAATGGGCGTTATTACAATACTAAGGTATACTAGTCGTGGTGATGAACAGTTAGGAAAAGCAGTCTGAGGAGGTGTGAAGGAAGAGGTTTGTACGTAGAGAAAATGATAGCATCCAGTAGGGATTATGCAATCCGACTATGAGCTGACGATTGTGTAATTTGCCTGTAACTGATGTTAAATAATGTAGATGTACATAGACGTCCACAGTATACCGCCCATACTGTGTCCAAAACACAGTACAGGAGAGAACATCTTAGGAATCGGGTGGCGGGAATAAATGACAGTGGAAAAAGGGACGGGAGAAGAAAAAAGAGAAAATAAATGAGTAGGAAAGAGGGGGGGTGGGGAGTTTGTGAATAATCAAAGAAGTCAGTGTGAATGTGAAATATAGAAACGATAAGATAGTATGGCCCCAAATCAGTAAACACACAGGAATGGAGAAGATTATATTCGAAGGTGTAGAGGTAGTAAAGAAAAATAGGAGACCAAAAGACCGAGATATGGAAGAAGCAACGAGATACAGGTCAGTGATCCGTATTTAGAAAGTGGCAAAGAGAAATTGGAGAATAATGATGATGAAATAAATAATTATAGATTGTATATGTATTATATATGTGTTAGTACAGGTTCCACCATGGGTGATGTAATGTGATGTGAAGGAAATGTCATCTTCCATCCGGCTAATGAGGGTCTATTGTGTAAGAATAGTGTCAAGTTTGTAAAGGATCATAGATCGAGAAAATAATTATGGAGTCGAAGTATAGCAGAACGTGAAAACTAGAGACAATCAAGAGCAATTAGACAAATAACCAATTCACACGGCCGATTAACAGATAAAGTTATATCGAGTCTGTATCTGGGTAAAGAAGGCCTGCTCCTGTATGGATAGGGAGCCTGTAATATATGAGTTCCATTTTCTAAAGTAATGGGATTCCTTTGATGTAGTCGGAGAGGTGATTATGTAAAGCCTGTCCAGGTGTAAGAGAGAGTTGAGTTCTTGTTTGACCCCCGTCATGGTTGGGGGGGAGTTGGATACCCATTGACGGAGAATGAGACGTCTTGCAATTAATAGACAGGTTGATATCCAGGATTTGTTGTCTCTGAAGGATAATGTTTGTGAAGAGAAGAGACCAATGATGGGCTGTTCCATAAATCCGAAGAGCAACGGCAGCGGGTGGATGGGTAGTCGGAAAGCTGTGATGACGGATATGAAATTAACCACTTGCTGCCAGAATGCCGAAATAGTAGGACAGGTCCAAAATCTGTGTTGTAGGGATGGTTTTTGAAATCCACACAGAGGGCAGGTAGACAGAGCCGGGTTTGTTTTGGAGTAGAGACATGGTATGTAGGCACGATGTAAAATCTTGAGCTGTTGTTCACGCCAGAACTCATTGCTATTAAAAGGCACAAGTGGATTGGAAACCTGACAATAATTGGTCAGCTGTGATTGCATTATTGAAGTCTTTGACCCAGGATTTCACTGTATTGAATGTTTCTAAAATTTTGGCAAAAAGAAGATTCAGCGGACTATATATGGTTGAGATGTTGTATTTGCGAGAGTTCGCTAAGACGTCAATGAATGTCGATTGAAATATGGTAGATTTAGTGGGAGCCATGGAGTTGACAAAGTTCCTTACTTGTAGTATGTAGAAGAAATGATGTGTCGGAAGTCCATAGTTTTGTAGAATACTATTAAGAGGTCTCGGGGAACCCGTAGAGATGTCATATAATTGTTGTACCAAAGTTAGTAGTTGAGATTGCCAAGTATCATATGCATTGTGAGATTGAGGGGGAGGAAAAGAGGAGTTATGGTGAATAGGAAGGAAGCGTGAAAGCCACGGGGAGACCCCCAATTTGCGCCTGACCTCCCTCCATGTAATAAGGGTGTCGCAGATGAGTGGGTCATGTTTTAAGTGGGGCGGCAGAGAATTAACATTGGAGTGCAACAGGGCTGAGAGATTATAAGGAAATGCTAGTGCAGATTCTAAATGATAGCTAGAATATTTGGAGGATTGGGTGAGAAAGTCTAGCCCTATACGAAGTAGACAAGAAAGATTGTAAATGCAAATATTCGGGAGACCGGAGCCTCCCTCGCATCTTGGTAGGAACAATTTATCCAATGCTATACGTGGACGTTTTCCTTTCCATAAGAAAGTCGATATTGCCCTGTTCAGCCTCGCTATGTCATTGTGTTTGAGCAGGAGAGGTATGGTTTGGAGTGGGTAAAGGATTTTTGGAAAGCTGACCATCTTGAAGAGGTGTGATCTGCCCAGGAGGGAAAGTGGTAATTCCTTCCACATGTCCAGTTCCCCAATAATTTTTGTAATTATTGGCGTATATTTTAACGTGTATAAGGATGACGCAAGTTTCCCTATCTTTATACCTAAATAGGTAATATGTTTGGGAGCGATTTTGAATTGCGAATTTTGAGTCCATACCGGAAGGCGGGAGTGGAATAGTGGAAGCACCTCGCTTTTCGAAAAATGAATGCGGAGTCCGGAGTAAAGGCGGAAGGAAGAGAAAATATGTTGGATATAGGGCAAGTCGAGGGAGGGGCATGAGGTAAAAATTAAAATATCCGCAAACAACGCGAGTCTCAATTCCTCTTGTCCAATATTGATGCCATGTAGATCAGACTTAAACAATAGGAAGCGTGCAAACGGTTCTAGGGCTAGATTGAAAAGTAGCGGGGACAAAGGGCATCCCTGTCTAGTGCCTTTGTGAAGACGGATCGGGTCAGATATGTGTCCCGCTGCTACAACTCGAGCTGTTGGAGAAGAGTACATGGTGTGAATCAAATGCATAAACTGGCCTTCAAATCCAAACTTTCCGAGCGTTAAAAAAAGCCATTCAAAACTAACATTATCAAAAGCCTTTTCGGCGTTTAATGAAATTATTGCCGCGTCTAGGAGTGTGTCGTTCTTGATTCAAAGCGGTTATCACCTTCCGAATATTCGAAGCTGCTGAGCGCCCTTGTACGAATCCCGCTTGGGAAGGATGTATAAGAGCAGGTAAGATAGATGTTAGGCGGGATGCTATGATTTTAGATAAGAGTTTTGCATCAAGATTCAGCAGTGATATAGGACGATACGAGCCAGGTTCTAACGGGTCTTTGTCTTTTTTGGCTATCAATTTAATGTAAGCTTGGGATCCTGAGGGAATGTAGTCTCCTCCTGCCTGAATGGTCTGGAACACCGATTGTAGTGTGGGAGAAAAGGATTCAGCCATTAACTTGTAAAATTTGGCCGTATAACCATCAGGGCCCGGGACTTTACAGTTTGCAAGTGATTTAATAGCTAGATACACATTCGATAAAGTAATGGGAGCATTTAAAGCTTAAAGTGAGGTGGGGTCTAACCGTGGCAATGTGACTTGGTCCAAGAAGGAGGTAGCTTTAGATATGTCTATAGGGTCCTGGCCATAAAGAGTTTGATAGAAGTGTTCTAAAACGTGTATATTGTCTAGAGGGTCGCTTTTCAGCATTCCCTGTGCGTCTCTCAGGGACGTAAAAAAAGTGGGTGTGAACGGCTTTTTGCACAGCCATGCTAACAATTTGCCTGGCTTATTGCCAAATTTATGAAATTGCAGGTCATTGTATGATTTGTTTATGGCCTCTTGGGCAGCAGCCCACATGTCAAATTGATGCTTGGCTTCTGACCATGCAGTCCCATGTTCCTGAGATTTAAGATTTGCTAAATCTTGCTGTGCTTGTCTTAAATGAAGATTTGCTGCTGAATAGTTGTGGAGAAGGTTTTTCTTGTATGTGGAAGTGAACGCTATGATTCTTCCACGTAAGACCGCTTTGCCTGTCTCCCCAAAAAAGTTTGGGTTTGTTTGGTGTTCTGCATTTGTTTCACAAAACTCGCTCTAAGCATTATTCAGTATTTGAAGCAAGTCCCGATTGTGAGCTAGAAAAGAGGGGAAACGCCAGGTACGTGAGTGGTGATTATTTTGCGTGTGTCATATGCGGATGTAAATCGGGGAATGATCGGAGATCGCTATATCATGTATCTCAGAATATGAGATGTTTTGTAAAAGCACGCGATTGACAAAGAAATAATCAATTCTGGACAGAGTATGATGTACAGGAGAGAAGAACGTGAATTCCTTCCCATCTGGGTGTGCTAGTCACCACACATCTGTGAGTTGCAGCGACTCTGTGAAGTTGTGTAGTAATGTAGGCGCTAATGAGGAGGTGTGGTTAGTTGGGCAATTCGGTATGAAAGGTTTTTGTTTATCTTCCTGTATGTGCATACATTGATTGAAGTCGCCTCCTACTAGTACAGGGAGGTGTAAAAAATTGGACAGTTTCGAGGACAAATCCTGAAAAAAAGGTTTGGGTGAGGAGTTTGGTGCGTATATATTGGCCAATACTAAAGGGGAGGAGTCTAGTATGACATGCGCTGCAACGTACCGGCCCTCTTCATCTGTGTCTAACGTGACAATGTCGGGTGTAAGACGTTTATGAAAAAGGATGATCACCCCTGCTTTGCCAGAGGGAGATGGCGACCCCAGTACCTGTCCCACCCATAATTTTTTGATACGCATAAGGTCTGTTTGGGTTAGGTGAGTTTCTTGAAGGAACGCAATATCTGTTTTCATGTGTTTTAAATGTCTAAGAATGGCCATGCGTTTATGGGGCGATCTCAGGCCCTTAACATTCCATGAGATCACCCGAAGCATAAGGAATTAGGTGCAAAGATGCTCATAAAAGTATCAATATCGTCCTTGACGAGCCACAGATTTGCAAAATCAGCCTCCTGGTCTGCGCCCCCTCGACTCTGCATGGGAGGAAGGGGCGTTGTGGGGTCTCCGAGTAAGAAGAAAGTAGAGGAAAGAGGGGGAGGGAGAAGGGGATGAGAACATACAATAATTCGACCGACCCAACATGGGACGCTCGAAAAAACAAAAAGAACAATAAACTGCATAGTTATCCCGCACCGAGGAGGTGTGTAGTCATATAGTAGGAAAGTAGAGCCCCCTATGGCAGCATAGGCCATTAGTGAAAGAGTGCCGGGATCAGATCACCCCATCCTCTATGGCAGCGCAGAAGCCAAAGATATAATAAAACAATGCAGACAGATTGTAAACAAGCTATTATAAGCATGAGAGAGAGCCCATGACTTCAAAGAGGGCAAAATTAAACAGCGTAATTAACCAATAATAGTGCATTTAAACTAGGCTTTATCGATAGGCAATGAAGATCAGTTTATAGATTTGCCAGTAAAGTGTGACTCGGCCGTCAAGGTGATCTTTGCTTTGTTGATGCATGATTAATGGGTTGGTGTTTCGGCAGGTCCTTTCTGGGACTGCGTTGGTCTCGGGGGCCGAGATCTCGTGGCGGTTGTTGAGGCCCTTCGGCATCAGGAAAGTTATTTTGCAAATAAAGAAGGGCTTCCTCTGGGTGCGCAAATGATTTGGATTCCCCCGCAGGCATAGTGAAGCGAAGTGTAGCGGGGTAGGCAAGGGTAAATTTTACCCCTTTCTGAAATAGTGTAGTACAAACTGACTGGAACGATTTGCGTTTGCGAGAAATTTCTGGCGAATAATCAGCAAACAGTAAAAGCTTGTGCCCATCTAGTTGCAGGGAGCGTGAGTTACGAAACGAGTTAAGAATGGCCACTCGGTCAGCGTAGTTAAGATATTTAGCAAGTGTAGACCGTGGCGTACGTCGGTCATTCGAAAACATCCCGTTTGTCCTTCCACTTCACTGCAAGCAATTCATCATTCTTCAAGCAGGCTTTCTCCCTCTTTCCAAGTCAGGTATTTACAAGCTGTTGGCGGAAGCCCTGGCGATTAGGTCGCACGGTGCCACATGTGCCAATTCCAAGATTGTACAAATGTCTAAATAGTGGCACACTTGAATAAAAATTTTCCATGTATAAGTGGTACCCCATATGGAAAAAGGATGACACCAAGTCCCAAACTATCTTGCCACTGCTCCCCATGTAGTCTGGGCATCCGGGGAGGCTCCACGTGACTTTTCCCTTGTAAATCCGAAACTTGTATGTATAGCCTGTTGCCCTCTCACAGGTCTTATACATCTTGAGCCCATATCTGGCACACTTGCTGGGGAGAAATTAGTTGAGTGCAAGGCAGCCAGAAAAATTAATGAGAGACTCATTAACGCAGATGTTTTGCTGGGGAGTATAGACATCTGCAAATTTTTGAGTTAAGGTAATTTACGAGGGGCCGAATTCTGTGGAGCCGGTCAAATTCAGGGTCACCCCGAGGATGACAGAGTGTGTTGTCACTGAAATGCATAAAACGCATTATACTCTCATATCTATGCCTGGCCATGGCAGCAGAGAACACGGGCATATGATGAATCGGGTCTGTGGACCAATACAACCGCAATTCATTTTATTTAATAATGCCCATGTTGAGGGTTAGGCCCCCAAAAAATTTTAATTCAAAAACCGTAATGAGTTTCCATGCGACTGGTCTGGCAAGGTTTGAATTTGGGTTGGCGGCAATAAACTGTTGTGCATATAAATCTCTTTGATCCACAATCAATGCATACAGATCGTTTGTGAAAAACAGTTTTAAAAAATCAATGGGAGTATTTAAATTTGCAGTTTCCACCTGAATTCCAGGTTGGGCAGTGAATGGGGGAAGTACGGGTGCTGCAGAATTTGTGGGCTAACAATTGGGATTTGCAAGCACATCCAGGAGGATACTAGGGGCTCTATGGGCCTGTGTGCGAATTCTTGGTGCTTGCCACCGCACCAGCTTGTACTGCACTTATTGGACTTGCCACATCACCAAGTGATACTGCAGTGCTGGTATGTGAAAGACCAGGAAGTACTAGGCCACTGGTGCTCGCCAGTTCTCCAAAAGGTAGAGCGGCACTAGTACTGCCACTCTGTTGCATATGAGAGACATCATGCGTTTGTAACTTCTCAGCATCCTGGGAACGGGGTCGGGTACACCTGAGCTTAGCAGGGACCTCTTCTCCATCGTCCGAGCTATCTGTCAGGGTGCGGCTGCTGTCTACAGGTTTGTATTCTGAGGCTGATTGTGTCAGTGAATCTTCCCCCTCGCTCTCACCCAACATTCTCAGAATCCTGTAGGCCTCTTCACTAGTGTACCTTTCCATTGACATTTTCGCCACTAAATTTATAGGTAGCTAGTGCGACTCACGGAAAAAAGACCATCTGGCTGTCAGGGAATGCTTTAACCACTACCAAAAAATTTACTGGCAAGTGCTAACAGAGATCAGGCCTGATTCTGCGATCATTGAAATTTTGTGTGGAATGTATCAAGTGACATTGATCTACTGACACTGCACTTGCTGGGGCAGAAAGGGGGGTAAGCGTAGGGGCTAAACGCAGGTGCCTGGGCTGATCCCGCTAACGCTAGACTTTTGGGAACACTATACTAATGTGAACGCTGGTATTGTGCTGATCTGATCAAAGATATTGATCCGTTCAGACACTATACTAGCAATGGAGGTTTATTGTGTATGTGAGCGTGTTCCTAGCAATCAAGGGGTTGTGATTACTGGTGTGCTGACGGAATGTGCACACAGGCAGGAAGATCCCTGATAGAACAGAGATCGATCATCTGACTTAGGCCGACCATCACTGGCCTAAATAGGATGATTGATCCCTCGAGGATCAGATCACGAGACCCATGGGTCGGCGGGGGCATGCGTTCGCACCCTTGGCCCCCGAAAACCATGGGAGTGCGAATCACGAATACATACATGATTTTGCGCACCCATACCACCTTGTAGCAGTATTTCTGCTATAGGCCGGCGCGAAACAGTTAAGAACCCCGTAGCCCACTTTTATTAAAAGGAAAAAGCAAAGCAAAAGTCCAACACCATTGGGTTATCCACGCCAGGGGTTTCAGCTTCACACAAAACAGTATTAACAAAAAATCCTGAGCCACCTGGTTCTTCAGTCAGCAGCACTGGTGTTTGCTCCCCAAATTTGGGCTCCTCAGATGTGCTTAGTATGCACTTACAGTACCTTGCTGCTCAAGCCCCACTTCTTGCATCACTGGATAGGCTTTTCTCACCACCCCTGGCTCTCCCACTTCTTGGGAACACAGGACTCCCTCCAGCCCCCCTCTATGAACTCACTAGTCACCTCAGCTTTCCTGGTCGCTCCAGACCCAGATAGCTGTCCTGCTTCTTCCAAACCCAATGGGCAAGATGTGCCCCCAACAGAGGGTCACATCTCATGGCATCTTGACTTCACTTCCATTTTAGGAGAGATATAAAAAATTTTTTTTTTTTTTTGGAAAGCATCACATCAAATTTTTTTTTTTTTTGTCTGATGTTTTCAAGGGTAGAGGTAAGATTTGGGGTCTTATAGTCTCCAGATGTCTCCATAAAGAGGACCTGTCATGCTTTATCACAAGGGCTGTTTATGTTTCTTGTGATAGCAATAAAAGTTAGCAAAAAAAAGTAAAGGCACAGTGTAAAAATATATATTTTTTAAATAAAATAAATAATGGGAAAAAAAATGTCCCCCCGTGGTCGAATGCAGAGGGGGACACACATAGGTTGCACCCGCAGACCAGAGAATGGTCGGAAAAAATATCCAGTGAGCAGCAGTTGTGTGGAGGAAAATGCCTTGTTGATTTTAGAGGTCAGAGGAGAATGGACAGACTGGTTCTAGATGATATAAAGGCAACAGTAACTCAAATAACCACTCGTTACACCCAAGGTATGCAGAATACCATCTTTGGATGTACAACAGGACAGGAACAGGAAACAAAGGCTACAATTCACACAGGCTCACCAACGTTGGACAAGATAAGATTGGAAGAACGTTGCCTGGTCTGATGAGTCTGGATTTCAGCTGTGACATTCAGATGGTAGGTTCAGAATTTGGTGTAAACAATATGAAAGCATAGATCCATCCTGCCTTGTATCGATGGTTCATGGACAAATCTGCAGCAACAGCGTGATGCTATCATGTCAATATGGACCAAGATCTCTGAGGAATGTTTCCAAAACCTTGTTGATTCTATGCCATGAAAAATGAAGGCAGTTCTGAAGACAAAAGGGGTCCAACTGGGTACTAGCAAGGTGTACCTAATAAAGTGGCTGGTGAGTGTGTATAATGTTTGGGGGTTCTAAGTAACTGTCTAGCAAAAAATACTGGATTTAACTTGCAAACCAAAAGTGTCAGAAGTAAGCCTGGTACTAAAGTGGGTAATTTACACATACAGGAGGTATGGGCAAACAGTTTACTCAAATTCTGTTGGCGTCTGACACTGCAATCTTTAAAGTACTGTATATGTAAAATCTTACATTGTAAAACAAATCATTCAATTAAAAATAGAAATGCAAGGCAAAACATTTGTATTGAGGCTTGATCCTGACCTGGTTACTGTCTGCTGCTGTGTGAATGATCCCGGCTTGATCCTGACCTTGCTCCTGTCTGCTGTTCTGTATTGACCCTGGCTGTGGCTACTGACTACTCTACTCATCCTCCAGGATCCATGTGTCCTCTGGAGAAACTCCTCCTGCATCTGGAGCACCCGCAGGTTCCGTCTCATCAGGCATCAGCAAGAAGTAACACCACTGGCAATCCATGCTTCTTTGGGCACTGCACCTCCTGTTACCACCTCCAGGGGCGCACTGCACTTAACCGTAAGGGGAGCCCTCTCTCTATTCCAGACTCTGGTCAGGTACATGACACTGGTTCTAGGAAGAAGATAAATAGTAATTGTGTGGATTGCGGCTGCTTTTGGAGGATAGGGGGTGCCGGGTGTGTTGATCAAAGGAAAAAGATGGTGGCCCAGGATTTGGGGATATGTCTCCAGATGTTAGAAGAAACAGAAGGGTGAGGGAGGTAATATGGGAGTATGATATATATGGAGGGACAGGTTCCAGTGTCCTGGAGGTATTATTAGTATGTGGGTTCAGAATTAGCAGGAGTTGATGAGTACAGTGGTAAGGTGAAGACAGAAGTGAGGGTGATATATACAAGCTGTGGGGTGGAGAAGAAGGGTGAAGGAGAGAGAGTTTGAAGAGAGAGAACACAACTGTGAGAAGGAGCAGTAGGGAGAGTATGTTATAGAGTGATGAGATGAAGAAGCAGACTGGATAAGAGCTTAAAGATCTGGATGTTGAAATAGGTCACCTGTAGTCTGATTAGTATTTGAAGTTGTCAGCTGTGGTTTCTGGCTTTGTGCATTCAATAAAGTGAAGAGCCGAAGTACAATGCTCAATACTTAATCCAAGATCAATACTTTATCTATGATGATCGTTGCCAATGCTACCCCTGGCTCCTAGCTGTGTGGCTTATCCGGACTAAGTGAGATTTGGGGTTGATTTACTAAAAGTTGAGAGTGCAAAATCTGGTGCAACTCTGCATAGAAACCAAGCAGCTTTCAGTTTTTTGTCAAAGCTTAATGATCAAGTTGAAATTAGAATCTGGCTACCATGCACAGCTGCACCAGATTCTGAGTGATCCCCCAATGTGTCTGTTACAGTGCAGTCCCTGCACTGTCCCTGGATCCTAAACCTGAACTCAGAAGTCAACCTTTGCACTGACGCCTCAGTTGGAGCCACAAAGTCATGAAGGCTTTTGTTAAGGAGGGGATCTCCCCATTAAATCATTTGTTTCCATGGGATCTGAATTTCAGTGCTTCACAATCTAGCCTGTCTGATTTGGGGGTGCAGTGAAAATTGTCAGGGGGGCAGAGGATGGGAGGTCAACAGGGCGGTGTATAAGAGTCAGAATAACAGTGTACTGGTGATCAGCAGGGCAGAGGATAGGGTCAGCAGTTTGTAGGGCAGTGTACAGAGGCCATTAGTTTGAAGGGCAGTGTACATTGGGTTATCTAGGAACTAGAATAGGCTAATATGGAAGAGAACTGGGGTCAACAAGACAGAGGACAGGGGTTAGCATGGTGGAAGACAGTGGTCAGCAACGTTAAAGACAGGGTCACTGCTAGCAGGGTACCTAAAGTGGAGTTCCAGCCATTTTTGTGTTTATTAAAAGCCAGAAGCTATCAAAACTGTATCTGCTGAATTTTAATAAACACACACTTACCTGTCCCAGGGTCCAGCGATGTTCTCACCAGCGGTTTCCCTTCTCCTCTTCTCTCCTCCACGGCGCCAGCATTTCAACTGTGGGCACCAGGATCTGACAGTTTGCGGCTTCACAGCCTGGTGCCCATTGCGCATGTGCAAGTCGTGCTGCTCCTCTTGATTGGTCCGGCAGTCTTCTGGGACCTGTGAAAGTTCCCAGGAAACTGCGGGAGGAAGGAGGGGGTCGAACTTTCAGAACACTTTGCACAGAAAACTGAGTCAGAAGTGTAAGTGGGTATCTGTCAAAAACAGGTATCCACTCCCCCCCTAAAGGTGACAAATATGGCTGTGAGGGGGGGAGGGAGGCAAACAAGTGGAGCTTCCACTTTTGAGTGGAACTCCACTCTAAGAGATCTCCTCCTCCCTACACATCACATACCTGAGATCGGTATCCCTCCACACAGTGTGTAACTGGCTACTGCAGCTGCCAATCCAATCAAGAAATTTCTCAGGTCAGAACTGCAACATTGTAGCCATTGTGCAGATCGATGCTGTGTCTGTTAGGGAATCTGATCTCAGCCATGTGTTATGTGGGGAGGAGAAGATCTGTTGAGTGCCTTGCGTGCAGTGCGGGCAGTGCCGGAACAAGGTCATCTAGCACTGAAGGTGACAAACTGCACCCCCACCTTCCACCCCTCGCAATAAAAAAAAATGAGCACTAATCAACACGCTCATGCCCTAAGCAGACATTCCCTCTGCAAGTCCAAATTCTACCCAACCAAAAATTCAAAAATTCCCCATCCTCGCAGTCCAAATCCTCCTCCCAGCACAAATGTTTGCCCTCCCCCCCATCCCACCTTCCAGCTCAAATCCCCCCTAATTCCCTACAAATCATCCATGCCCACCAAAAAAAATCAAACTGTCCCCCCAAATTCCCCCCTACAAGTACATATTCTCTCCCAATCCACCCCCCCAGTATAAATCCCCCTAAAACTCCACTACTAGTGTAATTCCTCTCCCCAAATCTCCCCTCTTAGTACAAATACTCCCCTGCAAATCCCCTCAAATCCCCCCTACTAGTACAACCCCCCCAAATCCTTACCCTTCCCAGCACAAATTCCTGCCCCCACCCAAATCCCCCTCCTAGCACAAATCTCCCACAATTTCCCCCCCTCCTAGCACTAATCCTCCCAACCCCCAATTCCCCCCTCCTAACATAAATCCTCCCCAATCCTGCCTCCTAACACATCCCTCCCAGTTATCCTTCCCAGCACAAACAGCACCCCACCACCCCTCCTCCACAAGCTCCCCCTCTCCCAATCTTTCATGTGGGAGGATGCAGGTTCTCTGTGACCTCCCTCCTCTTGTCATACAGCTATACTCCATACCGAAGGTTACATAAGATCGCTCTTAGATCCGATGGTACACGGCTTGATTACCCACTCCCATCCAAATTTCCAGGAGTTGAGCAGTCTTTGAAGGAGATTGGGGCGGGTAATGAAGCCATGTACCATCGGATCTAAGAGGGGGCTAAGAAGTGCAGGAGTGGCAAGACACTGATGTAAAGGGGGATTGTGATGTGTTATACTAAGAATATGAGATTCTGACCTCTTCCAGAAGATGGTATCATTTAATCACCACTGGGGTTTTTCATTTAATTAATGAATTTACTTATTTATTTTTGCAACAGTATATAAAGGAAAAAAAGACCAACATTTGGAATAGTTAAATGTTTTTTGTTATTTTTGTTATAACATTTTGCAAATAAATAATCTTTCTTCATAAATTTGGGCCAACAAGTATTCTGTTACATTTATTAAGTGGAAAAAAAACAAATCAGTGGAAATTTTTTAGTCTGTGTGAAAGTTATAAACTATGGTATATTTATTTGAAAATGTATCAATCCTGATGGACTGACTGCCTAGCCAATTTTGAGGCTCTAAAATGCCAAGACAGTAGAAATACCCCCCAAATTATCCCTTTTTATATTTCAATAATTTTATTGAAAATCTGTAAAAACAGTATACAGAAATATAGAAACATAACCCACCTACATGATGGGTTAAAGTAAAGCAATCGGAATCATGGAATATTTAGACACATAATAATACATCGACCAATAATGTAGTAAACAATAAACCAAAAACCCCAATAGGGTATAGTCGATTTTAAGCAATTATTTCAACAATCAAGTAGGTATGGGCAGTATCTTATAACCAAATAACAAAAATAGGCCAGCCTAAAGTCCATTAAATAATAGAGATATACCTAATCCATGGTTCCCATGTGTGCTCAGATTTAGAGGTATTATTGTTAATGATACTAGTAAGTTTATCATTAGTCATAATCCAATTAAGTTTCTGTTAAACCAAGTCTAGCAGAATTGTTGACTGTCTCCAATGTCTAGCTATAGTAATTCTTGCCGCCAACAAAAGATAAAGAATTAATTTAATTGACTTCTTAGGAATATCAGTGGGTAATAGATGAAATAAGGCTACTTCAGGTGATCTGCGTATATTAATTCCCGTTACCGAATATATGAAGTTAAATGGATCCAAAATCTATTCACCACAGGACATTTCCACCATATGTGGAGCATAGTACCCTCTTGTCCGCAGTGTCGAAAACAACTGGGTGACACAGATGGGTACATTTTGGCAAGACATGTAGGAACTAAATACCACTGAAGAAGAGTTTTATAGTTAGATTCAATAAGTGTAGTATTAATCGAAATTTTAGATAAAGCATTAGCTGTAGTCCGCCAAGTGTCCAAATCTAGAGAGCTATTCAAATCCCTTTCCCACTGTATCATATAAGAAAGCTTAATATGTGGATCAACAAGGGAAGCGTAAATATTAGATAAGCAACCTTTCACCATCCCAGTAGCCCCACAGGAGATTTCTAGAGGGGTAAGTATACAATGTTCTATTAGTAATTTGAGTTTACTGGTGATAAAAGATATAATTTGATAATATTGAAACATTTTACTGGAGGGCATCTGACATTTTGTCTGAAAATATTGGAGAGAACGAGGATGGAGTCCATCCAAATAGTCCCCAATACGCAAAAAACCCTTATTGATCCACCATTGAAACACAGATGGTGTTAGACCAGGAGTAAACTCAAGGTTGCAAAAGACTGGAGGTAGAGGAGTATGTGGGAAAATAGAGGCTTGTGGGCCCGCCATCTATCCCAGACCATTAAAGAATAGGACAACGTAGGGCAGAGGATAGGAGGACGCAACCGACTGGGGAGCCACATGAGGGAGCCAATAGCATATGGATGGTAAGATAGGGCCTCACTGCCAACCCACTGGGATACATAGCCCCTAGCGGTAGTGCAAGAGAGCTGTGTTATCTGAGCCGCCTGAAAATAAGTCATAAGATTAGGAAGTCCCAAACCGTCATGCTTTTTTTTAGGGAAAATGAGGTTGATTTAGTAAACTGAAGACGTTTGCCTCTCCATATAAATCTAGAGACTGCTGCTTGTAAGAGTAAAAGTTCCCGTCTGGGTACCATGATCGGTAAAGTCCAAAAATAATATAATCGTCTCGATAGAAAGGTCATTTTGATGGAATTAACCATTAGCCGCTCGGCCAATGGCCGTTTGACGGCCGGCAAAATCCTTCAGCATTCCGGGTGGACGACATATGGCGTCCTCCCAGGCATGCACAGTTTGCATGCCTGCAGAGCCGCGCATCAGCGTGATCTGTCACCGTCTGTGTACCTCGGAAACGGCTGATGACAGATTTGAATATCAGCCCCGTTGCCGGTACCATGTGACCTGCTGTGACCAATCACAGCAGGTCACATGACAGTTGTATACAATGTCTGGCTTCATTCATGCCATCCATTGTATACTAGTGTCTAGCTGTGAATGGTCACAGCGATCACATGCACATGTCATGTGTTTAGCTGTGGCCAAATCACAGCTAAGCACAAAAAAAAAAAAAAAAAAAAAAGCCCTGAATGAATCAATGTAATTCAGTTAAATGCTTGCTTATAGCAAAGTAATTATTTGCTATAAACAAATTGTGTAAAAAAAAAAAAAAAAATACTGATCACTTCCTACTATGGTAACATTATACTACTTTGGTCATAGTGAACTATGCAAAAAAAATCTTTAAAAAAAAGAAAAAAATGTAATACAAAATTAACAATAATAAAAAAAGTATATATATATATTTTTTTCATATTGTCACCAGTCAGTGTCGATGATTACCGCCATGCCAGTTATATGATGACGCTGTACTGCACTGGTGACAGTATGTAAAAACAAAATTGTGAAAATAATTTTTTACATTTTTTCATTTTCCGAAAAATTATGACAAAAAAATACAACTTCAAAAAACTCGCCATGCCTCTTATGAAGTACGTTGGACTGTCTACTCTGCAAAAAGGGGTCATTTGGAGGATATCTGTTCTGACATTCTTGGACCTCATGAAATTAGATTGGCTGTCAGTACTTCAGGATTGATCAATATTCAGATATATACCATAGTTTGTGAACTCTATAACTTTCCTACAAACTAAAAAATACACCCTAATTTGGGTTATTTTCACCAAAGACATGTAGCAGAATACATCTTGGCCTAAATTTATGAAGAACAATTATTTATTTGAAAACTTTTATAACAGAAACAAAGAAAAACGTGTTTTTACTTTTTAAATTTTCGGACTTTTTTTGTTAATTTAGCAAAAAATAAAAATCCCAGCGGTGATTAAATACCACCAAAAGAAAGCTGTAGTTGTGTGCAGAAAATGATAAAATTTTAGTTTGGGTACAATGTTGTATGACCGTGCAATTGTCATTCAAAGTGTGAGAGCGCTGAAACCTGAAATGGCCTGGGCAGGAAGGTGTAAAAGTGCCCGGTATTGAAATGGTTCATTCTACCAAACCAGGAAAAAGGAAGATCCTCCCAATCATGTAAGTCAGTCTTAAGTCGTTTAAAAAGAGGGGGGTAATTAGCCTTATATAACGATGAGATAATGTTTGTGAGATGAATCCCCAAATAAGGAAGAGGACAGGAGGCCCATTGAAAATCAAAGTTGTCCCGAAGACATTGAACCTCCGAATCTGGTAAGGAAATATTTAAAGCAATTGTTTTGAGGAATTAAGAGTAAGACCCGAGGCCATAGAAAATCGATGAAATAAATGGAGAAGACTAGGTAGAGATGTTCAAGGGGTAGATATATACATAAGGACATCGTCAGCAAATAAGGCACATTTATGATCTCGTTGGCCACAGCAGATACCGGGAATAGTAGGATCAGAATGGATAACAATAGCAAGTGGTTCCATTGCCAGTGCGAATAGTAGAGGGGAAAGGGGGCAGCCCTGTCTAGTACCCCTCTCTATAGATAAAGGGGCTGATTTGTATCCACGAATGGAGACCTGAGCTAAAGGATTAGAATAGAGCCCGCACTAAAGTCAAAAAAGAGGGGCCAAACTCAAACGCACCCAACATCTGAAATAGATAATCCCAAGATAAACTGTTGAATACTTTATGGAGATCTAACGATAACAGTAGGAATTCCCTCAATAAGGATTTATCCCAATTGGATTGTACAGCTGAAAGCAGAGCCAAAGTTCAACTAATTCTATCCAGTGTTTGTCGGCCATTAATAAATCCAGATTGATCATCATGAATATAAAGGGATTAAAATTTAGGGAGGCGTAGTGCCAAAACTTTAGTAAGGATATTGAGATCACAATTAATTAAGGAGATCGGATGATAATTAGAGACTACAGTAGCATCTTTATTGGGTTTAGGAATGACACTGATGAACGCTTTATTTTCAGTAGGAGGCACCACTCCCCCATCTCGTAAATAATTAAAATAGTGGGCCATATGTGGAATCTGGAGGTCAGGGAAAGCTTTATTATAAACATGAGGAAGGCCGTCCAGTCCTGGGGACTTATGAGGAGCGAGGGTTTTCAAGGCATTCTGAATTTCCTTGCTGGTAATAGGCCGTTCCATTAAGTTTCTATGAGCCTCTTGAAGAGAAGGAAGAATAACAGAGCTCAGGAAATTGTCGGAAGATGAAGAGACGTCCCCCTGAGGTGAACAGTATAGATCAGTATAGCAAGAGTGAAACTTATGAAGAATCTTACTGGGATCTTGAGACAAAGTACCGTTATTTAGTCTGATTTTGGGGAGAGCCACTTGAGAGGGTTTAGGAGATAGCTTAAGTACTAATAGAGTGCCCGGCCTGTCTCTCCAGGTGAAAAATTTATGGTTGGACCATTGTAACTGCTTATCGCCGGTGGTAGTAAGGCATAGGTTGAGTAACAAGGTCAGTGTATACTTGAGTTTTAGTGAAGATTAAGTCATTGCAAACTTTTTTAAGTCATGAGGAAAGTTGAATAATAAATCCCCTGACCGAGGCCTTATGGGACGCCCAATTAATACCCGGAGTCGTATCATCTGCCTTATTGATTTCAAAATACATTTGCAAATGTGTAGAAATAACCTTACAATATGAAGCGTCGCCCAAAATAGATTTGTTAAGACGCCAATGAGGAGCAGACCTCCAATGAGTCCAGGACGAGAGTGTCAAATAAACCGGATCATGGTCGGACCAAGGTGTGGAAAGAATTTTAACTGTGAGCATTATGGGAAGTTAGCAAGTATGGAGGAATATATGATCAATACGAGAGTAGCAATTATGAGCCCTAGAGAAAGGAGAATAATCTTGAGAAATCAGGTTCGCTTCCCTCCAGGCATCGATAAGATCGTAGCGATATAGAAGCTGGGCAAACTTACGGCTCTGTCTAGAAGGGGACTGAAGCATGGCAGCTCGGGAACGATCCAATATCTAATCTAACGCTAGGTTAGAATCACCAGCCAAAATAACATCACCCTCAAACTCTGAGGCCAAGGAGCTTAATAAGAAATGAAGAAATAGCAGTCCATGGGCTGGTCATTGTCTCTGGATGTATCACGTACCTGGTGATGGAGGCCAATGAAGAGAGGGCTTCCCTTGTGGCTAAGTTCCAGACTCCCCTGGATATGGGACAGTAGGAGCCGGGCCCTAAGCAGCACAAGTTGCCTGTAGGAGTGCTGGTCAGAGGTACACCTAGGAGCACAGCTGATGCACTGGAATGGAGTCTGCAGACAGGTGGTGCCTGTGAGAGGTATGCAAGCCTTCAGGGAAACGGAGGACCACAGGATAATTGGTTCAAAGCCAAGGTCAAGTGCCAGGTGAAGATTGGAGCAGACGTAGTCAGTAGAATAGCCAGGGTCATACACAGAGGAGCGGGAGAGAATATCCGTTAGCCAAGCCAGGGTCAGGTCAGAAGTCAGGTCCAAGAGCAAGCCGGGTGGGTAACAGGAAATCACTATAGCAAAGGAACACAGACAATGGTACAGGGGAGCCAGAGATCAACCAGCAACTTGAGGGAGTGATGATCCTCCTTATGAAGGCCATCTGGCACCAAACTGAGTCAATGCATGCACAACTGTGCACCAGTGCGCATGTGTGTTCCGGCTCGCGTCCGTGTTCCAATGTGCATGGATCTTCGCCACTGTGCAGTTCTGCGGACATGCAGGGTACTGGCAGGAGTGCCAGATCTCCTAGAACTTCTGCTGTGGACAGAATCCTGACAGTGCCCACCCTAAAGGGCAGCCTCCGGATGCCCACTTGGGCCATATTTTCTGGATATTTGGACAGAACTCTTGGAGAAGTTTGGGGGCATGTACATTGCCCTTTGGTTCCCAGGAACCTTCTTCAGGTGGGTACCCCTTCCATTTGATCAAGTATTGGATTTGTCTCCCCCGCTTCCTGCAGTCCAGGATTGATTCTACCTCATATTCTTCCTCCTCCCCAACTGTTATTGGTGGTAGAGGTGGTTCTACTCTTCCTGGAAATGGATCAGGAACTTGAGCAGGGAGACATGGAAGACTGGATGAATCCTGTACGATTCAGGAAGAGATAGCTCATATGCTACTGGATTAATTTTGCGTTTGATTTGGAAAGGGCCATTGTAACTTGGTCCCAACTTTCGTGATGAGCAAGGAAGTTTCAGGTTGGCTGTTGACAGCCAAACTTTGTCTCTGACCTTCAGAGAGGGGTTTCCCCTCCGTTTCCTGTCAAGGTACTTCTTATAGTCTGCCTGAAATCCTTGTATTGACTCTTGAAGAGCTTGATAGTTGTTTTATATCATGGAGAGTCTGTCCTGTACTGTGTGTACTGAAGCTTCAGGTATGGTATCCGGTAGGCAGGAAGGGTGGAATCCATAATTGGCCCAAAATGGTGATTGATTCGTAGCTGAATGGATTGAGTTGTTGTAGGCAAATCCTGCCAATGGGAGCAGGGATGCCCAATCATCTTGGGAAAAAGCTGAGAAGCACCTTAAGTATTGCTCTAAAGCCTGGTTCGTTCATTCCGTTTGCCAGTGGTGCATTTTGGTTTTGTGTTGCCCTAGGCAAGACTAAAATCGGGCAGCCCCCCGCATCTAAATTTGCCCCACCCTCTTATCTGCAAACTCCACCCCTTCCTCTTTAGGCTCCATCTCTTCCTATTAGAGCCCCACCCACTGACAACGACGGGGACCCCATCATTGGTGTCAGGGGGTGGAATAGTGCCCCATCATTGGTGTCAGTGGGAGGAATAGTGCCCCATCATTGGTATCAGTGAGAGGAATAGTGCCCCGTCATTGGTGTCAGTGGGAGGAATAGTGCCCCGTCATTGGTGTCAGTGGGAGGAATAGTGCCCCGTCATTGGTGTCAGTGGGAGGAATAGTGCCCCGTCATTGGTGTCAGTGGGAGGAATAGTGCCCCGTCATTGGTGTCAGTGGGAGGAATCGTGCCCCGTCATTGGTGTCAGTGGGAGGAATCGTGCCCCATCATTGGTGTCAGGGGGAGGAATAGTGCCCCATCATTGGTGTCAGTGGGAGGAAGTGTGCCCCATCATTGGTGTCAGTGGTAGGAATCGTGCCCCATCATTGGTGTCAGTGGGAGCAATCGTGCCCCATCACAGTGGGCAGCGGGACAGCAGTTGCGCAGTGGGACAGGTGAGGGGCAGTGGGACAGGAGGAGCACAGTGGGACAGGAGGAGCGCAGAGGGACAGATAGGGGGCAGCATGATGGGGGGCATGGGACAGGATCAGGGCAGTGGGAAAGGAGTAGCACAGAGGGACAGGTGAGCAGCAGATGGACAGGAGTAGCGCAGAGGGACAAGAGAGGGGCAGATGGACAGGAGGAGCGCAGAGGGACAGGTGGGTGGTAGTGGGGACAGATGGGTGGTAGTGGGACAATGTGGAGGACAGGAGGGGGAAGTGGAACAGGTGTGGGGCAGGGTGACATGTGGGGGCAGGGGGCAGTGTGATGGATGGGGGGCAGTGTATCAGGGGACAGTGAGACAGGGCCGAGGGATCACCAGTCCTCCAAGCACTTACCTGTCCAGCAGTGGCTCCTCCAGATGGTGTCAGGATCACTAGGTGCCTGTGTCCCTTCTCCCCCAGGATCTCCGGCGGCTGCGGCTGCAATGAAGCAGGCGGGCTCCGCCCCCCGACCTCATCCTCTTCTGCTTCCTCCTTCTGGCCTTCCTGCACATCCCGGCACTTACAGCAGGCCCCGCCCCTCACGCGCTCCGAGCGCACACCGGGGATCCGCCCACCACTCCGCTCTTCTCTGCAGCTAGTGAAGATGTGCAGATGCGTCAGGGGGACAGATCTTCATGGGGGGACAGATCTTGCTGCTACACTGGTCCCTCAGCCATGGCGGCCCTTCCCTTGTCCCTTTCCCATGGAAGTTTCCCTTCCGTGGGAAAGGGGGGGTGGCACTGCCGCCGTGCCGCCCCCCTGCAAAGTGCTGCCCTAGGCAAATGCCTAGTTTGCCTCGCGGCAATTACGCCCCTGCTGTTTGCCCATTACTTTGATGGTGGTAAGCAGATGATAGGCAGAGTTCCACTTTCAGGGCTTTGCAGAGGGCTTTCCAGAACCTGGAGGTAAACTGCACCCCTCGGTCTGAGACAATATTACTGGGCAACCCATGTAACCCAGCGATCTCCTTGATGAAGACAAGTGCAGTCTCAGGCGCAGATGGAGTACCCATCATTGGCAAGAAGTGGACCATTTTGGATAGCCAATCTATCACTGCTAGGATGGTAGTAAACTCCTCAGAGGGCGGCAAGTCCACAATGAGGTCCATTGCGATCATTTCCCAGGGGCGATTATGGATGGGCAGGGCCCCAGTAAACCCCATGCCTTGGTTTTGTCTCCCTTGCTACGTAGACACATTGTGCAAGATTTTACATGGGCTCTACAGTCTTGATTCAAGTTGGGCCACCAAAAGGATCGCTGGATCAGTTCCATTGTTGGCTCCAAAGTGTTCAGCAAGTTGATGGTCATGGAATGTCCTGAAAACTTGGGATCTTACCTCCTGGGGTACAAAGATCTTATCCTGGTGCCAAAGAAGGCCATCCTGCCTCCTTAACAAGTCTTGTTCAGGTTCAGAGCATAGTGCAGAGGCCTGTGTGATCGAAGACTTTAGACTGGGTTGAATCAGCAAAACATTTTGGCCAGACAAGATGGTATTGGGGGGAGAAGGTTCAACTGGGTCCTGGAACATACAGGATAGAGCATCTGCCTTCCAATTCCTGGATCCTGGGTGATAAGTTATGTGGAGATTGAATCTGGAGAAGTATAGTGCCCATCTAACCTGTCAAGGTCCTAGGCGCTTTGCGGATCTTAAATATTCCAGATTTTAATGATTCGTGAAGATCATAATTGGGTGGCTAGCTCTTTCCAAAAGGTATCTCCATTCTTTGAAGGCTATTTTGATCGTCAGAAGTTCTCTATCACCCACATCATAGTGTCTTTCAGCTTGGCTCAGGTTCCTAGAACAAAAGGCTACCGGATGAAGCAGAGCCTTTGGGCCCTGGCATTGAGAGAGCACGGTTCCTGTAGCAACCTCAGGTGCGTACACCTCCAGGATGAAGGGAAGTGTTGGTTCCGGATGTTGTAACACAAAAGCAGAGGTGAATTGATTCTTTAATTGCTCAAATTTTATTTGTGCTTCCTGGCTCCAGCAGAAACGTGTATGCTGGAGAGTGAATTGAGTAATAGGGGCAATGATGGTTGAAAAAAATGTGATACATTTTCTGTAGAAATTGACAAAGCCTACAAATCTTTGGACCCCTTTCCTGTCAGAAGGTGCAGGCCAATCCAAAATGGCAGAGACTTTTTGAGGGTCCATGAAGGTTCCTTCAGTGGAAATTACGAGCCCCAGGAACAGGATAGACTGCTTCTCAAACTCGCACTTCTCTGCCTTTGTGTACAGGTCATGCATCCTCAGAGTAGTAAATACTTTATTAACATGGTCTCGGTGGAGTTCCAGTGAGGTAGAGAAAATCGGGATATCATTCAAGTAAACAATCAAGAAGAGATCGAGGTATTCCCTAAAAATGTCATTTACGAAGTGTTGAAATGTTACAGGGGCATTGCATAGTCCAAACGGCATCACAAGGTACTCGAAATGTCCAAAGCGTGTTCTGAAGGCAGTTTTCCATTCATCGCCTTCCCTTATGCAGACTAAATTGTTGGCCCCCCATAAGTCTAATTTAATGAGCACTCGGGCTGTCCGAAACCTTTGAAATAACTCAAAGAGGAAGAGGATACCGATTCTTGATGGTAATTCTGTTGAGTTCTCTGTAATCGATGCAAGGTCTGAGAGACTGATCTTTCTTTCCAACAAAGAAAATACTTGCCCCAGCAGGTGAGGAAGAGGGCCGGATGAATCCTTTGGCGAGGTTCTCATCTAAGCATTGCCGGAGGGCTTCCAGTTCAAGTTCGGACAACGGGAAAATTTGCCCAAACGGTATTTCTGCCCCTGGAAGCAGTTCAATTGGACAGTCATAAGATTGATGAAATGGCAATGTGTTGGCCTTTTTTTTATTGAACACATCAAGGAAGTCATGGTAGGTAGGGGGAACAGATTGACTGGCATCTGGTGTAAGTTGAACTGAGAGACACACGGGAAAATTGATGGGTGTGGAGGCGCTAGAGTGCTTTTAGACAATAGCTTGATGGAAAGGTGACTTCTTTCTTGGGCCAGTTGATTTGTGGGTTGTGGGATTGCAACCAGAGTATTCCTCGGATGGCTGGAAACATGGGGGATCTGATGACGTTGAAACGGATGAACTCCCGGTGGTCGGAGTCAGTGGTTGCTAGGACAGGAATGGTTTCCTGGTTAACAGGTCCTGAGCTAGGAGTAATGCCACTGTCACGTACCTGATAGGAGACTGAATTGATGAGGTCGGCCTTGCTTGTGTCACTAGCCCTGACCCCGCTGAGGTTTGAACAGAGGGAGTCTAGGGACCAGGGGGACAAGAGCGCCAGTGTTGTTGCTTGCGGCTCTTGCAGATGATGGCCTGGAAAGGCAGTGTATCCTCTGATTAGAATACTGTAGTAGCAGACAGAGCAGGTTCTGGGTAATGCCTGATGTGCAGCAGAGCAAGTAGGTAGCCAGGACACAGAACAGGAGCAGGGTCAAAGGAAGCCAAGGTCATCAACAGGCGGGCAGCGAGGTACAGAATTGGTAGGAGAAGCCAAGGTCAGGAGCAGAGGCGAAGTCAGGAACCAGGAGCAGGAGAGTAATCAGAGTCGGGTCAGGAACAAGCCGGATCAGCACCAAAGGAATCGCACAGGAAACAAGCAGGACACTGGGGGAAGCTGAAGACCAGTCAGCATTGAATGAGCACTGAGGTGCTCTTTAAATAGCCCGCCAATGCCGACAGGCACGCCTGGGTCCTAGTGCCTGCCTGCCTGTATGCCTTGTCGGGATCCTGCGCATATTCATGCCCTGCGGCGATCTTCTTGTTCCCTGACATTGCCCCCCCCAAGGGCAGCCTCCGGATGCCCACTAGGGCTCGTTTCTCAGGATGACGACAGAGGTAGGCTCGAACTATCCGTGGGGCATGGACATTAGTGGACGGTTCCCAGGAGTTATCCTCTGGTCCGTAACCCTTCCATTTGATGAGGAACTGGGTCTGTCTGCCACTTTTCCTACAGTTCAGAATAGCCTCAACCTCATACTCTGCATTCCCTTCAACCAGCAATGGTGCAGGCGCCTCCGGATTCCGGTTGGGAAACCCACTTGGGATGTGTGGTTTCAACAAGGAGCAATGGAATACTAGGTGAATCTTCAAGTTTTTAGGTAATTTTAGTTCAAACGCTACAGGGTTCACCTTTCTCTTGATAGAAAATGGTCCCAGAAACCTTGGACCAAGCTTCCTTGATGGACAACTTAGTTTCAGGTTGGCCCTGGATAGCCAGACTTTGTCCCCTTGTTTCAGTTCCAGGTTACCCCTTCTTTTCCTATCAAAAATTTCTTGTTGCTCGCCTGAGCTTCGGAAATTGTCTTTTGTAGGATTTTGCCATTCCTTCTGAGGAACTCCATCCTTTCTTGTACTGCCGGCACAGCGGCCTCTACTGGTATTTCTGGAAGAAAGGTGGTGTCAGGAATGGACTTGCCAGTAATGGTGGGACTCACCTGCCTTGTGGGCTGCAGTACCAGGGCTGGCCAGCGGGTGCTCTCAGCAATCAGAGACTCAACCCTGCAGTCAGCCATACACCTGAAGCTGATTACGGAGGTGTATTTAAGGGATGGCCAGACCTGCAGTCTGGGCCTTGGTGTGTGTTTTTCCATGGGCCCCTGTATCTTGTTACCTGCATTCCTGTTTCTGTTCCTGTTCCTGCCTGACTGACTCGTTGCCAACCCTGCCTGATCCTGACCTCTGTTGACTTCTCCTGTTTGATCCCTGGCTTGTGACCCCGACCATTCTCTGCCTGACCCCCTGTACCTACCTGCCCGTTAGTTGCTGTACCCGGCTCGTGACCTGACTACTCTCCGCCTGCTCCTCCTGTTCCTACCTGCCCGATTGTTATTGACCCGGCCTGCCTGACTACGCTTGCATTGTATGTATTGTTATCTGTGGGTGGTTTTGGTTTGGTTCGTTTGCACTGTGTTTATGTTTTAGTATTGCTCTGCGTTTTGTATTGTTAGTATTAATAAATTATATTGTTTATAACATATCTGAAGCCTGCGTTTCCCTGCGTCAGTTCACATACCTCTGGTCATACCCGGAGCCCTGACAGGTGGGGTGGTATCCGTAGTTAGAGAAAAACCGAGATTTCTTGGTAGCGGAATGGATGGAATTGTTATAGGAGAATTCTGCTAATGGAAGGAGTGAAGCCCAGTCGTCTTGTGAATACGAGGAGAAGCATCGGAGGTATTGCTCCAGAGATTGGTTTGTCCTCTCCGTCCATCCATTTTTTTGAGGATGGTAAGCAGATGAGAAGCGTAACCTGATCTCTAATGCCTCACACAGAGCCTACCAGAATTTAGATGTAAACTGCACTCCCCGGTCAGATACAATATTCAGGGGAACGCCATGTAATCTTACGATTTCCTTGATGAAAACGGAGGCAATTTCTGTGGCCGATGGAGTCCCTTTCAAGGGGCTGAAATGAGCCATCTTAGACAGGCAATCAATCACTATGAAGATAGTGGTAAATCCTTCAGATGGTGGCAGTTCGACGATAAAATCCATTGAGATCATGCTCCAGGGTTTTTCCGGTACGGGCATAGATTCCAACAGGCCCCAAGTCTTGGCTTTATCAGATTTATTTCTCAGGCAGACTGTGCAAGATCTCACATAGTCCTGGCAATCCTTCACTGTGTTTGGCCACCAGAAAGAACGGGAAACCAACTCAGAAGTTTTGTGAATCCTGAAATGACCTGCTAGTGGATGGTCATGACATCGCTGGAGAACAAGAGTCCGGAGTTCTTCGGGCACAAAGATCTGCTCCTTGTGGAAGTACAGACCATCCTTTAATTGCAAATGCATATTCATGGGAGGTGGATGACTATTCATGGCTTCCTTAATCTGCGTGACAAGGTCCGTCTGAAGGAGTAAGAAGTTTTTGGCAGGCAAGATTGTGTCGGATTCAGGCTGCACAATTGGGTCGGGGAACATACGGGAGAGTGCATCAGGCTTGCCATTCTTAGATCCAGGACGGTGTGTCAGATGGAAGGTGAAACGAGAGAAAAATAGTGCCCATCTAGCTTGTTGTGGCCTGAGGCGTTTTGCCGTTTTCAGGTATATAAGATTTTTATGGTCTGTGAAGATGAGAATGGGATGAGATGCACCTTCCAGTAAATAGCACCATTCTTCCAATGCTGCCTTAATGGCGAGTAATTCTCTGTCTTCCACGTCATAGTTCCTTTCGGAAACACTCAATTTCCGGGAGAAAAATGCAACAGGGTGCAGAAGGGATTTGAGTCCCTGTCTTTGGGATAATATGGCTCCAACTGCGTTCTCCGAAGCGTCGACTTCAAGGACAAAAGCGAGAGCAGGGCCTGGATGCTTCAGAATGGGTGCGGATGTGAACATAGCCTTTAATTGCTCGAAGGCTGTTTGAGCTTCAAGAGTCCATTTAAAGGGGGTATGCTGCCTGGTAAGCTGCATTACTGGTGCGATAATTCCAGAGAAATTCTTGATAAATTTTCTATAAAAGTTAGCAAATTCTATAAAGCGCTGCACTGCCTTCCTGTCTCCTGGGATGGGCCATTCTAAGATGGCGGACACCTTTTGGGGGTCCATAGAGATGCCCTCAGAAGTGATCACTAGCCCAAGGAACTGGATGGATTGCCTCTCAAAATCGCATTTCTCAGCCTTTACGTATAAGCAATGCTGGCGTAATCTATCCAGAGTCTTCTTTACGTGCTCCTGGTGGCTTTCTATGGAACTAGAAAAAAACAGAATGTCATCCAGGTAGACGATAAGGAATAGATCCAGGTAGTCTCAAAAGACATCATTGACCAGGTGTTGGAAAGGCCAAACAGCATCACAAGATATTCAAAGTGTCCGAACCTAGTTCGGAAAGCCGTCTTCCACTCATCACCCTCCCGAATTCTCACCAGATTGTAAGCGCCCCTGAGGTCCAGTTTTGTGAAGAAGCATGCTCCTCGTAGCCTTTGAAATAGTTCGGGGGTTAAACGGAAGGGAGTAACGATTTTTTTACCGTTATCTTGCTTAAATCTCGGTAGTCGATACAGGGTCTGAGAGTATGGTCTTTCTTCTCCATGAAAAAGATACCGGCTCCTGCTGGTGATGTAGAAGGCCAAATAAAGCCTTTTTCCAAGCTCTCATTTATATATTCCCGGAAGACCTCTAATTCAGTCTCAGATAAGGGATAGATTCTACCGAAAGGGATTTCGGCACCGGGCAGGAGCTCAATAGGACAGTCGTATGAGCGATGGGGAGGAAGGCAGTTGGCACTTTTCTTATTAAAGATGTCCAGATATTCATGGTATGCTGCAGGAACAAGTTTCATGGTCCCAGGATCAGAGTGAATGCTGAGAAGAGGGGTTGCCTTAGTAGTTCTTTTGGGGGTACAGAGATTCAGACAATATTCTGAGGTAAAGGAGATTTCTCCGGACAACCAATTGATGGTTGGGTTGTGGGCCTTTAGCCAAGGCATGCCGAGAATGACTGGAAAGATCAGAGAGGTAATGATGTGTAAATATAGGAATTCCTGGTGCCCTGAAGTAGAGTAGCAGAATATTGGCACGGTTTCCTGTCACAGGGCCAGAACTGATACCAGATCCATCTGCCAGGTGAACTGCAAGTCTCTGTGCTTTGGTACCGAGTGGAATCTGGTTTTGTGTAGCGAATTGAGCATCCATAAAGCAGCTACAGGCACCTGAGTCTATAATGGCCGGGACCATGATTGTCCTTTCAGCCAGTTGTAGCTGCAGATGAAAGGAGAGATGTGCTCGATTTGCCCCTTGAGGGTGCATCATGTGGAAACAGCTGGGAGAGGACTTGTGGGATTTGGCTTGGCAGGTGGCTACAAAATTACCTGCATCACCGCAGTAGAGGCAGAGGTTGAACTTCTGCCGGTGAAGGCGTTCCGCTGTGGATAATTGCGGTCTCCAGAAGCTTCTCCTAGTGGAGTTGGTGGATGATGCTGATGAGGCCACATTTGTAGGAGGTCCTATTTCAGAGCATATCAAACTCTTCCCATTGGACCACTCGTTCTGCCTTTCCTGAATTCGGTGGTCAATCTGAATCGTCAGGTCTATCAGACCCTCCAACCCGGTTTGCACCCCCACTTGAGCCAGCTCATCCTTCAGATCTTTGGACAGACTGAGACAGAACTGGTGGCGGAGAGCAGACTCGTTCCACTGGATATCAGGACACCAGATACGGAAATCAGTGACATAGTCTTCCAC